>NC_088417.1:83807036-84418286 GCF_034236695.1 Oncorhynchus nerka
GTTGTGTTACTCTAAAGCACTGTGCTGTACTGTATCTACAGTGACACAGCTTGCTCTGAGGTTACCATCGTGGGAGGACATGAGGTCAAGCCTCACTCCAAGCCATGGATGGTGTCCCTTTAGGTCTATAATGAGGTCTATAAAGATGGTATCCCTTCAGGTCGATATAGTCACCTTTGTGGAGGGACTCCGAGACCAGTGGGTTCTAACAGCAGCTCAAATCAAATCAAATCAAATCGTGTTGGTCACATACACATATTTAACAGATGTTATTGCAGGTGTAGCGAAATGCTTGTGTTCCTAGCTCCAACAGTGCCGTACTATCAAACAATTCACAACAATACACACAAATATAAAAGTAAAAGAATGGAATTAAGTAATGTATAAATATGAGGCCAAGCAATGTCGGAGTGGCATTGACAAACATACAGTAGAATAGAATACAGTATATACATATGAAATGAGTAAAACAGTATGTAAACATTATTGAAGTGACTAGTGTTCCATTATTAAAGTGACCAGTGATTCCATGTCTATGTATGTTGTGCAGCAGCCTCTAAGGTGCAGGGTTGAGTAAACGGGTGGTAGCCGGCTAGTGATGGCTATATAACAGTCTGATGGCCTTGAGATAGAAGCTGTTTTTCAGTCTCTCGGTCCCAGCTTTGATGCACCTGTACTGACCTCGCCTTCTGGATGGTAGCGGGGTGAACAGGCTGTAGCTCGGATGGTTGATGTCCTTGATGATATTTTTGGCCTTCCTGTGACACCGGGTGCTGTAGGTGTCCTGGAGAGCACGCAGTGTGCCCCCGGTGCAGACCACACCACCCTCTGGAGAGCCCTGCAGTTGCTGGCGGTGCAGTTGCCGTACCAGGCGGTGATACTGTAAGGGGTAGGTTAATTGACTGATAGCCTGTATTAACACCATGGTAATACAGTATCATATTTACAGAGTTCAGGCAAGGACACCATACATACACCGTACTGTAAAAATAATAGTTTTTTTGCTTTCATTTATATTGTGTGTGATTATACTATTTAGAAATGGCCAGTTCAGAGGAAAGTATACTGCATAATGTGAACAAAAAAACTGTGCCTTGAATTGCAGTTTCTTTGGGGAGTCTAAGAAATCAGTGACAGCCCTCCTTGGAGCTCACTCTGACGAGCAGCAAAGACACACAGTGGGTGGACATAGAGGAGTACTATATGCCGGGCACCTACAGTGACAAAACATAGGCAGAAAACATCAAGTTGAATTAATCACAGCAACTGTAGACACATTAGGGCCTCATTAGTAGAACATGCGGCATCAATAGTTCTATTCAGGTTGATGTCTGAATGTATTTGTTTATTGAAGATGCCATGACGACGCTTGCATCATGTAGCGCAAGATACACCAATATCCATTTCAGACATAGGATGTGGTAAAAGAAAAAGTCTGGATGTCATCATCACAAGATAATTACCTGGTGCTAAACAGTAGGGGGGTATTTCTGTTCTTATTTTTTCTTTATTAAACCAGGCAATTCAGTTAAGAATAAATGCTTAACATTCAATGACAGCCTGTTCAGGGGCAGAACAACAGATCTGTACCTTGTCAGCTAGGGGATTTGAACTTGCAACCTTCTGGTTACTAGTCCAACGCTCTAACCACTAGGCTACCCTGCCGCCCCAATAGGCAAGAGTCAAGACAACAAAGTCAAGACAACAAAGTCAAGACAACAAAGGCAGACGGTTGCCAGGTATGGTGTGTGGGGGTACTGATAGATCTAACTCTATTGATTACCACTTTTTTGCAACATACTGTGTGGGCATTTTTCCATGGTTAATTACCTTTTGAACCAGTCAGATGCCATGAGGTCTAGCTACTTTGAATGAAAGATCAAATGTGCAACTAGAGTGGTGCCAACTCTTTCCTGACAGTTTTCTTTTTCTTTCTAGAGGATGCATGTTTCAATGAAAAATAGAGAGGGGCTTTTCACTGGGCTTTTCAATGCATTCTCAAGCTGACTTGAAATGTAGGCAGGTTACATTAGGTAGGCTACATGGATGAGGTGAGGTAAACATTAAGCATTGGGCTGGGCAGTACATGCTAGTTGCTACCTTTGTTCACACAGATTTTGGATGCCCATAGCACATTGACATTATGCAAAGATGTGAAGATTCACAGTGCAAGAATGAACTGCAAGAATATACTGAAATGAATACAGTATAAAGGCCACAGCACAGCGAAGACCACAGCAAGGACAAGCACAATAATAACTTTTAACTTTTGTTTTGTTTGCAAAATATATTTCATTATGCAGTAAAACAGGTCCTGTCACTTAATAATTGACAAAATCCATAAAACAAGAAAAGCAGCTAGTTTGAAGGATTTATTTTCTCCGACAATAACACTATTCTCGGTCTACCATTATTTCTAAAATTAATATAGTGGTATTCTTGATTTTCCAAATATTACAACACCAACATCAGACTAAGGATGGATGAAAAGGACTAAAATATTAATGAGAGAAGAGACTCATGGGAGCAGAATTCTTGTTGCTGTAGGACTGCAGTACCATTCTTATTCCCAAAAGACCTGTGGAAATTGGGGGAAAATATGAAGAAAATATGAAGAAAATATCAAGATAAACAAGATAAACATACAAAATGTTGAAATATGACAACAAAACATCCAGTCAGAGGCTGTCCTGTGGGCGAAAACAGCTCGTTGATGAGAGAAGTCAAAGGAGAATGGCAAGTATCGTGCAAGCTAACAGGTGAGCCACAAACAGGCAAATAACAGCGCAATACAACAGTGGTGTGCAGACTGGCATCTCTGAACACACAACTCGTTGGTCTTTGTCATGGATGGGTTATTGCAGCAGACGACCACACCGGGATCCAGTCCTATCAGCTTAAAACAAGAAGCGGCTCCAGTGGGTACGCGATCACCAACACTGGACAATTGAGGAGTGGAAAAACAATGCCTGGTCCGACAAATCCCAGTTCCTGTTGCGTCAGGATTTGGCATAAGCAGAATGAGTCCATGGCCCCATTCTGCCTGGTGTCAACGGTACAGGCTGGTGGTGGTGGTGTAATGATGTGGGGAATTTTTTCTTGGCACACGTTAGATCCCTTGATACCAATTGTGCAACATTTGAACGCCACAGCGTATCTGTAGCTGTTCTGGAGGCAATGGGGGGTCTGACCCGGTATTAGATGGGTGTTCCTAATAAACTGTCCACTGAGTGTATATATCTCGAGAGCAGAGCATCTTGCACTTTACAGCCCACACACCCCTACACGATCTCAGCACCATAGTGAGGATGAATGAGTAGAGAGGAAATTAGAGCATTACCACCATCTACTGGACAGATTTATAGAAAGCACTTCCCATAGTGTAACAGCACCAACAGTGTAATCCCTGCAGTGCATGCAACATTGATGCAATCTCACTCCGGGTATTATGCAGTCCTGACTACAAAGCCCACATAGAAGGAGGGTTTTGGTGCAGTAATTGCCCATCTCTGTTAACAGTTAAACAGAATGGAAAAAAAGGAGAAGACCGATACTATTCAATTTTTTTGCTCATGCCCCTCGTCAATTGCTAAAGTCTTGCCATAAAACTCTCAGTGGATGCTATTTCACTGCTATTACATCATGAATGAGACTTGAGCAATGATGCTCCTTTAATCTCCAGGGTAGAGTTAGCTCAATATCCAACATGCTGAAGCAAAGTTGAGGTCAGTCTGGTAGAGGCTGTTCTTCAGTACTGGTCGTTGCGTTGAGACCTATAGGGTGTGCATGTTTTTGTTCCAGCCCAGTATTGTAGGCAGGGCCGGCCCTAGCCTTTTCGGGCCCTGAGCAAGATCTACCTTGCGGGAAAAAACATCTTAGTGTCCCTCCTGTTGATGAAAGAGAGAAAATAAATGGTTTAAAGAAAATGTCCTTCAATTTTACACCTTTTGCCATGGGACGTAGAGAAAGTGTTGCAGCTTTAAAGCAAGCTTTCTGCAGTTCTACACAATTGCCATGGGACAGAGAGATCATTGTGCAATTTTACAACAAATTTCATGCAATTCTACTAATTTTGCCAGGACTTATGCCATATTGATAATATCTGAGTGAGAGTGATACAAATCAATCAGAGCCAACTGGAAGTCCCCTGTGTCACGCCCTGACCGTAGATTGCTTTGTATGTTTCTAGTTATAGTTTGGCCAGGGTGTGATGTGGGTATTCTGTTTTGTTCTGTTTGTATTTCTATGTGTTTGGCCTGGTATGGTTCCCAATCAGAGGCACCTGTCAATCGTTGTCTCTGATTGAGAACCATACTTAGGCAGCCTGGTTTCGTGCCTTCCGTTCCCAGTTGGTATTCATCCATAATTACTACAAGTTTAGATAGCTGGTTTGACTAATTTACCAATCTTAAATTGTTAGCTGAGTGACTGTCAGTGATTGACATAACAAGAGAAACTGCTGATGAACAACCAAATTCCAACCTTGCACTATTCTACTGTTCTAACTATTAACAGTAAGTTGAGAGCTAACTGAGTTCCTATATACAGTGGGGAGAACAAGTATTTTATACACTGCCAATTTTGCAGGTTTCCCTACTTACAAAGCATGTAGAGGTCTAACTTTTTATCATAGGTACACTTCAACTGTGAGACGGAATCTAAAACAAACATCCAGAAAAACACATTGTATGATTTAAGTAACTAATTTGCATTTTATTGCATGACAAGTATTTGATACATCAGAAAGCAGAACTTAATATTTGGTGCAGAAATCTTTGTTTGCAATTACAGAGATCATACGTTTCCTGTAGTTCTTGACCAGGTTTGCACACACTGCAGCAGGGATTTTGGCCCACTCCTCCATTACAGACCTTCTCCAGATCCTTCAGGTTTCAGGGCTGTCGCTGGGCAATACGGACTTTCAGCTCCCTCCAAATATTGTCTATTGGGTTCAGGTCTGGAGACTGGCTAGGCCACTCCAGGACCTTGAGATGCTTCTTACAGAGACACTCCTTAGTTGCCCTGGCTGTGTGTTTTCGGGTCGTTGTCATGCTGGAAGACCCAGCCACGACCAATCTTCAATGCTCTTACTGAGGGAAGGAGGTTGGTGCCAAGATCTTGCGATACATGGCCCCATTCATCCCCTCAATACAGTGCAGTCGTCCTGTCCCCTTTGCAGAAAAGCATCCCCAAAGAATGATGTTTCCACCTCCATGCTTCACGGTTGGGATGGTGTTTTTGGTTGTACTCATCCTTCCTCCAAACACGGCGAGTGTAGTTTAGACCAAAAAGCTATTTTTGTCTCATCAGACCACATGACCTTCTCCCATTCCTTCTCTGGATCATCCAGATGGTCACTGGCGAACTTCAGACGGGCCTGGACATGCGCTGGCTTGAGCAGGGGGACCTTGCCTGCGATGCAGGATTTTAATCCATGAGGGCGTATTGTGTTACTAATGGTTTTCTTTGAGACTGTGGTCCCAGCTCTCTTCAGGTCATTGACCAGGTCCTGCCGTGTAGTTCTGGGCTGATCCCTCACCTTCCTCATGATCATTGATGCCCAACGAGGTGAGATCTTGCATGGAGCCCCAGACTGAGGGTGATTGACTGTCATCTTGAACTTCTTCCATTTTCTAATAATTGCGCCAACAGTTGTTGCCTTCTCATCAAGCTGCTTGCCTATTGTCCTGTTCCCATCCCAGCCTTGTGCAGGTCTACAATTTTATCCCCGATGTCCTTACACAGCTCTCTGGTCTTGGCCATTGTGGAGAGGTTGGAGTCTGTTTGATTGAGTGAGTGGACAGGTGTCTTTTATACAGATAACGAGTTCAAACAGGTGCAGTTAATACAGGTAATGAGTGGAGAACAGGGGGCTTCTTAAAGAAAAACGAACAGGTCTGTGAGAGCCGGAATTCTTACTGGTTGGTAGGTGATCAAATACTTATGTCATGCAATAAAATGCAAATGAATTACTTAGAAATCATACAATGTGATTTTCTGGATTTTTGTTTTAGATTCCGTCTCCCACAGTTGAAGTGTACCTATGATAAAAAATTATAGACCTCTACATGCTTTGTAAGTAGTAAACACTGCCGATTTAGCAGGTTATCAAATGCTTGTTCTCCCCACTGTATATATATTATTAAATATATTTATTTTCAAATTGGTCTGGGGCCTCCTAGTGGCCAGGGGCTCTAATCAGCGACCGCTTAAATCGCTTATGTCTGGGGGCCTTGACTGTAGAACAAAAATCTAACCAGGCTGGTGACAGCCTTTAATGCAATGTGGATTAGATGGACAGATGTAGGCTACCACAGGCAACTTTTGTTGCTTCATTAATCCAGCCAGATGTCTTTGTAACATGGCTTCATGCATGGTTCAAATGCTGTAGGTCTACCATGAAATAGCCCATATATCTGGTGAGGCTAGATTGCACTGATGTTTGGGGTCTAAATGTTTGTATAGTAAACCATTCTGCTGAGCTAAGAAAGCAAGAGCCTGATCATATCACAGATGTTCACATTGGATAGACAAAGCATTAAAGCAGACATAAACCATCTCATAGATAAAACAATTAATGTTAACAGTGAGAAAATATGAAAAATAGACAGTGTTCTGCCCTTCTGTCTATTTGTAGCTTATACAGTAGTGTTGCTATTGTTGCGCATACCTATGGGGTGCAGCCTTTAGGACAAATGTAGTGTGCTTTTGCGTATATGCTATTGCTGTCTACCTATTAGAGAAGTGTGATCAGTCACGTTGGTGTTGTAAAGTGTTTACCTGTTGTAATTGTTGTCAAAGATTACAATAAACACAAGACTATAATTCAATTGCCCATTTAGCCTACAAAAGGTTTATTCATGATTGGGAATATGCAGAAATATTTGGTCACGGGGGAGGAATGACGTCACCATTTCAACTGGAGTAACACTCCGTGAGCTAGCTTCCGAGCAAAGCGATAGGCACTTGAATAGTCCAACTTTTAATGTATTCAGCCTGAACCTAGCCAGCATAGCCTATCTAGGCGGGCTATTTGTTCACACTAGCTATTCCTTTTCTGTCGATTCTATTTTAATATATTTCTACCGACTGAGAATTTAGTCAAATCTGTAGTCTGTCGAACAGAATATTACTGTGAGTCCCAACTTTTAAAGGGTAAGTGCGCAGCGTGTTCATACATTATTTACAAAGTTGATGCTAGACTGAATTGTTAGCTTGCTAGCTGTTCCTATCTTTCGCTAAAGAGCAAGCGTGGTTGAATGATACAAATGTATCGGACTACAAATGAAATATGTTGCCGTTGAACGTTGTGCACTAATTGTAGCAATTATATACAGCAATCTATTGCTACAGGCTAACGTTACTGTGACCACCTCAAAATAACTTCAAACCGTGCCATGGGACTCGCGATGGATACTTTATCAGCCTATACGTTCTGTTTGTTTTTATTCATTAGTGCTGGGAAGGCTATTGTGCGGATGAGTGCAAGACACGTTTATATTGCAAATGGTTAAAATTACAGTTACACATGCATAATAATAAGGGCCAACTCTCAAATACGTTACCATGAAATCAGAGAAAAGTGTTACATTTGCACATGTTGCTTCTCCCTGTTGCACTTTAGAGACGACTTATGAGTTACACATCTTATACTTTTAACATTTTTGTTTGTTTCAGAGGCTCACCTGGACACGTGGGAAACTGTATGGACCAGGCCTAAGATGAAGAGTTTTAAAGCAAAGTTTAGGAAGAGCGATGTAAGAACATGCATTACTTTTCAATGGGGTTTTGCGGTTGTGGTGGTATGTTCTTGCCTGCCAATGTTTTCATTCATTCATCGATCCGTATGTCTCTGTGACTGTCATAGCGATGAAGCACTCTGCCATAAAGTTATTTCAGTAACAGCCTCCATGGTACTTTCTCCATAGTTGTGACTGAATCATTTGGGACTGACTTTTCCAGGCTGTGTTTCCTAAAGATCCTACAGGGAGTGACTAACTTCCCCTGAGTGTGACTCATCAGTAGTCACAGTTAAATAGTTTCCTACTTAAATACAGTTTAAATAAAAAATGAAGACAGTGACTGTAATCAGACGGCATCAGTGCCAGAGAGGAAGTGTGGCTATGAAGGGGGCGATTTAAACACTTTAAATTGGGTACATACGTACCTAAGCTGGGGATAAACCAAAAGTCAGGCAACTAGAGTTTTTTTTTTTGTTGAACACATTACATTTCATAAATCAATGTACATTTCAGAACTGTTCCAATGTTTTTGACAGACGGATTTTTAAGGCAGAATACATTCACTGAAATATGTAGGAGTTGAAGATTCCTTCTGAGTCACTGGAATACTTTGAGTTTTCAAGAGGCCCAAGGCAGTTTTGGGGTGTGATTGTCTATAGGAAAGTACTCTGTGTTTAGTACTATTAATGTGCCCATATGACATACGGAAGATAAGATATACGTAGATTATAAACCTAGAAACCTTTATTAGCTTGTAATTATAAAAGTGCGAGACTATATGCAAATATTATTTCCACAAATAACAGGGTATTGTATTTGATGCTGTTGTAAAACATAACCATTGCTTATGGCTGACTAACGTATTTTAACAGTGGGAGTTGCAACCCGTGGGTGTTCACATTTAGGTTGCTTAGGAACAGTCCGTCCGTATCTCTGTAACCATCCTCTTTGATAGTTAACACCCACATAACCACTTCTCACACTTGCTTTGCTATTAAAAAAAATCACATTCTGTCCACAAGATTGGCTACAGTTTACTGTTTCCACTGGTCCCCTTAGTGTTAGTAGATAGAAAATGATCTAAACTGTGATCCGATAGTCAACTCTCATTCTCCCTGGCGAAACATGCCATTGGCGGTTGTGGAAGAGTCTTGGACTGAATACATTTAAACACACTTTCCAAAGTGTTCACTCATGAGAAAAATATCTGAAGCTGTTGAAGACCTGCCTTTTTAATAACAGATTTATTATGTTTTGGTTGAATTCTGGTTTTGCATAGAATTCACCCCATCATATGAATTTACTAGTTTTGAGAAGTGTCTCATGAGAGGTTTTCAAGTTGAGCTATTGGCCCATACATATTCTATGTGGCCTATAGATGGACAGCCTTAGTCAATACCATACCCATGTGTCATTATGTCTATTGACTGAGAAAACCCTCCTCATATACTGTAGTAGTGGGGTTACTGTGGATCATCTAGCTCCACAGACCACATTCATTTTGCTTTCAGCAATACCACATACTGTGCTTTTTATAAAGAGCTCATCAAGAGCAATAGAAACAAAATATTCTGATTCTATTTTAGGGCTATGTGTCAGCTTGACCTTGCAGTGGAATTCATTCCAGAGCCAGACATTCATTCTTTTCACAAAAACAAGGAATGCCAGTATAAATAGTTGTATGAAGTCAGCCATTTGCCAAATAGCCCTTGTAATATAATAGTTATTTTATCGAAGGACTACCACAATGTTAGTGTCAAATCAATGCTAAATGTCTTTCAGGATCCCTTTAATCTACAACGATCTACCTGCAATAGGGATTCAAGTTAATGAGCAACTCAGCTGAGAATTAAAATATAAGTTCTAATTTATAACTGTGATCTGGCCAAGATAAAGCAAAGCAGTGCGACACAAAACAACACAGAGTTACACATGGAATAAACAAACATACTTGATCAAGAATGATCAGGAATTAAGTGGAGTGTCTACAGTAATTAAAAAGTATTGCTCAGCGCTTCCAGCTGTGTCTTTAAAGTTCATAGAGTACATCCTAGTCCCAGCTACCCTTCCCTATGCACCTCCTCCCCGCCCCCCTGTTTCTCACGGCCCAAGTGCATCTTTTTGTTTTGAAATAGGAGACAGACCAGACAGTAATCCCCTAAAGGCATGTCCTCACCTGACACCTCCAGTCTGTTACAGGTTAGCCTATTTTGCTGCAACTTTATCTTACTGGTTAGGCTAGACCCTGTTGCAACTGTTTCATACAGGTTAGACTGTGTTGCATTGACCTGAGGCTGTTACGAAGTGCAAGCGCCTTCAACACCCCAATTGGAACTGGATCATTTATTGTACACATGTATTGACAGGGCCAGGTGGTGTAAATGTACTCTCCCAGTTTAGTATTAAACACAATGTTGCATGAAGGAAACTGTTATATCAGGAAGCAAGCCATGTCTAAAAAGAAGTTTCACTGGTAAAGAAAAAACAACAAAAAACAGTAGCAGGTGTCTTACAGTTCCTAGCTATACAAGGTCATCCTAAAGGAGAAGAGCTCATGCATTTTTTTGTCTGTGAATACATTGTTAGAATTTTAGCCTAAGCCTTTTTGGCCCTGTTTTTCTGTCTCAGTAAGTCCGTCTGTGGTTAATGGCCAAGCACATTCCCAGAAACCAGGTTATATCCAGTCTGCTCCATCCTAGGCACCAATCAGAAATCCACAGCTGCATCTTGACTACGGAGCCAATCAGGAGAGAACTTGAAACCTGGTCAAACTGCAGGTGACCAGTCATAGAATCTGTTAGTGGTTCAGCAAAAGGAATGAGACTGGCTGGGTGCATCAATGGGACAGGGAGGAGTTCAAGCCTTTTGAAGGACTACGATATTAGAGTCCTTGTGGAGCCCTATTCCTGAGGTCTCTGTGATTTACAGCAGCTAGCTCCCTTCTGGTCTGGCTAAGTTATCATGCACCACACACCTACACATTTCACAATATTCCTCATTTGAAATATTAGTGAAATATAAATCTTCGGGGTGTAGTCAATGTCGTTCCATTAATTAATATGAGAATCGTGCTTTTCCATCTAGACTTACCCCCACACCAGGATATCGCCAGTGTTTTATGTTCATCTGAGCTCTAGTGTTATTGTGTTTCCTAAAGACTTGTGGTGAGCAGTATCAACAACCTCTGCATCACTCAAGACTTGCTTTGTGAGGAGGTGTTAAAGTTCATAGTTAGCCATTGTTATGTAAATGACAGATGAAAAGTACCCAGGGCCTTCCCTTGGCTCCAAGTCAGAGCAGGTTGTCATCTTGGCCAGTGAGACACTGGTGTCGGTCCACGTAGATGGAAACAGAAGTCACTTAAACACCTTGGTAAATCCTTAGTGGAAATGTCCCATAGAGTGTTCTTACATTACCCTTCTCCTTCCCAGACAGACTCTTTATTTTATTTTTTAAATTTTATTTCACCTTTATTTAACCAGGTAAGCAAGTTGAGAACAAGTTCTCATTTACAATTGCGACCTGGCCAAGATAAAGCAAAGCAGTTCGACACATACAACGACACAGAGTTACACATGGAGTAAAACAAACATACAGTCAATAATACAGTAAAAAAAAAACAAGTCTATATACAATGTGAGCAAATTAGGTGAGAAGGGAGGTAAAGGCAAAAAAGGCCATGGTGGCAAAGTAAATACAATATAGCAAGTAAAACTCTTTAGCTTACTACCATACAGTTTAAACATTACACTGCTCCCAGCTGCCCTGCATTGGCTGCTCAGAGGGATTAAGTAAGGCTTGTAAAAACACACTGCCCCCTCCACAACCCTCTCCAGCCTGTGCCTAATTCATGTGTGTGGTGGATTATGCATCCTCGACTCACCAAACACAGCTGTCTGAATGGCTTAGAATGATCTCAGAGCAGACTGTCTCTTATCGCTGTCATCTCACTGAAAGGCCTCTTAATGGGGGACAATGACAGTAAACCAGTGTAGTAGGGCATTAATCTGGGCTGCCTGAAGGGGTGTGGGGGGATATATCCTCGAGGCTTGTCTTAGGGGGGTCCCAGACACAGCCCAAACACTGCATTGAGTCTATTAAAAATAGGACCATGCGATTTCTTTATCTGTTGTTTACAGAAGCAGAGAGACAGTAGGGGAACTTCTGGTCAACAACAGATGGCTTGACTCAGTAATTGTAGGTTGAGCTGACTCTAACCTTGAGCATGGTATAGAATGACTCTGGATGTTGGAGATGTTTAGTGTGGCACTAATTCTGTCTCTGTTTGAACACGATGATGAAAAAAATGTGTTAATAAATCAAATGTTCCTTGCCTCCCTGGGCTCAGGCTGGTGTCGGTTACTGTATCGCCAGGAACGAGGGAATGGTACATGCCAATGATCACAGTTACTAGAGCAGAGGAAGAGAGAAATGTAAGCAGTGGGGAGCAGAGAAGTCAAGGAGGGCCTCACTTTAATGTTAACTTGGAGCATATTGTGTTACTGGATCCATGGCAAGTGAACTGAAAGAGTTCAGGTGAAAAGCTTGGCATGAGATCAATGACAAGGTCATACTGCTATCTGTAAAGATTTGGCAACCTTGTGTTCATTTGTTGTTCTCATAACATTCCTCAGTCATCTGATTTAGCTGGTATTTTGTCAGTTGCTCCTCCTACTGCATAGATTCAGGGTAAGAAGAAAAAGATATTCACATGCCTTACAGTAACCATGTTACATGTATGAATGTGTGTCTGTGAGGGAGAGGTGTTTTTCCTCAACCCCAATTTCTGAACAGGCATTCAGTCTTTTCAGAAATGTTTATTTATAGAACAGGCTATTTTTGTTAAAGGAAGTGTAGTACTCTGGCAATTTTTTATATATGCTTCAAACGTGACAATTTAGGCCTCTGCTCTGGGACGTAAATGTAAGGAAACTCCTGCACAATGAACCTCACTCCACCAACTGCAATGGTTCAGAAAACCAACATCTTCACCAAGTTCACATATGAGGGAAAACATGTTGTTCTTACTCTTCAACCCATAGCATATACATAGATGCATATGCCACGTTATGTCTGTGACTTTGTGTTTGGCTCTCTCTCTGACTCAGCGCTCCTCCAACAACAGTCCCTTGTCTGTACTCTGTCTTGGCCTACTCAGAACCTTCACAATAAGTGAAGGCCATCTAGCCAAGCTCAGCGTCAGCTCTGTGGTGATGGGGAGGGAACAACTGAGATTCTGGGACTTAAGGCAAAAGGAAATGTTGAAATTATAATATATAGCAGTTGTTTATATAGCAACTGTTGATGGCATGGCAATACTGTATACAGTAGTGTGTTTGCATAATTGTAATACTCCACATGTTTGTTATCTGCGATTGCTAGTCTAAATAGGCTCTAAAGTTAATTTGACTAAATGCGGTTGTGCATTCAAACACATTTTTAGATGTTTAATACCATGAGGTGATATATGGGAAAATGTATAATTTTGTATGAAAAAAGAACACGGTTGTGCTGTAGTATCTGAGAGTGGAAGTCTGTCTGAAACTTACCATATGGTCTTTGTTTAGCCATGATTTCTCTGTGGTTTCCAGTCCCTTATGTTGGTTAGAGTTTCTGTCATGTAAACGGCTCAAGTCTATTTGAGACTGCTTAACCAGTTTCAGCTGTTATTTAGTAGAACGGGGGCATTGTTTGGGGACATTGTGCATATGCTTTGTATTAGGAAGTGCTTGAAATGAACAATTAAATGTTCATCGTAAGGCTGTAGATACTATACTTGCCACACTTTCTACACAAACATGCATCGTTGTGGTGGTAGACAGACAATACCCATAGGGACACATTGGCATTGGTGTCAAAACTCGGGTCATCAGCTGTTCCTCTGATCATTGTTTTGTACAGTTTTCTTTGCTGAGACTGAGAGACATATGGCATTGCCTGTAGCAAGTTTTTGCTCCAGTATAAAACTTTACTCACATTTCAATTATGAAAAGCGTACTAGTCTACACACAGTAAGGCATACACTAGATCATGGCTCTGGGGTTTCGGTTGTCTTTGGGGGGTCCAGAGCAGAGAAAGAGAGTGACTTTTACAGCTGCTGTCTGTCTGCACTTACTGGTATCAGTATAAATCTAGGCTGATGATTTCACCAGCAGGCCGTAGTGGAAGTCGTTCAGACCAGACCCTAGACTTGGATGCTACTGTAGTATAGTGAGAATACCAGAAGCAGCAGGTATGTCTTACAGTATGTTGCTCTTATTGTGTGGAGAAGTAATCATTTAAGAATTGGCACAGTCCAGTATAGTGAGCATTGGATTGAGAACAAGTCTACATATTGGAACATTTGGGTGGAATGGCAATCCAGAACACCCCATATACTTTAGTATTGTGTAGAAAGCATATGCCTTGTTTTGCAGTATTTACAGGAATACTGATGTTGAAGGAACACACTTTCCATGGACTGCTTGATGTTGAGTTCATTGCCCTCTCCCTCTGTTATGGATTTCATCAATATGTAGAGCAGAAGAAAATCTATTGGGCTGCAGATTATGGCTTTAGTGTACTTTTGCCCTAAGGAAATTGCATCCGGGATAGAGCTTTGCAAGATGTCCTCATCTTTGTTTGACTGGAAAACAACAGTGCAATTGAAGCAGTTTCCAGAAATGCTGCATCTGCATTTCTCATGGTTAATCTCTGCTATCCAGGGAAAGCTGTGCTGCTAAACTGGTGTGACCCAGTGAGCATCATTTACAGTGTGTTTATGATGTTGGCCCAGTTGTCTGCTGTACTGTAATGTAAGTGGTACGTTATGTTTATTACATACCTGGCACAGCTAGCAGACCCTTGTATGACCTGTGGCTAAATAAGTTCTGCACTACAGTTTTTTTTAGACAGACGGCACTCAGTCTTTTGATGCGTTATTGTTATTATGTAATTAGCAACATTGGTATGTTTTTTTTGTTTTAGACTCATACTCCGGTTACTGCTTGAGAGGATGTGGAAGTCTTCTGATGTAGACATTTCCTTTTTTGATCTCCCTCTTCCTAATTTAAAAAGTGGGTAAAACTAAACAAATATGTTGAGTGTAGCTGAAGGAATTACAACTTTGCGGGCTGGGTTTGTTTTTTCTTTTGGAGACATGGGGGCCTCAGAGGACAGGAAATGGACTCTAGGACAGATTTGGAATAACATTTGATGTGAACATTTACGTTCCCCTAATTAATGTCTATTTTCTTTTAATTCTCCAGGCTTCTTAGCAAAATGCTTATGATGACTTGGGATGCATTTGTATATATGTGTTGCATTCAAAACTTATTTTGTTATTTGCTACGAGGATAAGCATTTAAAGTGATACAATGTGTCACCTAAATGTCTCCCAGAGACCAAATTGATAACCTGTTGGGGTTTTGACAGACACATCCAGTGAGGTTTACAGTTCTCACATAAAGTAGTCCTTCTGGACACCGTACTGTAACTGGACTCACCAGGGATAGAGCAGTTTGTGGAAAACATGCTCGGATGCATTTCAATAATACAATTTCAAAAATACTCTCAGGCTACTTTATGGCAAATTTAGTAGGGATGCATGATATATCGGAATCAGCTGATATTAACTAAAAATGCCGACATCGGTATCGGCCAATGTCTAGTTTAACGCCGATGTGCTAAACCGTTGTCAAAGCTGACGTGTATACCTATATAACTTAGGTACATGCCGTAATGACTCCACATAAAATGTTGCGCTATATGTGCAACACAGCATTCGTAACCTAGCCCACAATGTCTGCTGTGTGGATCGAGCAGTCATTTGAAAGAGTAAGAACATTTCAGCGAGACAATTCAAAGTGAAATCCATTAAAGCCAAGATAATACAATAAAGTAAGTAAAACATAATCAAAACCTATTTCTTTCACTTACTTACTGTGCTGTTTCGTTGTTCATTTGTTCAGTCGTTTCATTCTCAACCAGGATTTCTATGAAACGCTGTTTGGGTCTTTGCTATGAAACGCCGTTTGGGTCTTTGCTATGGAACGCCGTTTGGGTCTTTGCTATGGAACGCCGTTTGGGTCTTTGCTATGGAACGCCGTTTGGGTCTTTGCTATGGAACGCCGTTTGGGTCTTTGCTATGAAACGCTGTTTGGGTCTTTGCTATGAAACGCCGTTTGGGTCTTTTGAGATACAGTTGACGTCGGAAGTTTACATACACTTAGGTTGGAGTCATTAAAACTCATTTTTCAACCACTCCACAAATTACGTGCTAACAAACTATAGTTTTGGCAAGTCGGTTAGGACATCTTCTTTGTGCATGACACAAGTAATGTTTCCAACAATTGTTTACAGACAGATTATTTCACTCATAATTCACTGTATCACAATTCCAGTGAGTCAGAAGTTTACATACACTAATTTGACTGCGCCTTTAAACAGCTTGGAAAATTCCAGAAAATGATGTCATGACTTTAGAAGCTTCTGATGGAGGTGTATCTGTGAATGTATTTCAAGGCCTACCTTCAAACTCAGTGACTCTTTGCTTGACATCATGGGAAAATCAAAAGAAATGGTCAAATCAAAAAAATTGTAGACCTCCACAAGTCTGGTTCATCCTTGGGAGCAATTTCCAAAACGCCTGAAGGTACCACGTTCATCTGTACAAACAATAGTACGCAAGTTTAAACACCATGGGACCACACAGCCATCATACCGCTCCGGAAGGAGACACGTTCTGACTCCTAGACATTAACATACTTTGGTGCGAAAAGTGCAAATCAATCAGCAAAGGACCTTGTGAAGATGCTGGAGGAAACACACACATGAAAGCAGCGGTCTAAGACACGGCATCTCAGTGCAAGTGACGTCATTACAGTCCCTGGTTTGAATCCAGGCTGTATCACATCCAGCCGTGATACAAAAGTATCTATATTCACAGTAAAACTAGTCTTATATCGACATAACCTGAAAGGCCGCTCAGCAAGGAAGAAGCCACTGCTCCAAAACCGCCATAAAAAATCAAATCATTGAAACAATATTCCACCCCGTCATTGCCCCAGCAGGTTTTGACGGCCTCTGGTCCCATAATATGGACATTTTGTGGTGCTTTTAATAACCACTTGCAGGCCACCTGTTTAAAAAAAATTGCTTCTGAAAACTCTGATTCCAGTAGAGGGAGTCCTTAACTCACCTCAAGCCAGGTTGCAGAGAACGATACATTCCCAGATACACATTCCTCATTTTAATTTCTACCATTTTATGTCTATGATGTACTAAGTGCCTTATTGAAGATCACTATTTAAAAAATCTACTGGGGCTGACTCACTTGACCCTTTTTGCTGCAGTTTTCTGCCACACTTATTGCAGAATAATAACTTATATTTTTAACTTGACAATTATTTCTGGTGTTATCCCTAAGATCTGGAAAATGGCACAAATCCTCCCCCCTACACAAAGGCGGAGATCCTTCTGATTTCGATAACTACCGTCCAATTTCCAAGCCATCTTGCCTTGACAAATTTTAGTATCCCTGGCCAACTCTCAGCTTTTTACTTCTCATTCTGTTCTTAATGAGCACCAATCTGTTTTTAGACCTGGACATAGCAAAGTTTCAGCGGCTACACTTTTATTAGATGATGTGCCTTATTGTTTAGACTTTAGACCATAAAAATCATGTACTGCCTCATTTATTGACCTGTCGAAGGCGTTTGATAGGGTTGATCATTTCTTATGGTTGTCTGAAATAGGCTAGATTAGGCATCTGGCAATTTGTTCATGGACAGTCTAACGGACAGGACACAATGTGCATACCTTTTTTTTTACGATGGTTTTCTTCTTCAAACAATGCCAAACAAACACATATACAAGACAGCATACAAACGCACTCAAACATCAAAAGAACATGCCCAGACCCACCTGCTCACAACCCCATCTCCAGCGTCCTCATCACTCTCTGCCACATTTATTTAATTTTATTTATTTAACCTTTATTTAACATGGCAAGTCAGTTAAGAACAAATTATTATTTACAATGACGGCCTACCCTGACCTCAAGCTCCACCATTTTGTTTCTCGACGTCACCCCCAGAAGGCATGGATTATTGAGTCATTGTTAGTTTTACACTTAAGACATGAATCTCCGTTGTGCTGTAGAATGATAATTTTGTCTCGTATAATACATTCTATACATTAATTTATACTGGATTAAGCATACATTTTTGTTAATTGTAATTTTGTTAGTTATGTTCCAACATTCCCTCCATCTTGTTCCAATATAATTTATTTTTAAGTCTTTGTTCCAATAGTTTAAAAAAATGTCATATGAATATCCTTTTCTGACTCAAATAGGATTCCTTCAAGATTGCTCTGATGTCCAAAAGATTTCAAATATAAATTTCATCATATGTTAAGTTGCATGTATTTGAACATTTTACATTGGTCAGTCCAAAATTGCTTTTTAATTCTATCATGAAAATAAATGTATTCATTAACAACAAATGTACAGTTTCTACTATGTCTTTAGTTTTCCATGTGGACCAATGTATCAGTGAATCCTTTAAACCCATCCAAGGATTGTTCCATAGGATTGTGTTTTTAGGGAGTGATATTGGTTCTTGTAGAAAATAAGTTTAATTTTCTTCCATATTGGGGGTGGCAGGTAGCCTAGTGGTTAGGGAATTGGACTAATAACCAAAAGGTTGTAAGATCGAATCCCTGAGCTGACGAGGTACAAATCTGTCGTTCTGCCCCTGAACAAGGCAGTTAACCCACTGTTCAAAGGCCATCATTGAAAATAAGAATTTGTTCTTAACTGACTTGCCTATTTAAATTAAAATATATTGTTATAGTGTTCTTAAGTAGGAAGTTGTTAATGTTCTTAGCTCCATCCTTTGAAAATATACACGTGAAAAGTTTTTGGAGGTGAGCATGCACATCTTCAAATGTACCCATTGTTCCTCTTTAGTTGATTCAACTATATGTCTCAAGTAAAAGCCTTGGGTGGCGAGTTCATGCAATTACATATCTGGAAGGTTAAAACCACCCTCGAACTGTCACGCTCTGACCTTAGATATCTCTGTTTTCATTATATTTAGGTTAGGTCAGGGTGTGACGAGGGTGGGTATCCTAGCTTTCGTATTGTCTAGGGTTTTTGTATGTCTATGGGTTTTGTAGGTCTAGGTATTTGTATGTCTATGGTGGCCTGATATGGTTCCCAATCAGAGGCAGCTGTTTATCCTTGTCTCTGATTGGGGATCATATTTAGGTAGCCATTTCCCTTTTGTGTTCGTGGGTTCTTGTCTATGATTAGGTGCCTGTCAGCACTAGTTTGGATAGCTTCACATTTAGTTTGTTCTTTATTGTTTTTGTTCGGCATTCATTTAATAAATAGAGAATGTACGCATACCACGCCGCACCTTGGTCTCCTTCGTATAACGAACGTGACACAGACTTTATTCTATGAGTTTTAGTTGCCCATATAAAGTCGGTTATGACCAAGTATACACTACCGTTCATAAGTTTGGGGACAATTAGAAATGTCTTCATTTTTTAAAGAAAAGCACATTTTTTTGTCCATTAAAATAACATCAAATTGATCAGAAATACAGTGTAGACATGGTTATTGTTTTAAATGACTATTGTAGCTGGAAGCGACTGATTTTTAATGGAATATCTACATAGGCGTAAACAGTGAAGAGGTGACTCTGGGATGCTGGCCTTCTAAGCAGAGTTCCTCTGTCCAGTGTCTGTGTTCTTTTGCCCATCTTAATCTTTTCTTTTTATTGGCCAGTCTGAGATATGGCTTTCTCTTTGCAACTCTGCCTAGAAGGCCAGCATCCCGGAGTCGCCACTTCACTGAGACTGGTGTTTCGCGGGTACTATTTAATGAAGCTGCCAGTTTAAGACTTGTGAGGTGTCGGTTTCTCAAACTAGATACTAATGTACTTGTCCTCTTGCTCAGTTGTGCACCGGGCCTCCCACTCCTCTTTCTATTCTGGTTAGAGACAGTTTGCTCTGTTCTGTGAAGGGAGTGGTACACAGCGTTGTCCGATATCTTCAGTTTCTTCCTTTCTCAGAACAAGAACACACTGACGAGTTTCAGAAGAAAGTCCTTTGTTTCTGGTAGAGGTCGACCGATTATGATTTTTCAACGCCGATACCGATTATTGGAGGACCAAAAAAAGCCACTATCGATTAATCGGCCTATTTAAAAAAATATATATATTTTTTGTAATAATGCCAATTACAACAATACTGGATGAACACTTATTATAACTCAATATAATACATCAATAAAATCAATTTAGCCTCAAATAAAAAATGAAACATGTTCAATTTGGTTTAAATAATGCAAAAACAAAGTGTTGGAGAAGAAAGTAAAAGTGCAATATGTGCCATGTAAGAAAGCTAACATTTAAGTTCCTTGCTCAGAACATGAGAACATATGAAAGCTGGTGGTTCCTTTTAACATGAGTCTTCAATATTCCCAGGTAAGAAGTTTTAGGTTGTAGTTATTATAGGACTATTTCTCTCTATACGATTTGTATTTTGTATACCTTTGACTATTGGGATGTTCTTATAGGCACTTTAGTATTGCCAGTGTAACAGTATAGCTTCCGTCCCTCTCCTCACTCCTACCTGGGCTTGAACCAGCAACACATCGACAACAGCCACCCTCGAAGCATCGGTACCCATCGCTCCACAAAAGCCGCGGCCCTTGCAGAGCAAGGGGAACAACTACTCCAAGTCTCAGAGCGAGTTACGTCACCGATTGAAACGCTATTAGCGCGCACCCTGCTAACTTGCTGGTTACACCAGCCTAATCTCGGGAGTTGATAGGCTTGAAGTCAGAAACAGCTCAATGCTTGAAGCACAACGAAGAGCTGATGGCAAAACGCACAAAAGTGCTGTTTGAATTCATGCTTAAGAGTGTGCTGGTGCCTACCATCACTCAGTCAGACTGCTCTATCAAATCATAGACTTAATTATAACATAATAACACACAGAAATACGAGCCTTAGGTCATTAATATGGTCGAATCCGAAAACTATCATCTCGAAAACAAAACATTTATTCTTTCAGTGAAATACGGAAACGTTCCGTATTTTATCTAACGGGTGGATGCCCCCCCCCCAAAAAAATATAGTCTAAATATTCATAATGTCATATAACTATGTAAAATTCTGGCAAATTAGTTCGCAACGAGCCAGGCGGCCCAAACTGTTGCATATACCCTGACTCTGCGTGCGATGAACGCAAGAGAAGTGACACAATTTCACCTGGTTAATATTACCTGGTAACCTGGATTTCTTTTAGTTAAATATGCAGGTTTAAAAATATATACTTCTGTGTATTGATTTTAAGAAAGGCATTGATGTTTATGGTTAGGTACAGTTGTGCAACGATTGTGCTTTTTTTCGCAAATGGCTTTTGTTAAATCATCCCCCGTTTGGCGAAGTTGGCTGTCTTTGTTAGAAAGCAATAGTCTTCACACAGTTTGCAATGCGCCAGGCGGCCCAAACTGCTGCATATACCCTGACTCTGTTGCAAGACAAGTGACACAATTTTCCTAGTTAAAAGAAATTAATGTTAGCAGGCAATATTAACAAAATATGCAGGTTTAAAAATATTTAGTTGTATATTGATTTTAAGAAAGGCATTGATGTTTATGGTTAGGTACACATTGGAGCAACGACAGTCCTTTTTCGCGAATGCGCACCGCATCGATTATATGCAACGCAGGACACGCTAGATAAACTAGTAATATTATCAACCATGTGTAGTTAACTAGTGATTATGATTAATTGTTTTTTATAAGATAAGTTTAATGTTAGCTAGCAACTTACCTTGGCTTCTTACTGCATTCGCGTAACAGGCAGGCTCTTCGTGGAGTGCAATGGAATCAGGTGGTTAGAGTGTTGGACAAGTTAACCTTAAGGTTGCAAGATTGAATCCCCGAGCTGACAAGGTAAAAATCTGTTAATCCACCCTTCCTAGGCCGTCATTGAAAATAAGAATGTGTTCTTAACTGACTTTCCTAGTGGTTAGAGCATTGGATTTGTAACCGAAAGGTTGCAAGTTCAAATCCCCAAGCTGACAAGGTACAAATCTGTCATTCTGCCCCTGAACAAGGCAGTTAACCCACTGTTCCTAGGCTGCCATTGAAAATGAGAATTTGTTCTTAACTGACTTGCCTAGTTAAATAAAGGTAAAATTAAAAAATAAATAAATAAAGGTGTAAAACAAAAATACCGATTTCCTATTGTTATGAAAACTTGAAATCGGCCCAAATTAATCGGCCATTCCGATTAACTCTAGTTTCTGGTCATTTTGAGCCTGTAATTGAACCCACAAATGCTGACGCTCCAGATACTCAACTAGTCGAAAGAAGGCCAGTTTTATTGCTTCTTTAAATCAGGACAACAGTTTTCAGCTGTGTTAACATAATTGCAAAAGCCTTTTAAAATGATTAACTTGGATTAGCTAACACAACGTGCCATTGGAACACAGGAGTGATGGTTGCTGATCATGGGCCTCTGTAGATATTCCATAAAACATCAGTCGTTTCCAGCTACAATGGTCATTTACAACATTAATAATGTCTACACTGTGTTTCTGATCAATTTGATGTTATTTTAATGGGCAAAAATATAGTTTTTCTTTCATAAACAAGGACATTTCTAACTAACCCCAAACTTTTGAACAGTAGTGTACTTTTTAAAATAATGTATTCGTTGGGGTAATTGGTATTACCGAGAATAAATATAACAGTGTGCTTACTGACGGTATCAAATCTACTCTATTCTGGTTAGAGCCTCAATATTACGATTTTGGGCCCTTGCTCTCATCACTATTTTATAAATAATATTGGTATTTCTGTTACAACCTGTAACATTCATGTCTATGTGGATGGTATTTATTTACTCCCGTGTCCTCTCAGTACAGCAGGCCATTCATGACCTTCATGGTTTTGACTCAATTCAAAAATCGCTTACTGTTCTTAAACTAGTACTAAATGCTAAAAAAAACAACTATGTTGTTCTCTAGGTCTTGCTATATTGACCTTGAGGACCTGCATATTTGCACATTGAAGGGAGCCCAAATTGAACACGTTCCCCATTATAAGTACTTGGGTGTTTGGATTGATAAGCATTGTAAATAAGAATTTGTTCTTAACTGACTTGCCTAGTTAAATAAAGGTTACATTTAAAAAAATAGACCACACCTGTTGTTTAGGGTGGGGGTTATGTTTGTCCCATGTCTTTCTTTTCCCTGTCCGTCATTTTAGCCACACAAGCCCCTCTTGATAATAATGTTGAGTGTTTCTTGTTTTTCCAGGGCCTGGCCCGACTCAAAAGAGACCTGGGCCGTTTTACACAATCTCTCTCTGGGCTTTCGGTTTCTGAATTGATGTAGCTAATCTTGGTTCAGTTTTATATGCATCCAAAACTAATTGAAAATCTGTTCAATTGTTTACCCTTTCACTTTTGCATTAGTTTGAGTCTAAGCATATGCCTCGAACCCCACTCAAACTGATCACCTGTCTCCCTGTTCATGTTAGACAAAAAAAGCATATTCTAGCCCGAGTCGACCCATGCCGACCCATCACTAATGTGATCCATGTCATTCTACTGATCTGTAGCTAGTGTTTCCATGCTGTTTGATGGGGCTCCCCTGATGCAGCCGGATACGGTATTCTGAGTTAAGAGTTCATTTGGTAAACTCTGGATTAGCCGTTGCTCCAGATTTGTTTTAAATGCGTGTAAATCTGCACTGGTCCCCTATAAGTCAGGCCCTAAGCTCTGAGCAGGGAGGAATTTCGTCCCTCTCACGCCTCGTGCAAGAGCTGATGGAAGATGGCGCCGACAGACATGGCAGCTCTGCTTCTAACTCCTAAGCAACTTTGCAGTATTTTGTTTTTGTGTGTGTAATTTCTTACATTATACAAGCATTTCGCTTCATCTGCTAAATATTTGTATGTGAGCCCCCCCCCCAAAAAAAAATATTTTGATTTTAGTTTAGTGACTGAGTGTTCTATAAGTAAAGTGTGAATACTTTTTGAAGGCACTGGTAAGTGTGTATTACTGTGCTCTAGCATTTGCAAGCACTAATATTACATTTAATTGCGGGGTTTACTGTTGTGCATTTTATGGCAACACAGCATCCAGTCATGACAATATTACAGTGGTTTTGAATTCCATTCCATGGAATGTCACTTCCTTTGAAACTTGAGCATTGCATTCTGCTTTACTTAGTGCTCTACTGTAGATCTGTCAAATATAATGTTATTAAGGCTTCCACATACTGTACCACTGCAGCAGTAGCCCTCCTCCTGTGTGTCTGTCTCATCTACCGTATTACGTAGTACAGTTACACGATATTGTTCAGTGTTCTGTTTGGTCAGTTCTGGAGCACATTAGTCTTTTTAAGTTTTATGGTGTTCTTCTCTGTTCAGCTGCAGTTTGAGTAATGCTGGTGCAACCACAGTTCCACAGACATCCCCTGGGTGCAAATTAAAGTAAACGGTGAACTCTGGATGTGGATGTAGGTCGGAACGGCAGAGTTTTGAAACTGTGATTTTTTTTCTTCTTCTGTTTCTTCTCATCAGAAGAAACACAGTATATGCAAAACAATTAATAATAACTGTGAAACAACTTTCTTATATACCTTTTTCTAAATGTGAACATCTAGATGGAGTGTAGGCCTAATGGTCAGGGAGCTAATGTGGTCTATATGTCAGAGGTGTTAGAGAATAGAGCAGAGCAGGCCTGTCACCAAATACAGTAGCTACACTGTGTATCTTTATTCATCTGTAATCCTTGTGGTTAGTGTTAACCCTCCTACACATTCTGTCTGCAGCCGCTAGTCCCTTTATCTGGCTGTCTGGTTCACTCCCTTACTTTACTTTACACTGACCGAGTCTGTTACTGTCTGTCTTGTTCTGGTTCACCTCATTGCTGCAATACCACCTACTACTGTTTTTTTTACTATACTGACCGATCAATCAAATGTATTTATAAAGCCCTTTTTACATCAGTGGTTGTCACAAAGTGCTTTTACAGAAACCCAGCCTAAAACCCCAAAGAGCAAGCAATGCAGATATAGAAGCACGGCGGCTAGGAAAAACTCCCTGGAAAGGTAGGAAGCTAGGAAGAAACCTAGAGAGGAATCAGGCTCTGAGGGGTAGAGATTATAAGAATACATGGCCAGTAAGGCCAGATTGTTCTTCAACATGTTCAAATGTTCATAGATGTCCAGCAGTGTCAAATAATAATCAGGGTGGTTATAGAGGGTGCAACAGGTCAGCACCTCAGGAGTAAATGTCATTTGGATTTTTCATAGCCAGGCATTGAGGTCGGTGAACAGGTCAGGGTTCCATAGCCACAGGCAGAACAGCAGAAACGAGATCAGCAGCACGACCAGGTGGAACATGTGGACTGGGGACAGGGACAGCCAGGAATCGTCAAGACAGGTAGTCTTGAGGCATGGTCCTAGAGCTCAGGTCTTCTGGGAAGGGGAGTAGAGAGAGGGAGATGGGAGAATTAGAGGGAGCATACCTAAGATCACACAGGACACCAGATAAATTACACCAGATAGGACAGGCGACCCTAGCCCCCCGGGACATTGACTATTGCAGCATAGATACTGAAGACTTAGATGGGACCGACAGCCCCTTGTGCCTCCCTCCCCCAAAATCTTGGGGTTTCTGTGGCCGCGGACCCCGGTGTCGTCGCTGTCCTCCTATACTCCCGCCAAAGAAGGGTCTCGCATCCACCCATTATTTCCTCCCATGTCCAGCTCTAGTAGTGTGGTCCTCCCATGTCCTATAGTGGTGGGATATTCTGTCACGTTCGTTGCATACATAATGAGCGGACCAAACGCAGGTGGAAAAAGGACCACACTACGTATGATCCCCAATTAGAGGCAACGATCATCAGCTGCCTCCAATTGGGAACCATACTCACACCAACATATAAATTCAAGACTAGAACACCCCCTAGTCACGCTATGACCTATTGCACCATAGAGAACCCCAAGGGCTCTATTGTCAGGACGTGGCACTGGAGCATCATCATTTGATAACAGGCTAAAAATGGCCAGAAACAACAAAGGACATTCTTCTGAAACTCATCAGTCTATTCTTGTTCTGAGAAATTAAAGGCTATTCCATGCGAGGAATTGCCAAGATACTGAAGATCTGGTACAACGCTGTGTATTACTCCCTTCACAGAACAGCGCAAACTGTCTCTAACCAGAATAGAAAAGGAGTGGGAGGCCCCGGTGCACAACTGAGCAAGAGGACAAGTACATTAGTATCTAGTTTGAGAAACAGACGCCTCACAAGTCCTCAACTGGCAGCTTCATTAAATGATACCCGTAAAACACCAGTCTCAACGTCAACAGTGAAGAGGCAATTGCGGGATGCTGGCCTTCTAGGCAGAGTTCCTCTGTCCAGTGTCTGTGTTATTTTGCCCATCTTAATCTTTTCTTTTTATTGGCCAGTCTGAGATATGGCTTTTTCTTTGCAACTCTGCCTAGAAAGCCAACATCCCGGAGTCGCCACTTCACTGTTGACGTTGAGACTGGTGTATTCTTGATAGACAAGATCTAAACCAGGCAGGAACTTGTCCTCGTATACCTATTAGGGTTTTCAAAAAATGTGGTGAACAATGGGGTCGAAAGTGGCGCGAGGCATGAGGACAGACGCCAGAGCCTTGGTCTGACGCCAGAGCCTTAGTCTGTGTCTTGATCAGGCTCACTCCCTCACTGAACTGACTGTTAGGACTGGCACAATAATTGTATAATAGAAAATTATGTGCAATAATCGTGAACAAAAAAAATGTATACATAGATTGGGGTTAAGGACCGGCGTTAGACTAGCGTCCTGGCCAGGGGGTGTACTTGTACATCAAGTTGCCACACGCTAGAGAAACAGGAGATAGGTTCCTGCCCTATGAGCTGTCCCAGCTCGCACAAGGCTCGTGCAAGGCTACTTACTTAATACATTTTAGGATGGGTGGGCTTCAACTTTACTTTCAAGTAGATATAGTTTAGAATAGCAGTTTTTTATTCATGTAGAGGCTCAAATTTGTTATAATTTTATGAACATAACAGCGTGGTCAGGAGAATCTTAATTTACAAAAGTTCCAAGTTGTCAAAACCATTTTATTTTTGAGATGTCACCAAAGTATTCATTATGTATGTTGTAGATACTTTTCAAAGATGCGTTATGATACATTACAAGCTAGCAGACACCCAGCCCCTCTACAGTATCTATCAGAGCTGACCTCGCTGCTCTACTTTCCCCTGGCCCCTGCTGTGGCCCTGCTGTGTACAAACTGCAGGTCACAAGGTCCTTCACCAGCACGGCTCAGATAGTGTTACAACCGCAAGGGATACATTAATTTATAAACCAAGCACTGTCCGCAGTAAGCAGTGAACACCACTGTTCAATCACAACACATGGACAAATTCATGTGGTATAAAAGCATTTTTGTGAGTACATGCAGTGTCTTCAGAAATTATTCTCAACTTTTTCTAAATGTTGTTTTGTTACAGCCTGCATTTAAAATGGAGCCTACGCACAATACCCCATAATGAAGGAATATGAATAAATGAATAAAAAATGAAAAGCGGACATGTCTTGAGTGAATAAGTATTTAATAACCCCTTTGTTATGGCAAGATTAGTTTTGAATAACTACCTCGTCTCTGTACCTCACACATACAATTATCTCCAAGATCCTTCAGTCGAGCATTGAATTTCAAACACAGATTCAACCACAAAGACCAGGGATGGTTTAAAAAAATTGAATCAAACTTTTTGTCACATGCACCGAATACAACAAGTGAAGACCTTACCGTGAAGTGCCTACTTACAAGCCCTTAACCAACAAGTTCAAGAAGAGTTATGAAAATATGTACCAAATAAACTAAAGTAAAAAAATAATAAAAAGTAACACAATAACATTACAATAACAACGCTATATACAGGGGGTACCGAGTCAGTGTGCGGGGGTACAGGTTAGAGGTACTTTGTACATGTAGGTAGGGGTGAAGTGACTATGCATAGATAATAAACAGTATCAGCAGTGTATAAAACAAATGGAAGGGGGTGGGGCGCGTCAATGTAATAGTCCGGTGGCCATTTGATTAATTGTTCAGCAGTCTTATGGCTTGGGGGTAGAATCTGTTAAGGAGCCTTTTGTTCCTAGACTTGGCACCCCGGTGCCGCTTGCCGTGCGGTAGCAGAGAAAACAGTCCTCTGACACCGCCTATTATATAGGTCCTGGATTGCAGGAAGCTTGGCCCCAGTGACGAACTGGGCCGTACGCACTACCCTCTGTAGCGCCTTACAGTCAGATGCCGAGCAGTTGCCATACCAGGCAGTGATGCAACTGGTCAGGATGCTCTCAATGGTGCAGCTGTAGATCTTTTAGAGGATCTGGGGACCCATGTGTTTTGTCGTGCCCTCTTCACGACTGTCTTGGTGTGTTTGGACCATGATAGATTGTTGGTGATGTGGACACCAAGGACATTGAAACTCTCGACCTGCTCCACTACAGCCCCATTGATGTTAATGGGGGCCTGTTCATCCCGCCTTTTTCCTGTAGTCCACGATTGTCTTGGTGTGTTTGGACCATGATAGATTGTTGGTGATGTGGACACCAAGGACATTGAAACTCTCGACCCGCTCCACTACAGCCCCATTGATGTTAATGGGGGCCTGTTCATCCTGCCTTTTTCCTGTAGTCCACGATTGTCTTGCTCACATTGAGGGAGAGGTTGTTATCCTGGCACCACACTGCCAGTTTTCTGACCTCCTCCCTATTGGCTGTCTCATCATTGTTGGTGATCAGGCCTACCACTATTGTGTCGTCAGCAACCTTAATGATGGTGTTGGAGTCGTGTTTGGCCACACAGTCGTGGGTGAACAGGGAATACAGGAGGGGACTAAGTACACACACCTGAGCGGCCCCAGTGTTGAGGATCAGCGTGGCAGACGTGTTGTTGCCTACCCTTACCACCTGGGGGCGGCCCAGCAGGAAGTCCAGGATCCAGTTGCAGAGGGAGGTGTTTAGTCCCAGGGTCCTTAGCTTAGTGATGAGCTTTGTGGGCACTATGGTGTTGAACGCTGAGCTGTAGTCAATGAACAGCATTCTCACATAGGTGTTCCTTTTGTCCAGGTGGGAAAAGGCAGTGTGGAGTGCGATTACAATTGTGTCATCTGTAGATCTGTTAGGGCGGTATGCAAATTGGAGTGGATCTAGGGTATCCGGGAGGATGCTGTTGATGTGAGCCATGACCAGCCTTTCAAGGCATTTCATGGCTACTGATGTGAGTGCTGGGGTAGTAATAATTTAGGCCCGCTGGCCCCGCGGGTTTATGAATTGTTGACCTGATTTAAAGGTCTTGCTCACATCGGTATCACACAGTCATCCAGAACAGCTTGTGCTCTCGTGCCTGCTTTAGTGTTGCATAAAAGGCATTTAGCTAGCGTCACTGGGCAACTCGTTTCTGGGTTTCCCTTTGTAATCCGTAATAGTTTTCAAGTCTTACCACATCCGACGAGCGTCGAAGCTGGTGTAGTAGGATTAAATCTTAATCCTGTATTGACGCTTTGCTTGTTTGATGGATCATCTGAGCCGTAGCGGGATTCCTCTTAGGTGTCCGGATTAGTGTCCCGCTCCTTGAAAGAGGCAGCTTTAGCCTTTAGCTCGATGCAGATGTTGCCTGTAGTTCATGGCTTCTGTTGGGATATGTACGTACGGTCACTGTGGGGACGTCGTCATCGATACACTTCTTGATCAAACCGATGACTAGGGTGGTATACACCTCAATGCCATTGGATGAATCCCGGAACATATTCCTGTCTGTGCTAGCAAAACAGTCCTGTAGCGTAGCATCCATGTCATCTGACCGCTTACATGTTGAGTGAGTCACTGGTACTTCCAGCTTTAGTTTTTGCTTGTAAGCATGAATCAGGAGGATCGAATTATGATCAGATTTTCCAAATGGAGGGTGAGGGAGAGCTTTGTATGCATATCTCTGTGTGGGGTAAAGGTGGCCCTCTGGTTGCACATGTGAAAACCTGGTGAACCTGAAAAACCGGCCACTAGGAGTGCCACTTCTGGGTGAGCATTTTCTTGTTTGCTTATGGCCTTATAGAGTTGGTTGAGTGCGGTCTTAGTGCCAGCGTCGGTCTGTGGTGGTAAATAGACTGCTACGAATAATATAGATGAGAACTCTCTTA
The DNA here is from genome assembly GCF_034236695.1 of Oncorhynchus nerka. NCBI lineage: Eukaryota > Metazoa > Chordata > Actinopteri > Salmoniformes > Salmonidae > Oncorhynchus > Oncorhynchus nerka. Next base: position 83,837,018 of record NC_088417.1, read on the forward strand.
GTAGATAGTGTGGTCTACAGCTTATCATAAGGTACTCTACCTGAGGCGAGCAATACCTCAAGACTTCTTTAATATTAGATGTTGCACACCAGCTGGTATTGACAAAAAGACACCCCCACCAGACATGGCTTCTCTGTTCTGCCGGTGCATTGAAAATCCCTCCAGCTCTATGTTATCTTTGTTGTCGTTCATCCACGACTCGGTGAAACATAAGATATTACAGTTCTTAATGTCCTGTTGGTAGTGTTAGGTTCTTATTTTTCAGAGTAAATAACCCACGGACACTAGAGAAGCTTTAACCAAGTTTAATTCTTCCCAAAGGTTCTGTACAGCTGTAATCAGACGGCAAAACATTTCTCTCCATTGGTTATATACATCCTACTTAAGACACTCCCTCTCTCCAATCCTTAGTTTATGCCCAAGAGAAATAAGGTAACCAGATGCTAACTCTGATTACTTCCTTAAGGGGAACTGACCTCACCCCTCACCCTCTGACCTCAACCCCTCATTCACCTAATCCACAGATATCCATCTGTCTGCCCTATATCAACACATCACTCTCCTCTCCTCCATCAAACACATTCCAAACCCATCTGGCTTTCTACAGAGAACCCTTAACTTCTGACACAAAACCCATTCTCTTCCACTCTTCCACTCAATGTTCAAAGTTTAGCCGATTCCAACAGTAGGATAATCGTACCTCATCAATTTTATTTTCCAATGATTGCATGTTATCAAGTAGAATTGATGGCAGTGGGAGTTTACTCGCTCGCCTACGGATTCTCAAAAGGCAACCGATTTGCATCCTTTTCCTTAGTCTTTTCTTCATGCAAATGACAGGGATCTGGGACTGTTCCCAGGAGAACAGTATATTTTTCTCATTGGACTCGTTAAAGGAAAAATATTCTTCCAGTTCATTTTGAATAATCCCACTTCTGATGTTCAAATTTATTTTCGGTCATTTGAGACATTATGTATGTACAAAATGTTTTGGCACAATTGGTTATGGGCATGTAAAACGTCAGCTATCCTCTTCGGCGCCATCTTAACAGATCCTGTGTGTTTTCCAATGCCTTGCAAAGGGCACCTATTGAATATTCCTTTGAGCATGGTGAAGTTAATTACACTTTGGATGGTGTGTTAATATACCCATTCGTTATTTATTTCATTTAAAAAAAATTGTTGAACCTTTATTTAACTAGGCAAGCCAGTTAAGAACACATTCTTATTGACAATGAGGGCCTACCAAAAGGCAAAAGGCCTCTTGTGGGGATGGGGGCTCAGATTAAAAATAAAAATATAGGACAAAACACATAACGACAAGAGAGACACCACAACACTACATAAAGAGAGACCCAAGACAGCTTCACAGCATGGTAGCAACTAGAGGTCGACCGATTAATTTTCAACGGCGATATCGATTATTGGAGGACCAAAAAAGCTGATACTGATTAATCAGCCCATTTTTTTATTTTATTTTTAATTTGTAATAATGACAATTACAACAATACTGAATTAACTTATTTTAACTTAATATAATACATCAATAAAATCAATTTAGCCTCAAGTAAATAATGAAACATGTTCAATTTGGTTTAAATAATAAGTGTTGGAGAAGAAAGTAAAAGTGCGATATGTGCTATGTAAGAAAGCTAACATTTAAGTTCCTTGCTCAGAACATGAGAACATATGAAAGCTGGTGGTTCCTTTTAACATGAGTCTTCAATATTCCCAGGTAAGAAGTTTTAGGTTGTAGTTATTATAGGAATTATAGGACTATTTCCCTCTATACCATTTGTATTTCATTAACCTTTGACTATTGGATGTTCTTATAGTAGTATTGCCAGTATAACAGTATAGCTTCCGTCCCTCTCCTTGCTCCTCCCTGGGCTCGAACCAGCAACACAACGACAATTAGCGCGCGCTAACTTGCTGGCCATTTCACTTCGGTTACACGAGCCTCATCTCGGTAGTTGATAGGCTTGAAGTCATAAAAAGCGCAATACTTGACGCACAACGAAGAGATGCTGGCAAAACGCACGAAAGTGCTGTTTGAATGAATGTTTACGTGCCTGCTTCTGCCTGCTTCTGCCTACCACCGCTCTGTCAGATACTTAGATACTTGAATGCTCAGTCAGATTATATGCAACGCAGGACACGCTAGATAATATCTAGTAATATCATCAACCATGTGTAGTTAACTAGTGATTATGATTGATTGTATTTTATAAGATAAGTTTAACGCTAGCTAGCAACTTACCTTGGCTTACTGCATTCGTGTAACAGGCAGTCTCCTTGTGGAGTGCAACAAGAGAGAGCCAGGTCGTTATTGCGTTGGACTAGTTAACTGTAAGGTTGCAAGATTGGATCCCCCGAGCTAACAAGGTGAAAATCTGTCGTTCTGCCTCTGAACAAGGCAGTCATTGAAAATAAGAATGTGTTCTTAACTAACTTGCATAGTTAAATAAAGGTGTGTATATATATTTTTAAAAATATATATATATATATATTGGCAAATCGGCGCCCAAAAATACCGATTTCCGATTGTTATGAAAACTTGAAATCGGCCCTAATTAATCGGCCGACCTCCTTGTAGCAACACTAAAAACACGTGTCCTTCCTAGCTCAGTTTCCAGAGTGGAAGGAAACTGCTCAGGGATTTCACCATGATGCCAATGGTGACTTTTAAAACAGTTACAACATTTAAAACATTACAGAGTGTAATGGATGTGATAGGAGATAACTGAGGATGGATCAACAACATTGTTGGTACTCTACAATACTAACCCAAATGACAGAGTGAAAAGAAGGAAGCCTGTACAGAATTCACCTTACAGCAGATCAATAACTAAAACACAAGGCCAAATACTGGAGTTGCTTACCAAGATGACATGGAATGTTCCTGGGTGGCCTGGTTACAGTTTTGACTTAAATCTGCTTAAAAATCTGTGGCAAGACTTAAAAATGGTAGTCTAGCAATGATCAACAACCAACTTGACAGAGCTCAAAGAATTTGAATCCAGGTGTGCAAAGCTCTTAGTGTTTTCACTTTATCATTATGAGATATTGTGTGTAGATGGGTGATAATATATATATATATATATATATAGTCCATTTTGAATCCAGGCTGTAACACAACAAAATGTGGAATAAGTCAATGGGTTTGAATCCTTCCTGAAGGCACTGTACATGCTAGAAATGTTGTATTGATATTTGATTTAACTTTTTATGTTCCTGCAGTGCACAATATGTCATATTGTACATCTATAGGAGCTTTAAAAGGGCCTTTCTCCAGACTACATACATATCAGGTTATCTACAGATCACAGCTTTCAGATGCGTTGACTAGTCTGCTGTTACAGTACTTGAGCTTGATGTTTATAAGAGGATTCATCTCTACATATAACAACAATGTCAGATCATCCTGACAGTATATCTCCTTCACCACTTAACCACTACTAAGAGCAGGAGTTCTACAGGGCAGAAACATGCGTCCACTAATTGGTACCGTTAGACTTGTCTCACCTAATGCTGTAACAGAGACTGGTCTGAGTTTATCAAAGAAAACCAGTTGTCTAAATCCAGATGCATGTTTGGGAAGTTGGAAACCAGTCAGCTGTAAAGAGGTTTCAGATTTCTTCACTTATTTGTCCACTACCAGGTCAAATAGTGCCTTTTGCCGGTGTGGAGTTGGGTAAGGTTTGTTATTCCCAGACTGTCTGTGAGTTGTCTTCTGTTACAACATTCCCAAAATTGAATGTTGTAACATAATTTAAAAAAAAATATTAGTCGTATGTACAGGATACACACGGTATACACGATCCAATAAAATGCTTTACTTGCAGCTTCTTTCTTCGACAATGCAGCAACAATAAGAAATAATAAAAGATTAGAATACGAATATAAAGTAAATTGCTCAGTGGAATAGGATAATAATTTTTGCAGAAGTATAATACAGGAAAGCACAATTTATAGTAAAATATTTATACATATATTGGGGGTCAAGTGTTTAAATGTAAAAGGGGTGATTGACTTCAAATGGGTGTGAGACCGTGATCGTCTTGGAATTTGAGGTTATGTTAATTGGCCAGGCCAATGTACATGGTCACCAACAGTACCGTTGGGGGGGGATTGGCACATATCAGACTCAAAAGAAACACTTGGTTTTTCTCTGCAACTTCACTATTAACATTACACTTCGTTATTATCAGTATCATTTCATTCTTATTATTCAAGTTACTACCTCTAAATATTAGTCTAGTATACAAATTAAGGAATGTCAGATAGGAGAGGATTTCCGAAAAAATACAGATCCCGATATTGACGCACTAAAAACCATTCACACCAAGTTCCATGCGTTTTTCCCTCCACTTTTACGAACAATTTGCATAAGGTTACCAACGTTTCTACGGTTATTCTCTGTGGCAATTCGTTGTTCAAAGTGGCTAGAGAGGATGGATGCAGTAATGAGAGAAATGATATACTACTGGAAAAATAATATGCAGCTGAGAAGATTAGAATATGGGCTATGCATCCTATAGGATGAATCATGAAAGGAGCTTGGCTACGTTTCAGTCTGTTGCACCCCATTTAATAAGAGAAGAAATTCAAAACTGGCTCCTGTCATCATTCCTAGCACATATGCAGACAAGACACCACTTTTTTTCTATCTGATTAAAGAGATGAAGTCCAGACAGTCTAGGCCTATTTCAGGGAAACTTTCTGAATGGATATAGAGAATTAGTGAACTCATACATGCTCACCCACCCACCTAAAATTACCCATCAATCAAAGCCACCTGTAGCACATCTCACTCAGACACGTAAGCAAATCAAATTTGTCCTTTACGAAAAACATATTAAAAACTTAGCTTCGAATCCTTTCTGTAGGATAGGAAAAAAATGTTCTACATTATAGGATGATGCTACATCAATGTAGCCTATCATATACACTGCAGAGAAAAGTTAAGGGTGATATTCAACGAGTGTACAAAAGATTAGGAACACCTTCCTAATATTGAGTTGCACCCCCTTTTGCCCTCAGACCAGCCTCAATTAGTCAGAGCATGGACTCTACAAGGTGCCGAAAATGTTCCCCAGGGATGCTGGTCCATGTCGACTCCAATGCTTCCCACAGTTGTGTCAAGTTGGCAGGATGTCCTTAAAGTGGTGGACCATTCTTGACACACCATTCCCCCATTCAAAGGCACTTCAATATTTTGGCTTGCCAATTCAGCCTCTGAATTAGACACAAAATCCACGTCTCATTTGTCTCAGAGCTTCTGTATACGTCTGATATACCATTTCTGTCAGCCAATCAGCACTCAGGGCTCGAACGTCCCAGTTTATAACATACTGTATACCAAACCGTATACTAATGGATTAGCTGCTGGTGCATCAAACAAATGTTGGAAAGAGGAGGAGATGTAGACAGATTAAGTTAGCAAATAAATAGCTTATAATCATTAGTAAACACTCCCGCTATTAGGTCAAGTTTATCTACATGTTAATACATTTTTTTTTTTTATGTAGGCCTTTAAACAGTTGACTTGTTTTATTTCCATGGCGGTCTTTATCCGTAACCGTCAGTTACACAGTTATTCAATACCCATCACAGCCCTAACCCTCTGCTCTTTCTGCAGCTCATCTCTGCATACCTGAGTTTACAGGCCCCTTCCTCACGTGGCAGTGTAGAGATGGTAGAACTAACAACATAGCTTAACTTTGAAATAGCGTAGGAAAGGACACCATGGAGTAGCATCTCCTACCATTCATATACTTTAAAACCTCTTGGACTTGTGAAATGTGTCTCATAGAAATCTTGACTTATGATGACACTTCTATTGAAGGATCATGGCCCTAAAAAAAACTGAATTGATGCGAGCTACCAGACAGTTTATTACAAAGCAGCACATACAGGTGCACCATCCTGATTTGACCCTGCTTCTCACAGCAGGAAAATAATCTTGCAGCAACAAGAAACGTAAATTTATATGTGGACTATTACATTTTTGTAGGGGTTGGGGCAAATCAAGTCATTAGGGCAAATTTTTAGATTTTGCATTTCCTACTGTGCAGGAAAATTCTATGTGACAAATTAGTGATCAAATAAAGATGTCAGATCTGTAAAGCTCAGTACATGCGTCATGCACCTTACTTTCCCTCCTCCTTTCTCTCTCTCTGTGTGTGTGTGTGGAGAGAATAGATACTCTTTCCCCCCGGTTCATAACTCTTCTCTTTCAGACTGAGCCTCCCATCATCCTAACAGTTAAGCCAGTGCCTTAACCCTACGAATAGATGGAAGTGAATGGGTGCATGGCTGCTATAATCAAGCCTGTGTGTATGAGCATGCCAGGCAGGGTAGGACAGAGTCCGTGAAGCCAGCCCGTCACCTCAAGAAGGAACACACAGCCCTCACTAGGAGGTCAGGCTGGAGCCCTGTATGTCTTGACAGTCAATCAGGGTTGCAAATGTGGGAAATTCGTTGTGAAAATGGACTGCAACTGAGTTTAGGACATTAGTCATTTTCGGTGCATTTCAACCGTTCATGGGCTCCGGTGAAATTCATGCCCATGTAAATCTCTGCAGAGAAGCTTTCATTTGAGGCATTGATTTCATGGTTTAGGTGCAAGGGGATGCTGGCTTCCTTAGGCATTGTGTTCTCACAGAAATACGATCCAATGGTTTTAGGTGAGAAAGCAAAGTACAGGCTAAGCGTTTCGAACTGAATGACTCGTGTCATGACTGGCCACGGTCTTCAAGGTTGAAAATATGTTGAAAGTGAAACAATCTTCTGTTGATGGTGTTGAAACAGAGGTCTGGTTCAGCATGCCTAATGCCTATATGCCATAATGAAACGTGTTTTCCTCAGGTTATGTAATGGGAAGCTCCCTACTTAAGGATTAAGCCTAAATGGGATAATCACCCTCTAGACTAGAGGTTACCAGAGAGACATGGCCGTCCGCGTTCACAGGCTGAATTGCATTAGGTTCACGGTGGAGTAAAACCAACAAACAGCTATGACGTCTTTCATCTTTTATGCTAATTGTCTACAACGGGTAAGGGGCTGTGGTTTTCGCCACACCAGGTTTGAACAGTAATGATTCAGTAATAGATATATTCAACTGTGAATGAGAAGCATTAACCTCTGTTTTATATCTCTCCTCAGGCCCATGAATGGAGCAAAAATGATGAGCGCCTCATGGCAGCTGTGGAACATGGGGAGGTAGAGAAGGTGGCCTCCCTCCTCACCAAGAAAGGAGCCAGCGCGTTCAAACTGGACAGTGAGGGCAAGTCAGCGTGAGTATCGTGTTGAGGGACAGGGTTTGGTCAGACACAGATTAGAAACAGGGAATTGGGACCGCTTAGGATGTGTGTTGTGCAAACTGAATTGAGGGACAATGTGGAATATCAGTATAGTAATGTTTATTGTTAAAATCAATCACATTTCTGCTCATCTTCCCTGAAACATCTAACATTCCAATATTGATACCTTTTGAGTGCAGCAATGAAGTTACAGTACTTAGATATTCCCTCAAAGTTATATAATGACACATCTACAATAGTTGATAGTGATATAATTGCCCCCAGGCAAATGTTCAGATCGATAAGCCATAGTCCCTGTCACTATTGGAGATGCTACTGTACTGAACTGAACTACCCTAGATACAGTATCTTGAGACGACTTCTGTTGAAAAAGGACTCAGTCATGTGGAGTTAGATTAGTTTGAGATTTTATCATGGTTAGAGACCTGTGATGGTCAATGGCCTTTCATTGATAGCCTATAAAACAAATATACAATTCCCATAATGAAAATGAATTACTTAAAAATCATACGATGTGATTTTCTGGATTTTTGTTTTAGATTCCGCCTCTCACAGTTGAAGTGTACCTATGATAAAAAATTATAGACCTCTACAACCCTTGTAAGTAGGAAAACCTGCAAAATCGGCAGTGTATCAAATACTTGTTCTCCCTACTGTAGTTCACGTTCTGGTAATCAGTCTTGTGAATGTTGACCTGTTTAAAGGTCTTATTCACATTGGCTGTGGGGGGTGTGATCACACAATCGTCCAGAATAGCTGGTGCTCTCATGCATGTTTCAGTGTTATTTCCCTCGAAGCAAGCATAGAAGTAGTTTTGCTCGTCTGGTAGACTCGTGTCACTGGTTATCTCTTGGGTGTGCTCTTGGGTGTGCTTCCCTTGGTAGTCTGTAATTGTTTGCAAGCCCTGCCACATCCGACGAGCTTCGGAGCCGGTGTAGTACGATTCGATCTTAGTCCTGTATTGACACTTTGCCTGTTTGATGGTTCGTCAGAGGGCAATGTAGGATTTCTTATAAGGTTCCAGGTTAAAGTCTAGCTCCTTGAAAGTGGCAGCTCTAGCCTTTAGCTTAGTGCGGATGTTGCCTGTAATACATTGCTTCTGGTTGGAGTATATACGTACGGTCACTGTGGGGACGACGTCATCGATGCACTTATTGATGAAGCCAATGACTGATGTGGTGTGCTCCTCAATGCCATCAGAAGAATCCCGGAACATATTCCAGTCTGTGCTAGCAAAACAGTCCTGTAGCTTAGCATCTGCTTCGTCTGACCACTTTTTTATTGACCGAGTCACTGGTACTTCCTACTATAATTTTTGCTTGTAAGCAGGAATCAGGAGGATATAATTATGGCCAGATTTGCCAAATGGAGGGCGAGGGAGAGCTTTGTACTCATCTCTGTGCGTGGAGTAAAGGTGGTCTAGAGTTTTTTTCCCTCTGGTTGCACATTTAACCTCTCTGGGATATGTGGGATGGTAGCGTCCCACTTGGCCAAAATCCAGAGAAAATGCAGAGCGCCAAATTCAAATAAATTCCCATAAAAATCAAATCACACATGTAAGATACCAAATTAAAGCTACACGTGTTGTGAATCCAGCCAACATATCAAATTTTAAAAAGGCTTTTCGGCGAAAGCAAACAATGCTATTATCTGAGCATAGCACCATAGTAAACGAAAGAGAGAACATTTCAACCCTGCAGGCGTGACACAAAACGCAGAAATAAAAATATAAATCATGCCTTACCTTTGACGAGCTTCTTCTGTTGGCACTCCAATATGTCCCATAAACATTACAAATGGTCCTTTTGTTCGATTAATTCCATCCATATATATCCAAAATGTTCATTTATTTGGCGCGTTTGATCCAGAAAAACACCGGTTCCAACTTGCGCAACGTGATGACAAAATATCTCAAAAGTTACCTGTAAACTTTGCCAAAATATTTCAAACTACTTTTGTAATACAACTTTAGGTATTTAAAAAAAGTAAATAATCTATAAAATTGAAGACTGGATGATCTGTGTTCAATACAGGAAGAAAACAAACTGAAGCATGCTTTCTGATCTTGCACCTCTATCAAACAGTACACATGAAGTGACACTTTTTCAAGATGGCCGTACTTCATTACACAAAGGAATAACCTCAACCAATTTCTAAAGACTGGTGACATCCAGTGGAAGCGGTAGGAACTGCAAGCAAGTCCCTTAGAAATCTGGATTCCCAATGAAACCTCCTTGAAAACAGGGTGACCTAAAAAAAAAAATTCTGAATGGTTTGTCCTCGGGGTTTTGCCTGCTACATAAGTTCTGATATACTCACAGACATGATTCAAACAGGGTTTGAAACTTCAGAGGGTTTTCTATCCAAATATACTAATGATATGCATATCTTATCTTCTGGGGATGAGTAGCAGGCAGTTGAAATTGGGCATGCTTTTCATCCAAAATTCCAAATGCTGCCCCCTATCCTAGAGAAGTTAACATGCTGATAGAAATGAGGTAAAGCAGATTACAATTTCCCTGCATGGACCTTGCAATTGATGTACTTGAGGAAGTGTAATTGGTGTTGAAATGTGGGCTATCTGAGGAAGCTGTTGTAGAAAACAGAATTACCCCTGAAAGTTATCGGTCTGTGCCAGGCATATCAAACATGTTCGTCAGGCAAGTGTGTTTTAAATTGCTTTCCATTCTGAGGGGAATACATTTCATGAGAAAGGTCAATGAAATAGTCTTAACACTTGCTTTTCTCACTATTCCTATATTAGATCATCTCTGTTCATTAAATAAGTGCCAACTATTTGGAAGAAATGGTTTTGCTTTCTCTTCCAAATCTGTTATGCTGTTTCCTGTTTCAATGTAGTGAAGACATCCTCTATAGCAGTGGTAATTGCTCTGTCTTCAAGTTCTTCAGTGGAGGGGTCCTATGGGTAACCCAGCTGCCTGTGTTAGCTCTGTGTGTGTGTTAGCTCTGTGAGTCTGCGTGATGGCCTAGAGAGCAATGCTCATTGATCCACAACAGTGCACTAACCCTGTTCTAACAACACATGTGAAAGGCAAAGCTCAGAACATAATCAGTACATTGGCGCATGCTGAATAAACTCATTCTTTAGCACAGAATTCAATAGTCCCCACACTACTTAACATTTTCTTGATGTTTCCACCTTAATTAAAGAAGCAGATCTAGCCAGTGAAAATTATATTGCCCGATGTCAATTACCTTAATTTTCTTTTTATAGAAGGAATTGTAGGGATTTCTTTTTTCAGATTTGATTGCTGTACTTTCTGTTTATTCATCCAATGACCTGTTGAATCTCCCTTGTATTAGACTGATCATGTTGTTGCTCTGTGCTGTCTCTCTCTCCCCATACAGTCTCCATGTGGCTGCCACCCGTGGTCAAACTGAATGTCTGGCAGTCATGCTGGCCCATGGAGCAGACACATCTGTCATAGACGCCTCAGGTTAGTGGACTACAAACCTGGTACTGTGCCTGCCCAACAATGAATCAAAAGGCCACCCAGACTATTTGCATTGACACCCACCCCATTTATTTTTAAACTGCTGCTACTCGCTGTTTATCATCTATGCATAGTCACTTTACCCCTACCTGCATGTACAAATTACCTCGACTAACCTGTACCCCCACACATTTACTTTGTACCGGTAGCCCCTGTATATAGCCTCGTTATTGTTATTTTATTGTGTTACTTTTTATAATTTTTGGTTTATTTGGTAAATATTTTCTTAGCTGCATTTCTTGAACTGCATTGTTAAGGGCTTTTGAGTAAGCATTTCACTGTAAGGTGGACACCTGTTTTATTCGGCGCATGTATTTGATTTGAGATCCAGATGAATATTTGAAGGCAGAGCTACTTACATAACGTGAGTCTATCCTGAGCATACTGTAGGTGAACATTCCCTGTAGAACCAATCTGCCCAAAAACTTTTCTCAAGTATGATTTTACTAATAGTTGTTACATATATTACTGCTAGTGGATACAGATATGACTGCTAGTGGCTACAGATATGACTGCTAGTGGTTACAGATATGACTGCTAGTGGTTACAGATATGACTGCTAGTGGTTACATATATTACTGCTAGTGGATACAGATATGACTGCTAGTGGCTACAGATATGACTGCTAGTGGTTACAGATATGACTGCTAGTGGTTACAGATATGACTGCTAGTGGTTACAGATATGACTGCTAGTGGTTACAGATATGACTGCTAGTGGTTACAGATATGACTGCTAGTGGTTACAGATATGACTGCTAGTGGTTACAGATATGACTGCTAGTGGTTACAGATATGACTGCGAGTGGTTACTGATATGACTGCGAGTGGTTACTGATATGACTGCGAGTGGTTACTGATATGACTGCGAGTGGATACTGATATGTCTGCGAGTGGTTACAGATATGACTGCGAGTGGTTACAGATATGACTGCGAGTGGTTACAGATATGACTGCGAGTGGGTTACAGATATGACTGCGAGTGGTTACAGATATGACTGCTAGTGGTTACAGATATGACTGCTAGTGGGTTACAGATATGACTGCTAGTGGGTTACAGATATGACTGCTAGTGGGTTACAGATATGACTGCTAGTGGGTTACAGATATGACTGCCAGTGGGTTACAGATATGACTGTGAGTGGTTACAGATATGACTGTGAGTGGTTACAGATATGACTGTGAGTGGTTACAGACATGACTGCTAGTGGTTACAGATATGTAATCGCACTCCACACCTGGATGTAACCTGCCTAAATGACTACCGACCCATAGCACTCACGTCTGTAGCCATGAAAAGCTTTGAAAGGACTGTCAGGGCTGACATCAACACCGTTATCCCAGAAACCCTAGACCCACCCCAATTTGCATGCCGCCCTAACAGATCTACAGATGATGCAATCTATATTGCGCTCCACACTGCTCTTTCTCACCTGGACAAAAGGAACACCCATGTGAGAATGCTGTTCATTGACTACAGCTCAGCGTTCAACACCATGGTGCCCACGAAGCTCATCACTAAGCTAAGGACTCTGGGACTGAACACCTCCCTCTGCAACTGGATCCTGGACTTCCTGACGGGCCACCCTCAGGTGGTAAGAGTAGGCAACAACACGTCTGCCACGCTGATCCTCAACACTGGGGCCCCTCAGGGGTGTGTACTTAGTCCCCTCCTGTATTCCCTGTTCACCCACGACTGCGTGGCTGAACACGACTCCAACGGCATCATTAAGTTTACTGATGACACAACAATGGTAGGCCTGATCACCGACAACGATGAGACGGCCTATAGGGAGGAGGTCAGAGAACTATCAGTGTGGTGCCAGGACAAAAACCTCGCCCTCAATGTGAGCAAGACAAAGGAGCTGATCATGGACTATAGGAAAAGGCGGGCCGAACAGGCCCCCATTAACATTGACGGGGCTGTAGTGGACCGGGTCGAGAGTTTCAAGTTCCTTGGTGTCCACATCACCAACAAACTATCATGGTCCAAACATACCAAGTCGTGAAGAGGGCATGACAAAACATTTCCCCCTCAGGAGACTGAAACGATTTGGCATGGGCCCCCAGATCCTCAAAAGTTTCTACAGCAGCACCATCGAAAGCATCCTGACCAGTTGCATAACCAGGCAGTAATGCAACTGCTCAGCATCTGGCCGTAAGGCGCTACAGAAAGTAGTGCGAACGGCCCAGTACATCACTGGGGCCAATCTTCCTGCCATCCAGGACCTATATAATAGGAAGTGTCAGAGGAAAGCCCATAAAATTGTCAGACTCCAGTCACCCAACTTATAGACGTTTTTTTCTGCTACCGCACGGCAAGCAGTACCGGAGCATGCAGTCTAGGACCAAAAGGCTCCTCAACAGGTTCTAACCCCAAACCATTAGACTGTTGAAAAATTAATAAAAATTGCCACTGGACAATTTACCTTGACACTCCCCCCCTCTTGTACACTTCTGCTACTCGCTGTTTGTTTGTTACCTATGCATGGGCACTTCGCCCCTACCTACCTGTACAGATTACCTCAACTAGCCTGTACCCACGCACACTGACTCGGTACCGGTGCCCCTCATTATTGTTATTCTTATTGTGTTACTTTTTATCATTGCTTTTTATTTTAGCCTACTTGGTATATATTTTCTTCTTCTTGAACTGCACTGTTGGTTTAAGGGCTTGTAAGTAAGCATTTCATGTTAAGGTCTACACTTGTTGTATTCGGCGCATGTGGCAAATCAAGTTTGATTTGATTTGTACTTGGGAGTTGAATGCAACGAAAATATGTCTTACCTGGATGTCTTTTTCTCCTCAGGTTTTAGTGCTTTACACCTTGCTGCCAAAAACAACCATCAGGAGTGTGCCAAAAAGCTTATACAGGTAAGATGGAGCTACTGAATGAATGAAACTGCAAACATAAATGGTGACCGATAACTCACTCACTGACTGTATCGGATGAAGCCATTGATTTGTTCTTGGGTAGTTCATTATCACCCTTATTGATGGGTGATTTCTATGCCGGAGAGCTAAAACAGTTGTGCTTGTTGTTGAATCACAATTTTAAAAATGCACTCTGACCAATGTGAAGATGAGTTCACTGACTGACTGTAACACAACTTGTGATGGGAGGCATGTGATATCTGTCTGTGTTCTGCCTGGTGATCCTCCTGTCTGTCCTAATGTATCTGCTGATCTAACACGTGAACCCCTCTATCTTCCACACAACCCTGATATGACCTCAGTTTAGCCATACATAAAATAACACTATAAAAGGCTTCTGCAGGAGCAATATTTATAGCTTGTGGAAAACAGTACAGTACACAGCTGGTTCAAGTCCTATTGTAGTTCAGGTATTTTTGTGTAGTTCCGATATTAAGAACACATTATCTGTGCATGAACTGTTAGTTAGTATTATTCAGCATGTCATAACTGTGGTACAGTGAGGGTAAAAAGTATTTGATCCCCTGCTGATTTTGTACATTTGTCCACTGACAAAGAAATGATCAGTCTATAATTTTAATGGTAGGTTTATTTGAACAGTGACAGACAGAATAACAACAAATAAATCCAGAAAAACGCATGTCAAAAATGTTATTAATTGATTTGCATTTTAATGAAGGAAATAAGTATTTGACCCCTCTGCAAAACATGACTTAGTACTTGGTGGCAAACCCCTTGTTGGCAATCAGAGGTCAGACGTTTCTTGTAGTTGGCCACCAGGTTTGCACACATCTCAGGAGGGATTTTGTCCCACTCCTCTTTGCAGATCTTCTCCAAGTCATTAACTTCTTGCGTCGAGCCATCCCGGATCCGGTATCGTGACTACAGACTCAAGCTCATTACCATAACGCAACGTTAACTATTCATGAAAATCGCAAATGAAATGAAATTAATCTATTTGCTCTCAAGCTTAGCCTTCTGTTAACAACACTGTCATCTCAAAATATGCTTCTCAACCATTGCAAAACAAGCATTTGTGTAACAGTATTGATAGCTAACGTAGCATTTAGCGTAGCATTTAGCGTTAGCATTCAGCAGGCAACATTTTCACAAAAACCAGAAAAGCATTCAAATAAAATCATTTACCTTTGAAGAACTTCGGATGTTTTCAATGAGGAGACTCTCAGATGTTCAGTTTTTCCTGAAAGATTATTTGTTTAGGACAAATCGCTCCGTTTTCTGCGTCATGTTTAGCTACGGAAAAAAACCTGTATCCAGGATTGTGTAAATCTATCCGCAAGCTCATTAGCATAACACAACGTTAACTATTCATGAAAATCGCAAATGAAATGAAATTAATCTATTTGCTCTCAAGCTTAGCCTTTTGTTAACAACACTGTCATCTCAGATTTTCAAAATATGCTTTTGAACCATAGCTAAACAAGCATTTGTGTAACAGTATTGATAGCCTAGCATAGGATTATGCCTCTCTTTCAGCATGCAACATTTTCCACAAAAAAACAGAAAAGAATTCAAATAAAATCATTTACCTTTGAAGAACTTCAATGAGGAGACTGTTAGATAGCAAATGTTCCGTTTTTACAAAAAAGATTATTTGTGTCGACTAATCGCTCCGTTTTGTTCATCACGTTTGGGTAAGGAAAAAAGAAAAAGAAAATATTAAGTCATTAAAATGCGAACTTTTTTCCAAATTAACTCCATAATATCGACAGAAACATGGCAAACCGATGTTTAGAATCAATCCTCAAGGTGTTTTTCACATATCTATCGACGATAAAATCCTTCGTGGCAGTTGACTTTCTCTTCTGAAGAAATGGAACGCGCATGGACCTACAGATTACGCAATAATTTCGACGCGGGACACCAGGTAAATGTAGTCTCTTATGGTCAATCTTCCAATGATATGCCTACAAACACGTCACAATGCTGCAGACACCTTGGGGAAACGACAGAAAGCGCAGGCTCATTCCTGGCGCATTCACAGCCATATAAGGAGACATTGGAACACAGCGCCTTCAGAATCTGGGGCATTTCCTGTATGAAACTTCATCTTGGTTTCGCCTGTAGCATTAGTTCTGGGGCACTCACAGATAATATCTTTGCCGTTTTGGAAACATCAGAGTTTTGTCTTTCCAAGGCTGTCAATTCCATGCATAGTCGAGCATCTTTTCGTGACAAAATATTGCGCTTAAAACGGGCACGTCCAATAATGACATAGCGCCCCCATAGGTTGAAGAGGTTAAGGTTTCGAGGCTGACGTTTGGCAACTCGAACCTTCAGCTCCCTCCACAGATTTTCTATGGGATTAAGGTCTGGAGACTGGCTAGGCCACTCCAGGACCTTAATGTGCTTCTTCTTGAGCCACTCCTTTGTTACCTTGGCCATGTGTTTTGGGTCATTGTCATGCTGGAATACCCATCCACGACCCATTTTCAATGCCCTGGCTGAGGGAAGGAGGTTCTCACCCAAGATTTGACGGTACATGGCCCCGTCCATCGTCCCTTTGATGCGGTGAAGTTGTCCTGTCCCCTTAGCAGAAAAACACCCCCAAAGCGTAATGTTTCCACCTCCATGTTTGACGGTGGGGATGGTGTTCTTGGGGTCATAGGTAGCAGTCCTCCTCCTCCAAACACAGCGAGTTGAGTTGATGCCAAAGAGCTCCATTTTGGTGTCATCTGACCACAACACTTTCACCCAGTTGTCCTCTGAATCATTCAGATGTTCATTGGCAAACTTCAGACGGGCATGTATATGTGCTTTCTTGAGCAGGGGGACCTTGCGGACGCTGCAGGATTTAAGTCCTTCACGGCGTAGTGTGTTACCAATTGTTTTCTTGGTGACTATGGTCCCAGCTGCCTTGAGATCATTGACAAGATCCTCCCGTGTAGTTCTGGGCTGATTCCTCACTGTTCTCATGATCATTGCAACTCCACAAGGTGAGATCTTGCATGGAGCCCCAGGCCGAGGGAGATTGACAGTTCTTTTATGTTTCTTCCATTTGCGAATAATCGCACCAACTGTTGTCACCTTCTCACCAAGCTGCGATGGTCTTGTAGCCCATTCCAGCCTTGTGTAGGTCTACAATCTTGTCCCTGACATCCTTGGAGAGCTCTTTGGTCTTGGCCATGGTGGAGAGTTTGGAATCTGATTGATTGATTGCTTCTGTGGACAGATAACAAACTGAGATTAGGAGCACTCCCTTTAAGAGTGTGCTCCTAATCTCAGCTCGTTACCTGTATAAAAGACACCTGGGAGCCAGAAACATTTCTGATTGAGTCAAATACTTATTTCCCTCATTAAAATGCAAATCAATTTATAACATTTTTGACATGCGTTTTTCTGGATTTTTTTTGTTATTCTGTCTCTCACTGTTCAAATAAACCTACCATTAAAATTATAGACTGATCATTTCATTGTCATTGGGCAAACGTACAAAATCAGCAGGGGATCAAATACTTTTTTCCCTCACTGTACATGAAATTCAAAGCTTTGGTGTAGCAATTATGTACTAAAGCTATTTTTGTGATTGATATGTAGCCTATTTCCAGTGGGTTAATTTTATGTCTATCTATGCTGAGATTGAGACCATTTTCTGATCAGTTGGGAAGCTGAAGTCAGATGTAATACATATCCTTCCCTCTCTGGTCATACCTGTCAAATGAATGGCCAGCTAAGCCATTGTCCATACAGATCGACTTGACACACTGTCGGAAATCTGATGCAAGGGCACTATCATTAACTCCAAATTAAAATGCATCTCAAAAACGTCTGACATACTCTTAGCAAACACAGTTCATTAAGGCTCAGTCACATTTTTCAGATCAACCATCACAGTGATAAATAAATAGTATGGTCATATAGATGTTGACCTAAACCTGTGTTTTCCCACCAGAGTAAATGTGTGTTGGATACTCTGGACTGCTCAGGGAAGACAGCCCTTCACCACGCAGGTAAGACTTGGTTAGAAATAACTTGAGTGTTATGAGTGTTATACCTATGATTAAGGGCTCTATAATGCCTACATAAAGGTATGAAAAGTTATGGCTGGGAAATTGTCATTTAACCTTTAATTAAAGATTCAACCTGAAATTAGATTAATTTGTATTACTTAAATTGACATCCATCAAACTAGGAGGATAATACGTCTCAATGATTCTTCTTCTTAGGCGCAAAGCAGCAGATAGCGTATCTACTAAGCACCTGATCCCCATTCCCCTCTTTCTGTTGCGGTCCTCCAGCTGCAACTATGACAGTACCAATCTATCTGACCATCCATCCATTGTACCCTGCTGTACCTCAGCTAAAAGGCCTGCTGATGATTACCGAAGATTAGCTGCAGCTCTAACACCAGACTACCCATTATGTGTCTCCATACAGTAGATGACAGGAATGTTTCTAAGCCTGGAGTGAACTCTTGAATGGCTCAAAGAAGAACATCTTTCGCTGTACACTCACTGTGACACTAGTCAATGAATAGGCCACTTAGTTAGACAGATATTAGATACAGGAGTGCTGTTCCAGTTGTTAGTGTTTGTGAAATTGGAGGCATACTGGAGAGTTTCCTACCATTTTAGAGAGCTTTCAGCCGGCAGGGGGTGCTTTTATCTTTGGATGAAAGACCTGGATCAAAGAGAACTGTATAAAGGACCATATCAATTACACAGGAGACTCTCTATTGCCAGGTTCTGCCTAATTATCTCCAGGGTCCCAACTTCCAGCTATGAACAACTGCAGGATAATTCCACCATGTTGGACACAGTGGGGTTCTATTCAGGCAATGAACGGCTAGATAAGTAGTCATGCCTGGCTCCTGTGGGAGATCAAAATGTGTTGTTTTGTATTAGTGCCATATATAACTCCATGGTAGACAAGGCATTTTAGGTGTTCAAATTATTATTTTATTTTCTCCCTCAGCTGCCAGTGGAAACATTGTGATTGTCCAAACCTTATGTGAGCGCAAGTGTCCAGTGAACGTCAGAGACATGGTATGTATGCCATTCAATCAGATACAGTCCAGTTCCCTCATTCAGTTCAAGTTATTGTTTGTATAGGGCTTCTTTGAAGGTCTTCAACTCAAACTAAAGAAATAGGGCAAATACTTCCACATAAATGCAGCATGCAGTACTATTGTTCTGGTTCTGCTGTGCCTTAAACATGACAAACAAACTAACATCCTCTGACTGACTGTGTGCATGTGAGTGTGTGTTTCTTTGGTTGATGTCATGTTATTGTGGTGTTAACTGTGTGTGTGATGTGGGTTTGCTGTGTGTAAGAGGCATGCATTGCGTATTTGTGTTGTGGTAGCTGGGCTGCATCCCGACTAAAAAAGATCTTGGTTGACCGAGAGTTATCCTGTCTCTCGACCAATCGATTGGTTGAAATGTATAAACTTATGTGTCCATATATAGACAGACACACCCTATGTGTTTGAATAAAATTGCCTACATATGCTTGTATGATGCTTTAAGCACACTGTTTGATTAAATAATTAAGACACACAAATGACTCAAGAAAGAGACCAATGGTCACATTGTTTTAAAAAATTACAGCGAATTACTGTGTGACTGGCGCACGTTGTCTCGCTCTCCTCCCTACTTCAGCGAAAAGGCACCACAGCACAGCAAGTGTATTGCGCTGTCCATGCTAAAGCTGCAACATTATTTCAGCCATTTAGTTTCTTATTTGTTTCTGACTGAAAAGTTCTGTTTCCGAAATCCCTATTTATTTTAGGAAAAACATTCCCTATTCCCTCAACCCTTGCTCTCTTTACGTGAAACATGTTAACCATCGCATGTATGTGACCAATAGGGCCTGACATCAGTAAATTGATTATTACAAACTCTCAAAAACAGTAACACGTGACAGCAAAATGGATGCGGAGCATGTGAAAAAGAAACTTGAAATGGGCAAATGTTTACTGGTTGCTCAGGAGGGAAAGTGGAAGTCAGATCTGTGGAAGACATTTGACTTAGTTGTGGAAACTACTGGAAATCAAGAAAAAAGGAGGGTATAGGAGCAAGCCTTGCACGAGTATTATGTGTGCCAAACCCTGTTGGAGAGCCTTCTGCATGTACTCCTCCATGGCCTCTGTCTCAGCCACCAAGAGAGGGTAGACGCGGCTGTGCAGCGTCGCCGAGCCTTTTAGAAAGTCGATGGCACAGTCCCAGGGGCGATGAGGAGGGAGACAGGTGGCTTGAGTCTTGGAGAAAACCTCCTGAAGATCCTGGTAAACCTCCGGGATGTCGGGCTGGAGGGCAACCACAGGATTCTCAACCTCAGAACAAGGGAAAACAGGTCTTCTGGCATCCGGGTGACCAGTTGGTTATTTCTGTCCTCAACCAGGAGATGGTGGGATCATGACGAAGGAGCCACGGGAGGCCGAGCAGGACTTTGTGTATTGGTGCGGTGATGATGAGGAAGGGAAGGCTCTCCTGGTGCATGGATCCCATGGTGAAGGTGAGTGGTGCTGTGACGTGGGTGATAATGCCGGATCCCACTGGTTGATTATCCAGAGCGAGGACTGGAAGAGGAGAGGAGAGTGGGTACGAGGAGAGTTTCATGAAGGAGACGTGGGCCTGGTCGATGAAGTTCCCTGCTGCACCGGAATCCACTAGAGCGGTAGACGCAACACATGTGGGACACCCAACCAGTGAAATGGGAACCAGGAGCGGTCTTTCGGAAAATGATGATGACGGAGTACTTATGCCTTTCCTGGTAGTCGGATGATCAGCCCCTCTGCTCTTATGGATCCCGGGCTGGGACGCAGCAAACATCGCTGGAGTTGGTGCCCTTCCTTATCACTATATGTGCAGAGCCCCAGCTGTCTCCCATTCGACGCAGCTCTGCTGCAGGGAGGTGTGTGGACCCTATCTTCATGGATTCAGGCTCTCTCTCTGGATGGACAAAGGAGGTGAGCACTGGCGCTCCCGAAGAAGGTGATCTAGACGGTGGCCATCGCGAGGACTGCATCCAAGGATGTCCTGCCGACACGCCAACTCCATCTGGACCTCTTTGCACAGCCCTCTCCGGAATAGATTTTACAATCTCGGTTGACCAACAGCCTATCGACCAAACAATCGACCAGCCGACTAAATGGGGTCAGTCCTAGTAGCAGCGAACTTGTGGTCTCCATTGGGGCGAGGTTACATGTCTGTGGTTTCTTTCAGCTCTGTGTTGTTTTTCCTCCTCCTCTTTGGGATGTGTGAGGCCACATCCCTGCTGTTCAAGATGTCTCCCTCCCTCTCGCCAGCTTCACTGACCAACTCTCCCAGCACACATTCATTGACATCTAAAAATGCCCATGTTTTTTCCCAATTACATTAATTGCAGCACAGGGGTCTTATAAAGAGCTGTGAGGACTTTTATGTTTTTATTTTTTACAGTTATTCTGATTCAGTAATCTACAATGGAGATACATGTTTAAGAATGTATAACTTGGTATTATGAACTGGGTGGTTTGAGCCCTGAATGCTGATTGGCTGACAGCCAGGATATATTCAGACCATATACCACAGGTACGACAAAATATTTATTTTAACTTAACTGCTCTAATTAAGTTGGTAACCAGTTTATAATAGCAATTACGCACCTCGGGGGTTTGATATATGGCCAATATCCTCTTACAGCTACCCCCCTACTATTTTCAATTTCCGCCTGAAGACATACCCAAATCTAACTACCTGTAGCTCAGGCCCATAACCAAGGATATGCATATTCTTGGTTTCATTTGAAAGAACAAACTTGGAAGTTTGTGTAAATGTGAATTGAATGTAGTAGAATATAACACAATAGATCTGGTTTAGATAATACAATGAAAAAAACATACAACAATTAAAATAAGAAATGTATCTTTAAAATGAACAAGACAAAACAAACATTCATATAGGATGATGGACAATTTCAGTGAAAATCATAAGAGGGCAACAGTACCTGTGCAAAGTTTCAGAATGATAACTTCCAAAATGAGTGTGCTACATGACATTTAGCATGAAGTCACCCAGGTGTCCCACCACACAAGTTGCCCAAATGTACCCAAGTGGCCAAATTGGTGAAGTTATACATTTTGAATGGAATAACTATATACAAAATACCAAAATGGTATTCTAACACCCCCCCCCCCCCCCCCCCCCCCAAAAAATGGAGAAAAAAAAATATATACATTTACAAAATAGCACTTTCAATATTTGGAAAGACCCTCAGTCCTCTACACAATATTGTGCTGCTGATGCCAGGTGCCATAGCAGCCTCTTTCTGCTGTAAAGCAAAGGGTCACCAAGCATGTGGTGCAGGTGATGCAGAAATACATATGGGCAGATGAACACCACTTGTGGCAGGAGCAGAAGGGACAGCGGTAGAGGGGCCAGAACATGGTGCAGTGGTGCTGTAGCCAGCAAGCTCCTTGATGAGCAGCTCTCTGAAGGCTAGCTGTGAGATGGGGGGCTTTCCACAGCTCTTAGCCATTTCCTTGTGTAGGATGAATTTCATCGTCTTTCATCGTCTTATGGAGAACATTGTAATAGCCTATCAGCGCATCTGACAGGTCCACACCTCCCATGCTCTTGTTGTAGTCCTTTATTGCAGTTGGAATGGGGACATTTTTTGCGGTCCATGCCCCAGTAGCGCTGAGACAACAGGTGTCCGGCTGGATGAACCAGCTTCAGTAGGTGATGGACACCTTGTCACTGGGGGATCCCATTCGGAGTCAGTGTCACTGTGAAAGAAAATGTTCAGTTAGAATAGTTTCACATATGAGCCCTGTATCAACAGGTATATTAAACAGATATATATAGAGTACAGGGAACATAAGGTTGAATATATTATTATAGACCTGCTAGATCTACTGTCTCATTTATATTATGACAGACCAGCTAGATCTGTCTATTTTATATTATGACATTTCAGCTAGATCTACTGTCTCTATTATATTATGACAGACCAGCTGTATCTACTGTCTCCATTTCACTTCGGCCATTGTTGTGGGCCTGCCCTCCCCCCAACAGCCTCAAATAGGCTATTTCATGTGGGGGTGGGTGGGATGGAGCGGCAGACACGCATCTCGGCCATGCTCCCTCTAATCCACAATATGTATATATACACACACAAACATAGGCCATGGGTCATACACATACATACAAACATACCCCCACCCACAATGTATAGTCAATGTGTACTTTACACATTTCATTACATTTTTATATATTGCGACTAAAATTTTAAAAAAATCACAAATATTTTACATTATTAATTTCAAACAACTGCATTAGCATGAGAAGAACTTACCAGTCCAAAACGATGTCCTCTCCGTTCAAACAATATTCCTCCATTTGGGAATCAAAGCTATGCTAGTTAAATGAATCGTCCTCCAACAATCTCTCACTTTCCCGATCAATTTCTTCTAAAATTGTGTGTACATCTGTATATCTAGACTTAGATTTAGCTTTCCCTGACTTAGTCGCCATACTGATTGATATATAAACAGCTGAAGATGCGCTTTACCAAAATAGTGCTGTGCGTAACATGCGTGGCTTCTTCCAGTATGAATCTTCAATGGCGAATGACCCTCTTTACGCCGGAGTTTACTACATGGGTTGGTCTTCCAACACATAACCATTACATATTGCCATTTACCTCAGCTTATTGGCTATCGACCAAGCCAGATTTCAAGACGATCAGTGGTCATTGAGTTAAAATACAGTCAATCAACGAAACAGCGGTCATATCATTGGTGCACAATGATGTCATTACTTGTTGTCTGCAAATTGGTTTCTTTCAGTCAATACGTCCCGCGAAATGACCCATCATGTTTGGTTGTGTTACAAACAGCCAGTTGATTGCAATGAAACCAAACATGACTGGATAAAGTCACGTTTAGTGTGTGTATTTACAGCCACAGTCAAAGATTTAGACGGAATTCACGACACAAGCGGTTCACAAAATATTTCATGTTAGGCTATAAAAATGGATTTTATCAAACAAAAGACCATTGTGTAACAATGAGCATTGGGATTGCAAACAGAGGAAGATCATCAAAGGTACAAATTTATTTTATTGCAATTTGTGATTTTGTTGCGCCTGTGCTGGTTGAAATCGTTTTTTTTATGGGGCTCTGTCCTCAGATAATCGCATCGTATTCTTTCGCAGTAAATCCTTTTTTAAAAATCTGACAACGCAGTTGGATTAGCAAGATTCTAGGCTTTCGAAACATGTGAGACACTTGTACTTTCATGAATGTTTAATATGACTATTTATTTCGGTGCGCAGAGAGGATATTCCATGGCTAAGGGCTGTGTCCAGGCACTCCGCGTTGCGTCATGCATAAGAAAACAGCCTTAGCCTTGTTATATTGGCCATATACCACACCCCCTCTGGCCTTATTGTTTAAATAACCAATACAGCACATTCAGAACCTCTGATTAAACTCTGCCATAGAGATTCATACTCTTCCTTTAGTGAGGGTTTGTGTTACATACAATCCTCAATACTTGATTGTTTTAAACGTTTCTCAAATCCTGCATTACCAAGTTTATAACACCTGAGAGAAAATTATACACACAACAAGATGGGAATTAGAAAACTATTTTGTTAACAAAGGAATCCATTTGGCACAATCAAAGATGTTAGCTTTTGTTGGAGAAGTATAAGAATAAGCACTTGTGTGCTGTAATGTAGATGAAAAAACCCTCTCCAATCAATCTGTGGGTTCTTATCTATCCTCCCTGGTTCTAAAATAGCAATGAACACTGTTATTCTCCAAGGAACTAACTGGGCTCTGGAGGGTCCTGAAAGGGAGTCACACACCAGTCAGAGCATTTAAGTCCATTGTTTTCTTGCCCCACTCAAAGCCGGACACGTCTTCATTACTGTGAGCTTGTTATCATGTCTGAATCGTCTAGATGGTAAACACACAAGATGACTGTGTTGTGTCTCTGTCAGAGAGCAATTGCTGCAATCAAAATGGTCTCTCTCAGAAACAATCAAGTGTAATGGTGTACTGCGCCACAGTGTGATCTATCCATCAGATATAAATGGGCTTTGATGCCATCTGAACAGAGATACTTTAGCTGTGTGGGCAGAGCCTGCTGTTCAGACAGAGAAACAGTCGGGCGGGAGATAGGGAGCAGTAGGTATCCTTGTTGAGAGGTTTTGTAACTTTACAGAGTATGACCACACTAGAAGGTGATGGAGACTCGTCAGCAAGGTCGGGTCAAAGAATGTAATTTGGCTGCATTTCACATTCAGTGGGATGAGCTGTAGCTTATGTACTGTGGACATGCACACACACACACATTTGTTTTACTATCCTTGTGGGGACCAAACAATTTATTCCCATTCAAAATCCTACTTTCCCTAACCATAATGGGTTACTTCGGGATTTTGACAATTAAGCCCTTTATCTACTTCCCCATGGTCTGATGAACTATTGGATACCATTTGTAAGTCTCTGCGCCCAGTATGAAGGAAGTTAGAGGTAGTTTCGCGGGCCAAAGCAAACTAGTGTTAGCGCAATGACTGGCAGTTTTTGGTATCTACTAGCATGCTAGCAGTTACCATAGACTTCCAGTCATCGTGCTAATGCTAGTTAGAAACTTCCTTCAAACTGCACGCAGAGACATACAAATGGTATCCACTGGGTAAGTAGATAACGGGCTTAATTGACTAATTATCCCTTTAACCCGAACATTAACCCCTAAACCTAACCATAGTTCTAACCCTAATTATAACCCAAACCCTAAACTCTGAGCCTAAAATAGCCTTTTTCCGTGTGGACCAGCAAAATGTCCCCACAAAATGTCCTTGTCACACATAGTTCTTAAACATTCACGGTCATGGAGGAGTGGATGTTTATAGTGTGGTTGTCTGTAAACCATGTTCATGTCAACGTACCGATACAACACACAGAGACAGAAGCATCTCAGTATTATACAGGATGGTGATGAGGTGTAGTCACTCATGCCTTGCCTTTCACTTGCAAGTGGGACACATACATACATACATACATACAGTGTCTTCAGAAAGTATTCAGACCCCTTGACTTTTTCCACATTTTGTTACGTTACAGCCTTATTCTAAAATTGATTAAATTGTTTTTTCCCCCCCTCAATCTACACATAATACCCCATAACAAACACATGTTTTTAGAAATGTTTGATCATTTATTAAAATAGAAAAACGGAAATATTACATTTACATAAGTATTCGGACCCTTTACTCAGCACTTTGTTGAAGCACCTTTGGTAGTGATTACAGCCTTGAGTCTTCTTCAGTATGACGCTACAAGCTTAGCACACCTGTATTTTGGGAGTTTCTCCCATTCTTCTCTGCAGGTCCTCTCAAGCTCTGTCAGGTTGGATGGGGAGTGTTGCTGCACATCTATTTTCAGGTCTCTTCAGAGATGTTCAATCTAGTCCATGTCCAGGCTCTGGCTGGGCCACTCACAGACACTCAGAGACTTGTCCCGAAGCCACCCCTGTGTTGTCTTGGCTGAGTGCTAAGGTTCGTTGTCCTGTTGAAAAGTGAACCTTCTCCACAGTCTGAAGTCCTGAGTGCTCTGGAGAAGGTTTTCATCAAGGATCTCTCTGTACTGTGCTCCATTCATCTTTCACTCGATCCTGACTAGTCTCCCAGTCCCTGCCGCTGAAAAACACCCTCACAGTATGATGCTGCCACCAACATTCTTCACCGTAGGGATGGTGCCTGGTTTCCTCCAGATCTGGCGCTTGGCTTTCAGGCCAAATAGTTCAATATTTTTTTCATCAGACCAGAGAATCTTGTTTCTCATGGACTGAGTGTCTTTAGGTGCCTTTTGGCAAACTCCAAGCGGGCTGTCACATGCCTTTTATTGAGGAGTTGCTTCCGTCTGACCACTCTACCACAAAGGCCTGATAGGTGGAGTGCTGCAGAAATGGTTGTCCTTCTGGAAGGTTTTCCCATCTCCACAGAGGAAGATGGGAAACCATCGGGTGACCATCGGGTTCTTGCTCACCTCCCTGATCAAAGCCTTTCTCTCCCAACTGCTCAGTTTGGCCGGGCGGCCAGCTCTAGGAAGAGTCTTGGTGGTTCCAAACTTCTTCCATTTAAGAATGATGAGGCCACTGTATTCTTGGGGACCTTCAATGCTGCAGAAATGTTTTGGTACCCTTCCCCAGATCTGTGCCTCGAAACAGTTTTTGCTTTGTCATTATGGGGGGCTATTGTGTGTAAATTGCTGAGGATTATATATATATTTGAATCCATTTTAGAAAAAGTCTGTAACGTAACATAATGTTGAAAAAGTAAATGGGTCTGAATACTTTCCAAAGGCACTGTAATTAATGTAACATTGTGGCTTTGCTAGGACCCTGTACCCACTCCTTCATGATTAACCCTCTCCATCTCTTTGTGTCAGGCCAGACAACCTTAGCCACAGCTCTCTGTGTCAGGCCAGACAGCCTTAGCCACAACTCTCTGTGGTGCACTGTGCTGAGTGCTAAGATTACACATGGCTTAAATGTCAGATTGTTACATAGGCTTCCTGGGCCCTGGCAGACAGCCTCTGCTCCGCTGGCCTCAATCACAGATGCCATCCTGTGGCTTTATTTAGGCATGAGGATCAGACCACCTATTTCTCATCCCCCCAGACTGCGAGAGTATGAAAACAGTCACGCTCTGCGGCTGCCAGAGCTTTGTTTTTTTGTCATATAAATCCTTAGAAACCCGCATAATAGCTGTGCCCTTTGTGATATATGTTAGTAGTGTACCATTAAGCAAGTCTGACACATTTGGTGGACTCTGACATATTTCTTATCCCCATTTAGATTCCCTAGGAGTGTCAAATGTCATATTTGTCACACCTGCACACAATGGCTAGTAATGTTTCCTCTTTCCTACCAAGGTTGATTTTGTCCTCTCTCACCTACAGACATACAAACACTTATTAAAACTGTACAGTGTGGTCTGAAAAGATTCCCATGTTATTTACCAAAGGTCATTCCAGTGAATAAGAATAAGGTATGAGGTGGAAACTGTGTGGTCTGAACATAGTAAGCAACTTCTCCTTTTGATGACTGCTTATGTTGCGTCGATATGAGTCAAACTTTTATTCTAGTGTTCAAATTGACTACAAAGTGTACATAAGATAATTTTGGTCATAAATTCAGTATCGTCCAAAACGGAGATTTGCGAGATAATTATTATTTTTTAAATGTATGTCAGAATGAATGGTAACGTAGCAGTTTTCCTTAGGTTGGTTTTTATTTAAATCCTACCCAAATACCCACAGATTGCAACACCCAACTAATCATCAGTTTGGAGCACAGCTGCACGCCACCTGATCACAATGCCGATATCCCTAGGGGGATAGTTATGGACCATCAGTAAATTACACAATATACATGGGACAACATTTTAAACTACCAATAGCTCCAAATTTCAATGACATAAAAACCACAAACAACTATAAATTGTAGGAATTCATATACAAATAAGACAACAAAAAGGTGTGCAATATGAAATAATTGTCCAATTTATCTTGTATAATTTATTGACATTCTCTAACTGACCCTACAGACAGGCTATCCAAAGTCAAACCAACTTTTGCCATGGTTGCACACTGACCGGCTGAACCTAATTGGCGAAAAAATGTGGCTAGCTTGCTAGCTAGTCTAGGCTACTTCCAGACAAGACCTGGTTAGACTGTTTCAAGTTATCTAGAAGGGTTAGTGACTAACTGTGTACTGTTTTGGTGGAGTAAAAGTACAAACGCTTCTCACTTTCAAACAAACACACAAGATACCCACATCAAAGCACGCCTCCAAAACCCAAATCTCGTTCTCATTCGCATTTCCTAATGAGAAGAATTGAAACCGATGCTAAATCAGGAAGTTCAGCCCCCCTTTAAGCAGCTCTGAAGGTTCCATTTTATACACCAAGAATCATCGGAGGTCATTCTTGGTGTTTAAGAGCTGTCAGTGTTCTCACACCTGGCTGTCAGAAGCCTCACCACGTGGACATGGCTGGTTGTCAGCATATTTGACAAGTTATTATCCATGTATTTGTGCGTCTGCATCTTTCTCACTCATCATTATTCATAGTTCATTCAGGACTTTCCCTAGTCATGGCAGCATCCACATTCATGTAGGAGTGTTTAGAAACATATTCTATTCTTATTTACAATAAAAGTGAATCCAAAATGACACTACATTATTTACCATTCATTTCTATTGGGCACAAAATAGTCTGAAAAACAACCAAAACAAACAGCAAATGCATCCAACAAGTTTGTAGAGTCACAAGCTTGGCGTTGTCATTGTGTGCTAGGAATTTGGGACCAAATCCTAAACTTTTGACTACTTCAATAGACATATAAGAGAATTTGTCCCAATACTTTTGGTCCCCTAAAATGGGGGGACTAGGTACAAAAGTGCTGTAATTTCTAAACGGTTCACCCGATATGGATGAACATACCCTCAAATGAAAGCAGACCATCTGCATTTTAACTTCATAGTTCTTTTATCATTTCAAATCCGAAGTGCTGGAGTACAGAGCCAAAACAAAATGTGTCACTGTCTCTACTTTTGGAGCTCACTGTATCACCAGAGAAATCACTCAACCTACGGGTTGTGATGTGTGGTGTGTCTCTGGGGAAAGTACATTGGTGAAATTATTTTTCAATTGGCTCCTGGTTTTAATCTATGGTAGAAGTAATGAAGTTAATTTGAAGTTGAGTATGAAGTCTAGCGTCAGCCATTAGTATTTCACATTTATGGTTGTCCTTTTAAGTGTTATTATGTCATTTTGAAACATTTTCCATCTACCAGTGAGACAGTAGATCTATATGATCCTGTTAAGTAACGAGTCAACGCCCAGTGCAGTGTGTAATGTTCCGTGAAGCGAAGACTGGGCCTGTAGATATTGCCTGACTCTGCTTTTGATGAGGTGTCAGTTTCCTGAACCTTGTTAATAAGGCAAGCCAAACCCTGGGAAAGAAAGGTAGAAATGAAAGGATATAGACAGAAAAAAACACATGGCTGGCTGACTGGCTGTGTTGTGCATTATTTGATAGTGAGGACTGTCTGTGCGTCAGAGAAGGGGCGGATGTTTGTGGAGGTGTAATGAGGGGTTTGTGTATGTGGGTGTGTGTGGCTGCCTGGTAGAGAGAGAGGGGGGTAGAGTAAAGTTTTTATTTCTCTCTTTTTCCTCTCTCGCTGAGCTGTGGGGGAGAATGGCCAACTCAGTGTGCCAAAAGGATACAATAAAAGGACTTGGCTGCTTTGCTTTCATGTGTTTCAGTGGAGGTTGGAGCTATAAAGTCATGCTTCTACTTTAGCAGGATGCTGAAGTATGTAGCCCAGCCTGTTACTGCTCATAATGTTGTCTTTGGAATTGCATTGTGGCCATGGACTACATGACTGAAACAGCTTGTTTCTAGTATGGTATGCTTTCATTGCAGCAGACCAAACAATGTACTATCTTCTAGTGTACACCAGCTGAATGTACTGTAAAGCTTACATTCCAACCACTTCTTCCTCTTCTTCCTTTCACTTCCCGAGAAACAAGGTCATGGAGCCTTTTATAGTACATTATGTGAACTTCAGTATGTCAGTACAGTATGCAAACTTCTGTTCCGTGTTACTATGGTCAAGGCATCTGTACACACTGTATGCAATATACTGGTAGTGAACTATGATGTGTGTGTGTCCTGCAGGATGGCCTCAGCCCCCTGCTGCTGTCCGCCAGACACGCCCATGCTGATGTTTGTAGCAGCCTCCTGGACTGGGGAGCTGACGTCAACGCGTGTGATAAGAACGGCAGGTAGGGAAGGAGTAATTTGTCAGATCTCACGTGCATTCTACTTCATAACTTAATTTAATCATTACAGGGGCGTCTTCAAGCACATTACATCATAATACCCTGATGGTGATGTTGTGGTTGATGGTAATGATGGTGATGAGGATGATGATGATGAAGAATATGTTAATGATGAGTAATTGTGATGATGATGATTATACTATTTCTGACTGTTTGATACAGGACAGCAGTGATGCTGGCCAGTGAGAGCAGCAGTATGTCTGTAGTGGAGGTTCTGGTCCAGAGAGGAGCTGTTCTTCAGGCTGTGGACTCTTTGGGTCATGACGTTCTACACTACGCCAAGCTGTCTGGCAGCAGTGAGATCAGGGCCGTCCTCACTGCCGAGTTGCACAGTGCACACTCAGACAGCGGTGAGATAGGAACTGTCTTTAGTACTGATCGAGCTTACTATGAGGCAATTAACCAGACACTCTAGCAGACTCCTTCAGACTTAATTTCCCTTCAAATCCATTTGAGGTGACTGAAAGTTATGAAATTCAAGCTTTCGGATGCATGTAAATGGTTGTAACATGAAGCATTGTTCTATTGTTCACTCTGTAAAGTTATAAAAAGAGAGATGCTTTGACTAGAAGAACTTCAGGCTTTTCTTTCCTTTCCTCCATAATCGACCCAGATACATCACTGACCTCCTTGTGGTCAAGCTTTGAAATACAACTTTTCAGTTGGCCTGTCATGCAGAATTTATCCAACACTGCCATCTTCAGGCTGTGTCTTGAATGTTGTTCTTCCCCTCTCTCCTCCCTATACACAGACACCCCAAAGTCCCCCAAATCTCCTCAGGTAAGTTAGGTCAGCTTGTGCAGTCTTTCTATCTTCTTCCAAGCTTCACAACTGCATCCGGTTTTTCCTAATCATTGAACCTACACACATTTAACTTGATATCAACGTGATAAATTACACCTATTAGTCTAATCAGAACGAATAGTACACATTAAACAGTCAAACCAACCTCTTTCCACTGTAGTGTCATCATTGACAACCTTATCTTGAATGAGAGGATAGCTTTGTTTAAACCTTGTTTCTTTTTACGTAATGACTCATTTTGAAATGCACCTCAAGCAGCATGTATGAGCACGAATATAACACCTTAGCTAAACAGATACATCTTCAGGGCCTTGTTACTCCTCGATAAATACCTTCTCTTTGATCACAAATTCTCCAAATGTTTGATGATTCTTCTCTTTCACTAACTAACCTAACTAAAAACTTCTGGATCGTTCTTCTGTTTTTGTTCTTCTCTTTATTCCCACTCCTTCACTCACACCTCAGCATGATCAAGTGGCTAGGTTAGGTGGCGATCGAAGCACAACTCCCAAAAAACGAAAAGCACCTCCACCTCCCATTAGCCCTGTGCAGGTAAAGGCATGTCTCTGTCTGTCTGTCTGTTGGTCTGCCTGTCTGTTTTTGGTCTGTCTGTCTGTTTTTGGTCTGTCTGTCTCCCTTCTGTCTGGTGTCTTCCTTTTTGGGTCCCTTTTGAATGGTCCTCAGCCCTGCTTGTGTCAGGTACCATTTTACTCTTAATGAAGTTTTTAAACGTTATGTGTTTACGTTGTCAGGTTCTGTTTGAATTCCCGTGTTTTTTTTCGGAGCTTCACCCTGCTGCTTTTATTCAAGGACTCTTGAATTCAGTGCTGCATTAGTGTTGTTTTTCTGTCTGTGTGAATAGATAGTAATTACTGTGTCTATGGTGCAGAATGCAGGAGTAAACCATAAGAAATGTAATTCATGTTTCCTAACTTTCTAGATGTCTAGTCCCAACTCTCCCGCATACATGACCCCAAATGAAACTCCAGTCTCCAGTAAAAGTTGTGGATTTAAAACATTTAATTATAAGGTACATGCATTTACAATCAAGAACATTTCTTATTAATCATTAGGCCTCTCATTTGGTTGTTTTCCATCATGTTTTATTTTCTGTGTCACCAACTTTTGTTTGTTGGTTTTGCTCTCTCGCTCTCTGCATATCTTTCTCGCTCGCTCTCCCTCCCTCCCTGAATATCTTTCTCGCTCGCTCTCCCTCCCTCCCTGAATATCTTTCTCGCTCGCTCTCCCTCCCTCCCTGAATATCTTTCTCGCTCGCTCTCCCTCCCTCCCTGAATATCTTTCTCGCTCGCTCTCCCTCCCTCCCTGAATATCTTTCTCGCTCGCTCTCCCTCCCTCCCTGAATATCTTTCTCGCTCGCTCTCCCTCCCTCCCTGAATAACTTTCTCGCTCGCTCTCCCTCCCTCCCTGAATAACTTTCTCGCTCGCTCTCTATCTCTTTCTGTCAGGAAGGGGAGTTGCATGGCATGTCTCAGAGGGAGGAGGTGGAGAAGCTACATGAGGAGAAGTGCATGCTGCTGGAGACTATTGAGAATCTGAAGCAGATTGTGGACCAGACTGTGACTATAAACCAGACTGAGACGGAGCCGGGGCAGGAGCCCAAGGCGAGTTACATCTACAGCGCAGGCCTTTAATATCACTGGCCTGCGCTGCTTTGATCCCAGTCCACTAGCTTTCTCGGTCCCATTTCTCTCTCTGGAATCCATTTACACAGCACAGCAGCTCAAAAACCCACACTGTAATCTAGTCAGTTACAGTACAAGTTAACCACCCGCTGCACTACTTTACTTAACACAGTCTGAAATGTTGACTAATATTACTACATGTACCTCAGATATTGCTAATTGAAGTGTGATGTAAATTTCATGAGATGTCCCAAACTCCTAACATAATATTCCCTGGTGGTCCAAACCATTGTATGTTAACTGTATAATTGTGTTGATACAGGCAGAGGACTGTGGGAAGGCAGACTCAGCTCTGGTAGTGGCCCTACATGCCAAGATTACAGCTCTGTCTCTGGAGAACCAGCAGTTAGCCCAAATACTCAAGGTAAGCCAGATACTCAATATAACTTGTCATTCCAGGGACGTAGATATCCCAATATGGTGAAATATGGTGATATCCCTGTGTGGTGTTTACTGTAATTACGCCTT
The DNA here is from genome assembly GCF_034236695.1 of Oncorhynchus nerka. Taxonomy (NCBI): domain Eukaryota; kingdom Metazoa; phylum Chordata; class Actinopteri; order Salmoniformes; family Salmonidae; genus Oncorhynchus; species Oncorhynchus nerka. The sequence goes on from NC_088417.1 coordinate 83,870,633, forward strand.
CTACCTAAGAAAGATCCACTTAATAAGATCCTAAATAATCAACTAAATCTCGTTTACTTATCTTTCCCTGTATCTACATCTCTCTGTAGAAGCGTCCGTCTCCCCAGGGAGGTGAGGTTAGCCAAGAGGACTCGTCCCGCCCCAACAGTATGAACTCTAATGCCTCCTACCACATCACCCACAAGTCCCCCAGCGAGTCCCTGCTCCAGCCCCAGGGGACGGAGGAGGAGGACATGTCTGAGGGTTCTGCCCTGGAGCTCAGTAGCTCCTCCGTGAGACAAGAGGAGGAAGAGAGTGGGGAGCGAGGGAAGGAGGGAGGCGAGGAGGAGATCCGACTGCTGAGGGAGACCCTAGGGAGAGTCCACTCCAAACTGCAGGAGACGCAGAAGGAGAACCGCACGCTCCATGCCAGGCTCAAACCTGAGCAGGGGGAGGTGACAGGGAGGGAGGGGGAGGTGCTGCTGGAGAGTCTAGCAGAGCTCCAGGCCAAGCTGACGGAGACACAGGAGAAACATCAGCAGGCCAGAGAGGAGGTGCTGGCCCTCATGGCACATATTGAAAGAGGAGATGGTGGAGGAATTGAAACGACAGAGCAAGAGCTCCAGAGACTGAGAAGCTCTCTGGAGCAGGAAGTGAAAGAGCTGAGGTCCCAGCTGGCCCAGTCAGAGCAGCAGAGGGAGAGTGATGTAGGCCGGATCAGAGAGCAGGAGACCAGGCTGAAGGCAGCAGACGACAGTGGTGATCGGGAGAAGAGCCTGCTGGTGGACCGGTACAAGGAGGCGCAGGAGGAGATCAGGATGCTGCAGGAGGCTCTGAGGGGGACGGTCCCCGTGGAGGCTGCAGCTAATGACTTTGAGGAGATGAAAGGCGAGCTGGGGAGCGTGATCGATGGGCTGCAGCGCCGCCTGCTGGAACTATCCAAGTCCTACAGTGAGGCCAAGAGTGAACTGAGCTCCACCAGGAACCATCTGGAGGAGATCCGGGCTGTCAAGTCTAAGCCTGGCAGCCCTGTAGCCTCCCCAGACAAGGAGCAGGCCATGCTGAGAAGCAGAGTAGAGGAGCTGCAGGCATCGCTAGCCGACACACAGAGCAAGTACTCAGCCTCTCTGGAGGAGATTGACCTCCTGAAGCAGGAGGCTGAGGCTCAGGAGTCAGTGGCGTTATCTGACCACACCCAGATGGTGTCCTCTCTAGGCAGCACCATCAAGAACTTGGAGGCCCAGGTAGATGCTCTAAGACAACAGCTGTCCCAGAGGACCTTGCAGGTGGACACCCTACAGAACAGACTGACCATGGAGAAGGACCATACACCGGATGACTCTATATCACGGTTGGAGCACGAGCAGATGAGAGAGGGCCTGGAGAAGGAGGAGGGCAACCTGACGCAGCTCCTCCAGGGGGCCCTGAGGAAGCAGGATGAGATGGCTCTGGAGGCGGCTGCAGCGTGGCAAGAACTGAGGGAGGGGAGGAGTGAGAGGGAGGCCCTGCAGGAGCTGGCCATCAGCAGGGAGAAGGAGAACCACACTCTGAGCACCAAGCTCAGAGAAGCCCAGGATGCAATTGTTCAGCTGAAGAAACTGGTGGAGGAACATGTCAGCTCAGAGAGAGAGAAGAATAAGAAGGTTTGTTATTTACTGCTTTCTGTTGGTAGAGTGCTTTATACAATGTTCAATGGTAATGAATAGCTAGCAAATTCCCTGGTTTGGCAAAGGAAATACTTAAAGGCCCAGTGCAGTCAAACATGTGAATTTCCTGTGTTGTGTATATATTTACACACTATGATTGGAATAATACTTTGAAATTCTTAAAATTATGATTTTGCCCTTTTAGTGCAAGAGCTGTTTGAAAAGACCACCTGAAATGTCAGTCTATATGTTGGTGGGATGGAGTTTTGGCCTGCACATCACCAGGTGTTAAATGAGTTAATAGACCAATAAGAGTTCCAAACTCCTATGCCAATAATAGACCATTTTCAATTTTCCCGTCCCCACTCAGACAATTCTTGCTTGAGAAATTGCTCTTTGCTAATAAATTAATTTGTGTTTCTTTTTGAGCATTTTAATTGAAAGCAATCAGGTACTTAATTGCTACTCAGAAATGATTTCATATTGAGATAGAGAACCTCTGCATTGGACCTTTAAAGAGTTTAGAGAGGTGTCCCTCTATTTTGCTTTCTTATGACATTTTGTTTCGTCTTTGGTTATGATAGAAAAGCAGTTTTGTCCAAGCACTTTTATTGATCCCCATGTTTGTGTCTCAGATTGATGACCTGTCGAGAGAGGTGGGGAAGTTAAAGGATGCCTTAAACAGCCTATCCCAGCTGTCTTACAGTGCAGGCTCAGCCAAGAGACAGCAGACCCTGCAGCAGCAGCAGCTAGACAACCTACAGCAGCAAGTCAAGCAGCTGCAGTACCAGCTAGGGGTAAGTCATACTCATTCAAACTATATATAATATGGCTTATTCACCCAACAATCAGTATACTGCATTCAACCTCACTCAGATAGCATCAGAGACAGAAGACAGGATATACCATTTCACACAAATTCCTAAAACGAAATACTTTCCTGGAACATCTGTCAGACAGTTGGAAGCTAACAGTTGGGTGAGTTACTGTGAATCTCTGTACTGTCATGATTAGCCAATACCTTTTAGTTTTTTAGAGCCAAGACATCTAATGTCCTGATACAGGGCAGCCTCCTCTGGTCTAAGACATAATGAGTCACAGGCATGTGTGGACTGGGCCAAACTGGATCATACTCCCACTGGCCAAAAACTGGTTGAATCAACGTTGTTTCCACGTCATTTCAACAAAAACATTATATGTCATGACATTGAATCAATGTGGAAAACTGATTGGATTTGCAAAAAGTCATCAACATAAGGGAATTTCATCTTTTAACCTAAATCCAATTACATGGTGACATGTTTTGTTGATTTCACATTGAATTTACATTAGTTGACAACTCAACTAAATGTACATTTAAAATAGACGTTGAACTGATGTCTGTGCCCAGCGGGCTGTATCTCCCCATCTGTGGCTGCTTCTCACAGGCTGCAGTACACACTGCTTCTTAGTTATTGACCACCCTGTTTATTTGGAAGTACTTAGATAGCTATGACGAAAGACAATGTAGATGCTGATCTAGAAAGTCTACTGAAGATTATGCGTTTTTTCTATGTCACTGCTGGGGGTTTGCCTGAATATGCAGTCTTCATTTTTGAAGGTTATCTTTCATAATTCTGAGCAATTTCAACATGGTTTTATAGCTGATGGATATTTCACTAGCTAATTGGGTGGCAGGTAGCCTAGAGTGGTTAGGAGAGTTGGGCTAGTAATCTAAAGGTCGCTTGTTCGAGTCGGCTAGGCGATAAATCTGCCAATATGCCCTTGAGCAAGGCACCTAACCCTAATCGCTCCTGTAAGGCACTCTGGATAAGAGCGTCTGCTATGTGTAAAAATAACACACTAACCTGTTTCTGCATCTCTTTACTATAGGAGTCAAAGAGGCAGCACCATGAGATAGTGTCCGTCTACAGGATGCATCTCCTATACGCCGTCCAGGTATGTTCTTATGCATACTGTGTACTCTGTATATGATCTGATATTAAATGTTGCAGGTGTGGTTTTAATGTTATGTCACCATTACTTTATTCCTTACAGGGTCAGATGGATGAGGATGTTCAGAAAGCCTTGAAGCAGATTCTGATGATGTGCAAGATGCCAACAGAAGCCAAATTAAGTGTCTGAAATGGAACAGCCTATCTGTTTACTGACCATGCTGGAGAGGAGACGCATGGAAACTATATCCTTGGTCTCCTAACCTATCTGATTTATCACACTACAGTGCACGTGCACCCATCAAAAGCAAAGATAATGATACAAATAAAAGACATTCTTCATCTGTCTACAAATGTTGTCAGCAGGGAGCTATGAAGACAAAGGTAGGATGGCAGTCAATAGATTCGACTGCCATCCTACCTTTGAACTAGCAGTGTTCGTTTTGTAATGTTTTTTAGTTTTCTAGTCTGGCTAACACCTAACTCGAAGTCCTCCTGACTTCACAGTGTGAAAAGGCTATTTTGATGTTGTCGGCACGACCACTCACAGCCCCTGAGCGCCGTCCCTTCCAATACAACTGTTGGATTTTCAAATCCAAACAACGTGAGGTCTCAACCCCCCAGGAAAGAAGCCATTTTTGAGGGAACCAATCAAAACTCAACCCATTTCAGCGCAAATACTGCATTTACGAACAGACTCCTCTCCAGACCATTGTGTCACAGCTCTCTTTCGGCTGTGTACCATGTGAGTCGCGTCAGCCAGGCTCATGGTGTTCATGATATAATCAAAATCATTTTTTAGATCTCTGCATGCAACTTCCAAAATCAACCAAAGAAGAACACTGCTAAACGCTTTAGCGACACTTCAAATTATAAAAGTAATATTTTCAAATATATGCAAGATTTTTCAAGATACATTTATAAATTAAAACAAAGTTTGACGGTTGTACTTTTGAACAACCCTATTTGGTGGTTTTTGTATGAATTCAATATTGTGTGTGATAACCTAGGCCCTTTTTAGTGTCTGCAATCTGTGAATGTCAATTTTACCCAATTGTGGGTTTTTGTCCTCATTTACACCATATTCCCTTGGGAGTCTTTAACTCAATATGACTTTATGTACCGAATTAACTTTTAAAATAATGAAATCCACCTTTCGTTGCTTCAACAATTATATTCATTGAGCAATAATCCAGTACTTGAAGGGTGACGTGGTATCAGAGCTCTGGGTAGTCTCTCTAAGGACAGAACATACCCATGTGACTAATGCACTTTCCTCATGCTGTCCTCCTGTTCAAACTATGGTCTGCAAGAATATATGGTCTCTGCAGATTACCTGTTACACCTTTGTTTTGTGCCAGCTCTTTTTGTGTTGAAGCCTGACAGATTTGTCTTGATTATTGAAGGGTTTAAAAGTTATATTGCAGTGTTCTTCTTCCATGCTTTTGTAATATCATTATAGTGTAAGCTGTATCAGGTATTGTTTCTTGATTTTTTTTTGGGGGGATGAAACATCCAACCATTTCAGTGTTGGTATGGCAGCATGTGAGGCTCTTGGCATGTTGAGCAAGTTGCTCAGCCTCATTCAATCCACTTCATCCACCTACTTACTATACCTGAGCAGTACAGTATGTATTGTATTGCATTGTGAAAATCATTACGCATAAGTAAGAACTCTAATCTCTCGATGACAGATGCTCGTAACATACAGTAAATGGTAGTAGCATCGGTCCACAGACTGTGGGATCTGACGACTAACGAGAAACTTTGTACCGGTATGCAGATTTTATGTCACTGATCATTTGGACAAATCACGATTTCGCAGGTGCCCACATCTTTAAAATTTCAGAAGGGGAGAGGATATTTGACCCCTAGACTTGCCCGAAACTGGCTGAGAGTTTATGTATAGAGGGGCGAAGACTTTGCTAGCCTCGTTAGTACCTTTTCTAACACATCTCCCCCCAAAACTTAAACAGGCATCTGATACAATCACTCAAGATTTTAGTACAGTGTGTCCTAGATAAGTATGGCTCCGATGTGTCTGGTGCTGTTTATTGTACTGTATTACGTTTAAATCAAGTGCTGTATGATCTCATTGTAGCCTGATAAGTGTAACAACTGCACTATTTCAGCCCTTCACTTCCACTGTTGTCCTCTACAAATCATGTCTTTTCAACAGCCTAGGAAATCTGAACTCTTTTCAGTACAAGCAACTTTACGGTTGTACAACTGCAATGTTACAAGGAACAATGCAGCAGATGCATCCAATGATAAATAACTGAGTATGTTAGTGGGTTGAACACACAGGATTGTCACAATTACATGGAATGTGATACATCTTACACATAGTGTACTTCCATAGAATGATTACTGTGGTTGATGTACAATTCCATCAGAGCTGTGATATGCAGGATAGCTCCAGATATGGATGGCATACTGTACATAACCCAAACCCACCAAAGTGCTGTACTTGATGTTCTTATCATACATTTCTGCACTTATGGCTCCTCTGATGCTGCACTGTAAACATGTTTGTTTTTTTACCTGGCAGTAAGTTACTGTAAAAAGAAAAGTACAATATGTTACCATAAATTCCAAATAAACTTTGGTTTAACAGTACATACTGTACTCTTTTAGTTTTACAGTAACATACAGGTAACTAGCTGCCAGTAAGTTACTGTAAAAACAACAGGATTTTTTTTTTTTTTTACAGTTTTTGTTTACTCATGCAGCCCAATTCTGTTCTTGTCTCCAATGGAGAGAAAAAGAAAGACCAATTAGTGGCAAAATATCAGTATTGAGCTGCCTGTGTAAACGCAGCCTAAATGATTTAGGATTATGCACTACATCTTCATACTACTCATTGGAATACATTTCGAAATGATTACCGTTACAATATCTATGAGTACTTGATCTTTCAGTCTAAGTACACGGTACAGACAGGAGTGAAGTTGCCCCTTTATCGCAGGTCACTAAGGCTGTGTTTAGACAGGCAGCCCAATTCTGATATTGTTTCCACTAATTGGTCTTTGGACCAATGACATCAGATCTTTTCACATCAAATTATTTTCAGAGCTGATCTGATTGGTCCGTAGACCAATTAGTGAAAACAACATCAGAATTGGGATGTCTATGTAAACATAGCCTAAGAGTTTCTCAAATAACTCTTGTTAATAAGGTAAAAAGAAGACTCCTCCCTCAATGACAGAGAAGTTAATAAGCGTTGCCTGAATGTTTTAAATTTAGAAAGGGATAAGGAAGGATACATGTCCTTTGTGCTTCCTGTTTTCCAACTTGTTTTTGTAACTCAAACAGATTTGTGTTTGTTTGCCAATTGCTTTTCACCCACTTCAATAAATTGTGAATGCCTCGCCTGTTCCCTTATCCATAAATATGGCATTGAATGGCTGTGGTGATTACTTTTTATTTCAACCCGCCAGAGAACACAAGGGCCCTTGATCAATAATCAATTAGGATGATAGAGGTAATCAATTATGATGACAGAGGGGCTTCTGCCAAACAATAAAGAATGTCTAGGCTCTGATTTCAACACACGCACACACACACACATACACACACCACTTTTGGTGATGTAAAGCAGGTGGAAATAATTTGTTCTCTGCAAAACTAGCTTGTTATTTATAGAAGTTGTAGAGCATTAGATGGATGTTGATATGGGTAGCTGCTTAGGTTACCCCAGGCATGGATAGTTGTGTTAGATAATGGCTATTAGATAAGGATTTATCTCTACTAGCCTGACAGTAGACTGCATTTACAGCCCTGATGACATCCTCCTTTTGTATAAAAGTCTGGACCGTCACAATGCCCCATCTCAGGCATTATTCACATCTGTTCCTCTCAGGCCTAGATTCAATCAGTACCGCGGAAGATCTGCGCTATAGCGCAATTTTAATTTATATGCATTGTTCCCGTATTCGCTGAGACCGCATTCATGGTAAACTCTGCATATGTCGGCTCAATCAGAAATGACCTTACAATTGCGCTATAACACAGATCTTTCGTACAACGGGTTGAGTATAGCTCTGTGTCCAACACTTATTAGTATGTAAACCCACCCTGGAGGTTCCGATCAAACCCTTCTGACAGTGGGAAAAGCTCAAAGTATTCTATCTAGTTGATACTTTTCTCCATATTGTGTTGCTTTAGCTATTTCTTTATTATAATTAAAAATCTAGCTTTATTTATACAGCACATTTCAGATGGAATGCAAAAAAATCTGAAATATTTACTACACAACAAACATAAGAGGATAAAAAATTAAAGAATAACAATAAAAACTGCACGAAATATGTCCTCTCAGGTCCTCTGGCAGGCTGTTCCAGAGCCGTGGGGCGTAGTAACTAAAGGCTGCCTCTCCATGCCTCTTGGTCCTAGGCTTTGGACTAGTTAAAAGGCCTGTGTCAGAGGACCTGAGGGACCTACTGGGTACATAACTTAAAATCATGTCTGACATGTATTGGAGTGCACAATCGTGGATTGATTTAAAAACTAATAGACTAAAACTCACAGGCAGCTAATGCAGAGACCCTAAAATCAAATCAAATGTTATTTGTCACATGCTCCGAATACAACCTTACTGTGAAATGCTGACTTACAAGCCCTTAACCAACAATGCAGTTAAAAAAGAGTTACGAAATAAAATAAAGATATAAAATAAAAAGTAACACAATAAAATAACAATAACGAGGCTATATACAGGGGGTACCGGTACCGAGTCAATGTGCGGGGGTACAGGTTAGTCAACTGCATTGTAGGTAGAGGTAAATTGTCTCAGTGTGAGAATTGGAGCTGTCCTCCACCCCTTTTTCAGATTGCTACAGAACCCCCCTCTTTTCCCCTCCAGGAGACGGAGGAGCATTTTGAGGGCTCATGAGTCACTGACTGCTGCTGTAGCGTCACTGACTGCTAGTGTACTCTCACTGACTGCTAGTGTACTCTCACTGACTGCTAGTGTACTCTCACTGACTGCTGCTGTAGCCTCACTGACTGCTGCTGTACTCTTACTGACTGCTGCTGTAGCCTCACTGACTGCTGCTGTACTCTCACTGACTGCTGCTGTACTCTCACTGACTGCTGCTGTACTCTCACTGACTGCTGCTGTACTCTCAATGACTGCTGCTGTACTCTCAATGACTGCTGCTGTACTCTCACTGACTGCTGCTGTACTCTCAATGACTGCTGCTGTACTCTCAATGACTGCTGCTGTACTCTCACTGACTGCTGCTGTACTCTCACTGACTGCTGCTGTACTCTCACTGACTGCTGCTGTACTCTCACTGACTGCTGCTGTACTCTCACTGACTGCTGCTGTAGCCTCACTGACTGCTGATATCCCCCACTGACTGCTGCTGTAGCATCACTGACTGCTGCTGTAGCCTCACTGACTGCTGCTGTAGCCTCACTGACTGCTGCTGTAGCCTCACTGACTGCTGCTATACTCTCACTGACTGCTGCTATACTCTCACTGACTGCTGCTATACTCTCACTGACTGCTGCTATACTCTCACTGACTGCTGCTATACTCTCACTGACTGCTATTGTAGGCTCACTGTTGCTGTAGGCTCACTGCTGCTGTAGGCTCACTGACTGCTGCTGTAGCCTCACTGACTGCTGCTGTAGCCTCACTGACTGCTGCTGTAGCCTCACTGACTGCTGCTGTAGCCTCACTGACTGCTGCTGTAGCCTCACTGACTGCTGCTGTAGCCTCACTGACTGCTTTTGTAGCCTCACTGACTGCTGCTGTAGCCTCTCTGACGGAAGTCCTTTAGTCTGTGGTACAGACAGGAAGAACAAATAAGATGTTTTTGTCTTTGCTTTGACTTCTTGGAAGTCATTCTCAATTGTTTCCTGTTATCTATCACCCTCCAGCTAGCTGCTAGCGAGTCATCATGTGGCATAGGAATATATTGAGGCTGAGATGAGAATCTGATTTATCCTGAAGACATTCTATTGATAATTGAAATTGATAATGTGCTTCACAGAAGTGGAAATATTGTACCCTGCGGACATCTACTGTAACTTATGCACAGTCATGCTCCTGCTGACACACACTCATTTTATGTCCATATTATTGTGCCTTCAGACGAGCAATGACTGGTACCTGCGGTTCTTTATGATTGTAATCTACCCTGAAAGTGGTTTTCTAATAGCATTCTAATTTCTCCTGAAACTCATATTAACATCACTGCTATATCTCGGTACAGGAAAGCTGTTCTTTTAAAAGATTCAGGGAAGTTAGGAGATGGGCTGACAAGGGCACTCTACTTCCCCACAGGCCTGTGCTGACCTTAGGACATTGACAGCTCCTTTTGGTATGCACCCGACACGTCAACCGATTTTCCTTGCTGTGCCATGGTCTCAGATGTGCTGCCAACTGAATTTCGGGTAATTTATCTGCTCCATTTTCCTCTTCCCAGTGGCACGACCCTTCAGAGTTTCCTCCCCTGGCCCACTATCATCCCCCTAGGGCTAGAACAGAGAGCCACCACTATAAACCTCTGCCATATACTGACTGAATTCTCCTAGCTCCAACAGACTAGTACACATCTCATGACTCATAACAATAGATCTTTATAACCTCTCAATTTTTGTTTTTCTGGTGGGCTAATGGCTGAATTGTTGCTAGGAGAGGCAATGATAAAACCTGTAGAACTTCAAGGATTTAAGTCAACCACACTCCCATGTAGGGTTGCAAATTCTGGTAACTTTTCCAAAATTCCCAGCTTCCAAAACAGGTTTTCTGGAAAACCTTGGAAATGTGGGAAAGTGATTTTGCAATCCTACTGCCATATTTCCTCAAATCAGGCAGTTCCGTGCAGGCACTAGGCCAGGGATCATCAGCTAGACTCAGCTGCAGGCCATTTTTTTTCTTGAGTGGATGGTCGGGGAGCCGGAACATATTTAAAAATCATTTGTAGACCTCAAATTGACCGCAAGAAGCCCAAAGAGATATGTTTGACTAAAACATAATCATTTCAAACCTTGCTTACATTTGTATATGATGACGTGTCTCTCTATTTTGCATGGGAATACTTTGGAACAGATTTCTTAAATTAAAATGACTTGGTTGATTTCCTGTGTTTTTACAGTCTTTTATGTCCAACAATAAAAAATTATAATTCAAAAGAATTGTGCTCAGAAAACTTGGGGAGACAAACAAAACCACCTGCGGGCCATATTCCCCACCAGTTGGGGAACCCTGCACTAGGCCTTCCAGTGCATTGAAGCCAGTGCAAGATTGTGAGGTCCAACTCAAATTATTGGGACGAAGTTCAGGAAAATGGTTTTAGAATTATGGTTCGCATGCACTATGTTAATGGTGTCATTGACCATATATCTTTACTTCACCAGTGAAGAAGTCTACTATTTACCATATACTGTATTAAACATCTCTTTGGAAATGTGGAAACATCTTCATAGCAATTCTCTCAGCCTCTGGTAGGTGGCAGTATGGACTTACCAACATTATGGTCACACACAATATTGGCTAAATTATAGACAGAAGTTCAACTTTGTGTGAGTTATTGCTTTGTGAAGTCATCAAACTCAACCAGTAAAAGTAAGTCATACTAATCAATACCCTGTCTCTAGGCTTTGCATCTGGACTTTATAGGGACATAGTTTGGGGAAAATAAAAAATATGAAAGATGTGTTGATGAAGTTGGCAATAAAGTCAGGTAGTCTAGTGGTTAGAGCATTGGACTAGTAACCGAAAGGTTGCAAGATTGAATCCCGAGCTGACAAGGTAAAAATCTGTCGTTCTGCCCCTGAACAAGGCAGTTAATCCACTGTTCCTAGGCCGTCATTGAAAATAAGAATTTGTTCTTAACTGACTTGCCTAGTTAAATAAAATTATAGGTACAAATAAAAACTATGCTTGTAGAAAGATGATCTCTTGTCTCTGAAAAAGTTATAAAGCTGTCCAAGGGTTTGTTGTAATTCATCACCCAATAATTTATGACGTTTTCTAATCAGTCAGTGTTGCTACTGATGTGGTGTCAATATTTGATTTGGTGTCGTCTTCAGCCAAACATGCATCTATGCAGCACAGGCCCATGATTTTCCCAAACCTCCAGGGATATCTGGGCAACCGCATTTGATTGTTGAGTAATTTACTGATGTCCACAACATTTCCTGCCTCTGTTCATTATGCCTCAACCGTGCCATCAAAAGTTGTGCCTAATAGACTGGCCCAGAATCAGAACTGATTAATGTATTCACTGTACAAGACGCATGCTGCTAAATTGCTGCAAGATGGATGGCCAACTTCTTACCCATAGATCACACATAGTGTGGTGGTGCTCGCTCATGAACCCAGGTCAGGGAGATTGAGTTCCACTGCCAATTTGCAATCAGAATTTGTGGAATCCTAGAGCCTGCTCTGGTACATTTACACACAGGTAGGTATGTGAGTTATAATGTGGGTTTGAAATGATCTATCCACAGCGAATGGCAAATCTAATCATATACGGGCAAATAGCTTTCTCAGGGCAGAGACTCACTCATCACAGGTAGTGTCAGCACGCTGTGCTGCTAAACCAGGAAACCTACCATTGCCCTCTGGATCCTTAAATCTGCACACAGCATCCACATCAAGTTCTGATGAGCCTAAATCGAAACGTGCCATAACTGGTTTTCAAAACAAGTTACATTTTATTATTAATGACAAAGAGAGCTTCAACCTGGGGGGGGGGACTTCTCAAAGGCTGGGCTTAAATAGCTCAACACACGGTTTCTACTAAGGAAGTTTCTCTGAGCAGGGATAACCAGAGAATGCCTCGGATTGTCTCAGCAGTAACTGCTCAACATACAGAGCTTACCCCGATCCTAAGCCGACCCCACACACACTCTGTTAGACACATGCTGTTAACAGAGGTGCTACCGCCTTGAACTAAAACCCTGGACCCCTTTGACCTTAACCACCCGCCAAGGTGCCACTCTAACCCTAACCACACCAGCCCAATGTGCTTTGTTTGAACACAGGGTGGCACATATAAAGCAATTAGCGCACCCAACTCCCTACGAAATGGCTTCTTTAACATCCAGTCACACCTGATTCACCAAAAAGGTGTGGAAGCTGCATTTGCACCGAGTCAAAAAGCAAGCAAACAGACACCTTGGGGAAAGAGGTTTAAATGTTTGCAACCAAGTGACAGAATTCATGGGCACACTTAAGGTCTAAGAGTCTGACACCTTTGTCAAATTGTCTATGAGTGGCTTACTAAAAAGGTGAGAAGTGAGTGTCTGGAGGGGGGAATAATTGTGCTTTTAAAAAGGCCAGCAGTGTCGGTGCAGTGTTAGCAAACATGTGAAGGGAACCCAGGGAGCAAGGGTTCGCTTCTTTGGTGTGGAGGGAGACACTGCCTGGTTGGATGGGGAAGGTGGAGGGAGAAACAACGCCTGATTGGAGAGGGGAGGTGGAGGGAGATGCACCACTTGGTTGGAGGGGAGGTGGAGGGAGACACACTGCCTGGTTGGAGAGGGGAGGTGGAGGGAGACACTGCCTGGTTGGAGAGGGAAGGTGGATAGAGGCACAGACATCTGTCCAGGTAGCCATGGCCATAATTACATATGAGGACAACGAGGTCCAGACCTCTGTAATTGTTTCTATTTAAAAATATATATATATACAGTGGGGCAAAAAAGTATTTAGTCAGCCACCAATTGCGCAAGTTCTCCCACTTAAAAAGATGAGAGGCCTGTAATTTTCATCATATGTACACTTCAACTATGATATATATACACTGAGTGTACAAAGCATTAAGGACACCTGCTCTTTCCATGACATAGACTAAATAGGTGTTCATAATGTTTTGTGGACTCTGTGTATATTTTAAACACAATAAAGTAAATAAATTATGCGTCAACATTTCCCAGCATCTCCCAACATTGATTAATCCCCTAGAGTCAATGGCCCTGCCAAAGCAGAAATTAATTAGCATAATAGCAACATCCCCATCAAAATCCAGCTATTTAAGCTGGAGATATGTTTTTTTTTGCAATCCACTGCATCCACTGATTTCGCCCCTCTGCATCTGCAGTGAAAGGTGGCAGAGCTAGAGCGATGTTTGTCAGACCATGATACATTACGAAAATCATTCTGTAGTGTCTGAACGGTTAGGCCTAGAAACTATGGAAAGATGGGACTCTCATGAAAACTATGGTGTTCTCCGTTTTGCTCTACGGCCCCCACAAGCATCATGGGACTCGTCTGAAGTCGGTACAGCCGATCTCCCAACTTCTGTCTGTAGCCTTCTAACAGTTTGGACTGCACAATAATATGACCCATATATGGAAAACGAACGTCAATTGTTTTGCTCTAGGACGCACACAAGCCTCACAACACTAGTCTGAAGGTAGCTGGACACCAGTTAAAAAATGTATGGAAGTACAGTATATATAGAGATAGTTTAGTGCCTAAAACAAGGGGTTAAATACATGTAAAATATATATATACTGTACAGTACCAGCCAAAAGTATGGACACAACAACTCATTCCAGGGATTTTCTTAATTTTTTACTACTTCCTATATTGTAGAATAATAGTGAAGACAACAAAACTACGAAATAACACATATGGAATCATTTAGTAATAAAAAAAAGTGTTAAACAAAGCTAAATATATTTTATATTTGAGATTCTTCAAATTAGCCACACTTTGCCTTGATGACAGGTTTGCACACTGTTAACCTTTTGCGTGTAGGGGGCAGTATTTTCGTTTTTGGCTTAAAAACGTACCCATTTGAAACTGCCTATTTCTCAGCCCCAGAAACTAGAATATGCATATAATTGTCTGATTATGATAAAAAAACACTCTAAAGTTTCCAAAACTGTAAAAATATTGTCTGTGAGTATAACAGAACTGATATTGCAGGCGAAAGCCTGAGGAAAATCCAATCAGGAAGTGCCTCTTATTTTGAAACCTCTCTGTTCCTATGCATGCCTATCCTCCATTTAAAGAGATATCAACCAGATTCATTTTTATATGGCTTCCCTAAGGTGTCAACAGTCTTTAGACATAGTTTCAGGCTTTTATTTAGAAAAATTAGCATGAAGGATCACATTGCGTAAGTGGATAGGTGGGGGCTCTGAGTGAGTTTTGCGCAACTGAGTAAAGCGGCCATTGTTTCTCCCGCTGTTATTGAAAAAGCTACACACTCGGTTGATATATTATCGAATATATATTTTAAAAACAACTTGAGGATTGATTATAAAAAATATTTGACATGTTTCTGTGGACATTATGGATATTATTTGGAATATACGTCTGCATTGTTGTGACCGCTCTTTCCTGTGGATTTCTGAACATAACGCGACAAACAAACGTCGGTATTTTGGGTATAAAAATAATCTTTATGGAACATAAACAACATTTGTTGTGTAACTGGGAATCTCGCGAGTGAAAACATCTGAAGATCAAAGGTAAACGATTAATTTGATTGCTCTTCTGATTTTCGTGACCTAGCTACTTAATGCTTAGTGTACATAATGTTATGTTATGCTATTGATAAACTTACACAAACGCTTAGATTGCTTTCGCTGTAAAGCATCATTTCTAAATCTGAGACGACAGGTGGATTAACAAAAGGATAAGCTGTGTTTCGCAATATTGCACTTATGATTTCATGAATATTAATATTTTTTGTAATATTATTTGACTGTGGTGCTATGCTATTCAGCGGTTGCTGATGACAATTATCCCGGTACCGGGATGGGTAGCGTCAAGAAGTTAATGGGATATGTTTTAATAAATTATTAGAATATTACACTCTGAAACCATATGATTGTATGAAATTGATTAGAATCATTAGATTATTTTAATGCTATGTGGGTTTAGTCAGTAGAATTATATATCCGGGAGTGTAGTTCTTAATCAGAATGAACGTTTTGGTGACAATATGTCTAGTATCTTGATAACAGACTGTCTGAGCAAGATTCGGTGCCGACCTTGGCTGGGGGCACTGAGAACTTCCCAGGGTCTCCCCCTATCTTGAGGGAGGGTGGGAAGAAGTTATTCTCACGGACTCCCCTAATCCCTGTCGGCTGGGTAGCAGGACAGTGTGGGCGTAGGATACCTAATGTTTTGTGTGGAAGTATGTGTGTCGCTATAAAATGAAGGTCTTTGTACTGTGCACGCCAGAACGTTCCCGTGAATAAACATTTGACTATTGTAGACTGGGCCTCTGCCTGTTTTCATTTCAATCAGTATTTTACCAATCCGGATTTAGCAGACTGAGTAGTTTAATTGAATTGGTTTATGAACATTGAGAACATAATTCTCATGACAATTGGTCCTTCGACCCGGATCTCAAAACCTGCCTATGTCGTCCAAATGAACTGCTGAAAACCGTGCACGGTGGATCCAGGATCCGTAAGACAAAGACCTGACCTCTGAATTTAGGGTTTATTTCAGGCTAGTGGTGAACTGGTACATGACAGAGGTGGTGACGAGATCTAAACTACATTTATTTTCCCAGTCTATGAGACAAGGTCAGTAAATCTTTATTCACGATTTCTGGGGAATTGACGCTCGGGCTACATTCAGAAATATATTTGATTGTTTTTGTGTAGTTTAGGTGTTGATTTTAAAAATCCCACAGGGCATTCTTACCTGGTGACCTATTTTTAGAATTTTGTGTAGAGAACCCTGATATAGGTAGTATTCTAGACAATTGGAAAATAGGAATTGGGTGTAGAGCCGCCTAGGCAGCAGCAGAAGGGGGTCCGTAATGACCTAAGGTATCTGTGGCCACTACCAATAAACTATCTAATGTTGAGACCTAACCACTAAATTGGTCAAGATACATTAGCCGGTCTAACATACTAAGATCTAACAGCAATTGATCTGGAGTATATTAGCAGGAAGGTGAGAGTTAAATCTACTAATAATATGCATATCTTATCTTCTGGGGATGAGTAGCAGGCAGTTGAATTTGGGCATGCATTTCATCCGGACATGAAAATACTGTCCCGTCACCAAGAAGTTAAGATATCAACTGAACGTTTTAATAGCATGTTTAGGTTCAATTGAAGGACTAATTCATTCTAAATAGCGAGACGATTTCGATGTAATACGTTGTCTGTTCCCTAAATGGTCTGCTGGAATAACGTATAGAGAATGGAGTCGTATTTAAATTGCTGAATCATAGAAGAGACCGTTACCTAAATCTAATGAATTCTAAATAATAACGAAGAGGTAATTACGATAGAGTTGTGCCCATCAAAATGTTATTATTCTTATGGATTGACTGACACGTTATAAATTTAGGAAAGTACATAGTACTTTTAAATTTGAGTAGAGAAAGTTGTAAGGTTTGGTTTTACTCTTACGATAGTAGTAGGGGGTATATTTTTGGTTGATTTGTTGCTAAATGACGTTGTGATATCATTGCGTGTTAACGTAAAACTGCGTCATTACGTAGAATACACAATAACGTTACTCAAATTGTTTACAGTTGTTCAGGTACAGCCTCTCACTCTTTTCTGTACTTCTGCCAGTACAATTTTGATTGAAAGATGTTGAATGATGTTGTAAGTTCTGTTCAAGATCTAACATTCGTGACCAACTATATTCATTGGGTTTGGCTTGTCGAACCCGTACTACTACTGCTGCTGCAGTCAGCCTACAATGATTTGCAATTCGCTGAAATTGCTGCTGCCTGGGCACAGACTGAGCGCCTGCTGCTGATGTCACTCACAATGCACTTTTGCAGCCAGGCAATGATGTTGTGACTGAGGGTGGGACAGAGAAAATTGTTTGTGTCGTTTAGAGGGAAAATGTGTGCATTATAGCTTTGAGTCAAAAGTTTCTAAAAGTTCCAAATACATTTTTAAAAGTAGCTAAATTTGTCAGGGTAGTCTGAAAAGATGCTAAATCTAGCAACACAATTGCTAGGTGGGCATCACTGGTTGGTTGTGCGCGCTGGGCTATATTTGGCTGTAAGGGATTCAGGTCTGAATAGTTGAATCGTAAAAGTTTTGTGATAGTTTCCGGTTACTGATTTTTGGTATGATGGTTTAGGTAACACTAGTGCAATTGAACAGGAAGTTAAGGTATACTAACATTATAATCTGTTTCCATTACGTGGAACCATGACAGGTCCGCAAAGTGGATTGCAGGTTGAGTTTATTTTATTTTAAAGTGACAGTGCACATAATCACAGTTGTGTGTGTCTAATGGCAGGGTATTCCTATCAAGCATTTTGGGAGACTGTTTGCAGACAGACTGAATAGGTTTTACATATAACCATTGAGGAAATGTAAAACTAATGATTTGAGGGAGTACAGTGGAATTATCATTATTATTATTGTCATCATCTGACACTAATTAGCATAACGCAACGGACATAAATATTCCTAGAAAATATTCCTTTTCATGAAAATCACAAATTAAATATATTGAGACACCGCTTAGCCTTTTGTTAATCACCCTGTCATCTCAGATTTTCAAAATATGCTTTACAGCCAAAGCTAGACAAGCATTTGTGTAAGTTTATCAATAGCCTAGCATAGCATTTTGTCCAGCTAGCAGCAGGTAACTTGGTCACGGAAATCAGAAAAGCAATCAAATTAAATCGTTTACCTTTGATGAGCTTCGGATGTTTTCACTCACGAGACTCCCAGTTAGATAGCAAATGTTCCTTTTTTCCAAAAATATTATTTTTGTAGGTGAAATAGCTCCGTTCTTCACGTTTGGCTGAGAAATCGCCCGGAAATTGCAGTCACGAAAACGGCGGAAAATATTCAAAATTAGCTCCATAATATCGACAGAAACATGGCAAATGTTGTTTATAATCAATCCTCAAGGTGTTTTTCAAATATCTATTCGATAATATATCCATCGGGACAATTAGTTTTTCAGTAGGACCGATTGGAGTAATGGCTACCTCTGTATTTTACGCGAGAATCTCTCTGGGAGCATCAGGTGACCACTTGCGCAATGTAGCCGCCTACGGGTATTCTTCCACATAAATGCGTAAAACTATGTCACAATGCTGTAGACACCTTCGGGAATATCACTGCTCAATAGGGACGCATTGGAACGCAACGCTTTCAAAACATGAGGCACTTCCGGATTGGATTTTTCTCAGGCTTTCGACTGCAACCTCAGTTCTGTTATACTCACAGACAATATTTTTACAGTTTTGGAAACTTTAGAGTGTTTTCTATCCTAAGATGTCAATTATATGCATATTCTAGCATCTTGTCCTGACAAAATATCCTGTTTACTACGGGAATGTTTTTTTCCAAAAATGAAAATACTGCCCCCTAGTCACAAGGTTAAAGGGTTACAATCACATATGGAATATTATAAGTTTTGTTTTCTGAGTTTTAATTAAACATGTGAATTCTTTAGATAAAGGGTTCTTTAATTTGTCTAATATAGTATGGAACACAACTTTAAAAGGGTGGTATGACCTTTGCTCTCTATCATGGCTTTCCATTGTGGTCTGATCAGCCTCATGCGAGAGCCATTTGGATAATGAATTTGAGGTAATTTGTGATACTGATTTTAAGGTAAATGATAATTATGAATGAGTTTATAGCTCTTTGAGATAGTAGTAATTTGAACCAATGAGAAGAAAGAAAGGGCATAGCCTTGGACTAATGGTAGACTTATGTTAACTTCTTGACGCTACCCATCCCTTAAGCAGGATAATTGTCATCAGCAACCTTTGAATAGAATAGCGTTACAGTCAAATAATATTACTAAAAATATGAATATTCATGAAATCACAAGTGCAATATTGCAAAACACAGTTTAGCCTTTTGTTAATCCACCTGTCGTCTCAGATTTTGAAATGATGCTTTACAGTGAAAGCAATCCAAGCATTTGTGTAAGTTTATCGATCGCATGACAAAACATTAAGTACATTTAGCATCAGGTAGCTTGGTCACGAAAATCAGAAAAGCAATCAATATACCTTTGATGATCTTCGGATGTTTTCACTCACGAGACTCCCAGTTACACAACAAATGTTCCTTTTGTTTCATAAAGATTATTTTTATATCCAAAATACCTCCGTTTGTTTGGCGCATTATGTTCAGAAATCCACAGGAAAGAGCGGTCACGACAATGCAGACAAATTCCAAATAATATCCGTAATGTCAACAGAAACATGTCAAACGTTTTTTATAATCAACCCTCAGGTTGTTTTTAAAATATATAATCGATAATATATCAACCGCAAATGTCTTTCACAGTAGGAGAGGGAAAAACAATAGCTGTCCAAGCTCTGTTGCGTGAGTGAAACTCATGTGACCACCTGACGCGATGTTATCTTTCTGGCTCATTTTCAAAATAAAAGCCTGAAACTATGTTTGAAGACTGTTGACACCTTGAGGATGCGATGGGAAAAGGAATCTGGTTGATATCCCTTTAAATGGAGCAATGGGAGGCTATGGAACATGGAGTTTTCAAAATAAAAGTCACTTCCTGGTTTTATTTTTCTCAGGGTTTCACCTGCAATATCAGTTCTGTTATACTCACAGACAATATTTTGACAGTTTTGGAAACTTTAGAGTGTTTTCTATCATAATCTGTCAATTACATGCATATTCTAGCATCTGGTCCTGAGAAATAGGCTGTTTACTTTGGGAACGTTATTTTTCCAAACATAAAAATAGTGCCCCCAAGCTTCAAGAGGTTAACTTCTTATGGCTGAGATCCCGTTACCGGGAGCGATATAACAACAACCAGTGATAGTACAGGGCGCCATATTCAAAAGAACAGAAATCTCATAACTAAAATTCCTCAAACATACATGGATCTTATATCGTTTTCAAGGTAGTCTTGTTGTTAATCCCACCACAGTGTCCGATTTCAAATAGGATTTACGGGGAAAGCACCACAAACGATTATGTTAGGTCACCAACAACTCACTAAAATACACAGCCAATTTTACCAGCCAAAGAGAGAGAGAGAAAAAGCACATATTGTAACGGTTTTGACTTGAGGTTATTATTTATAGGGGTGCCAGGTAAGTTGTGCCTACCAGAGAAAACATTGGTTTCTCCTTTTAGTTTGGGTGGGAATGAGTCCCATCTGGTCCGTCAAGTCTACACCAATACAAAGGACTTATGTAAAAGTCAGGATGGAAATAAACTTTTCATAAACCCTTAAAACATTGGAAAGAACTTCAAAAACAACTATATTATTTTGCGTGGGTTGTATTAGCAACAACAATGATTACACACACACATATAATAATATCACAATGAGTTCTGGTTCCTCCAGAAATGTCCTGTACCTCGGGCCTAAAAAGAGTCCAGCCCGGTAAAGGAGTTCAGTGAACTCAAGTGACTTTTGTCACGCAATGTTTGTCCGTTCATTCAGTGTAGCGTAAACCCAGTATTAAACATACCATCAATATAACAATTATTTTACCACAGAACTTAAAGCGTATCAACTCTTACTAAGTCCTCAACTACAACTAACTACATAAATCATCACAGTATACCTCACATCAAAACAAATGAAATACCGTATACAAAAAGGTTGTAGTCAGTCGGTCAGTCAGACAATCCAATCCGCCAACAGATCTCCAGCGGAGAAAGGCCACGAAGAACGGTGTAGTCCACGGACGCAAAGAGTGGATCCGATCCTGGGTAAACTCTATTAGACTACAAAACACACGTTTTACGGCAACAAAACAACGGAATAGAGAAGCTTCGGGAACTGAGGGTTGAACACATCCTCAGTCACGTCTCCATCACAACCCCACTTTTGCGCAGCTGATGCTGGCTATTTAATTGGGAATTAAAGGGAAAGCGCCCTATTGGAAGGAGCTGCACTGAGACGGTTCAGAAAAATTCAGGGCCGTCACACACCCCCTCCCCTGGAAAAAGCCGACCATTGCCCTGGAAGGCACATCTTGGTCGGGGAAACCGAGAAAGGTCTCCTCATCGCTTTCCTCTACAAAAATATTCATGACTTTTTGGAGCTCACGCTCCTCAGCTGAGGGGTCACAGGCCTTAAGGTGTGAGACTTCTGGGTCTGGGAATCCGAGAAAAGTCGCCTCACTTTCCTCTTCAAAGATATCCAGGACCTTGCGGCGCTC
This sequence comes from Oncorhynchus nerka, assembly GCF_034236695.1. Taxonomy (NCBI): domain Eukaryota; kingdom Metazoa; phylum Chordata; class Actinopteri; order Salmoniformes; family Salmonidae; genus Oncorhynchus; species Oncorhynchus nerka. The sequence continues at coordinate 83,892,272 of NC_088417.1, forward strand.
AATCGCCTCCAATTCCTCAGCCGAGGGGTAACAGGCCTTAAGGCGTGAGACATGGACAATGCGCATATCTTCACCTGTGTCCTCTTTCACCACTCGGTAGTTCAAAGGGCCCATCTGCTCCACAATCCTATATGGTCCTTGCCATTTAGGAGCGAGCTTGGCCGAGAAGAATTGTTCAGCTTTCAAGTAAGGATGAGAGCGAAGCCACACCCGATCACGAAGCTGGAACTGCATGTCTCGTCTGTTCTTATCATAATTCCTCTTCTGCTTGAGTCGAGCCTGGATCATGTTCTTTGAGACAAGAGCTCTCAAGTCATGGAGATGGACTACCTGGGCATAGCAAGCAGCGTCTGGAGTAAGCTGCTGGGGCTGTAGCACCATATCCAAGGGTCCTCGGAGAGGACGACTTAGGTTCAGCTCTGCAGGTGTGACTCCAGTGGACTCTTGCACAGCAGAATTCAGAGCAAATCGAAACTCGTGAAGGTGCTTGTCCCAGTGTTTGTGCTGGGTCCCTACATAGGAAGCAATCATTGTCTTCAAGGTTCGATTTACTCTCTCAGTGAGATTGGTCTGTGGGTGATAGGCCGTGGTCAACTTCTGTCTCAGGTTCCATCTTTGGCAGGTCTCCTCAAAGAGATCAGAGACAAATTGGGAACCTCGATCAGACAGGATGTAATCAGGCACTCCCCAGCGAGTCAGGATCTCTTTCGTAAGGATGTTAGAGACTGTCCTTGCTGTGGCCTGACGCAGGGAAAAGAGTTCCACCCACTTTGAATAATAATCAACAAAAACAAGCATGTACACATTCTGACTGGAGCTTCTAGGAAATGGACCCATCAAATCCACTCCTAACATTTCCCAAGGTCGGGTAACCACCGTTTGCTGCAACTTGCCAGCAGGCTTTCTACCTTCTGGTTTGTACATTTGACAAACCTGACAATTTCGGATGTGTGACTTCACATCCATGCTCAGATGTGGCCAGTACAGTAACGCTTGCAACCGCTTGTAGGTTTTGAACCTGCCCAAATGACCAGCTAATGGGTCTTCATGGAAATGTTGAAGCAGTTGTAGGCGTAGAGTTTCCGGTATGTACATTTGGTAGAGTGTTCTGTGAGGTAGTTGTACAACTCGGTAGACTTTATCTTCAATGATGGTCAGCTTTGTGGTAGGATTGACCATCTTTTTTCCATCTTCCAGGATAGTCTGGTACAAAGCCTGTACTTCTGGATCATCCTGTTGGGCTTTCCATATGGCCTCATCAGAAATGGGAAAGTCCGTTTTGGGAGAGTCTCGCCTGCTTGACAGGACAGTAGCACATGTAAGATGAGGGCCACCGTTATCACAAGCAGGAGCTCTGGACAAGGCATCTGGAACAGTGTTGTATTTTCCTTTCCTGTATTCCACTGCAAAGGTGAACTCTTGCAACCGTAGAGCCCATCTTATGAGTCTGGTAGTTGGTTTGTTGGTCTTGAACACCCACACAAGGGAGGAATGATCAGTGACCACAGTGAAGTGTCTTCCCTCCAAGTAGTACCTCCACTTTTCCAAAGCCCAGACAACTGCAAGGCACTCTTGCTCGGTTGTGGAGTAGTTCCGTTCTGCTCCATTCAATGTCCGACTGGCGAACGCTAGCACTTCTTCAGTGCCAAGTCCAGTCTGTTGGACTAGGACAGCACCAAGTCCAACATCACTTGCATCAGTGTAAACAACAAAAGAGCAATCAAAGTTGGGATGACCTAAAATGAGAGGTGTGACGAGATGTCGTTTCAGCGTTTCAAAGGAGGTCTGGCACTCTGCCGTCCATTGGAATTTCGCTCCTTTTCGCTTCAACGCGTTGAGGGGTTCTGCCAACTGGGAGAAGTTCGACACAAACCGATGGTACCATCCAGCCATACCAAGGAACCGTTGAAGGGCCTTGAGTGTGGTTGGCACAGGGAAGTCTTGTACAGCCTTTGTCTTTTCAGGATCCACATGAATGCCGTCGAAAGACACAATATGGCCAAGGAACTTCAGGGAGGTTTGGAAGAAGTTGCTCTTCTTCATATTCAAGGACAGACCAGCTTCTCTTAGCTTGTCCAACACTGCTTGAAGATCTCGAAAGTGTTGTTCTCTGTTCTGAGAGTAGATAATTATATCGTCCAGGTAGACGAAAAAGATCTTCCCTTTGAGCTCACCTAACGCAATCTCCATGAGTCTTTGGAAAGTGGCAGGGGCATTCTTTAATCCAAAGGGCATCACCTTAAAGGAAAACAAGCCCTCAGCACAGACAAAAGCAGTCTTGTCTTTGCTTTCCTGGTCCATCTCAACCTGCCAATAACCACTATTGAGGTCAAGGGTAGTGAACACAACAGCGCCAGACAATGACTCCAGGATCTCATGGATGGTGGGAAGAGGATAGGCATCAGTCTGGGAAACATTGTTAGTCTTCCTATAGTCCACACAAAATCTAAGACCACCAGTCTTTTTTGGGATGAGGACAACAGGAGCAGCCCAGGGAGAGGAGGAACGTTCTATTATATCTTGTGTTACCATATCATTAATGAGTCCCTTTTGGATGATTAGCTTCGCTGGGGACAAACGATATGGCTTTTGCTTGATCGGCATTTCCTGTGTAAGGAATATTTTGTGCTTCAGGAGCCCGGTGCGTCCTAGCCTTGAAGTACATACATCAGCATTATTCTGCAGCTGTTCCAACAGCCTTAACTCCTCTGGCTGTTCCAGCTGAGCTCTTCTCACAGCCTGTAAAAGGAGATCGTCAGAAGGATTATCAAGGGTTAGTGGTACCGGAGCAATGGCAGAGAAGACTGCCACATTTGAACCACAGTCAGAAGGATTATCAAGGGTTAGTGGTAAGAGAGAAGACTGCCACATTTGAACCCCAATCATGTAACTTTGTAGCTTCTGATTGGTGCGGTATTAACTGAAAGGAAGGGGATGTCGATGGGGGGGCGTAGGCAGTGACTCTTGGGGTTTCAGCTCTGGTTAAAGCACCCAGAGTAGGATGGTCATTCCTGCGAAGAGAGTTAGGTGTGTTGGCCTGTTGTGATTTGTGGTTTCTGGAAGGGTTTACTTGATACGGTCTTGGACATGTAGCTGAAGAATGTCCCTTTTGGCTACATCTCCAACAGAACATGAGAGGGGTCTTGACTGGAGACTCTGGCTGTTGATGGTCTGTCTTGGGTAACTGTTTGGGTGTCTGTTTCTTTCTCTGGTCATATTGCTGTTGGCATTCTCTGTCCTTCTCAAACTGCTGTCCCAAGCGAACCAGTCCATCGACAGTGGTGACTCGTTCTCGGGAGTTGACTGGCTAGTAGTGGGTTGATGTTCTTCAAGATCAATTTAATGACCTCTTCCTCCTCAATGCCAGGTTTCCACCTTCTGCACAGGGAGTGGTAACCGTATGCAAAGTCACGGATACTCTCTTTCTCTCTTTGTACTCGATTTCTGACTCTGTCTGCCAATTCATCTGTGTAGTCCTCAGACAGAAATGCAGAGGACAACTTGGCCTCAAAGTCAGCCCAGGAGGTAGTGGTGAGACGTGCCACATCCCACCAGTCTCGAGCTGTCCCATGCAACACATTCCTCAATGTGGCAAGGAGTTCTTCGTCAGCCAGGGGATTGAGGGCAAGAAAGTCACGACATCTTTCTAGATACATTAGCGGATCAGGACTGTCATCTTTTTTCCCAAAGGTGGGAAATTGCAATTTAATGGGCATCGCCCCCACATGACGTCTACTCAAATCACCATGAACAAACGAGCTAGGAGGGATTGAGGAAGTAGAGGGGTAGGGAGTTATCGGACCATGAAAATGAACACCAGGATGCATGGTGGATTGCATCCTGCAAGGGGTGGCTGTAGCATGGCCTTGTCTTGGCTGTTCGGAGGTGCCAGCTTGGCCCTCAGTGGTCTGAACAGAAGTGGACACCAGAGAAACTCTGTGTAAGGAGTTGTGCCTAATGGAGGCCATGTCCACAGACACGTCATCCAACATTTTAACACAATTAGAGAGTTCTGTTTGCAAGTGGCCTAGAGTGTTAACCATGGGAGAAAAAACAGAATTAACGTCCTTGAGGACCTCAGTGTGATGATGTTGCAGGCGCCATTGGAGAGTGGCAGTGAGTTGGTTTCGTTGGTAGTCAAACTGCCTGTCCATGGCACCAGTCATTTCCAGTCTTCCACTCTCACTGAGCTCTGTCAGCATGTGGGTTAGAGTGCTCAGTGAGTTTCTGAATTCCATGGCACTCTGTTGTTGCTCTTCCCTTAGACATTTGAAATTATGGTGGATAAGAGTTTGGAGATGTTGTTGAGTCCGACGAATATCAAGGATGTCACCTTGAAGTTGTAAGACTACAACCTCTGGAGATAAACCAGACAATGGAGGAAGGTTGGGTGTCAGAGGGAGGGCTAGCTCAGTACTTCCACACAGATCCATGTCAATAAGTGAGTAACTGGTTAGACCTCCTGTGGCCTGTGGTCCAGACCGAGCATTCAGATTCCCAGGGTTCTGGCCCAAATCAACTCCATTATCTCCATTCACCTCATGATTTGTATTGTCAGCTTGATGGTCAGAATGGCCCTGTATATTCCCATTGACAGGTATGACATGGATGAGCACATTATCTTGGGGTGAATCCATTGTTTTAATTCCACACAAAATATTTGCTTTGGTTAGTTCTCAATGTTGAGCGGTCCCATCTGGGGTGCCATTTTTTATGTAACGGTTTTGACTTGAGGTTATTATTTATAGGGGTGCCAGGTAGGTTGTGCCTACCAGAGAAAACATTGGTTTCTCCTTTTAGTTTGGGTGGGAATGAGTCCCATCTGGTCCGTCAAGTCTACACCAATACAAAGGACTTATGTAAAAGTCAGGATGGAAATAAACTTTTCATAAACCCTTAAAACATTGGAAAGAACTTCAAAAACAACTATATTGTTTTGCGTGGGTTGTATTAGCAACAACAATGATTACACACACACATATAATAATATCACAATGAGTTCTGGTTCCTCCAGAAATGTCCTGTACCTCGGGCCTAAAAAGAGTCCAGCCCGGTAAAGGAGTTCAGTGAACTCAAGTGACTTTTGTCACGCAATGTTTGTCCGTTCATTCAGTGTAGCGTAAACCCAGTATTAAACATACCATCAATATAACAATTATTTTACCACAGAACGTAAAGCGTATCAACTCTTACTAAGTCCTCAACTACAACTAACTACATAAATCATCACAGTATACCTCACATCAAAACAAATGAAATACCGTATACACAAAGGTTGTAGTCAGTCGGTCAGTCAGACATTCCGATCCGCGGAGAAAGGCCACGAAGAACGGAGGACGGTGTAGTCCACGGACGCAAAGAGTGGATCCGATCCTGGGTAAACTCTATTAGGCTACAAAACACACGTTTTACGGCAACAAAACAACGGAATAGAGAAGCTTCGGGAACTGAGGGTTGAACACATCCTCAGTCACGTCTCCATCACAACCCCACTTTTGCGCAGCTGATGCTGGCTATTTAATTGGGAATTAAAGGGAAAGCGCCCTATTGGAAGGAGCTGCACTGAGACGGTTCAGAAAAATTCAGGGCCGTCACAATATAGAGATAAAATTAATCACTAACCGTTGATAATCTTCATCAGATGACACTCATAGGACTTCATGTTACACGTATTGTGCATGTTTTGTTTGATAAAGTTCATATTTATCAGAAAATCTGAGTTTACATTGGCGTATTCGATTCACTAGTTCCAAAAACATCCAGTGATTTTGCATAGCCACATCATTCAACAGAAATCCTCATCATAAATGTAGATGATAATAGAAGTTATACACATGGAATTATAGATATACCTCTCCTTAATGCAACCGCTGTGTCAGATTTTTTTTAAACTCTACGGAAAAAGAAACGCATGCAATAATCTGAGACTGTGCTCAAAAGTAAAAACACCACAGCCGCAAAGATGGCGTCAACATAAATAAGAAATTACATGATAAATATTCCCTTACCTTTGATGATCTACATCAGAAAGCACTCCAGAAATCCCAGGTCCACAATAAATGTTTGTTTTGTTCGAAAATGTATGTTATTTATGACCAATTACCTTCTTTTGTTAGCAGGTTTGGTATACATATCCAAACGCTAATTCTGGTCAGCGTTATATCGGACAAAAACTTCAAAAAGTGATATTACCGGTCGAAGAAACATTTCAAACTTAGTACAGAATCAATCATTAGGACTTAATGAAGCCTACCCTTAGTCAAAGGCAATGCCCTTTCTTTCTTCACATTGGTCCAAATTCCAAATATGTCTAAGAACTTCAAACTTTATCATAATAATCCATTTCAGGAATTACCTTTAAATCAGTTTTGCAAATGACCTTAAATTCTCCATTTCCTACATGTTTTATCCCAGGTTCCCGGGACATTCCTTTATCAAAATAATTCACATGTTTAATTAAAACTCTAAAATTCCAATGAATTCACTCACTTTCTGCTCTCGCTCTGGTTGTCTCTGTCTCTCACTATCTTTCTGTATGTCCCCTTATCCTCTCTCCTTCCTTTCCCTTTGGTCTTACAGTTTCGGGAAATAGGCCCTAGTTTACGACAGTTGGAACAGGGTACCTTGCAGTTTCTAGCAAAATGGCCAGTTTTATCACAATTAAAACATTTCCAATCGCTCCCGGTCCATTTACCACTGTCCTTCCCAGGTTTCCTACCCTTGAATCCTCCCCTATGCTGGTCTACAATTACCCCGAGAGTCACTATTACATACTCTGCTCCTTTCTGTTCTTTCTTCTCTATTCCTCCTCTGAGTCTGGCTGTAGGCGCCTGACCTTTTTCTCTCTGTTCTTGCCTTTGCCCCCCCTCCTATCCTTTCTGTCCTTATTCTTTCTGCAGTCTCAGTGATTGTGGCCCACCTTATTGCAGTACATGCATGGTTCTTCACACTGGCTTGCTACAGTTGTAACATTTAGGTCCCTCTGTCTCCTCTGTTATGGGTCCTTTGTCTTTTCTCACCTCCACCCTTCTTGGCTATCTCTCCTAGAGTGGCCATTAGATACTCTTGGCTACTTACTTCTTCTTTCTTAGTAACTTCCTCTTTCTTTGCTCCCCCTGTTCTTTTTCTAGCTTCAGCTAGCCGCACCCTAGCTGTGTCTAGCCCTTCTGCCTGTTGATTCCCTGTCTTGTCCACACATTCCTTATGTACAGTGGTTGCAAAAAAGTATTTAGTCAGCCACCAATTGTGCAAGTTCTCCCACTTAAAAAGATGAGAGAGGCCTGCAATTTTCATCATAGGTACACTTCAACTATGGCAGACAAAATGAGAAAACAAAATCCAGAAAATCACATCGTATGATTTTTAATGAATTTCTTTGCAAATTATGGTGGAAAATAAGTATTCGGTGCAATAACAAAAGTTTATCTCTGTTATATACCCTTTGTTGGCAATGACAGAGGTCAAACGTTTTCTGTAAGTATTCAAGGTTTTCACACACTGTTGCTGGTATTTTTGCCCATTCCTCCATGCAGATCTCCTCTAGAGCAGTGATGTTTTGGGGCTGTTGCTGGGCAACACGGACTTTCAACTCACTCCAAAGATTTTCTATGGGGTTGAGATCTGGAGACTGGCTAGGCCACTCCAGGACCTTGAAATGCTTCTTACGAAGCCACTCCTTCATTGCCCGGGCGGTGTGTTTGGAATGCAGGTGTGCCTTGTTAAAAGTTCATTTGTGGAGTTTCTTTCCTTCTTAATGCATTTGAACCAATCAGTTGTGTTGTGACAAGGTAGGCGTGGTATACAGAAGGTAACCCCATTTGGTAAACGACCAAGTCCATATTATGACGAGAACAGCTCAAATAAGCAAAGAGAAACTACAGTCTATCATTACTTTAAGACATGAAGGTAAGTCAATCCGGAAAAATGAAAGAACTTTGCAGTCGCAAAAACCATCATGCGCTATGATGAAACTGGCTCTCATGAAGACTGCCACAAGAAAGGAAGACCCAGAGTTACCTCTGCTGCAGAGAATACGTTCATTAGAGTTACCAGCCTCAGAAATCGTCACCTTATATTGCACCCCAAATAAAAGTTTCACAGAGTTCAAGTACCTATGATAAAAATGACAGACCTCTACATGCTTCGTAAGTAGGAAAACCTGCAAAATTGACAGTGTGTCAAAAATACTTGTTCTCCCCACTGTATTTTACTACATACTGTACTACATGATTCCATATGTGTTATTTCATAGTTTTGATGTCTTCACTATTATTGTACAATTTAGAGAGAAAAAAAGTTAACTCTCGAATGAGTAGGTGTGTCCAAACTTTTGACCTGTACTGTACAGTTGAAGTCAGAAGTTTACATACACCTTAGCAAATACATTTAAACTCAGTTTTCACAATTCCTGACATTTAATCTGAGTAAACAGTCCCTGTTTTAGGTCAGTTAGGATCAACACTTTCTTTTAAGAATGTGAAATGTTAGAATAACAGTAGAGAGACTTATTTATTTCAGCTTTCATCACATTCCCAGTGGGTCAGAAGTTTACATACACTCAATTAGTATTTGGTAGCATTGCCTTTAAATTGTTTAAATTGGGTCAAACATTTCGAGTAGCCTTCCACAAGCTTCCCACAATAAGTTGGGTGAATTTTGGCCCATTCCTCCTGACAGAGCTGGTGTAACTGAGTCAGGTTTGTAGGCCTCCTTGCAAGCACACGCTTTTTCAGTTCTGCCCACAAATTTTCTATAGGATTGAGGTCTGGGCTTTGTGATGGCCACTCCAATACCTTGACTTTGTTGTGCTTAAGCCATTTTGCCACAACTTTGGAAGTATGCTTGGGGTCATTGTCCATTTGGAAGACCGATTTGCGACCAAGCTTTAACTTCCTGACTGATGTCTTGAGATGTTGCTTCAATATACCCACATCATTTTCATCCCTCAGGATGCCATCTATTTTGTGAAGGGCACCAGTCCCTCCTGCAGCAAAGCACCCCCACAACATGATGCTGCCACCTCTGTGCTTCACGGTTGGGATGGTGTTCTTCAGCTTGCAAGACTCCCCCTTTTTCCTCCAAACATAACGATGGTCTTCATGGCCAAACAGTTCTATTTTTGTTTCATCAGACCATAGGACATTTCTCTAAAAAGTACCATCTTTGTCCCCATATGCAGTTGCAAACCATAGTCTGTCCTTTTTATGGCGGCTTTGAAGCAGTGGCTTCTTCCTTGCTGAGCGGCCTTTCAGGTTATGTCGATATAGGACTCGTTTTACTGTGGATATAGATACTTTTGTAGCTGTGTCCTCCACCATCTTCACAAGGTCCTTTGCTGTTGTTCTGGGATTGATTTGCACTTTTCGCACCAAAGCCCATTCATCTCCTTGAGCGGTATGGCGGCTGTGTGGTTCCATGGTGTTTATACTTGCATACTATTGTTTGTACAGATGAACGTGCTACCTTCAGGCGTTTAGAAATTGCTCCCAAGGATGAACCAGACTTGTGGAGGTCTACAATTATTTTTCTGAGGTCTTGGCTGATTTATTTTGATTTACCCATGATGCCAAGCAAAGAGGCACAGAGTTTGAAGGTAGGTCTTGAAATATATTCACAGGTACACCTCCAATTGACTCAAATGATGTCAATTAGCCTATCAGAAGCTTCTAAAGCCATGACATCATTTGCTGGAATTTTCCAAGCTGTTTAAAGGCACAGTCAACTTAGTGTATGTAAACATCTGACCCACTGAAATTGTGATACAGTGAAATAATCTCTCTGTAAACAATTGTTGGAAAAATGACTTGTGTCATACACAAAGTAGATATCCTAAACGACTTGCCAAAACTATAGTTTGTTAGCAAGACATTTGTGGAGTGGTTGAATAACGAGTTTTAGTGATTTCTCTAAAGATTTAATATCATTAATAAGAAGTGAAAATGTATAGAATTGTAAAAAATGTGGGTGGCTATCTCATCTTAGTAAATAACGCTTACATTCCATTTACAAACAAAGATACAAAATTGTCCCATAGGCTCTGTGGTGTGAGTGGAGGCCAAGGAGTGAAATACTGACCCTAATCATTTCTGAAATGACACCATGAGATACTTTTGAACTGTCCACACACTCCTGGCTAATGCCTGTGGATCCATTCCAATACAAATGCTCAATTATCGCTTGTCACATCTGAACCCTATTACTCTGCTGGCTTTTTCCCTGCGACTCACTCACAGCCCATTATATTTATGTTTTATTATCAGTCTAATTCCTCAGCTGAGGGTCTTTCGCCTTTAATGTTATTAATGTTGGGCTTTGAGCCTTTGAAATGGCTTCCTTAAGAAAATCTGAAAATAATTAAAGAGTGATTAATTATGTTTTATGGGACATTACGTTTCTCTCTCTCTGTCTGCCTCTGGAGAACTTGGCTTTAAGCAATATACCTTAATTACAAACAAAAACAAACACATTAAGTACGTGTTATGTTTGTACAGTACTGTAATGGTGGCAAGAAATCAACATGAGAAATTATTTTAGATACAAATAGAGACATATTCCTACTCTCTTGCTATAATGATGTCATGTACTGTCCAAGCTACAGATTTGGGATCTTAATTCGAGCCAGTTTGCTACAGCAGGAAAAGAGTCCTGCAGCAATAGGAAATGTGAATTATTAGGTAGATTGTAATTAATGGACATTTTTGTAGTGGTTGATATATTTTTCCTAATGGAAAGTCAAGTCTGAAATTTCTAAGTGGAAATTACAAACTTCAGAAGCCTTTTAAAACCTCAAATACACTACAAGTTAAAACATTTCTGCATTGCGGGGAAGTTCTCCGGCAACAGGGTGATCAACTTAAGATCCTACATCTGTACTAGTAATCCTCATTTGATGTAGGTAAAGTAATACACGTTACCTGCTTTGATTAATTTTAGCTGTGGAGGCAATGCATCAACATGTAGTTACTTAGAAGGACGGTTCTAGGCTTTTATGGTCAACAGTGCAACTTCCACCAAATTAATCATGCCATCTGCACCATATGTTTTTGATTATTTGGAAGAGTTATAGTCTATCTGCAAGGTCACAGTTGTAAATGAGAACTTGTTCTCAACTAGCCTCCCTGGTTAAATAAAAGTGAAATAAATACAAATAAAAATATCTGGCCAACATACATGTCTCTCACAAAAAAAAACTGCAACTTGCTATTCCGCAACTTCATGTGCAGTGCTGTATTACTGTCTCCCAGTACTGAATCACTTTATCTCAGATCACCAGCATGAAGGTGTTAGATTATAAACCAAACATGTTGGTTAGAGAAAGGAAAATCTAATAAAGATTCTAACATCATAGGACCACAGTCCATATTTTAGTTGGTGTTTTCAGCACAGAGTTCTGTACCTTTACTGTTTAAGTAAAGCAAAGATAAGAGAATGCATGCTGTGAACCCAGGTTGAGGAATGGGTAACACATGGTTTGAAATACTCACTCTCTATTGGACACTTTTAAACTCAAATCCAACCTTCCCTTAGTGGGACGTAACCCGGTTGAAAGTAGTTACACAGAAAAGACTGGGTCACCTCAAAGACTGGGTATTTCCATTATATGGGAAATTCCCCCTGGGGGACCCCTGGGTTTGTTTTGATCATGTCTGAGGGATTTCTAGAGTCAGTGAGATGTTTCACACATAATTGGCCATGAAGAGGGCGACACTGGGCTTCACACGCTGAACGATACACCCAATGATGGTCTTCACGCACCGAACGATACACCCAATGATGACTTCTGGTGTGGGAGATCTGAAAACAAAATGTAGTCCTGCTTTGTGGCCTCTAGGATATACTGATCGCACTGTTTTTTGTGGGTAGATAAGATTATCCTTGTTTGATAGATCCACTGGACGTCTTTCATCAGCGGATTAATAACTAAATATATACAAGGTAACATGTTTTTTCCAGTCTCTGAAAGACTACAACTTGTGTGGGCGGTGCTCCGTGCTCTGGCCCTGTCCCTCCACCAAGGTGGGCTTTTTTGAAAGGTGGACACTAAATCAAATCAAAAGTCATTGGTCATACACATACAGTGGGGCAAAAAAGTATTTAGTCAGCCACCAATTGTGCAAGTTCTCCCACTTAAAAAGATGAGAGAGGCCTGTAATTTTCATCATAGGTACACTTCAACTATGACAGACAAAATTAGGGGAAAAAATCCAGAAAATCACATTGTAGGATTTTTAATGAATTCATTTGCAAATTATGGTGGAAAAAAGGTATTTGGTCAATAACAAAAGTTTCTCAATACTTTGTTATATACCCTTTGTTGGCAATGACAGAGGTCAAACATTTTCTGTAAGTCTTCACAAGGTTTTCACACGCTGTTGCTGGTATTTTGGCCCATTCCTCCATGCAGATCTCCTCTAGATAAGTGATGTTTTGGGGCTGTTGCTGGGCAACACGGACTTTCAACTCACTCCAAAGATTTTCTATGGGGTTGAGATCTGGAGACTGGCTAGGCCACTCCAGGACCTTGAAATGCTTCTTACGAAGCCACTCCTTCGTTGCCCGGGCGGTGTGTTTGGGATCATTGTCATGCTGAAAGACCCAGCCACGTTTCATCTTCAATGCTCTTGCTGATGGAAGGAGGTTTTCACCCAAAATCTCACGATACATGGCCCCATTCATTCTTTCCTTTACACGGATCAGTCATCCTGGTCCATTTGCAGAAAAACAGCCACAAAGCATTATGTTTCCACCCCCATGCTTCACAGTAGGTATGGTGTTCTTTGGATGCAACTCAGCATTCTTTGTCCTCCAAACACGACGAGTTGAGTTTTTACCAAAAAGTTATATTTTTGGTTTCATCTGACCATATGACATTCTCCCAATCTTCTTCTGGATCATCCAAATGCTCTCTAGCAAACTTCAGACGGGCCTGGACATGTACTGGCTTAAGCAAGGGGACACGACTGGCACTTCAGGATTTGAGTCCCTGGCGGCGTAGTGTGTTACTGATGGTAGGCTTTGTTACTTTGGTCCCAGCTCTCTGCAGGTCATTCACTAGGTCCCACCGTGTGGTTCTGGGATTTTTGCTCACCGTTCTTGTGATCATTTTGACCCCACGGGGTGAGATCTTGCGTGGAGCCCCAGATTCGAGGGAGATTATCAGTGGTCTTGTATGTCTTCCATTTCCTAATAATTGCTCCCACAGTTGATTTCTTCAAACCAAGCTGCTTACCTATTGCAGATTCAGTCTTCCCAGCCTGGTGCAGGTCTACAATTTTGTTTCTGGTGTCCTTTGACAGCTCTTTGGTCTTGGCCATAGTGGAGTTTGGAGTGTGACTGTTTGAGATTGTGGACAGGTGCCATTAATACAGGTAACGAGTGGAGGACAGAGGAGCCTCTTAAAGAAGAAATTACAGGTCTGTGAGAGCCAGAAACCTTGCTTGTTTGTAGGTGACCAAATACTTATTTTCCACCATAATTTGCAAATTAATTAATTAAAAATCCTGCAATTTGATTTTCTGGATTTTTTTTTTCATTTTGTCTGTCATAGTTGAAGTGTACCTATGATGGAAATTACAGGCCTCTCTCATATTTTTAAGTGGGAGAACTTGCACAATTGGTGGCTGACTAAATACTTTTTTTGCCCCACTGTATTTAGCAGATGTTATTGCAGGTGTAGAGAAATTATTCTGTTCCTAGCTCCAACAGTGCAGCAGTATCTAACAATTCACAACAGTACACAGAAATCTAAAAGTAAAATAATTTGAATTAAGAAATATATACATTTTAGGACGAGCAATGTCAGAGTGGCATTGACTAAAATACTGTGGAATAGAACAGCATATACCGTTGAAGTCGGAAGTTTACATACACTTAGGTTGGAGTCATTAAAACTTGTTTTTCATCCACTCCACAAATGTCTTGTTAACAAACTATAGCTTTGGCAAGTCGGTTAGGACATTTACTTTGTGCATGACACAAGTAATTTTTCAACAATTGTTAACAGACAGATTATTTCACTTATAATTCACTGTATCACAATTCCAGTGGGTCAGAAGTTTACATACACTAAGTTGACTGTGCCTTTAAACAGCTTGGAAAATTCCAGCAAATGATGTAATGGCTTTAGAAGCTTCTGATAGGCTAATTGACATCATTTGAGTCAATTGGAGGTGTACCTGTGGATGTATTTCAAGGGCTACCTTCAAACTCTGTGCCTCTTTGCTTGACATCATGGGAAAATCAAAAGAAATCAGCCAAGACCTCAGAAAAAACATTGTAGACCTCCACAAGTCTTGTTCATCCTTGGGAGCAATTTCCAAACGCCTGAAGGTACCACATTCATCTGTACAAAAAATAGTACCCAAGTATAAACACCATGGGACCACGCAGCTGTCATACCTCTCAGGAAGGAGAAGTGTTCTGTCTCCAAGAGATGAACGTACTTTGGTGTGAAAAGTGCAAATCAATCCCAGAACAACAGCAAAGGACCCTGTAAAGATGCTGAAGGAAACAGGTACAAAGTATCTAAAGACACAGTAAAACGCGTCCTATGTCGACATAACCTGAAAGGCCGCTTAGCAAGGACGAAGCCACTGCTTCAAAACCGACATAAAAAAACAGACTACGGTTTGCAACTGCACATGGAGACAAAGATGGTACATTATGGAGAAATGTCCTCTGGTCTGATGAAACTAAAATAGAACTGTTTGGCCATAATGACCATCGTTATGTTTGAAGAAAAAAGGGGGAAGCTTGCAAGCTGAAGAACACCATCCCTACCATGAAGCACGGGGGTGGCAGCATCATGTTGTGGGGGTGCTTTGCTGCAGGAGGGACTGGTGCCCTTCACAAAATAGATGGCATCATGATGGATGAAAATTACGTGGATATATTGAAGCAACATCTTAAGACATCAGTCAGGAAGTTAAAGCTTGGTGGAAAATGGGTCTTCCAAAAGGACAATGACCCCAAGCATACTTACAAAGTTGTGGCAAATTGGCTTAAGGACCACATAGTCAAGGTATTGGCATTGCCATCACAAAGCCCTGACCTCAATCCCATAGAACATTTGTGGGCAGAACTGAAAAAGCAAGGAGGCCTACAAACCTGATTCAGTTACACCCAACTTACTGTGGGAAGCTTGTGGAAGGCCACCCAAAAAGATTGACCCAAGTTAAACAATTTAAAGGCAATGCTACCAAATACTAATTGAGTGTATGTAAACTTCTGACCCACTGGGAATGTGATGAAAGAAAAAACTGAAATAAATCATTATTTTCACTACTATTCTGACATTTCACATTCTTAAAATAAAGTGTTGATCCTAACTGACCTAAAACAGGGAATTTTTACTAGGATTAAATGTCAGGATTTGTGAAAAACTGAGTTTAAATATATTTGGCTAAGGCATATGTAACCTTCCGACTTCAACTGTACATGTGAAATGACACTGTCATCTCTCATCAACACAAATTCATTATTTGATGTTCTATTAGCTATATGGTGACATTCAACCATACATGTTTTAACCGGAATATAGTGAAGACGACTCGAAACAAAGATTTGGATTTTAGCTAGAAGCTCATCTACAGTCGATGCCAGCACCAAGAGGGCAGATGACAAATATGGTGGGCGAAATGCCCTTTCGTAGGAAGGTAGGGGGGAAATTTCATGAATATTATTAATGCGCCTCTGTAATGGCTTTCTTCTGTGGACGAAGGACAGGACCAAAGCGCAGCGTGGTTAGTGTTCATCATGTTTAATATAGACGATAAACGTGAACACTACAAAATACAAAACAACAAATGTGGAAAAACTGAAACAGTTCTGTCTGGTGCAGACACACGAAGACAGAAGACAACCACCCACAAAAACCCAACACAAAACAGGCTACCTAAATATGGTTCCCAATCAGAGACAATGACTAACACCTGCCTCTGATTGAGAACCATATCAGGCCAAACATAGAAATGGGAAAACTAGACACACAACATAGAATGCCCACTCAGCTCACGTCCTGACCAACACTAAAACAAAGAAAACACAAAAGAACTATGGTCAGAACGTGACAGTCTTGACATTAAAATCAAATCAAATCTAATTTTATTCGTCACATACACATGGTTAGCAGACGTTAATACGAGTGTAGTGAAATGCTTGTGCTTCTAGTTTCGACAGTGCAGTAATATCTAACAAGAAATCTAACAATTCCACAACTACCTAATACACACAGATCTAAAGGGATGGAATAAGAATATGTACATATAAATATATGGATGACCGAGTGGCACAGGCAAGATGCAATAGATGGTATAATATATACATATGAGATGAGTTTGTAAGATATGTAAACATTATTAAAGTGACTAGTGATCCATTTATTAAAGTGGCCAATGATTTCAAGTCTGTATGTAGGCAGCAGCCTCGCTGTGTTAGTGATGGCTGTTTAACAGTCTGATGGCCTTGAGATAGAAGCTGTTTTTCAGTCTCTAGGTCCCAGCTTTGAAGAACCTGTACTGACCTCGCCTTCTGGATAGTAGCGGGGTGAACAGGCAGTGGCTCGGGTTCTGGAATGGTTAAGCCTTTTTGAGTGCGTGACGTCACTCTTCGTTTTTTACTAAAACACAAAACATGGAGGACAATTTCTCTCTCCTCGGATCTGAAACCAGTAGTACCAATCAACTTCAATGACAGTTAACATACAATAAAAATACAAATCTGATATTCCCGCGGCCCAAAAAACATTGTCGCAGAGGAGGGCGTAATAGCTAGCTACAGTGTTTGATTCATATCAGCTGTTTTCTTATAAAACAGTGCAGCTAGCTAGCAAAATGCTTATTTGTGATGCTAGCTATCCAACGTTAGCAAGACTTGGGAGCTAATGGGGACATATGCTTCAGGAGCTAGCAGGTTAGATTTGATTCCATATTAGGCAACAACAACTGACTACTAGTTTGTTTTTAGCCAAATATGTTAAACACATAGCTAGTTCATCCACTGACCACCGCATTTAGGAGGATAGCTAATTACTGAAATGTAGCTAGCTAGATCACTGGCCAGGCCACTAACTAATCGTGGACACATTACCTATTCTTTATTACATTTCTATTAACTTGCTTATAACAAGCAACACATAACAGACCATTTGTGGAAAGGTACAAATGAAAAATAGTGGGCTCTTTTTTTTATATGACTGGACAGTAAAATGTTTCATTTTTGTACCTTTATTTGTATTTGTATTTATTAGGGATGTCCATTACCTGCTGCCAAGGCAGGAACTACTCTTCCTGGGGTCCAAACACACGAAAGCATCCACATTACATATAAAACAACAGATAAAACAGTGAACTATGTTTGTACTGAATGAGCTAAAGATAGAACAGTACATCATATAACATCCCTAGACCACCACATATCCACAACACAAAATGCTCAATACCACCATACAACAATATCCTAATGTGTGAGTATGCATGTGGCTCTACCTTTGTGTGGGTCTCTTCACAGTCCCCATTGTTCCATAAGGTGTATTTTTACCTGCTTTTTAAATCTGATTATACTGCTTGCAACAGTTACCTGATGTGGAATAGAGTTCAATGTAGTCATGGCTCTATGTAGTACTGTGCACCTCCCATAGTCTGTTCTGGACTGGGGGACTGTGAAGAGACCTCTGGTGGCATGTCTTGTTTTATGCATGGGTGTCCGAGCTGTGTGATACTATTTTAAACAGACAACTCTGTATATTCAGCTTGTTACAAAAACAAGCAATGATGAAGTCAATCTCTCCTCCACTTTGAGCCATGAGAGATTGACATGCATGTCATTAATGTTAGTTATCCGTGTACTTTTAAGGGCCAGCCATGCTGCCCTGTTCTGAGCCAACTTAAATTTTCCCAAGTCCCTCTTTGTGGCACCTGACCACACTTACTGAACAGTAGTCTAGGTGTGACAAAACAAGGGCCTGTAGGACCTGCCTTGTTGATAGTGTTGTTAACAAGTCCAATACAGCAAATGAAAGATAAACTTCATGTTAATCTACCCATCATGTCCGATTTCAAAAAGGCTTTACAGCGAAAGCACAACATATGATTATGTTAGGTCAGAGCCAAGTCAAAAAAAAACACAGCCATTTTTCCAGGCAAAGATGGGAGTCACAAAAAGCAGAAATATAGATATAATTAATCACTAACCTTTGATGATCTTCATCAGATGACACTCATAGGACATCATGTTACACAATACATGTATATTTTGTTTCATAATGTGCATATTTATATCCAAAAATCTCAGTTTACATTGGCACGTTACGTGCAGTAATGTTTTGATTCCAAAACATCCGGTGATTTTGAAGATAGCCACATCAAATCCCAGAAATACTCATAATAAACACTGATAAAATATACAAGTGTTATTCACAGAATTAAAGATAGACTTCTCCTTAATGCAACCTCTGTGTCTGATTTTTAAAAAACTTTACGGAAAAAGCATAATCTGAGTGCGGCGCTCAGAGCCCAATCCAGCCAAAGAAATATCCGCCATGTTCAGCTCCCATTCCCCCCTCCTTTACAGCAGAAGCCTGAAACAAGTTTCTAAAGACGGTTGACATCTAGTGGAAGCCTTAGGAAGTGCAACTTGACCCCATAGACACTGTGTATTCAGTAGGCCAAGCTTTGAAAACTACAAACCTCAGATTTCCCACTTCCTGGTTGGATTTTTCTCAGGTTTTTGCCTGCCATATGAGTTATGTTGTACTCACAGACATCATTCAAACAGTTTTAGAAACTTCAGAGTGTTTTTTATCCAATACTAGTAATAATATGCATATATTAGCATCTGGGACTGAGTAGGAGGCAGTTCACTCTGGGCACGCTATTCATTCAAAAGTGAAAAGGCTGCCACTATCCCAAACAAGTTATTGCACACCGGTCTGTGTAGAGTATGGGCCTGAGTACTGCCTGTCAATGCATTAACATCCTACTCTGATGAGTTCTCCATACAACAAAATCTTTAGCATAGTTAGTCTTGCAAACTAAGTCTTGCATATTTCGTTTTGTTTCGGTATGTTGCATTGAAAGTGGCTAATATTGCATTGATTCGATCACAATTCCCACAGTAAAGGGAAACTTTGATAGTGTTAACTAATGGGGAAAACTCTAGAAAGTTGAGTGACGTTCAATCTCATGCTTCTATGAGCACACTGATATTTCTTCTGCAACGCAGTCCCAGGTAGTGCCCGTGCGCAGCTTAGTGGGAACATTGCTTGCAACCCTCCCAAACCATACTAATTAACCCTTCTGTAAAAATAAAATAATAACTCTCTTCAGAACAGTATTTATGTAACTTTCTGTGGTAATTATGCCGTAAGGACACTTGCCAAGCACAAGCATATGAATAAGCCAATGGCAGGCAGGGAGAACTCCTGGTGCCCTCTGTGGAGGTGGAATGGAGGCGTGTTCCAGACACTATGAGTAATATGCTACACAGCCTTTGGATGTTTCTCATACAGAGACAATTTGATTAAGCAAAGTCAGACTTAGTTAGTCAATGATTAATCAACTTAGTTATTTGGCTAATGCCTTCCGCAGTGATTTCCTGGAAACTCTGTGCTCCATTTACACAGCTGGATTTTTACAAGGTCTATCCTGGGATAACACTGCATTGCTTCATACAACTATGATCCATCTCAAAACCCATTAAATCATATTTAGACCTGATATTCCTATGTATTACAAATCATTCCTATATATTATTATAGCATAATGGCATCTGTTATGCTCTTATTCCTACTGCGCTAATTTATTGTAGTCATAGATTGCACTCACTAATACAATTTAAATGGGACACATTGTTTGCAAATTCAAAAGTAAACAGTTTTTCTCATTGGCAAGAAACAAAAGTGTTGAAAACAAGAATGCCCTTTATGTATTTACTCAATTGACTCTCCATTATTAGTAAGTGTTTTCCTGGCTGGACACACAGGCTGCACTGCACTCCCTTCCTCTCCTCTGTCCTCCATCACACATAAAACTGATCCTGATTAACATGATAAACATCCTCTGCCTGCTTCACAAATCCCTATTAACATGTCTAACCCCCTCTGCATACTTCACAAAAACCATTAACATGTCTAACCCCATCTGCAAATACATGTGTAACTCCCTCTGCACACTTCACAGATCACCATTAACATATCTAACACCTTATACATACTTCGTACCCTCTCCCACCATTAAACATCCCAAAGACCCAAAGACTGATTTCATGGTTGTGACTCAACACATGGGCATATATAAATACTGAAACAAGCCAACATGCTGTGTCCCTGATGTTAGCAGTTGATGTTATTCGTCAATAACACAGACCCTAAAGCAAATCAGGGAGAGGAAAATAGGTTTATTCAAAGAGAACAAATCATGTGGGGAGGTAGATGGTAGATGTTCATGCTCCCCTGTCCTCAGTGATTCTCTCCACAGAACAAAGGGACAGGATGTCGTTTTATAACCCAGCCCTAGCCTGTGGTTGACCAATTAGAATTCCTTGCAATAAAACTAGGCCAATGACCAAATAAAAAGGATCTTATTTCAGCTTCAAAGTATAAACAATTTGGACCAATGAGAACTTGCCATGTAGCTATGAGTCCCGGACTGAAATTCCTCCCATGTCTCTGACCCATTGATATTACAGGAAAACACTATTTCCATTGATAATTAGTACTCTATTGACCTCTTGTCCTCTGCATTGTGTATTTATCTTCAAAATAGTCTTACACTGTCCATAAAGTGAATGCAGTGCACGCTAAGGTCCCAGGTTAAATAAGCATGTTTCTTTAGCCATGTGCATTGGGCTAATCTGTCAGGAGACTGACCTGAGAGCGTCAAAGGTGAGTTTAGACCAAAGTCTCCATATGGATGTAGCCTATATATGCGATGACTCACAGGAAGTTGGTGGCACCTTAATTATTTGGAAGGACAGGCTCCTGGTAATGGCTAGTGCGGAATCAGTGGAATGATATCAAATACATCAAACACATGGTTTGATGCCATTCCATTCGCTCCGTTGCAGCCATTATTATGAGCCGTCCTCCCCTCAGCAGCCCTATCCCCCTGCTGTGACTAAATCAAATACAATTTTATTGGTCACATACACATGGTTAGCCAATGTTAATGTGAGTGTAGCAAAATGCTTGTGCTTCTAGTTCTGACAGTGCAGTAATATCTAACAAGTAATCTAACAATTCCACAACAGCTACCTAACACGGAACCCAAACTGTGCGCTATCGTGCATACATTTATTTTGTTCCCCTACACCAAACGTGATCACGACACGCAGGTTAAAATAGCAAAACAAACTCTGAACCAATTACATTAATTTGGGGACAGGTCGAAAAGCATAAACTTCTTTGGGGTAGGGGGCAGTATTTTCACGTCTGGAAGAAAAGCATGCCCAGAGTAAACGGCCTGCTACAAAGGCATAAAAGCTAGAATATGCATATTGTTAGTAGATTGTGATATAAAACACTCGGAAGTTTCTAAAACTGTTTGAATGATGTCTGTGAGTATAACAGAACTCATAAGGCAGGCAAAAACCTGAGAAAAAATCCAACCAGGAAGTGTGAAATCTGAGGTTGGTCGATTTTCAACTCAGCTCCTATTGAAGATACAGTGGGATATTGGTAATGTTGCACATCCTAAGGCTTCCACTAGATGTTAACAGTCTTTAGAAGCTTGTCTGATGCTTCTACTGTGAAGTGGGGCCGAAGGAGAAGGGAATGAGTAAGGTCTGCCATGAGCTGACCATGCTCTGACCATGCACGTTCACATGAGAGTGAGCTCTGTTCCATCGCACTTCTGAAGACAATGGAATTCTCTGGTTGGAATATTATTGAAGATTTATGTTAAAAACATCCTAAAGATTGATTCAATACATCGTTTGACATGTTTCTACTGACTGTTACGGAACTTTTTGACATTTTGTCTGCTTTTAGTGAACGCGCTTCGTGACTTTGGATTTGTTAACCAAACGCGCTAACAAAAGTAACTATTTGGACATAAATTCTGGTGGAAGTGGGAGTCCTGCGAGTGCATTCCGACGAAGATCAGCAAAGGTAAGTGAAGATTTATAATGCTATTTATGACTTTTGTTGACTGCATAATATGGCAGATATATTTGTGTCTTGATTGGGCTCTGAGCGTCGACTCAGATTATTGCATGGTTTGCTTTTTCTGTAAAGCTTTTTTGAAATCTGACACAATCTGATGCACTTCTATTAAGGAGAAGTGCATCTAAAATTCCATGCATAACAGTTGTATCTTTTAGCAATGTTTATTATGAGTATTCCTGTAAATTGATGTGGCTCTCTGCAAAATTAAAGGATGTTTTGGAACTTCTGAACGTAAGGCGCCAATATAAACTCAGATTTTTGGATATAAATATGAACTTTACCAAACAAAACATACATGTATTGTATTGTGTAACATGAAGTCCTATGAGTGTCATCTGATGAAGATCATCAAAGGTTAGTGATTAATTTGATCTATATTTCTGCTTTTTGTGAATCCTCTCTTTGGCTGGAAAAATGGCTGTGTTATTCTGTGAATAGGCACTCACCTAACATAATCGTTTGGTTTGCTTTCGCCGTAAAGCCTTTTTGAAATCGGACACTGTGGCTGGATTTATAACAAGTGTATCTTTTAAAATGGTGTAAAATACATGTATGTTTGAGGAACTTTAATTGTGTGATTTCTGTTGTTTTGAATTTGGCGCCATGCAGTTTCACTGGCTGTTGAAGAGGTGGGACGCTACCGTCTCACGTACCCTAGAGAGGTTAAACATGTATGGCAATTTAGCTAGTTAGCTTGCACTTGCTAGCTAATTTGTCCTATTTAGCTAGATTGCTGTTGCTAGCTAATTTGTCATGAGATATAAACATTGAGTTGTTATTTTACCTGAAATGCACAAGCTCCTCTACTCCGTCAATTAATCCACACATAAAACGGCCAACTGAATCGTTTCTAGTCATCTCTCCTCCTTCCAGGCTTTTTCATCTTTGAACTTATATGGTGATTGGCATCTAAACTTTCATAGTATTTCCACGACAACCAGCAAAACAGTTAGTCTTTCAATCACCCACTTGGTTATAACCAATGAGGAGATGGCACGTGGGTACAATGAGAAGATGGGAGAGGCAAGACTTTCAGTGTGATCTGCATCAGAGATAGGCCTGACTTCTATTTTAGCCCTTGGCTTCGCAGATGCATGTTGGTGTGCGCGAGCAGTGTGGGTGCAATAATTGAATAACATGGATTTCTAAATGTATTTTGCGACGCTCGCACACGCAACGTGTCCGGTGTGGTCAGCATGTAATACACACAAATATAAAGGGACGGAATAAGAATATTTACAGGTCATATAAATAAATGGATGAGCGATGACTAAGCGACATTTGCAAGATGCATTAGATGGTATAAAATATAAAAATATACATATGAGATGAGTTTGTAAGAAATGTAAACATTATTAAAGTGGCATTATTAAAGTGACTTGTGATCCATTTATTAAAGTGGACAATGATTTTGAGTCTGTATGTAGGCAGCAGCCTCTCTGTGTTAGTGATAGCTTTTTAACAGTGATGGCCTTGAGATAGAGGCTGTTTTTCAGTCTCTCGGTTCCAGCTTTGATGAACCTGTACTGACCTCGCCTTCTGGATGGTAACTGGGTGAACAGGCAGTGGCTCGGGTAGTTGTTGTCCTTGATGATCTTTTTGGCCTTCCTGTAGGTGCTGTAGGAGTCCTGGAGGGCAGGTAGCTTGCCCCCAGTGATGCGTTTGTGCAGACCGCACCACCCTCTGGAGAGCCTTACGGTTGTGGGCGGTGCAGTTGCTGTACCAGGACGCTCTCAATTGTGCATCTGTAAAGATTTGTGAGGGTTTTAGGTGACAAGCCAAAATTCTTCATTCTCCTGAAGTTGAAGAGGCACCGTTGCGCCATCTTCACCACACTGTCTGTGTGGGTAGACCATTTCAGTTTGTCCATGGTGTGTACGGCAGAGGAACGTAAAACTTTCCACCTTTTCCACTGCTGTCCCTTCAAGATGGATAGGGGGGTGCTCCCTCTGTTGTTTCCTGAAATCCACAATCATCTCCTTTGTTTTGTTGACGTTGAGTGTGAGGTCATTTTCCTGACAGCACACTCCGAGGGCCCTCACCTCCTCCCTGTAGGCCGTCTCGTCGTTGTTGGTAATCAGGCCTACCACTCTAGTGTCTTCTGCAAACTTGATGATTGAGTTGGAGGCGTGCATGGCCATGCAGTCGTTGGTGAACAGGGAGTACAGGAGAGGGCTCAGAACGCACCCTTGTGGGGCCTCAGTTTCTTGGGAACAGGAAAAATGATGGCCCTCTTGAAGCATGTGGGAACAGCAGACTGGGATAAGGATTGATTGAATATGTCCGTAAACACACCAGCCAGCTGGTCTGCGCATGCTCTGAGGACGCGGCTGGGGATGCCGTCTGGGCCTGCAGCCCTGCGAGGGTTAACACGTTTAAATGTTTTACTCACTATGGCTGCAGTGAAAGAGAGTCCGCAGGTTTTGGTAGCGGGCCGTGTCAGTGGCACTGTATTGTCCTCAAAGCGAGCAAAGAAGTTGTTTAGTCTGTCTGGGAGCAAGACATCCTGGTCCGCGACGGGGCTGGTTTTCGATTTTGTAATGCGTAATTGACTGTAGACCCTGCCACATACCTCGTGTCTGAGCCGTTGAATTGCGACTCTACTTTGTCTCTATACTGACACTTAGCTTGTTTGATTGCCTTGCGGAGGGAATAGGTACACTGTTTCTATTCGGTCATGTTTCCGGTCACCTTGCCCTGGTTAAAAGCAGTGTTTCGCACGAATGCTGCCATCAATCCACGGTTTCTGGTTGGGGAATGTTTTAATAGTTGCTAGGGGTACGACATCGCCAATGCACTTGCTAATGAACTCTCTCACCGAATCAGAGTATTCTTCATTGTTGTTGTTTGACGCAATGCGGAACATATCCCAATCCACATGATCGAAGCAATCTTGAAGTGTGGAATCAGATTGGTCGGACCAGCGTTGAACAGACCTGAGAGCGGGAGCTTCCAGTTTTAGTTTCTGTCTATAGGCTGGAAGCAAGGAGAGCGGGGGAGGGCCTTATATGCGTCGTGGAAGTTAGAATAACAATGATCCAGGGTTTTACCAGCCCTGGTAGCACAATCGATATGCTGATATAATTTAGGGAGTCTTGTTTTCAGATTAGCCTTGTTAAAATCCCCAGCTACAATGAATGCAGCCTCAGGATATGTTGTTTTGCAGTTTCCAAGAATGAAAGCAATGGACCTTGTGAAGATGCTGGAGGAAACGGGTACAAAAGTATCTATTTCCACAGTAAAATTATTCCTATATTGACATAACCTGAAAGGCCGCTCAGCAAGGAAGAAGCCGCTGCTCCAAAACTGCCATAAAAAAGACAGACTACAGTTTGCATCTGCACATGGGGACAAAGATCGTACATGTTGGAGAAATGTCCTCTGGTCTGATGAAACAAAAATAGAACTGTTTGGCCATAATGACCATCGTTATGTTTGGAGGAAAAAGGGGGAGACTTGCAAGCCGAAGAACACCATCCCAACTGTAAAGCACGGGGGTGGCAGCATTATGTTGTGGGGGTGCTTTGCTGCAATAGGGACTGGTGCACTTCACAAAATATATGGCGTCATGAGGAAGGAAAATAATGTGGATATATTGAAGCAGCATCTCAAGACATCAGTCAGGAAGTTAAAGCTTGGTCGCACATGGGTCTTCCAAATGGACAATGACCCCAAGCATACTTCCAAAGTTGTGGCAAAATGGCTTAACTGTATATACTGTATCTAATACTTCACTCGTATGCAGAGTGGAGAAACCTATGCACCATAAACCTGTCTATTCCTGGAGTAACTCCTTGTCAGAGAGACTGATTAGAGGGTTTTGCCGGAGGCCCTGGGACAATGGGAGGTCAGGGGTGAGGGCTTAAGGGTCAGAGGGAGTGAGAAGAAAGTTACAAACAGGAAGATACAACTTGAACCACAGAGTAAGGCTACCTTCAAAACAAAATGTATTAAATGCATGTCCAATGCATTTGTTTCACTCTTTTCATTTATTGATGCATAGACATTGAAAACCATTGAGTTGCTGCATCTTTTACACATCCATTTGCCTGAATGGAAAGCACCCTTATAGTCCTCAATAATCAACAATGTAAACGTTAACTCTCTTGCTCTCTCTCTTTCAAGAGCATTCAGTACCTCTATCCATCTCTCTACAGGTGCTAGAGACAGAGTGGTCCAAGGACCCCCAGAGCCTTCTGACCAACTACCTGTGATCTCTCCAGAGCCCAGAGAAGTAAACTCCAGTACACTCTAACTAGTATACCTGATGCACTATGTAAACCTCATTCACTGTGGCAGTGTGCTTGTATGATGCTAACATATTGTCAAGGGCCACTGGTTGGATTTGATTTACTGTACTGACTCCAGAACTTATGCGCTCTTCTCACACTTAAAGTCTCCCAGACTTTTATAAAAACTATTGTGTCTGTCCCTCTATTCCTAGGTCATTATGCTGGGCCATGGAACTTTAGAGCAGCACATCAAAAAACGTGCCACCCTGTTGTCAGCTATCAGACAGTTCATTGAGGAAGGATACAACTATCAAGGCTTTAAATGGTCAAATTTGGGGGATGACCACCAAATGCAATAAAGTTTTGTATAAACTACTAACCCTAAGACTGAAGAATAGGACAAATAGGCTGTGTTTAGATAGGCAGCCCTGGGCCTCCCGAGTGTTGCAGCAGTAAGGCAGTGCTAGAGGCGTCACTACAGATCCGGGTTCGATCCCGGGCTGTGTAGCAGCCGGGAGACCCATTAGGCAGCGCACAATTGGCCCAGCATCGTCCGGGTTAGGGGAGGGTTTGGCCGACTGGGATGTCCTTGTCCCATCGCACTCTCGCGACTCCTTGTGGTGACTGGGTGCATGCATGCTGACTTCGGTTGCCAGCTGTACTGTACAGTGTTACCTCCAACACATTGGTGAGGCTGGTTTCCGGGTTAAGCGAGCAGTGGGAAGAAGCAGTGCGGCTTGGCGGGGTCTTGTTCCGGAGGACGCATGTCTCTCGACCTTCGCCTCTCCCGAGTCTGTACGGGAGTTGTAGTGATGGGACAATACTAACTACCAATTGGATATCACGAAGTTGGGGAGAAAATGGGGTAAAAAAAACAACAACAAATAAATAGATAGGCAGCCCAAGTCAAATATTTTTTTCACTAATTGGTCTGTTGACTAATCAGATCAGCTGATGTGAGCTGATGAGCTGATGTGAAAAGATTGCTGTGATTTGTCAAAAGAACAATTAGTGGAAAAATTATCAGAATTGCATTGCCTGTCTAAATGCAGCCAGGGACAAGTGAATATAAGCCAGTTCTTGTGTTTGTAGCAGTTTAAGTGAATTTGAGTGGCTACATACAGTACATGTCAAATGGCTGCGAGACATAAGGAGACAGATAAGTGAAGGTACCACTGAAGGCCCTAGTATTCAGGCAGGCAGCTTGAAGTAGATGTGTGTCACCATCCAGGCCCTTGTCACAGCATGCAATGGTCTGATAGGGAGATGGCAATAACTACATTGTAGTGGGTCTACATTTCAATGGGCATTTCACATACAACATCCAGTTCATAAGCATTGACTGTAATACCTCTAGGGTCTTGTAGTGGTCTGGCAGCATACTTCTTTGTAGTGATCTTACTCCCTCTCCACATGAAATGCAATAACAAAAACATGAAAAACAATAAGCCTAGTCAGTCAGTAACTTGGCTAACTAGGCTAATTAAACACTCATGTAAATGTTCACATCAGCCAAATGATACGCAACCAATTGAGTCTAGTAGTCAATTTGCAGTTCAGTTGGGAGTGACATTTTTCTTGCCAACTTTTTCAGGCAACATTTAGTCAATAAACAGGCAGGGGAATGCAGTAGTTTGACAAGTGTACAAAAGTCAGTAAGAAGTCTTTAAAATATAGCTAGCAAATATATACAGTGGGGCACAAAAGTATTTAGTCAGCCACCAATTGTGCAAGTTCTCCCACTTAAAAAGATGAGAGGCCTGTAATTTTCATCATAGGTACACTTCAACTATGACAGACAAAATGAGAAAAAAAAAATCCAGAAAATCACATTGTAGGATTTTTAATGAATTTATTTGCAAATTATGGTGGAAAATAAGTATTTGGTCACCTACAAACAAGCAAGATTTCTGGCTCTCACAGACCTGTAACTTCTTCTTTAACCTGTTGCTTCTACTCGGGACGCTTGCGTCCCAACTAGAGCTCTGGAAATGCAAATGCGCTACGCTAAATGCTAATAGTATTAGTTAAAACTCAAAAGTTCATTAAAATACACATGCAGGGTATCGAATTAAAGCTACACTCGTTGTGAATCCAGGCAACAAGTCAGATTTTTAAAATGCTTTTCGGCGAAAGCATGAGAAGCTATTATCTGATAGCATGCAACACCCCAAAAGACCCACAGGGGACGTAAACAAAATAATTAGCATTTCGGCGTTACACAAACCGCACAATAAAATAGAAAACATTCATTACCTTTCACCATCTTCTTTGTTGGCACTCCTAGATGTCCCATAAACACTATTTGGGTCTTTATTTCGATTAAATCGGTCCATATAAAGCCTAGATATCGTTATATGTAGACTGTGTGATAAACGAAAAAAACATCGTTTCAAAACGTAACGTCATTTTTTAAATTCAAAAAGTCGACGATAAACTTTCACAAAACACTTCGAAATACGTTTGTAATGCAACTTTAGGTATTAGTAAACGTTAATAAGCGATAAAATTCATCAGGAGGCGATGTAAAGATCATTAGCTGTCCGTCTGGAAAAATGTCCGGCTAGAAACTCAACGAAAATATCCGGTCCTAGACCGGAGGAGATACGGTGTCCTGTATGTGTTTGACCAAGAAAAAACTCGAAGGGAAATGACAAGACTCTAGACACCGTGTGGAAGCTGTAGGTACTGCAACCTCAGTCAATTAATTGTGGTTCACGTTTATCAATGGGTCCAAGTAGCGCATGGATATATTTTCCCATTTTCAGTGATCAGTTTTTCCTGTGCTTTTCGATGTAAATGCCGTTCTGGTAAAGCCACAGCAGTGATTTAACCAGTTTTTTAAACGTCTGAGTGTTTTCTATCCACACAGACTAAGCAAATGCATATACTATATTCCTGGCATGAGTAGCAGGGCGCTGAAATGTTGCGCGATTTTTAACAGAATGTTCAAAAAAGTAGAGGGTCGACTTAAGAGGTTAAGAGGCTCCTCTGTCCTCCACTCGTTACCTGTATTAATGGCACCTGTTTGAACTTGTTATCAGTATAAAAGACACCTGTCCACAACCTCAACAGTCACACTCCAAACTCCACTATGGCCAAGACCAAAGAGCTGTCAAAGGACACCAGAAACAAAATTGTAGACCTGCACCAGGCTGGGAAGACTGAATCTGCAATAGGTAAGCAGCTTGGTTTGAAGAAATCAACTGTGGGAGCAATTATTAGGAAATGGAAGACATACAAGACCACTGATAATCTCCCTCGATCTGGGGCTCCACGCAAGATCTCACCCCGTGGGGTCAAAATGATCACAAGAACGGTGAGCAAAAATCCCAGAACCACACGGGGGGACCTAGTGAATGACCTGCAGAGAGCTGGGACCAAAGTAACAAAGCCTACCATCAGTAACACACTACGCCGCCAGGGACTCAAATCCTGAAGTGCCAGTCGTGTCCCCTTGCTTAAGCCAGTACATGTCCAGGCCCGTCTGAAGTTTGCTAGAGAGCATTTGGATGATCCAGAAGAAGATTGGGAGAATGTCATATGGTCAGATGAAACCAAAATATAACATTTTGGTAAAAACTCAACTTGTTGTGTTTGGAGGACAATGAATGCCGAGTTGCATCCAAAGAACACAATACCCACTGTGAAGCATGGGGGTGGAAACATCATGCTTTGGGGCTGTTTTTCTGCAAAGGGACCAGAACGACTGATCCGTGTAAATGAAAGAATGAATGGGGCCATGTATCGTGAGATTTTGAGTGAAAACCTCCTTCCATCAGCAAGGGCATTGAAGATGAAACGTGGCTGGGTCTTTCAGCATGACAATGATCCCAAACACACCGCCCGGGCAACGAAGGAGTGGCTTCGTAAGAAGCATTTCAAGGTCCTGGAGTGGCCTAGCCAGTCTCCAGATCTCAACCCCATAGAAGATCTTTGGTTGAAAGTCTGTGTTGCCCAGCAACAGCCACAAAACATCACTGCTCTAGAGGAGATCTGCATGGAGGAATGGGCAAAAATACCAGCAACAGTGTGTGAAAACCTTGTGAAGACTTACAGAAAATGTTTGACCTCTGTCATTGCCAACAAAGGGTATACAACAAAGTATTGAGATAAACTTTTGTTATTGACCAAATACTTATTTTCCACCATAATTTGCAAATAAATTCATTAAAAATCCTACAATGTGATTTTCTGGAGAAAAAAAATCTCATTTTTTTCTGTCATAGTTGAAGTGTACCTATGATGAAAATTACAGGCCTCTCTCATCTTTTTAAGTGGGAAAACTTGCACAATTGGTGGCTGACTAAATACTTTTGTGCCCCAATGTATATATAATCCAGCCACTGCTTTCCCCCAACAGTTTAAATGTAGGTATGTAGCTAGGTATCTTGCTAGCTAATGGCATTCATAATCAATCAGATGGTTAACTAGCAAAAATATTAGTTTCCCCCTCGCATCTAAATCTGCCTGATAAAGCTAGCCAGTTGATAGCTAGCTAGCCAGTCAAAGCTAGCCAACTATGATGAATGTCTGAAGCCCGCTAGCTAACGCAATAGAGGCTGTCAATGCAATGGCTGGTCTAAAGTTCGTCTGAAATGTACCATTATATTTCACATGATAATCAAACTACTATAATGCATTTTCAGAAAAAAATATAGATGAACACAGATAGAAGAAACAAATACTTTCAAGGAGTTTTGGATTTATTTACTTCATCCTCTCTTGTTTATGTGGGTAGCTACTTCCTGAGATTTGATTCATGGCATAATCCAGCCAATGGATAGGCGGCTGTGGTTTTGGCATGGGGAACTGATTGGTCAAGAGTAAAAGGTCCTTCCCTAGAGCGCAAATCAAATGTTTACTTGCAAATTTCTTTCTGCAAACGTTCAAAACTCTTTTTGCGAGTTTACAAATATTTTGTTAACGTGACAAGAGTGACAGAACTCCAAATGTATGCAGATTCAAAATCTGCTATTTTTGATTCACAGAAGAATATTCATACTCGTAAATGGACTTAATAATTGAGAAAATAGATTATACCTGCACATTTTATTGAATGTATTCAAATGTCAAGTTACAAGTGAAACCATCACTTGATGGTTTCATTTCAGAGAGACAAGTAATCACATTTTTTGCTAAACAAAATATATCCACCTCTGCAAGGTTATACACAGTTAAATTTGACAAAAAAATAGAATGTTTAATAAAGAACTGTACAAATCATACATTTGTGATGTCATTATTTAAAAAGTTTATATATTTACAAATTAATCAATACAGTAATATGAGATTTGAGCTCTGGTCAAAAGTAGTGCAGTATGTAGGGAATAGGGTCTAACTCTAACTAAACACTAAAGTAATATTTTAAACACACATGAAGATACCCATAAGAAATCATTTCTGATGATAAAACAGAAATTTGAGAAGTTGATGGATATCGCATTTTGGAAATAAACTCTCCATATGCATTCATCATGTCTCGGCCCAACTACATAAATAACATGAGAAATTGCATAGCAGTGTTATAAATAATTGAATTTTGGCCATAGCGGAGCAGCTATTAATCAAGTACTAATCAGAAAAATCTGTTACTAATCAGCTACTGTATATGACGCAAAAATGAAGTTAAACAGATGCAGCTATTTATGGCTCCCTTGCTGACCTTTTTGTTAATCAATTGCATTTCTCTGAAATGAATCTGTTCCTAATTGCGGTTCACTGATGACTGTGCAAATTCACACATTTCTGAAATTCGCAGTCTGGTGACCAGATTATTGGTTCTGCCATTTGGAGTTAACATTGTTTTCCTCACTGACCATGTTTTCCGACTGGGTGAAACTCAAACTGCGTGGCTGTGAAATATCAACACTCCAGCTGGATGTCTTTCCACACTGAGAGTTTGCCATGGTCTGTTAATGTTGTTTCATTTCCCTCAAGCCCGGAGATGGTCAGTCGGAGAAGATATGATGGAGTGGATGAATGGTTTGATAAAAACAACATATGAAATCATGTTAGATGGAGAAAAATAATACAGATTCCAAAAAGATTCCTTAAGGGCACATAAAATAATTATAATATCATGGCCATAATAATATCAGGAAAACAATCTCCCTGTGTATTTGTGTTTTTGCTATGTTCTGTTTAATTTGTTTGTTTTGTGCTTAAGATGGAAAAATTTTAATTAATTTTAAAAAAAGTTATGAGTGAATGACTATCATCTTATGCCTGTCTCTGGGCCTGTACACAGTGCAATCACCATCCCCGAGCTTCCAACAATAGTTATTTATCCCATTATACTGGCTTCAGATAGGGATTAAAATCCTAATGAGACAGGATTTGATCAGGTTTTTAATTGATAGCCCACTGAAATATGACCATAATCTAGTTCTGTTGGGGGATCATCAGAACCTCATTGTTTATTTTACTCACAGTGGGTCTTAGCTGATGGGGCTCCAATCTAGCATGCAAACACTAATTGTATTAAATCAGTTGCTATATCAAATATGTTTTTGTGAATTATGTATTGGAGAAATACTGATGGAAAAATATTAGTCCTCCCAATCTCTCAATAAAAATGGAGAGGACATTTCAATGTATTTACAAGAATTGATACAAACCACAGATGAAACAGAAATTGTATGGTGAACCCTCATAGTATATTAGTCTTGTTATAGCCAGTAGCTGTGCATGGATGAAATCCCGGAGGAAGCCAAGCCAGTAAAAGAAGCCATGTTACAACCTGTGTTGTGATAATTGCATTGTTTGCTCTATAACCCATTAGTTCATACGCCACTGTGATATACAAAAAAGCCATGACAACAAAAAGTTAACAGTCAAGTGGCGTAATAAATTCAACTACACATCAATTTTGTGATGAAACAAAAATTGAGAGCAACATCTGTCCAGTGAACTCGACAAAGCAAATATTGCATGTAGAGTGCATTTGGAAAGTATTCAAGACCCCTTGACCTTTTCCAAATTTTGTTATGTTACAGCCTTATTCTAAAATGAATTTAAAAAATAATGTTCCTCATCAATCTAGACACAATACACCTTAATGACATAGTTTACATAAGTATTCAGACCGTATGAGACTCGAAAATTGAGCTCAGGTTCATGCTGTTTCCATTGAACATCCGTTAGATGTTTCTACAACTTGAATGGAGTCCACCTGTGTTAAATTCAATTGATTGGACATGATTTGGAATGGCATATACATGTCTATATACAGTTGAAGTCGGAAGCTTACATACACCTTAGCCAAATACATTTAAACTCAGTTTTTCACAATTCCTGACATTTAATCTGAATAAACATTCCTTGTCTTAGGTCAGTTAGGATCAACACTTTATTTTAACAATGTGAAATGTCCGAATAATAGTAGAGAGAATGATTTGTTTCAGCTTTTGTTTCTTTCATCACATTCCCAGTGGGTCAGAAGTTTACATACACTCAATTAGTATTTGGTAGCATTGCCTTTAAATTGTTTAACTTGGGTTAAATGTTTCAGGTAGCATTCCACAAGCTTCCCAGAATAAATTGAGTAAATTTTGGCCCATTCCTCCTCACAGAGCTGGTGTATCTGAGTCAGGTTTGTAGGCCTCCTTGCTCGCACATGCTTTTTCAATTTTGCCCACGAATTTTCTATAGGATTGAGGTCAGGGCTTTGTGATGGCCACTCCAATACCTTGACTTTGTTGTCCTTAAGCTATTTTGCCACAACTTTGGAAGTATGCTTGGGGTCGTTGTCCATTTTGAAGACCCATTTGCGACCAAGCTTTAACTTCCTGACTGATGTCTTGAAATGTTGCTTCAATATACCCACATAATTTTCATCCCTCAAGATGCCATCTATATTGTGAAGGGCACCAGTCCCTCCTGCAGTCGATATAGGACTTGTTTTACTGTGGAAATAGATACTTTTGTGGCTGTTTCCTCCAGCATCTTCACAAGGTCCTTTGCTGTTGTTCTGGGATTGATTGCACTTTTCGCACCAAAGGACTTTCATCTCTAGGAGACAGAACGCATCTCCTTCCTGAGCGGTATGACGGCTGTGTGGTCCCATGGTGTTTATACTTGCGTACTATTGTTTGTACAGATTAATGTGGTACCTTCAGGCTTTTGGAAATTGCTCCCGAGGATGAACCAGACTTATGGAGGTCTACAATTTTGTTTCTGAGGATTTGGCTGATTTCTTTTGATTTTCCCATGTTGCCAAGCAAATAGGCACTGCGTTTGAAGGTAGCCCTTTAAATTAATTCACAGGTACACCTGCAATTGACTCAAATTATGTCAATTAGCCTATCAGCAGCTTCTAAAGCCATGACATCCTTTTCTGGAATGTTCCAAGCTGTTTAAAGTTACAGTCAACTTAGTGTAAACTTCTGACCCACTGGAATTGTGATACAGTGAATTATAAGTGAAATAATCTGTCTGTAAACATTTGTTGGAAAAATTACTTGTGTCAAGCACAAATTCGATGTCCTAACCGACTTGCCAAAACTATAGTTTGTTAACAAGAAATTTGTTGAGTGGTTGAAAAACGAGTTTGAATGACTCCAACCTAAGTGTATGTAAACTTCCGACTTCAACTGTATTTAAATTTTATATTTCAGTAGATAAATAGATTTTTATTTTGTCATAATGAGGTATTGTGTGTAGATTGATGAGAAATAAAAACACAAGCAGACCAGAAACAGACACGTTTTTCTGAAAATGTGGTTTTGCTTAGGAAGTGATTTGATTGGTGTGAAGTCAACTGCAAACTGGCCTCCCTTGGGGGGAGTTTTACTGCACCAGGACAACCCACAAATGGGAGAGGGTCAGGGACGGGGGCTGCTGAGGGGGTTGGGAGAGGGGCTGGGCTGGAGGCTGCTGAGGGGGAGAGGCGGGGCTGGGCTGGGCTGGGCTGTGGGCTGATGGAGGGGTTGGGAGAGGGGTGGGTTGGGAGAGGGGCGTGGCGGGGGTATGCATGTGAGGGAGTTGGCAAGGAGGTAGGCTCAGGGCCTCCCTGATGGTACCAGGCAGAGGGTGTCAGCATGGGGAAGCCGTGTAGCTGAAGGATGGTTCCTGGAGTAATGAGCTCTGCGGTAGAGGAGGAGGCTAGCGCCTGTCAGAATGAGCAACAGTCCAGTCTTCATGAGACTTGCCAGCGCTCCCACTATCACCAGACAGGATTCTCTTTCCCTCAACAACCCAGATCACATGCAGCAACTAGAGCCGATGGATTGTTCAGACAACAAAAAGGGGTCCCATAGGGGACTAGGAGGACTGGGTTAGAGTGACATCATGGGAAGGGGGAGACATGTTGACGGCATGACTTGAGCTCATCATTCTGCATAAAGGGTTATTTCTCTTTGCCTGGCTACCCAAACTCCTTGCTCCGGCCAAACACTTAGCCACTCCTACGGACGTTAGTTTCTTCTCCACAATGAGTCTGGATCTGAGTACCTCCCGGACGATTTCAAGAATGGCAAAAACATTCTAACCGTTCTGATTTTTCCTAGAAACCGATGGGTTAGGCCAGAGCCAGAACACACGTGGGTAAAGCAGTGGTTTGAAAATGTGTCATTGGTTAGAAATGTTCCAATCACTGTTTACTTTGTTTAGTACAACACCCCTCATTTTGACATCACAACAAACAACTTCAATGATGGCAGTTTCAGACGATAGAGCAGTTTGAGTCATCAGGCAATATTTCTCTTGGGAGAAGACCTACTTGTCTCAATACAAACTGGCTGCTAAATCCTACTGTTACAGTGTTAGTCAGTAATCCATGACCATTTCAAGGTGGTATGCCAAGAAACAGATATCAGATGGATATATCTCCTTTGACATATGGCGGGATCCCATTGGGTGGCAGCGTAGCTTAGTTGTTAGAGCGTTGGACTAGTAACCGAAAGGTTGCAAGATCGAATCCCCTGACAAGGTGCAAATCTGTTGTTCTGCCCCTGAACAAGGCAGTTAACCCACTGTTCCTAGGCCGTCATTGAAAATAAGGATGTTTTCTTAACTGACTTGCCTAGTTAAATAAAGGTCAAATAAAAACAACAAAACATCTTTCTGGAGTGATGGGTGTCTGCATATGGCTCATAGAGAATGTGTGAGCCATTTTACAGGCCTTTCAGTGGTGTCCAGATAACCCCAGTAGATTATGTTGGAGGATCCAGACTTGTTTATAATGGTAGCATGTGTAGCCCACCCGGAAGCCCCGTGTTGGGTTAACTTACAACCCTCACTGACAGGACACTTTCCACTGGTATTGACCCTAACGGATTCTTTAAGTGGTGTCTATAATCAAAAGGCTTTGTTTCTTCATAGCAAATGGAATCAAATGTTTAAAATTATAAATAATGTTTTTCTGATTTATAAACCATTTGCAAATTAATAATAAACAGTCTATAACCTACATATGAACCCTTTACAAATCCTTAATAAAGGCTACTTTAAAGTGGTAACAGGTTTGCTAATGCAATACTATGACTCAGCATCTGAGTTCCGCTCATTGCTTAGTCACCCTCTGATGCCTTTGCAGATGTAGGATCTTAATTTGATCACCCTGTTGCAGGAGAACAGGACATTTTAGACGTGTAGTGTATTTGACGTTTAAAAAGGCTTCTGAAGTTTGTAATTTCCACTTTGAAAGGAAAATGTATCAACCACTGCAAAAATGTCAATTAATTATAATCCACATAATAATCCACATTTCCTGTTGCTGCAGGATTATTTTTCTGATCCTACATCTGTAGCGTGGATAGCAACCAGGCATTGACTTGTGACTCATAATAATTGTTTTTATGTTTTGTAGTGCACAGTCATTTTCAATAAAAAAAATTATGTTAGGAACATGATACAACTAATTAACCAAGGAGTTGTGCAATCATTGGATGAGGCAGCACTGCTGTGAAATCCACTCCTCAGAACATCAGCCCTGAGTCATTATTGAGGGAACTGCCATTTGTACTGCAGCACCAGTCACGTTGGGGGAGGCAGAGTACATCGATGCACACAGAACAGAAACTGAGACCAGGAGAAGGGTCAACGTCTCTGTTGTGAAGAA
This sequence comes from Oncorhynchus nerka, assembly GCF_034236695.1. Taxonomy (NCBI): domain Eukaryota; kingdom Metazoa; phylum Chordata; class Actinopteri; order Salmoniformes; family Salmonidae; genus Oncorhynchus; species Oncorhynchus nerka. The sequence goes on from NC_088417.1 coordinate 83,929,725, forward strand.
TCTTGGATTGATCACCAAATGAAACATGCTGCCTCAATGTCTTTCTCTCTGCTCTGTCATTGCTAATCATTGGGGTATGAATGTTTGATGTCTGTGCTCTGCTTATTTCAAGTTGTCCGATTCTCTTGATGACGCTATTGGGCCTTGTCATGTTCCATTGGGTTTGATATGTGTTTGTGACTTTCCTCAAGTCACAGAAGCTTACATTATCACAAGGTGCTGAAGCAAGGACCAATGTCAGAGTGAGAGAGAATGAACTTACAGGTCATGCAGCACAGGTTTTGTATACTCGCACAACCCAAGTGTCTTTCATTTGGTTAGCGAGAAACCTTTCCACTGGCTACTACTGTTTACCTCATTTCACCAAAGTCTCTTGCTCTCTAGCTAGTGGCTTCTGTGCAGCCTGCACCAATGCCCACATCACAGACAAACAAACAAACAATAAACCACTTTTGCCTGTACAAACATGCATGTAACATGTGTTTGTATGTTATAAGTCACGCCTGTGTTATTAAGTTCCATGTTTCTTTATCACAATTATTTGCTATCCATTATGTCTGTCATGTGGTTTGCATATGAACATCAAAGCGCAATGTGTTTCCCTCCATGTGGGGAATTTGGCCACCGTCAATACATTCTTGCTAAAGGACATCACAGTTGCAGTGAAAATGTCCCCGATATGACCCGTCTTTGAAATTCACGCAAATATGTGAGTGGTGGCTTTTACCCCTTTATTAATACCATTGTAGCAACAGGACCCTTTCAAGGAATTACCAAAAGTCTGTTGTCTGTCTGTCTAAATCAAATCAAATCAAATGTTATTGGAAACCAACACATGTTTAGCAGATGTTGTGGCGGGTGTAGCAAAATGCTTGTGTTCCTAGCTCCAACAGTGCAGTAATATCTACAGTACACAACAATACACACCAATCTAAAAGTAAAAGAATGGAATTAAGAAATATAGAAATATTAGAATGAGCAATGTCTGAGTCCGGAGTATATATATACAGTACCAGCCAAAAGTTTGGACACACCTACTCATTCAAGGGTTTTGCTTTCCTTAAAAAAATTTTTTTTTGAATTATTCTACAATAATAGGGAAGACATCAAAACTATGAAATAACACACATGGAACCATGTAGTAATCAGATAAGTGTTAAACAAATCTAAATATATTTTATATTTGAGATTCTTCAAAGTAGCCACCCTGTTCCTTGATGACAGCTTTGCACACTTTTGGTATTCTCAACCAGCTTCATGGGGTAGTCAACTGGAATGCATTTCAATAAACAGGTGTGCCTTGTTAACAGTTAATTTGTGGAATTTCTTTCCTTCTAAAGCATTTGATCCAATCAGTTGTGTTGTGACAAGGTAGTGGTGGTATACAGAAGATAGCCCTATTTGGTAGAAGACCAAATAGCCTGGTTTAGATCTTATCTGTCAGAAAGATATCAGTTTGTCTCTGTGAATGGTTTGTCCTCTGACAAATCAACTGTACATTTCGGTGTTCCTCAAGGTTCCGTTTTAGGACCACTATTGTTTTCACTATATATTTTACCTCTTGGGGATGTTATTCGAAAACATAATGTTAACTTTCACTGCTATGCGGATGACACACAGCTGTACATTTCAATGAAACATGGTGAAGCCCCAAAATTGCCCTCGCTAGAAGCATGTGTTTCAGACATAAGGAAGTGGATGGCTGCAAACTTTCTACTATTAAACTCGGACAAAACAGAGATGCTTGTTCTAGGTCCCAAGAAACAAAGAGATCTTCTTTTGAATCTGACAATTAATCTTAAAACCTCTTGGGGATAGGGCTGAATTACTGCCCCCTTTGGAGGAAGTGCGTGCCCATAGTAAACAGAATTTTTTTTGTCCAAAATTGCTAATATATGCATATAATATTATTATTGAATAGAAAACACTCTAAAGTTTCTAAAACCGTTTAAATTATGTCTGTATGTAAAGCAGAACTCTCAGGGCAGCCATTCTCCCAAACTCTCTCTTGTCAAGAGAAAAGTTGGGACAACTTTGACGTCATCGACCCACCCTTCCCAACCAGCTACGGATCTGGGAACAGTTTCTATGTCTTCAGCGCGACCTCGTCCTTTGGCGGGCTAAAACGTTCGGGTCACGCGAAAATACATGCACTTACATGCGCGCGTCTGAATTGGAGCTCTCTTTTGTTCCAGGTTTCACCAATTGATGTCGGTTTGTCTGTTCGTCTGTTCATGCTGATAATTGTTTTACACGTTTAAAACATCCTTGATGCTTGATTCTGCACTTAGTTTGACCAGTTTAGTCGACATATAATATGTAATTTTGAAGTTTTGAGTGCGGGACCAGAAGTCATTTTGGGTGCATTTCAGCTGAAGCTGTTAGCATATGCTAATACAGAGACACACAACTTGAAACCAAACGATGTATTGGGTAAGTACGACTCCTTCCACGTCTTCTGATCGAAAAACATCAAAGGTAAGGGAATATTTATGTGGTTATTTTGGGTTTCTGTGGACTCCAAACGTAGAGGAGACATACTGCTAATATTTGAGCGCCGTCTCATATTATAGCCTAGTGAACGAATTCTGTAACGTTAAAAATAAATGTAACACAGCGGTTGCATTAAGAAGAAGTGTATCTTTGTAACTATATGTAGAACATGTATATTTAGTCATGTGTATTGCTTGTTATCTGACGTTATCTGTCGGAGCTATCATCATTTCTCCGGACATTTGAGTAGCATTTTTTGAAAATGTCGTCATTGTAAACAGAGATTTATGGATATAAATGGCATATTATTGAAAAAAACATAAATGTACTGTGTAACATGTCCTATTACTGTCATCTGATGAAGATTTTCAAAAGGTTAGTGAATTATTTTTCTTTTAATCCTGCGTTTTTGATTGCATCTATTGTTCGACAAAATGGCTGTATATCGGCTGTGTCTTTGGTGGTGGTTTGACATAAATATGTGCTATGTTTTCGACGTAAAACATTTTAGAAATCTGACTTGATGGGTAGATGAACAAGGTGTTTATCTTTCATTTGAGCTATTGGACTTGTTAATGTGTGGAGGTTAAATATTTCTAAGAATAATTTTGCATTTTGCGTTATGGTAATGAGCTTGAGACTGTAGTCACGATCCCGGATCCGGGATGGCTCGCCGCAAGAAGTTAATGGTTGTACAGTCGTCTCAAATAAAACTGTGAAGGACCTCGGCGTTACTCTGGACCCTGATCTCTCTTTTGAAGAACATATCAAGACCATTTCGAGGACAGCTTTTTTCCATCTACGTAACATTGCAAAAATCAGAAACTTTCTGTCCAAAACTGATGCAGAAAAATTAATCCATGCTTTTGTCACTTCTAGGTTAGACTACTGCAATGCTCTACTTTCCGGCTACTATAAAGCACTAAATAAACTTCAGTTAGTGCTAAATACGGCTGCTAGAATCCTGACTAGAACCAAAAAATTTGATCATATTACTCCAGTGCTAGCCTCTCTACACTGGCTTCCTGTCAAAGCATGGGCTGATTTCAAGGTTTTACTGCTAACCTACAAAGCATTACATGGGCTTGCTCCTACCTATCTCTCTGATTTGGTCCTGCCGTACATACCTACACGTACACTACGGTCACAAGACGCAGGCCTCCTAATTGTCCCTAGAATTTCTAAGCAAACAGCTGGAGGCAGGGCTTTCTCCTATAGAGCTCCATTTTTATGGAACGGTCTGCCTACCCATATCAGAGACGCAAACTCGGTCTCAACCTTTAAGTCTTTACTGAAGACTCATCTCTTCAGTGGGTCATATGATTGAGTGTAGTCTGGCCCAGGAGTGGGAAGGTGAACGGAAAGGCTCTGGAGCAACGAACCGCCCTTGCTGTCTCTGCCTGGCCGGTTCCCCTCTTTCCACTGGGATTCTCTGTCTCTAACCCTATTACAGGGGCTGAGTCACTGGCTTACTGGGGCTCTCTCATGCCGTCCCTGGAGGGGGTGCGTCACCTGAGTGGGTTGATTCACTGTTGTGGTCATCCTGTCTGGGTTGGCGCCCCCCCCTTGGGTTGTGCCGTGGCGGAGATCTTTGTGGGCTATACTCAGCCTTGTCTCAGGATGGTAAGTTGGTGGTTGAAGATATCCCTCTAGTGGTGTGGGGGCTGTGCTTTGGCAAAGTGGGTGGGGTTATATCCTTCCTATTTGGCCCTGTCCGGGGGTGTCCTCGGATGGGGCCACAGTGTCTCCTGACCCCTCCTGTCTCAGCCTCCAGTATTTATGCTGCAGTAGTTTATGTGTCGGGGGGCTAGGGTCAGTTTGTTATATCTGGAGTACTTCTTCTGTCCTACTCGCTGTCCTGTGTGAATCTAACTGTGCGTTCTCTAATTTTCTGCTTCTCTCTTTCTTTCTCTCTCTCGGAGAACCTGAGCCCTAGGACCATGCCCCAGGACTACCTGACATGATGACTCCTTGCTGTCCCCAGTCCACCTGGCCATGCTGCTGCTCCAGTTTCATCTGACCTGAGCCCTAGGACCATGTACCAGGACTACCTGACATGATGACTCCTTGCTGTCCCCAGTCCACCTGGCCATGCTGCTGCTCCAGTTTCAACTGTTCTGCCTTACTATTATTCGACCATGCTGGTCATTTATGAACATTTGAACATCTTGGCCATGTTCTGTTATAATCTCCACCCGGCACAGCCAGAAGAGGACTGGCCACCCCACATATGCTCTCTCTAATTCTCTCTTTCTTTCTCTCTCTCGGAGGACCTGAGACCTAGGACCGTGCCCCAGGACTACCTGACATGATGACTCCTTGCTGTCCCCAGTCCACCTGACTGTGCTGCTGCTCCAGTTTCAACTGTTCTGCCTTATTATTATTCGACCATGCTGGTCATTTATGAACATTTGAACATCTTGGCCATGTTCTGTTATAATCTCCACACGGCACAGCCAGAAGAGGACTGGCCACCCCACATAGCCTGGTTCCTCTCTAGGTTTCTTCCTAGGTTTTGGCCTTTCTAGGGAGTTTTTCCTAGCCACCGTGCTTCTACACCTGCATTGCTTGCTGTTTGGGGTTTTAGGCTGGGTTTCTGTGCAGCACTTTGAGATATCAGCTGATGTACGAAGGGCTATATAAATAAATTTGATTTGATTTTATTTTATTTGAAGACATTTACATTTACATTTAAGTCATTTAGCAGACGCTCTTATCCAGAGCGACTTACAAATTGGTGCTTTCACCTTATGACATCCAGTGGAACAGCCACTTTACAATAGTGCATCTAGGTCTTTTAAGGGGGGATGAGAAGGATTACTTTATCCTATCCTAGGTATTCCTTAAAGAGGTGGGGTTTCAGGTGTCTCCGGAAGGTGGTGATTGACTCCGCTGTCCTGGCGTCGTGAGGGAGTTTGTTCCACCATTGGGGGGCCAGAGCAGCGAACAGTTTTGACTGGGCTGAGCGGGAACTGTACTTCCTCAGTGGTAGGGAGGCGAGCAGGCCAGAGGTGGATGAACGCAGTGCCCTTGTTTGGGTGTAGGGCCTGATCAGAGCCTGGAGGTACTGAGGTGCCGTTCCCCTAACAGCTCCGTAGGCAAGCACCATGGTCTTGTAGCGGATGCGAGCTTCAACTGGAAGCCAGTGGAGAGAGCGGAGGAGCGGGGTGACGTGAGAGAACTTGGGAAGGTTGAACACCAGACGGGCTGCGGCGTTCTGGATGAGTTGTAGGGGTTTAATGGCACAGGCAGGGAGCCCAGCCAACAGCGAGTTGCAGTAATCCAGACGGGAGATGACAAGTGCCTGGATTAGGACCTGCGCCGCTTCCTGTGTGAGGCAGGGTCGTACTCTGCGGATGTTGTAGAGCATGAACCTACAGGAACGGGCCACCGCCTTGATGTTATTTGAGAACGACAGGGTGTTGTCCAGGATCACGCCAAGGTTCTTAGCGCTCTGGGACGAGGACACAATGGAGTTGTCAACCGTGATGGCGAGATCATGGAGCGGGCAGTCCTTCCCGGGAGGAAGAGCAGCTCCGTCTTGCCGAGGTTCAGCTTGAGGTGATGATCCGTCATCCACACTGATATGTCTGCCAGACATGCAGAGATGCGATTCGCCACCTGGTCGTCAGAAGGGGAAAGGAGAAGATTAATTGTGTGTCGTCTGCATAGCAATGATAGGAGAGACCATGTGAGGTTATGACAGAGCCAAGTGACTTGGTGTATAGCGAGAATAGGAGAGGGCCTAGAACAGAGCCCTGGGGGACACCAGTGGTGAGAGCACGTGGTGAGGAGACGGATTCTCGCCACGCCACCTGGTAGGAGCGACCTGTCAGGTAGGACGCAATCCAAGCATGGGCCGCGCCGGAGATGCCCAACTCGGAGAGGGTGGAGAGGAGGATCTGATGGTTCACAGTATCGAAGGCAGCCGATAGGTCTAGAAGGATGAGAGCAGAGGAGAGAGAGTTAGCTTTAGCAGTGCGGAGCGCCTCCGTGATACAGAGAAGAGCAGTCTCAGTTGAATGACTAGTCTTGAAACCTGACTGATTTGGATCAAGAAGGTCATTCTGAGAGAGATAGCGGGAGAGCTGGCCAAGGACGGCACGTTCAAGAGTTTTGGAGAGAAAAGAAAGAAGGGATACTGGTCTGTAGTTGTTGACATCGGAGGGATCGAGTGTAGGTTTTTTCAGAAGGGGTGCAACTCTCGCTCTCTTGAAGACGGGAGGGACGTAGCCAGCGGTGTCGTTTGACTTAGCAAACGAGGATCGGATGTCGTCGACCTTCTTTTCAAAATGGTTGACGAAGTCATCTGCAGAGAGGGAGGAGGGGGAGGGGGAGGGGGATTCAGGAGGGAGGAGAAGGTGGCAAAGAGCTTCCTAGGGTTAGAGGCAGATGCTTGGAATTTAGAGTGGTAGAAAGTGGCTTTAGCAGCAGCGACAGAAGAGGAAAATGTAGAGAGGAGGGAGTGAAAGGATGCCAGGTCCGCAGGGGAGGCGAGTTTTCCTCCATTTCCGCTCGGCTGCCCGGAGCCCTGTTCTGTGAGCTCGCAATGAGTCGTCGAGCCACGGAGCGGGAGGGGAGGACCGAGCCGGCCTGGAGGATAGGGGACATAGAGAGTCAAAGGATGCAGAAAGGGAGGAGAGGAGGGTTGAGGAGGCAGAATCAGGAGATAGGTTGGAGAAGGTTTGAGCAGAGGGAAGAGATGATAGGATGGAAGAGGGGAGAGTAGCGGGGGAGAGAGAGCGAAGGTTGGGACGGCGCGATACCATCCGAGTAGGGGCAGTGTGGGAAGTGTTGGATGAGAGCGAGAGGGAAAAGGATACAAGGTAGTGGTCGGAGACTTGGAGGAGTTGCAATGAGGTTAGTGGAGGAACAGCATCTAGTAAAGATGAGGTCGAGCGTATTGCCTGCCTTGTGAGTAGGGGGAAGGTGAGAGGGTGAGGTCAAAAGAGGAGAGGAGTGGAAAGAAGGAGGCAGAGAGGAATGAGTCAAAGGTAGACGTGGGGAGGTTAAAGTCGCCCAGAACTGTGAGAGGTGAGCCGTCCTCAGGAAAGGAGCTTATCAAGGCATCAAGCTCATTGATGAACTCTCCGAGGGAACCTGGAGGGCGATAAATGATAAGGATGTTAAGCTTGAAAAGGCTGGTAACTGTGACAGCATGGAATTCAAAGGAGGCGATAGACAGATGGTTAAGGGGAGAAAGAGAGAATGACCACTTGGGAGAGATGAGGATCCCGGTGCCACCACCCCGCTGACCAGAAGCTCTCGGGGTGTGCGAGAGCACGTGGGCGGACGAAGAGAGAGCAGTAGGAGTAGCGGTGTTGTCTGTGGTGATCCATGTTTCCGTCAGAGCCAAGAAGTCGAGGGACTGGAGGGAGGCATAGGCTGAGATGAACTCTTGCCTTGTTGGCCGCAGATCGGCAGTTCCAGAGACTACCGGAGACCTGGAACTCCACGTGGGTCGTGCGCGCTGGGACCACCAGATTAGGGTGGCCGCGGCCATGCGGTGTGGAGCGTTTGTATGGTCTGTGCAGAGAGGAGAGAACAGGGATAGACAGACACATAGTTGACAGGCTAGAGAAGAGGCTACACTAATGCAGAGGAGATTGGAATGACAAGTGGACTACACGTCTCGAATGTTCAGAAAGTTAAGCTTACGTAGCAAGAATCTAATTGACTAAAATGATTAAAATGATACAGTACTGCTGAGGTAGGCTAGCTGCGTTGTTGACACTACCCTAATCAAGTCGTTCCGTTGAGTGTGAAGTTTCTACAATGCTGCTTTTCGGGGGCTAGCTGGCTAGCTAGCAGTGTTGGTTACGTTACGTTGCGTTAGGAGAACGACAATAGCTGGCTAGCTAACCTAGAAAATCGCTCTAGACTACACAATTATCTTTGAAACAAAGACGGCTATGTAGCTAGCTATGTAGCTAGCTACGATCAAACAAATCACACCGTTGGGACTGTAATGAAATGAAATGAAAATATGATACTACCTGTGGAGCGAAGCGGAATGCGACCGGAATGCGAAAGTTCTATTCAGTAGACGTTGGCTGGCTATTGGCTAGCTAGGAGTGTCTCCTACGTTAAGGACGACAAAATAGCTGGCTAGCTAACCTCGGTAAATTAAGATAATCACTCTAAGACTACACACTCTAACTACACAATTATCTTGGATACGAAGACAGCAAAGACAACTATGTAGCTAGCTAACACTACACTAATCAAGTCGTTCAGTTGAGTGTGATAGTTACTACAGTGCTACGGTAGACGGTGAACGTGTTGGGCAGATAGGAGACGACGAAATACGATAATTACGCAATTATCTTTGATACAACGACGACTATGTAGCTAGCTAAGAAGAAATTGCTAAGATTAGACAAATCAGACCGTTGTACTATAATGAAATGTAATGAAATGTAATGAAAAAGTTATACAACCTGCAGACCGAAGCGCGGATGCGACCGGCTCGCTCCAACCCGGAAGACCAAGTACATATTATTACAAAAACAGCTCAAATAAGCAAGCAAAGAGAAACGACAGTCCATCATTACTTTAAGACATGAAAGTCAATCTGGAAAATGTCAAGGCCGTTTAAAGTTTCTTCAAGTGCAGTGGCAAAAACTATCAGTGATGAAACTGGCTCTCATGAGGACCGCCACAGGAAAGGAAGACCCAGAGTTACCTCTGCTGCAGAGGATAGGTTCATTAGAGATACCAGCCACAGATTGCAGCCCAAATAAATGCTTCACATAGTTCAAGTAAAAGACACAACTCAACAGACTACGTGAATCAGGCCTTCATGTTCGAATCTATCTATCTATCAAAGCTGGGATCGAGAGACTGAAAAACAGCTTCTATCTCAAGGCCATCAGACTGTTAAACAGCCACCACTAACATTGAGTGGCTGCTGCCAACATACTGACACTGACTCAACTCCAGCCACTTTAATAATGGGAATTGATGGGAAATGATGTAAAATATATCACTAGCCACTTTAAACAATGCTACCTAATATAATGTTACATACCCTACATTATTCATCTCATATGCATACGTATATACTGTACTCTATATCATCGACTGCATCCTTATGTAATACATGTATCACTAGCCACTTTAACTATGCCACTTTGTTTACATACTCATCTCATATGTATATACTGTACTCGATACCATCTACTGTATCTTGCCTATGCTGCTCTGTACCATCACTCATTCATATATCTTTATGTACATATTCTTTATCCCCTTAAACTGTGTATAAGACAGTAGTTTTGGAATTGTTAGTTAGATTACTTGTTGGTTATTACTGCATTGTTGGAACTAGAAGCACAAGCATTTCGCTACACTCGCATTAACATCTGCTAACCATGTGTATGTGACAAATAAAATTTGAATTGATTTGATTTGATCTATCTATCTATCTGGGGGTGTGGACACAGAGCTAGGGTTGGGGTTCTGTCTGTCTGTCTGTCTGTCTGTCTGTCTGTCTGTCTGTCTGTCTGTCTGTCTGTCTGTCTGTCTGTCTGTCTAGGAATGTTTGGCCCTATTGTGCTGTTGACATAAAACCCTTGAAACTACAAAGAAAATTGACATAGGGAGGTGGTGAGTTGTTTGATTGGACTTCTCTGGTGATGGGGTTGAGAGATGGGAGGTGGGGATTGTCTTTGGAGCTCCTGATGACTTGATGGTGGTGGGATGTGATGAGGGGAAAGTCTGACAGACAGTAAACCCTTACCCCGAGATAACAGAGGCTCACTGACACCAAGGGCTATAGCCAAGACAAGAGGGAAAGTGCCAGAGAGCAGCAAGTGAGCTTGCATTTGATTCCATAAGGGGAAAATAATGACATAAACCATCCAACCACAGACACATGGTCTAGGAGTAACAACACCACCCCATCATCAGCAAACTATTTAGTTGGTGAACTAACTCTTTCATCTGAGTGTATCCTAATGTGGTGTCGTTATAGTTACGACTGAATAGATGTGTCCATATGCTTTGTTTTGCGTTTGTTGTGGCCTTGGTTGCTTTCATGCAGAATGTTAGCTATCTGAGAGTAGTGGTTTATCGTTTACAACTACAGTTAAACATATTCTCCGGTACTTTTTACACTTTTTAGCCAGTAGATCTGAAAGTAGCGCTCATGAGTCAAAGGTGGTCCCCGGAAATTGCATACTATGTTACAAATGTGCAGATATGTGCACTACATCATTGCTTTCTCTCTGCTGTGTGTGTGTCTTGCTAGCTGTCACTCAAATGGTGAGCAGTTGAAGTTCATTGGCTGAAACTCGAAATGCTAGGGGGCTGGCCCATGTGGGGGTAAATGTTGGGAAAATGAACAACACGTTAACACATTCATCCCAAATAAATAGGTTTAAAAAAATACTTACTAGTCGCCAAAGTACCGGAGCATGTCTTTAATGAGAAAACATTTGTTGTTAACTGGAGCAGGCATTGATGGAATTATGTGTATCAACTGAATGAAAGAATGATATTACACAAAGATTTTGTATTAATCTTGATTATCTTCCTTGTTTGAATCCATACTGTGCAGACAGACTAGACTACTGTACTGTACAGCTGGGCCTTGAGTCCATGGGCCATTGTTTGTAGGCCTACCTCAGAGATGTTACAAACCACTTCACAGGCCTCCTCCGGCTCTTCTGTTCATTTCAGTCATTCTCATTTCCATACCATTCAACTTCTTTGTCTTTTCTACCTGCAAAGATAGTTATAAGAGAAAAGACTGTAAGAAAAGATGATGAAAATAGCCTCTGGGTAGTTTTTTCTTAGTGTTCCACCCCACTTGCGCAGGGAGAGACTGTCTGTGTGATTCCAGTTTACCACCAACATGAAAAGAGAAATTTACTGTGCTGAAGGACGCATTTAAGAAGAGCACAGATCTGAAACTGAGTCGTATAGTGAAGAGTCTCAGAGCCTGGGATAACAAAGGCTTTTTCTAGCCTCTGTCCTGTGTTCTAGAGGATTTGATATTGGTGAATGAATGGAAACTGGACACCTCCTCTGCTACCAGCTCACGTCTGTTTGCAGCACAGCAACAGGGCAGAAGTTGCAATCAAAGATGTGTGTGATGCGATCCTCTCTAGACCTGGGGGTTTGAGGGTTTGACATGGTGTCCCACGCTAACTCAAATGGCTCCTCTTCAATGGCCCGCCCTATTCACAATGCTGCTTGTAGCTGAGAAAACAAAAAGGAAGATTGTAGACAAAGCGCAGTGAAAAGGTGAGCTACATGTTATTGTCTGTGATGAACTTGGTAATGGAAGGAGTGGATTAGGGCAATTCCATAGGGTATATTTAGTTTGCAAAAATGCCAGGGACAGCTGATCGAATCTGGGTAATCATACTGTCTATCATGTAGAGTAGATAGTGGATACAATGCAGCAATGGGGAATACTTCTTAAGAAGAATATGGGAGGCATCATAAATAATCCCATACTAGGCCACATCATCCCTTTATATTCAACCCATTAGCCAAAATGTCCCTCAAACAGACTATACTGTAGGAAGATGGTACCTTGTGGAGTCGCAAGTGTGATACTGGATGCTGCTGTATATCAATGGATACCTAGGTTGTACTGAGTGGTACACGATTCAGTTCACAATTCCATTTTTTATTTTCTCTTTTACACGGGTGTCCTGCCTCTTTTTCTGTTCTGTTTTTACACAAGTTGTCTGTGTTTATAACAACAGTCATCATAGCCGGTTTAGTTGCCAAATTTGAGAGACTGTGTTTACAAGGGAGATGTTCTGTTCTATCTTATTAAATTGCCACTCCCTTTCAATAAAAGGCCTGTATACAGTACTTAAATTGTTCTATCAATAGTGTTTACAGTACTACACACAGCATATTGATTTCAATGAAAACAGCTGAGGATTAACTTCATGCATATATTCCACTTTTCTGAGAATCAAAATCAGTTCAGAAAAGTAGTGTTTTGTCTTTAAATGTGTCTTTACAACCCCAGTAAACCCTCAATTGAATACATAGTTTTAAAAAACACACACATATTCAGTATTTGGTATTAAACATAATGTACTTGAACATACAGTATATAATAAGAATAACAGAATAAATAATTGTATGAACTGACTTGGAATGTGTATAGTGCAGTGTCATGTATTTATTCAATGTCTTTCTGAGAAAGGTTACATTGGATAAACCTTTGTACTGAGAGGCCCAGCTGGTTTCCATCATGTTATAGAGGCTTGGGTATAATCCTAACAAGGCTATTAATATTAGCAACATATTTGCCTTGTCACAATTAACAGCTTAATTTTACTAAAATTTAAAAATCAGCTTTATTATACTGTAATAATAAGTCCCTAAATTCCAGAGTCAGGTTTGAAATGTTACTGTAACTTGCAGTTGTGTAAAGTACATACGTAAAAATACTTTAAAGTACTACTTACAGTAAGTAGTTTTTTTGAGTATCTGTACTTTACTTTACTATTTATATTTTTGACAACTTTTACTTTTACTTCACTACATTCCTAAAGAAAATTATGTGCTTTTTACTCCATAAATTTTCCCTGACACCCAAAAGTGCTTGTAAAATTTTGATTGCTTAGCAGGACAGGAAAATGGTCCAACTCACACACTTATCAAGATAACATCCCTGGTCATCCTTATTGCCTCTGATCTGGTGGACTCAACAAACACAAACACTTTATTTGTAAATGGCGTCTGACTGTTGGAGTGTGTCCCTGGATATCAATAATAAAAATAAAAAAGCTTAATATAAGGAATTTCAAATGATTTATACTTTTACTTTAACTTTTGATACTTAAGTATATTTGGGCAATTACATTTACTTTTGATACTTAAGTACATTTAAAACCAAATACTTTTAGACTTTTAGACATTTTCTATTAAGGTATCTTAATTTTTACTCAGGTATGACAATTGAGTACTTTTCCACCACTGATAACTTATGATATTGAAAGCATGAAACGATTTCATGAAGTGCAAAGTTTTTGCCATTTGGTATTCAGCTATGTGATGTGCTGAACAAAATGTAGTGTGGTCTGTCAGCTGACCTAAAGGAGTCTGGCCCAGTTAGACCTGATCCCTGAAACAGAGCCTAACTACTCTACGGAGGAAAGAAGGGTGTCTGGTTTCACATGAGAGATGATAAGGATGTGAGGGGTTGGGTCGTGGAACACTGGAACACTTGCACAATTTAGCTCAGCTCTGTGTGTGTTTGAGAGAGAAGCTGTGTTCGAATACTCTTACTAACCGCACTAACCGTACTATTTGTGACGTGAATTGAGTATGCTTATTGGTCATAGTATGGATATAGTTAGTATGCCAAACGTTCCCGGATGTTGTACTAAATTCGCCAAAATATAAAGTATACACACAGAGGACACTATTCCCATACTTTATGGACCATAATGCAATTCTTCAGGAAATGGGTGTGGCTTCACATCATTTCCAGATTTGAAAAAAATGCCGGAAAATATGCAGTAAAAGGAAAACAAGAGCGGATACAAATTCATTGCTTTAACTAATTATGACAAATGTTAAGAAAATGCTGAGAAATGTAATAAAGTAATGACTTTTCAAATAAGTTAACTCACACATAATATCGGCTGATAATTTGTTTGCTATGCTGTGCTTACAAACCACATAGAGTATCATTACAGCTGTATGAACCGGTATGTTGTTAGCTAGCTACCTAACGCTAGTTAGCTACTTATACATCAAACTTGCCAGTATATTAACTATAAGCTATCCAACTAACTATCCAGTGTTTATTGACTTGATTATTCCTGTCATTCTTAGCTTAGCTAAATGGTATAGTTGTTGTGCATTCTCAATGGTCATTCGGGTGCTTTCATAAATTCGCTCTGGCTATCTACTCCGAGTGTACCAGAGCTCAGAATAATTTATTTACTCGCGCTCAATACCCATTGAATATGGTCGGTGTCAGTAAACGTCGGCAAAAGAGCGGAATTAAATTGTTGTCAGCCTCACTGTTACAGTCACCTACTGTACGTTCTGGATAACATGAAAACTGCCTAACAAGCTCTGCAAGGGGGAGTAAATGGTCAGAGTAGTCTCATTTGTGACTGGAAGTAGCTAGTAAGCTAGCCAACGTTAGCTTGGGTGCTTGACTGCCATTGTAAGGTCAGAACGCTCAAATCAACCCTACTCATCAGCCCGAGCATCCAGTGTGCGCTCCGAGAGCAATACGCTCTGAATTTACAAACTGAGAAAGAGAGAGACAGTGAGAGAGATAGAGATGGATACTTCTCCACCTTAGTATAGCAGAGCAGTTAACCCTAAAAAGGGTCTATCTACACACTCATTAGAAGAGACAGTCAGGGATCTTATTTGCTAAGCACAATGAGGTAAACTGTTCAGGTTCTATGAAATAGACATCTGGAGCGGTATCAGCAACTTCAAATGATTGAGCACTGAGCAGATAGAATAGTTTTATTTGTAACTGATTAACTCGAGATTAACGTCAGAATATGGTGCAACTTGAAATACATAACGGGGCGGCAGGGTAGCCTAGTGGTTAGAGCGTTGGACTAGTAACCGGAAGGTTGCAAGTTCAAAACCCCGAGCTGACAAGGTACAAATCTGTCGTTCTTCCCCTGAACAGGCAGTTAACCCGCTGTTCCTATGCCGTCATTCAAAATAAGAATTTGTTCTTAACTGACTTGCCTGGTTAAATAAAGTAAAAATAAAATAACAATAATATTGTAATAGTTGAGTTTACACCAGGGTTGTCAAACTCATTTCCCCCCTGGGCTGCATTCGGTCTTCAACACTGATTTATAAAAAATATATATTTTCCTCACTGTCAAAATGAGCAAAAAAATCTATTCATTGTTTTGGGAGTTTTCAATGATCCCTGACTGTCTAGCTTTCTTTTAGGAGATTTTTGACGAGCTGGAGACTGTCAATAAATTGTATGGAAGTAGGTCCATTATTATTTCTACACAGTTTAGATTTGGTTTTAAGTTTTTTAAGTATATTGAGTTTATTTCCCCTTCCCGAATAGTTCTGATATATTTTTAAAAATTATTTTGTTATTTGATTCAAATCACCTGTGGGCCAGATTGGACCCCCGGCCGGATCCAACCCATGATCCATGGGGCGGCAGGGTAGCCTAGTGGTTAGAGCGTTGGACTAGTAACCGGAAGGCTGCAAACCCCCGAGCTGACAAGGTACAAATCTGTCGTTCTGCCCCTGAACAGGCCGTTAACCCGCTGTTCCTAGGCCGTCATTGAAAATAAGAATTTGTTCTTAACTGACTTGCCTGGTTAAATAAAGGTAAAATTTAAAAATTTAAAAAAATATGTTTGACACCGCTGGTCTACATGTTTCAAATGGGACCCAGAGAGGTTAAGAGTTGACTGTACTGCAGTTGAACCCTTCAACCTTGAATGCTGATAAATAATTGGAGTGAGGACACAGCAGCCATGTGCGTCAGTAACCCTAGGCAGGCACTGATAGAGCTTCCTGTGTGTTCCCATCCATCCATCCTCCCTCCTCCCCCCTGGCCCTCAACAGGGCCACCAACACCAGGGTGACAAAGAGCCAAGACCTCCCGAGACAATGATTCCATTACCACATGCCTCAGATTTCCGTTGACTCAGGAGGGCTTTGTTCTGATAGAAATAACCCACAGTCCACTGTGTAAAGGTGTCCAATAGGATCGGCTGCTGGAGGAAAAGTACTGTATTATTAAGATGTTGAATACTAGATATCTGTGCCTGACATACAGTGCCTTGCGAAAGTATTCGGCCCCCTTGAACTTTGCCACCTTTTGCCACATTTCAGGCTTCAAACATAAAGATATAAAACTGTATTTTTTTGTGAAGAATCAACAACAAGTGGGACACAATCATGAAGTGGAACAACATTTATTGGATATTTCAAACTTTTTTAACAAATCAAAAACTGAAAAATTGGACGTGCAAAATTATTCAGCCCCCTTAAGTTAATACTTTGTAGCGCCACATTTTGCTGCGATTAAAGCTGTAAGTCGCTTGGGGTATGTCTATCAGTTTTGCACATCGAGAGACTGAATTTTTTCCCCATTCCTCCTTGCAAAACAGCTCGAGCTCAGTGAGGTTGGATGGAGAGCATTTGTGAACAGCAGTTTTCAGTTCTTTCCACATATTCTCGATTGGATTCAGGTCTGGACTTTGACTTGGCCATTCTAACACCTGGATATGTTTATTTTTGAACCATTCCATTGTAGATTTTGCTTTATGTTTTGGATCATTGTCTTGTTGGAAGACAAATCTCCGTCCCAGTCTCAGGTCTTTTGCAGACTCCATCAGGTTTTCTTCCAGAATGGTCCTGTATTTGGCTCCATCCATCTTCCCATCAATTTTAACCATCTTCCCTGTCCCTGCTGAAGAAAAGCAGGCCCAAACCATGATGCTGCCACCACCATGTTTGACAGTGGGGATGGTGTGTTCAGGGTGATGAGCTGTGTTGCTTTTACGCCAAACATAACGTTTTGCATTGTTGCCAAAAAGTTCAATTTTGGTTTCATCTGACCAGAGCACCTTCTTCCACATGTTTGGTGTGTCTCCCAGGTGGCTTGTGGCAAACTTTAAACTACACTTTTTATGGATATCTTTAAGAAATGTCTTTCTTCTTGCCACTCTTCCATAAAGGCCAGATTTGTGCAATATACGACTGATTGTTGTCCTATGGACAGAGTCTCCCACCTCAGCTGTAGATCTCTGCAGTTCATCCAGAGTGATCATGGGCCTCTTGGCTGCATCTCTGATCAGTCTTCTCCTTGTATGAGCTGAAAGTTTAGAGGGACGGCCAGGTCTTGGTAGATTTGCAGTGGTCTGATACTCCTTCCATTTCAATATTATCGCTTGCACAGTGCTCCTTGGGATGTTTAAAGCTTGGGAAATCTTTTTGTATCCAAATCCGGCTTTAAACTTCTTCACAACAGTATCTCGGATCTGCCTGGTGTGTTCCTTGTTCTTCATGATGCTCTCTGCGCTTTTAACGGACCTCTGAGACTATCACAGTGCAGGTGCATTTATACGGAGACTTGATTACACACAGGTGGATTGTATTTATCATCATTAGTCATTTAGGTCAACATTGGATCATTCAGAGATCCTCACTGAACTTCTGGAGAGAGTTTGCTGCACTGAAAGTAAAGGGGCTGAATAATTTTGCACACCCAATTTTTCAGTTTTTGATTTGTTAAAAAAGTTTGAAATATCCAATAAATGTCGTTCCACTTCATGATTGTGTCCCACTTGTTGTTGATTCTTCACAAAAAAATACAGTTTTATATCTTTATGTTTGAAGCCTGAAATGTGGCAAAAGGTCACAAAGTTCAAGGGGGCCGAATACTTTCGCAAGGCACTGTATGACTTGTTACCTATGAAGTGAACTCATGGCTCCCATCTCCTATTGAATCTGACCTATAGGAGGTCTCCTTATTCCAGAGGGCCTGGGAGTGTTTTGGCCTAATTGCCCCTAGCCTCTTCCCACTTACGCACACCTGGCGCTCATTTAAGAGCTTCCGTTCCTAGGACTCCATATATGCCATAGAAGAGCTGGACATCAGTTAAATCCACGTAGGGGAGGTGAAGCTTGCACATGACGGCTGACGCAATGATTAATCACAGAACCTAGAGTCCGATGGGAATGCCATGTCTGCCTCCCACAGCTTAAACACTCCACCACCTCCCACAATTAAAGTACATTTTCTTGAACTGTACCCAACCTCTGGACCAATGTTAAAGGGATAGAGTCCTCAAAATACAAATGTACATGATGTTTCACTTATCTCGGCTGTAGGCGATGCCTAGAGACAGTTTTGGGATATTTAGTTATCTTCCTGAGATACCGTACTATATAGTCATTGCACGGGTTCCGATCACTTTGAAAATATATCTAAAACATCTTACAAACAAGCTAATTCAAATGTTATCATAGGTAAGTAGACATTGCTTTTTTAAAAATGTCAACATCAGGCAGGAAGCAGAACTTGAAACAGCCTTCTAGGGGATAGGGGTGTGAGTGTATATTGACATATCTAAAGCTCTTTATCATCCTATCAGCATCACTTCAGACATTCCCCGTGACTTTGAAGGCAACAGTCAGTCAGACCTTTATGAGTCACATAAAATTATATGAAAGTTATTTGAAAGGTCTCACTCTGCTCACTTTTTAATGATATCACCGATGATTGGTTACAGCCTTTTGCTTTGAACTTTCCACTTAGTGAAATAAACAATGGTACCAAGAATAAAAACAATCAACACATGTTTTATTTTCATAGTTAAAAAAAGAAATAAAATAGATATCACAACCCCTTGCATACGTGACTTTTATGGTCCTGTAAAAGTCCTGGAAAGTATATCTGCTGAGTAAACCACAAAGTCTGTCCATCGCCTCTCCCGATTCCCTGAAATTGAGGAATGGCTTTGTACAATGATTAATTAATCTGCTCACTCGCTTTCCCTGAAACTAGAACTAATCCTGCCAATGTTACGTGCCTCCTAGAAGGAGGGAGGTGCAGGAATCAGGAGCAGGAGAGCAAGGAAGTCCCAGTGGCTCAATAGTTTATTCAGAAGTCCCAACTCAACAACAACATGGGGGGGAATACGCCCAAACGAGGTCGCCACACACAGGGAAATATACGCTACACACGGGGGAGAAACCTCTACTCCAAAACATATACCAAAACGGTACAACTGCCGTAAGAAAGAAAACCCCGTGGTGCAGGCACGCACCCCTAACAAAGTAACCACAGCAAACAATCCCACACAAAGACTAGCAGGCACCGGAGGTAAATAAACCCACCGAAATCAACTAATAGGACACAGGTCTAAACAAAACAGACAGACACAAACAAAAAGGAAAATTGGATCGGTGCAGCTAGTAGGCCGGTGATGACGACCGCGGATTATTCACCAATAACCAACACTTCCACCATTAATATTTCAGCATTGCCCATCTAATGTTTTTCTCATGAGGTTTTATATCACTTATTGGTATGAGATATAGATGGAAGGTTCATAGAATCTGTGTGTTATTTTAATCCCAGGAAGTAGAAAAGTGACCACTCATCCTTGAATATTTTCCCGGTTTTTACAAATCTTCCATCCCGAGAATAAATCACTGTTCTCCCAGGTAACCCGGTATTTCCTGCCAAACCCGTAAGTGTCATTCAAAAGAATTATAAAGCGAATAAATGTCTGGATTTGATTAGAGCTTTGATCAGCATGAAAATTCAAATCTAATGTTACCTGAACCTGATGAGCCATATATTAAATACATTGAATGAGCCCTACATTAACCACATTGAATGAGCCCAAGCCCCAAAAAGCCCAAATGATTGTGCCATTATCCAATAGATATATGATATAGGCTACTGCACATTACACACGACAGAAAAACATAAAAGCCCATAGATGTAGCTAGCTATATGCTCTATTGGGTAAATAAATTAAACTCGCTCCAGTAGGCTAATCTTTTTGAGCGTGAACTATATTACTGTACTGTATTGTATTATGCTGTATTATGGAATTACGCACATCGTAAATTTTTAATTTTATTTCACCTTTATTTAACCAGGTAGGCTAGTTGAGGACAAGTTTGCATTTGCAACTGCGACCTGGCCAAGATAAAGCATAGCAGTGCGAACAGACAACAACACAGAGTTACACATGGAGTAAACAATAAACAATAAACAAGTCTATAACATAGTAGAAAAAAAAAATCTATATACATTGTGTGCAAACCATGATAACGCAGAAGAGAACATGTTATTTTGGTGCAGCATGTGTCCCTTAAAGTTACAAGCATAGGCTAGCAAATTTGATTTGAATTTTGAAATATAATAGGTCCTATTTGTATAATTAGTAGGCTGAGACAAATTTATTCTACCTTTCATAATATTTTCCCTAATGTTATTAACCTATACCTCGTATTTCTCTCTCTATTATTGCTTCATTCCTCCCTCACTTTTGACAGTTAAATGAAATAAGTTTTGTTGTCCTTATCTTCATCATTCCAATGTCATCCTTGAATAATATAGGAGTAGAATTAGATGCAGAAGGCTTTCACTTCTCTTCAGGAAGATTGAATGGTTATGGGTCTGAAAGAATAACTGCTATAGCCTACCGCCATTGCGTGTTCGCTCTTCTTTCAATCTACCCGGGAGTTCTATTCACTGCTGTAATTAATATTCAGCAAAAAAAGAGCTTGTGTCCCTCTTTAAATAGTCTATTGGTATAAGAAATGCTAAAGAAAAGTATGTCCAACAAACTTTTCTAGTCTAACTTTTCCTGCATGGGACTCCAAGAGCTAAGGAGCTATTTTTAAGGAGAGGCCAGGAGAGCACAGGTGCTTACATATCGCGCATGAGATAGAGGTTAAAAGTTATAAGCTTATTATGCATAACCCATCATCAATTAGCTAAATATAAGGCTAATACTGCATTGGATTTATAACCTGAATGAGGTAGGCTAGGACATATATATATATATATATATATAAATATATCAATCTAAATTGGATCCAATTTCAATGGAGTTGATAGAGAGAGAGAAAGACTGCTAGAGAGTGCTCGCACGTGCACTGATTTAAAGCAATGCTATTCGAGAGATAAGCTGTTTAAAACTCTGGAGCTGCAATTAAAACAATTATAATCTTAAAAAACAAGGTGACCCCTGAAAGCTGGATGGAGATGGGTAAATTAGACTCACATTCAGTCTTTATATTACTGTAGCATAGGCTATGCTGCAGCAAATGTAGGCCTACCTGTTACAAGATTTTAAAAAGTTACCATGATGAGATGAAAGGTCTACACGCATTGTGAATTGACTCCATACTGAGATGGACTGTCTGTTCCCACCCTGAGCGTTGATTCATCATGCAGAGGCCGTAGGGAAGACAGATTTAAACATTGCATATAATTAAACAGTTCCGTTTCACGCCATGCTGTTCATATGAATAATTTATTCTAATTTACTGGTTTCTCACAGTTACTTTTCCCGGGAAAGGGGAGTAGTCACATATATAATTAAGAGCATTATAACCTCATTTTGAGTCATAATTCTCAATATAACTTATGTAATTAACTCACTTTACCAGATATAAGGAATAAATATTCCTGTCATCACAAAACTCAATTGAGCACTAAGTAGCCTTGTTGATAATAGAACTGGGTTGGACGCTACTCTTACCATTCTTGTGGTTTAGTTATACAGGTCTTATACCAGTCTAGGCCTTGGGGACCAGTCATAACTAACAGTCATCTGTTTTGAGCTGGTGCAGGACAATAGTACATGCTTTGTCACCCTATGAATAATTGTCAGTAGCTATGGCCAACATAGTGTATGTACTCATGGGGGAATTGCTGAGATAGTCCAAAGTTATGGGAACACACACTGCAGTTGGTTGACTTCAATCTCACTGCTCACTGGCCGCAGCAAATGAGGAGATGATCGGAAACATTTAGCAGCATTAAGCGTATCAGGATCAAATGATGGGAGAGTCTCTGAAGACAGAGAGCAGTAATTCACCATTCACAGGTCCCCAGGAGAGGAGGAAGAGAGGGGGAGGGAGGGAACATGGGAGAGAGAGAGAAAGAGAGAGAGATTGCGAGGGGGTGGGGGGTTAGACAGAGCGAGAGAATTAGGGAGAGAGAGAAAGAGAGAGAGATTGCGAGGGGGTGGGGGTTAGACAGAGCGAGAGAGTTAGGGAGAGAGAGAAAGAGAGAGAGATTGCGAGGGGGTGGGGGGTTAGACAGAGCGAGAGAGTTAGGGAGAGAGAGAAAGAGAGAGAGATTGCGAGGGGGTGGGGGTTAGACAGAGCGAGAGAGTTAGGGAGAGAGAGAAAGAGAGAGAGATTGCGGGGGGGTGGGGGGTTAGACAGAGCGAGAGAGTTAGGGAGAGAGAGAAAGAGAGAGAGATTGCGAGGGGGTGGGGGGTTAGACAGAGCGAGAGAGTTAGGGAGAGAGAGAAAGAGAGAGAGATTGCGAGGGAGTGGGGGGTTAGACAGAGCGAGAGAGTTAGGGAGAGAGCGCTATCTTAAGATGACTGCACTAATGTAAGTCGCTCTGGATAAATGCATCTGCTAAATGACAAAAATGTCAACCTCGTCTCAGAACATTTCGTATTATTCTTGAGGTAATTCCGAGACACTCCATTTAGTATGATATGTTACGTTTCGTATGGTATGTATTAACTTGTGGATGTCCATCACCCATTTCGAATGATAGGCGAGATTAGATGGAAAGACAGGCAGAGTAATCATAGAAGACCAAGGGGCATGCAGTGTGATAAGTGGAAATGACCAAAACAGCCAATGTTAAGTAGCCTGTCTCAATTAGATGAAAATATGTAATAACAAATTCTTAAGAACTAATCTTACTGCAGTGTTTCCCTTCACCTTAGAAAATGAAATATATGTTACAAGACTTCACTAGATGTTCTATAGTCAGAATAAGAACCAGATTCCTTCCTTATACTTTATCACCTAAAGTTCAGCTCATAACATTGAATGACATTTACCGATGTAATGTTTTCTTAAGACTCAGATTTAACTTTGACTTTAACCATTCTGTGGTTTGTAACTCACATATGGAAATGGCAGAACATATTTTCTTCACGTTAACCTACTAAAACCTTTTGGGATTTCAGTACTGGATCACATACCTATAATGCTCTATTCATACCCATTTAACATTTAATAACATCATGTTTGGTTTTCTAATGGAGGACAGGAAGCTGAATGTACATATAATAACTTCATCATCATGGCAGAACATGTTTTTTATTTATCTACCCCCCTGTTTACTGTTACTTAAAGGAGGTAAAGTTATATAAACAATCTTTGAAATTGGTTGAATCCAAACAAGCCCTTGATTTTCATAATAATTTCTGTAATTTGATTCCTGAATAGACCACCCTATGTATTTGTGTTTTTTTACTTATTATTTATTTAGTTTTTATTTGTACAAGGTTGCTCAGTCTGTGTATAGAAATACATGTTACTGCTATACAGTGCGTTCAGAAAGTGGTCAGACCCCTTGACATTTTCCACATTTTGTTACATTACAGCCTTTATATAGACAGGTGTGTGCCTTTCCAAATCATGTCCAATCCATTTAATTTAACACAGGTGGACTCCAATCAAGTTGTAGAAACATCTCAAGGATGATCAATGGAAACAGGATGTACCTGAGCTCAATTTCGAATCTCATAGCTAAGTGTTTGAATACTTATGCAAATAAGGTATTTGTGTTTTTAATTTTTTATAAATGTGCTTTTATCATTATGGGGTATTGTGTGTAGATTGATGAGGAAATTTATTTAATCGATTTTAGACATTTTAGAATAAAGCTGGAATGTAACAAAATGTGGAAAAAGGGAAGGGATCTGAATACTTTCCAAATGCACTTGGCATGGGTCCTGGTTGCATTACTGTCTGGTATGACAACTGCTCGGCCTCTGATCGCAAGGCACTACAGAGAGTAGTGCGTACGGCCCAGTACATCACTGGGGCCAAGCTTCCTGCCATCCAGGACCTCTATACCAGTTGGTGTCAGAGGAAGGCCCTAAAAATGACTCCAGCCACCCTAGTCACAGACTGTTCTCTCTGCTACCGCACGGCAAGCGGTACCGGAGCACCAAGTCTAGGTCCAAGATGCTTCTAAACTGCTTCTACATTTCTACTTTTCTTTTTTTTTCTATTATTTTTCTTAAAACTGCATTGTTGCTTAAGGGCTTGAAAGTAAGCATTTCACTGTAAGGTGAACCTGTTGTATTCGGTGCATGTGATAAATACAATTTGATTTGATTTTGATTTGATGTGAATTATGCCTGTTTGATTTTTGAAAATGTCCCCCCCCAAAAGAAAAATTGAAAACTTAATAAATAAAAAATATATAATTATGTAGCCTGCCTCAAAGGAAAGATTTGTTTATCTCATTTGGAGCACATTGTTATTGTGAAGACTGACACCACATCCTTGCACATCCTTCCTTATCTTCTGAAGCTATTTCAAAATCTAATTTACTATGTTTCCAATTCAGAGACTCATATGCATTGGGTTTAAAGTGGGTAGATGTTTGCTGGCTTTCCAAGTGGGATGCGATGCGGCCTGGTTTGATTGGTTTGTCAGAATTCTTTAGCTAAGTGAATCTCAGGAAACGTTGTTCCGTTCCAAGTACTTCATTGCTAGAAAAAGCATGCAATATAAGTACATTGCTTCAACAAATCTGGGGTTGATAAGGAAAACAAAAATTAAATCAACAAGATAAACTGTGGGAGATATTGTCTCTGATGGACTTGAAGGTCAATTAGACCATCCTTAACCACTTAGTCAGGTACCCTTTCACAGTAACTTAACCTAAATCCCATTGACTACCCCTTGTTACTGTACTGTTGATGTACTACATTTAAGCTTGAATCTATATGCCATTACAATAGCAGACTGTAGGCTTCAACTTCATTTAACTGCTTGGCTGAACTGCTATGAAATAATTAGACCCAATTATGTCATTCAAGACATGACCTAGCCTTAAACGACATAACCTCCAGTAAAGAGACTATTTCAACAGTCAGTCAACTCTTACATATTAGGGTCTGATATTAAATATGAATAAAAAAGACGGGTGTGTAATTAATACAATATTTTATCAGCTATATTGGTATGCCTTCAACTGGTACAAAAATCCATGAGAAGTGGTCAGTTTTATGAAGTGGCACTGCCTAAAACAGATTCTCTCTCTATAGCCAGAGTGGAACACCTGACAGAGGACCCACAGGAAGACCTGATCCAGGCTGGAAACCAGGTAGAATTTCACCCCCTCCTCTTTGAAGTAACAGAGACGGATTCAGACCCCTTATTATCCTGATACCATCTACACTTAGACATGTAAGTTAGCGATTCAAATCTATGGGGACAGATTGGATTGCGTTAAATAGTGCCATTTTATAGTTTTCTCAGGCTCTCCTGACTCTCTCAAACGGACGCCGCTAACAATGAGGAACAGAGCTGAACATTCAGTAGCAAAGACTGGCTGGGAAAAAGATATCCCTTTTTGACAGATCGTTTTTTGGGGTCGATGTTTCCATCATTCACTATGACGTGGTGGGTCTTTAGGACCAATCTAGCAGACATGATATGGACAGAGGGTTCAAATGAATTACACTCACATAGTGTGAGAGTATTACAGAAGATTTGTTATGAATTATGTGCTTCATAAATATACTTTGTGTCCAGATGAAAACATTGGCTAACGTCATACAGTATGACCGCAGTAAGGGTTGACTGACAATGTGTATTAATGATGTTACACTGTATCTACCTCTGTGAATGTTTCCACGGTTTCCCTAAGCCGCATGGAGGGGAAATCACATATCTGGTGTTTCAAAATATCCAACAAATTGTTCTCTTGTGTGAGAAAAAGTGTTTTCATCAAGGATAATCAGACAGCAGTCTACCAGAGAGGTAGTTGAACACCTGACAGCCAGGGGGAAAGGAGGGGGAAGGGCATTTTATTAAGTGAGATGATAATCAGACAGCAGACTACCAGAGAGGTAGTTGAACACCTGACAGCCAGGGGGAAAGGAGGGGGAAGGGCATTTTATTAAGTGAGATGATAATCAGACAGCAGACTACCAGAGAGGTAGTTGAACACCTGACAGCCAGGGGGAAAGGAGGGGGAAGGGCATTTTATTAAGTGAGATGATAATCAGACAGCAGACTACCAGAGAGGTAGTTGAACACCTGACAGCCAGGGGGAAAGGAGGGGGAAGGGCATTTTATTAAGTGAGATGATAATCAGACAGCAGACTACCAGAGAGGTAGTTGAACACCTGACAGCCAGGGGGAAAGGAGGGGGAAGGGCATTTTATTAAGTGAGATGATAATCGGATTGTAGAAACAACCATGTAGGAAATGGGATTCAAAGGAATTTTTCGATTGTGACTTAAGTTCTGTTTTGTTAGTTTTTAACCCTGTCGATAGGATTTATCTCACTAGAGGGACTCTGTGAAGTTTTATGTTATTCTTTATCACTCTATATCACTTTCTTTTTTACTGTGATGGATAATCCTGCTAGCCATGTTACTCACAACATTGAGTAACATGAGTGGTTCTGGAGACGCAGCCATAAACTAGAATCAGAACTGACCATAACTTAATGACTTCTAGAACCTATGCATGTGTGTATTCCTAGAAGTGCTACTTCTACTCCAAACAATTGTGTAAATGTGCTTGTGAAAGCGATGTACTGCCATGTGTTGTCATTCTACACCAATGAATTTAGCACAGTGTGGTACAGAACAGATGTCCTCTCTCACTCTGGTATCCCCCCTCTCCTGCCCCTCCCCCCACCCCCCTCCCCCAGAGTGCCTGCAATGTATCCCATGGTTTGTTTGGCCTCTCTCTCGCTGCCTTGTAAGAGTGGTAGGGATTCCAGCCGCCTTGGGGATGTTAGCGACACTCTGACGTGTCTGTAATGCAGGTATAGAAGTTACGCAAGATCTGAGCCAGATTCCCGTGGATGAATAAGGTTAAAAGGCTGAAGTCCAAAAACACCACAACAAAAACCAGCAGTGTTGATTAAATAAAGTGTCAAATGTATTGATAACAAAAGTTGGACTCTTACGATAGAGCTCCATCCTTAAAGGCCCCATTCGTCACTGAGCAGTGTCAGGGTCTTGAGAGACATGCATGACATTTCTTTGGCAGCAGTGGAAATGGCTTTAGCATGACCACCAAAACACAAGCTGGTAGGTAAAGGACCGAAGATCAGGCTTTTGTCTGGCAATGTGAAAAGGAAATTAAACAACAAACGAACCAGACATGAGACCTAGATTCTTTGACGGGTGAAATCGACTCACACACGGAAGGTCTACTTCAGGTTTTAAAAGCGTAGTAATTGACTTGTTTATAAAGTAATATATAGTGGAGTGTCTGTCTGTCCACATCTTTGTTGCTGAGTATCTCAACTCCGTCCATACATCTGTACTGAGTTGAGTTGCGATGAGTGTCGGCGGAGTGTACCACCGACTACATCGAGTACCTATAAGTCGATACTGGTTGTTTAATGCCAACCATGTACCTATGTTTGTCCTGTGTAACTGAAAGCTTTTCTTTCTGTGCTGAAATCCATAGTTATTTATAAAAGTAGCATTTTACGTGACCTCTGCCAAGGGAGCCGTTGGTTGTTAATTAACTTCTTATGGCTGCAGGGGCAGTATTGAGTAGCTTGGATGAAAGGTGCCCAGAGGTGCCCAGAGTAAACTGCCTGCTCTTCAGTCCCAGTTGCTAATATATGCATAGTATTATTAGTATTGGATAGGAAACACTCTGAAGTTTCTAAAACTGTTTGAATGATGTCTGTGAGTATAACAGAACTCATATGGCAGGCAAAAACCTGAGAAGAAATCCAAACAGGAAATGGGAAATCTGAGGTTAGTCGATTTTCAACCCGGCCCCTATTGAATACACAGTGGGATATTGGTTATGTTGCACTTCCTAAGGCTTCCACTAGATTTCACCCGTCTTTAGAAACTTGTTTGAGGAATCTACTGTGAAGTGGGACTGAATGAGAGAGGAATGAGTCAGAGGTCTGCCAGCAGTCACGCTCTGGTCACGTGCATTTCACATGAGAGGTAGCTGCATTCCTTTGCTTTTCTGAAGACAAAGGAATTCTCCGGTTGGAATATTATTGAAGTTTTATGTGAAAAACATCCTAAAGATTGATTCCGTACATCGTTTGACATGTTTCTACGGACAGTAACGGAACTTTTTGACATTTCGCCTGCAACTAGGGAACGCACTTCATGACTGGATTTGTTTACCAAACGTGCTTACAAAAGTAGCTCTTTGGACAAAAATTATGTACATTATCAAACAAATCAAACATTTAATGTGGAACTGGGATTCCTGGGAGTGCATTCTGATAAAGATTATCAAAGGTAAGTGAATATTTATAATGTTATATCGGATTTCTGTTGACTCCAACATGGCGGATATCTCTATTTGTTTTCTGAGCGCCGTTCTCAGATAATTGCATGGTTTGCTTTTTCCGTAAGGCTTTTAAAAAATGTTTTTATCTGACACAGCTTTTGCATTAAGGAGAAGTGTATCTATATTTCCTTGTCTAACAATTGTATTTTCATCAACATTTACAATGAGTGTTTCTGTAAAATTATGTGGCTCTCTGCAATATCACCAGATGTTTTTGGAACTAGTGAACATAACGCGCCAATGTATACTGAGATCTTTTGATATTAATATGCACTTTATCGAACAAAACATACATGTATTGTGTAACATGAAGTCCTATGAGTGTCATCTGATGAAGATCATCAAAGGTTAGTGATTCATTTTATCTCTATGTGTGCTTTTTGTGACTCCTCTCTGTCTGGAAAAATGGCTGTGTTTTTCTGTGGCTTGGCTCTGACCTAACATAATCGTTTGTGGTGCTTTCGCTGTAAAGCCTATTTGAAATCAAACACTTTGGTGGGATTAACAACAAGATTACCTTTAAAATTGTATAAGATACATGTATGTTTGAGGAATTTTTATTATGAGATTTCTGTTGTTTGAATTTGGCGCTCTGCACTTTCACTGGCTGTTGTCATATCAATCCCGTTAACGGGATTGCAGCCCTAAGAAGTTTTAACAGTGAAGGAGTAGCCCGTCTGCACGGCTGATCATTTTTTATCAAAAACTATGGATTCACTCTATGACAACTAGGACAAGCACATGTACACAGTAAGCATTAAAGAATGGATATGTATAAAACAGTGGCGGTCGGTGACATTTAAGATGAGGGAGGAAGATTTTGTTTTTTATGCGCATGGCCTTATTTCTATTACAGCATATTGGATGACTGTCATTCATATTCCATTCACCCAGCTCAATGCCACGTTGTTAGGTTTAGGCTACTACATGATGCTCAAATGTTTCCTACACCCATCATGCTACAACCTAACCAATGAATGAAAGTTTACAATGTAGGTACACAAGTCGATATCATTTATTTTGTAATCAAGGTGATAGACAGTGACCCATTCAAGACTGCCTTGCACATGTTTGCCTGCATCTAGCAGATCTAGGGTGTAATCATTAGTCCAACAGTTACAAAATAAAATTTATATTGGACAAACCTTCATGTTATAACCACTAACCTCTACACACAGCCTACATCGTTGTCGCCATATTAGCTTATGTCATAGTCAACATTGCTACTAAAAATAATGTGTTAGTAAACCCGCTACAATCATGCAGTACAGTGTACAGTCAGAAAGCAGTTTAGCAGTTACACTGGTGGGCCCCAGTGGCAATAGATTAATAAAACCCAAAGCTTAACTTAATTTGGAAGAGTTCCAGTGTTGGATAGCCATAACCGGCTCGCTAACATAGCATCCCTCTGTGTTTGAGCCAGGTTTTTGAGTAGGCTAAACTAGCTAGCTGCATTCGCTAGTGCTTCTCCTTCATTTTGTAAAATAATAATTTGTTCAAAACTGTTCAGCTATTGTCTTTCTCTTTGAGTCATCAATTCACCACATTTTTGCAGCAGTGCTAGCTAACTGTAGCTTATGCTTTCAGTACTATATTTATTATCTGATCCTTTGATTAGGTGGACAACAAATCAGTTCATTCTGTAAATGTTCTTATAGGTTGGAGGACGTCCTCCGGAAGTTGTCATAATTACTGTGTAAGTTTATTCAAGGGGATATTTTTGGTATTTGGTATTTTATTAGGATCCCCATTAGCTGTTCCATAAGCAGCAGCTACTCTTCCTGGGGTTCACAGAAAACATGAAACATAATACAGAATGGCATAATACAGAACATTATTAGACAAGAACAGCTCAAGAACAGAACTACATATATTTTTTTAAAGGAACACATAGCTTACATACACACAAACTATCTAGGTCAAATAGGGGAGAGATGTTGTGCCGTGAGGTGTTGCTTTATCTGTTTTTTGAAACCAGGTTTGCTGTATATTTGAGCAACATGAGATTTTTTTTTAACCTTTATTTAACTAGGCAAGTCAGTTAAGAACAAATTCTTATTTTCAATGATGGCCTAGGAACAGTGGGTTAACTGCCTGTTCAGGGGCAGAACGACAGATTTGTACGTTGTCATCTTGGGGATTTGAACTTGCAACCTTCCGGTTACTAGTCCAACGCTCTAACCACTAGGCTACCCTGCCGCCCTGATGGAAGATGGAAGGAAGTTCCATGCAATAAGGGCTCTACATAATACTGTATATTTTCTTGAATTTGTTTTGGATGTGGGGACTATGAAAAGGCCCCTGGTGGCATGTCTGGTGGGATAAGTGTGTGTGTCAGAGAACCATAAGGCTCCTAGGTTTTGTATTGAAGTCAATGTACTCAGAGGAGGACAGCAAATAGCTGTCCTCCGGCTACACCATGGTGCTACCTACAGAGTGCCGTTGAGGCTAAAACCAAGTCCATATTATGGCAAGAACAGCTCAAATAAGCAAAGAGAAACGAAAGTCCATCTTTACTTTAAGAACTTTGAAAGTTTCTTCACGTGCAGTCACTATTTTAGATTCTTTGAAATATCTAAAATCTAAAATCTATTTTGATTTGTTAAACACTTTTTTGGTTACTAC
This sequence comes from Oncorhynchus nerka, assembly GCF_034236695.1. Classification (NCBI taxonomy): domain Eukaryota; kingdom Metazoa; phylum Chordata; class Actinopteri; order Salmoniformes; family Salmonidae; genus Oncorhynchus; species Oncorhynchus nerka. The sequence goes on from NC_088417.1 coordinate 83,960,868, forward strand.
TACATGATTCCAAATGTGTTATTTCATATTATTCTACAATGTAGAAAATAGTAAAATAAAGAAAAACCCTTGAATGAGTAGGTGTGTCCAAACTTTTGACTGGTACTGTTCAGTGGTACACTCCACCGACACTCACAGCAACTCAACTCAGTAGAGATGTAGACATGGATGGAGTTAAGATACTCAGCAACATCTTTTCCTTACTTGGTTAGACTGTTTTGTTGTAATTTATGAGGAGGTTCCATTCAGTCTAGCCATGGTCAAGTATTAGATACTATTAGATACTACAGCATTAATAATGGATATTTTTGACAGTGTTTTTTCTTTGATCTGTATTAATATATGTATTTATTTTATAGGTCTTTCTCTTTCCTGTTGTTCATCACTCATGATGAAAGGATAAAGAGCAAACTCCTCAACAAATATCTATTTCTTAAAAGACATGAAGACAACACTCCTATCTTCACCCTTTATGGAAAATACCAGAAACGGCCAGATAAGACTGATGTTGAGAGAGACCTGACCTGTCTGGCAACACTTCTACCACTGAAAAAGGAAGACAGCGAAAGACAGGAAAATAGAGAAATGTAAAAGAGGAAAGACGACATGTACATAAGATAGAGCGGTAGAGATGGTGTTAAGGCATAGGGAGAGAGAGGAGAGAAGTTGAGGAGAGAGAGTTTCCACAATTCACTCCTAACCTGTTCTGAGGAACTGGTAGGGCTTGGAAGGGGAGGGAACAGGGTGAGAGGGAGGGGTAGAGGAGAGAGAGAGAGAGAGAGCGAGAGAGGGGGGTGATAGGAGGGTAGAAAAAATGGCCTCACACACACACACACACACACACACACACACACACACACACACACACACACACACAGATACAGACACACACAGGCAACTAAGCAACAGAGGAAGAAAAACTCACACACATAGATCTTCAAAGCCACAAGTTTCATAGACTGACAATTATCCTAAGAGATTACATCTGGGGGATTGCGTCAGATAAATAAGGTGAGAAGAGGGGCAAGACTCAGTCACCTCAGCGCAGCAAGACAGACAGACAGACAGACAGACAGACAGACAGACAGACAGACAGACAGACAGACAGACAGACAGACAGACAGACAGACAGACAGACAGACAGACAGACAGACAGACAGACAGACAGACAGACAGACAGACAGACAGACAGACAGACAGACAGACAGAGAAGAGAAGAGAAGAGAAGAGAAAAGAAGCAGCACTCCACCACTCCACTCAAAGGGACTCGGCTCAGAGAAACGGAGAGAAGAGAAGGAGAGCTCCAGCTCACACTCTACTCTAACTTTCTCAGAGGGACCAAGGACACAGAAAGCCAGCGCTACCGCTCTCACTCCCTCACATAGAGGAGCACAGCACAGCAGAGAGAGAGAGAGATACACTCCAGCGAAGTGACTTTTTGAGAAACAGCCAAAGAGAACAGAAGAAAACCAAGGATTACATGGGTCCCTTTTTCTCCCCTCCTTGGATTCTTCATTTTGATGAGAAAAAGCTTTAGTTTTTCTGTTTAGAAATTGTTTATTTTTTTCATTTTTGGAACATTTTTGCTGTCTCCCCATCCCCTCTTCTAACCCTCCCCTTATCTCATCCTCTCCAGAGGTGGTAGAGGTAGTTTCTCATTTGTATTTAATGAGGAGAGTGAGCGGTGGAGGGCGAGAGGTGCTTGTTCCCCAGCAGAGGTGTTTTGAGTTATGGACGTTGACACATTCCTTTGGAACACGAGAGGAATAAGCAGCAGCAGTGTTGTCGTCGTCAGCCGCCGGGGGTTTCATCTCCCGCTCTCAGCCCTTCTCCCTCTCCCCTCTCCAGCATGGTCCTTTCTGTGAGCCTCTCTCCAGTCCTCCCAGCTCCAGTACAATGTCCAGATGGACAGTGACTAAGGGTGCCGCCGCCTGGTCCTGCATTCGTCTGTCCCTCATCTCCACAATGCTCGTCCTCCTGCTCTACCCGTTGCCCTCCACGTGTCATCACAATGCACCTGGGGTCGCCACTCACTCCATGCTGCGCTTGCCCAGGGTGGCCAACACATCTTCAGCTACTGTTGTGGGGAGGCATGTGCGCAGCTATAATCATCTCCAAGGAGACGTGCGCAAGAGGAAACTCTACTCCTATCAGAAGTTCTTTCTCAGGATTGATAAAAATGGCAAAGTCAATGGCACCAAAAACAAAGACGATCTCTACAGTAAGTAACCCCATAAAATATGCACTCCCTCAGCTTATGTTCTGTGAGTTTGGCTTCTTTTCTCTCCCCTCTCACATGTGGGTCTCATAGAGTTTGTGGGGTGGTGGTTTTCCCCCATTGTTATGGCATTGCTCTCAGATTTTTCTCCACTGCACATTTACACATAATAGGAACCTTACCTGGTATTCTGGTGGGCAGCAGTGGTGGGCAGCAGTGGTGGGCAGCAGTGGGCAGCAGTGGTGGGCAGCATAGATCATGTGTAGCCTGTGTTTCGTGTCTCTCTCTCTGCCTGGGCAGCATAAGGTTCTGGAAGCAGCATGTTTGTTGCCTCAGTTACTCAGTGTACTTTCCTTTAGAGCACGTCTACTGGAACCAATTAGAAATAGCCTGAAGAACCCTTTTGTCTCTGAGCAAATATAAAAAAAATCAACATCATCCCTGGGGCTCAGGGATCACATCCCTCTATGTTTTCTTTTGTGACATATTATATCACTTTATTATAGGTCATAATACTAATGATACTAGTGGCATATATGTTATCATTGTTTGAGGTTTTCATCAACCTCGTCCCTTCCCAGTTGCCGTAGCCGTATCCTTTACCCTTTATGGGCACGGCTGACATGAATCTCTCTAAGTGCTTGTATCCATTCACACACCCCTGCTGAGAATGACACCTCAGCTCCTTGTCATGCTGCTTAAAACGCTACAATTGCCTGCCTGGGTGCCGTAAAGTTTACTATGCAGTGAGCAATACACCAGACACCCAGGACAACACTCGCAGCACCTGACCGCCACAGTCTCTCTGTCCAAACTGGCTGTGCACTTTCTGTCAGCCAACTCTGAACACACTGTGGCCCTAATAAAAGAAGGCTTTGCCATATGGAGCCCATGTGGTGTGAGGCTTCTCCTCACTGACAGGTCCACTCAAACGCTGAGGCTGTGCAAGACATGGCTGAAGGAATGTCAATTAGCAGAGCTTCCTCTCGCCTTCAGCGCTCACAGTGCTCACAGTTCAACCATTAAAATCAGACGTGTCAAAAAACACCAAAAGTTCAAGCTTTGATATCAGGTCACGACATTAACACCCAGGCGTTGAATACTTAGATAGTTTGAAAGCCACTTTACAATATTCTATAGGGGCGTCTTTCTTGTTTATTGAAAGATAGCGGTAAAAAAAACTAAAGAGAATATTGAGTGTCCAATGCATGATGCATGTGAGTTGTTCCCGCCAATAGCCAACCACATGTGAATATAATGCGGTTGTCATTAGCTCCCAGAATGACCTTAGGCACAAGTCTGGCTGGTAATAATGCTGAAACCAGATGCACAGAGCACTTCTTGGGGAATTCACATCCCATGCAGACCTAATACTGTCCCATCTGAAGTGTAGCTAGACTGGGCCAGGAATGTCTGGGAGGGGGGTTACTCGCAACTTTTTTAGCCTCTAAGGAGATTTATATACACAAGCATCTTATATGAATCTAAAAGTAAAATGCCCACCAGGTTGCAGCAATGTCCTGTGTCCCGCTGACTGGAAACCCATCAGTTTGTGGTGAAAAGTCAAAGATGTGGCACAAGACGTGGTGATAAGCACGTTTTGGTTTATTTATTCAGAAACTGTAGAAACTACAGTTTAAAAACTAGGTCTCCTGGTTTGGTCCTAGAAAGGGGGTCTTGTTGACTAGTTGAAATGTCTCAAGGTAGCAGGAAGATAGAGAGCTGCAGGGTAATATTGCTATATGTTGGTGGTGATGATAAAGTTGCTGGGGGAGCGATTGTTTTCTCCTTGCTCTGCAGTTTGTCCAGTCATAAACCCTGACAGTGGGACAGCTGAAAAAGGATCCTAAGTATTTATTGAGCAGTGGAAGGGAGATTGTTCTGAGTACATGTTCATCTAGCCTGTCACCTTCTCTTAGTCTATTTGTAGCTTGCAGCATCATGGAATTCGTTTTCTTGTTCAAATTAACCAAATATCAGAAGACTTTCCTCATCAGGACTGAGATGTGATGTTCTGTGCTGAAATAGGTTCACTTGGAGTGTCTCCAGAAAAATGTGTGAAAATGTGTCATACTTTGTGAGGAAAAGCAGATATTGAGTAGGTGTGTCTGTCTGTAAACTTAGATGTCATGGTAGGCTGATGCGTGGCAGAATATGGTGAAATTGGTTCTAATTACACAGTGTGGGACCAGTAGACATTGCCTGGCCAGGCCTCCACTGCCCACAGAATTGTAGCCTGTTAGGGTCTTTAGCCTTTGCAGCTTTGATGTGCCCATGTACGGAGGCTAAATGTTTACGTACGGTAGAATCAAAAGCCAAATGAATGAAAGATCTTCTAATTAAATGAAATTAAAAGTCTGATAACATATCTTTCTGGAGAATGATATGATAATTAGTGCTTTTGTTTATTTGTATAACCGTAGGTCAGTTTAAGCCAGACCTTTCAAGAATCATGGCACATTTCTTTAGGTGCAGGGTGAGAGTTGGTCCTTAGTTAAATATTCTTGGTACAAATACCTAGTTAGGACACACTACTTGGGCACAAACCTGGTTTCTTAGAGCCTCTTTGTGTGCTGTGTTGGTCAGGTCTGTGCTGCAGCCTGGCCAGTCTGTTACCCAGCCCCTTTCTCTCTCTCTCAGCCGGGCCCTCCACAAAAGACCCATCTATGCGCTGTTTGAAACCCAATCCAGCCCATATTGTGTGATTCCCTTTCAGAATCCATCTGCTCAGTATCACTTTGTCACACTGTGTTAGCAGATATTACTCTCCAGTATTAGAATAGTATAGCACTGCATGTGTGAACCAAACAAACAAGCTTATTTTCATACGGAATCCTCAAATATGTCCATTATTTTTTGTGTTTTTCGAATGTCACCAAGCAATAAGAAACTGTTTATAACAGATGGGCGTCTTTTACCTTAGTCATTCTCTCGGATTTGACATCTGGACCCCTTTCCTCTCCTCTCCGTTGCTTATCAATGAAACAAACTGGAATTGAATAAACACCCTCTAATATACTTAACTCACCCACAGTGGACTATGGTCTGAAGTTATATACTGGGGGATGCTGGGGAGGAAGGGGGGCTGCTAATGAGCATCATTAGACCCTGACAGTTTTGATTGAGGGGACTTAGCAGTTTAGGGTTCAACTGCAGGTTGGATTGTGAGCTCCCCAGTCAGTCTCTTTCCAATCATGTTGTCAACTTTGTGGGGTGTACTTCACGGAGGGGACAGGCAAGTAGCCATCCATCCCCCTCTCACCCCATTCAGCCCTTGCTCAAATCTGATGCTGCTTAATTAGTATTACAGAGGATCCCTGCCAAAACGGGCTGTTCCGAAGCCAAACTCATTTGTTTGTGTCAAGTTCTAGGGCATTAAGAGAACATTGATGTGTTGTGCTCCTGGATGAGATGCTGGTGCATAGCAAACACAGTTTATTTGTAGTAGCAGCACTTGATCTGTCATGTCATGGTTCACTCCTTTCCTTATATAAGGACCCTGGACATTGTGTTTATTTTATTTTATATTGCATCATTTGTTACAGCTACTGTACCTCTAGATCTGATATTCAACTTGCACCATGCCCTTTTAACTGATGCCTTAATATACACTACTGGTCAAAAGTTTAAGACCACCTACCCATTCAAGGGTTTTTCTTTATTTTTTACTATTTTCTACATTGTAGAATAATAGTGAAGACATCAAAACTATTATAAAAATATGAATAATACAGAAAATATTATAAAATTCAAGGGCTTGTTTGGATTCAACCAATTTCAAAGATTGTTTATATAACTTTACCTCCTTTAAGTAACAGTAAACAGGGGGGTAGATAAATAAAAAACATGTTCTGCCATGATGATGAAGTTATTATATGTACATTCAGCTTCCTGTCCTCCATTAGAAAACCAAACATGATGTTATTAAATGTTAAATGGGTATGAATAGAGCATTATAGGTACACTACCGGTCCAAAGTTATAGAACAACTGCCCATTCAAGGGTTTTTCTTTATTTTTACTATTTTCTACATTGTAGAATAATAGTGAAGACATCAAAACTATGAAATAACACATATGGAGACATGTAGTAATTTTTATACTGTCTGTGTGTGTTTGTCCTGTCTGATGCACCCTGTCATCCCTGAAAGAATTGCCCTTCTGGGAATAATAAAGTTGTATTATATTGTACTGTATAGCCAAGGAAGTGAGACTTGACTGAATCTAAAGCTCCTCTGACTGACCCAAAGTGACCCTATAACTATCCAACCTTTAATAGTGGGTGTTATCCTCTGCTGGCCTGGCTGGTTGGATCTATCGCAGGGTGCATCTCTTTCTGAGAAGATTTGTGAAAGGAAATGGTTCTGACAAGAGGTATCATCTTAAGTGTTGCAAAGTGTACAGAGTCTCAGTGTACAGCCCTCAAATTAAACTCTGGACCTCGAAGCCAGTTCCACTGCATTTTTTCATGGTTCCCCTCTTATCAGATTCAGATGGTTTAATAATCACATGTCCAGGGTTGCAGATGTGATTGCAGGGTTCAGTGAAAATCTTAGGCTTCGAGATCCAACATCAGAGACTAATTGAGACCTAGGACACCAGGTGGGTGCAATTAATTACCAGGTAGAACAGCAGGCTCCGGACCTCGTAGGGTCAGAGTTGAATACCTCTGGCACAGAGGATGGGGGGGACTAGGTAAATCTAGAACTTTTATGGTTCCACTAGATCCTGGATGATGGAGGACGCGGGCTCTGATGTTCCATGGCTCAGCATTAGAACCATGTCTTAGGAAAAGGGCAATGGAATAGGCTATAGACTAGTGGTACCTTTGAAAATGGACTAATATGATTGGTTGGTGATGATCAATCAAAAGGGGCGAGTGGAAGTTGTAGAAATATTAGTTTTCCTATGTGTTTATGTTCTCTTTTTCTCAGCCGATAATTACAGTTATTGGCTCTTACGTGCTTCTTCATGAGCTTCGTGGTGGTGTTGAAACACAAAGCTGTGTGTTCCCTCACTGGTTTGCATTCTCTTAGCAAGTGGAAGTGTGGTTGTGTGTCTCTTGATAATGTGTTTATGCGAGGATAGAAAGACACCATGATGTGAAATGTGTAAGTAAATGTATGTTGTAACAGCACCCGTCTGCACCACACGGATGGCACTTTCTCTTGAGTGTTCTCCTTCTGTCTGTGGTTATAGTGCACATTTATGGTTCTCCTGGGAAATCTTAACCACACAGGCAATAAAAGTGAGTTATGAGGAGTGTGTGGATGTACAAAAGGTTAGTGCCAGCGTTTATTTTTATTATATTTGACCTTCGTAGACTTTCTCTTTTCTGATTCATAAATAATGAGCGACTGTTTGACCAGGGGTTTGGAGAATGTGCATTCCAGCAGTTCTGAATGATGTCTAATTTACTGTTACGTCCTGTCCTTTTATATTTAGTATTAGAGGCAACATGTTTAGGGATTATTTTATTCTAGACCAGGGGTGTCAAACATATGGCCCGTGGGAAACCAACTCAATCTACTTTAAAATGACTAAAACCAAATCTAAACTGTGTAGAATGATAATGGACCTACATTCATACAGTTTCTTGACTGTGTCCATCTCGCTAATTATCACCTAAATGAAAGCTAGACATTCAGGGAGCATCAAACATTCCAAAAACAATAGATAGAGGACAATTTTTGTTTCCTTTTGAGGACGAGGAAATATTACCAATTTTCAGTGATGCCTTATGGACCTCGTTGAAGACCAAATGCCGCCCCCAGGGAAAAATGAGTTTGACCCTCCTGTTCAGGATTTAGGATAAATTATTACACAGGAGTAATTTTTTTGCGTTGCTTATGAAAACTGTTGTACAAACATTCTGAGTGTTTCCATATGTGTTATTTCATAGTTTTGATGTCTTCACTTTTATTCTACAATGTTGAAAATAGTTTAAAAAAATAAAGAAAACCCTTAAATTACATTTGCCTGGTACTGTAGGTTCTGGATGGCAGGAAGCTTGACCCCAGTTATGTACTGGGCTGTATGCATTACCCTCTGTAGCACCTTGCGGTCGGATGCCGAGCAGTTGACATAGCAGGCAGTGAGGCAACCGGTCAGGATGCTCTCGATGGTGCAGCTGTTGAACTTTTTTAGGATCTGGGGACCCATGCCATGTCTCCTGAGGGGGAAATGTTGTTGTCATGCCCTCTTCAAGACTTTCTTGGTGTGTTTGGACCATGATAGTTTGTTGGTGATGTGGACACCAAGGAACTTAAAACTTTCAACCTGCTCCTCTACAGCCCCGTCGATTTGAATGGGGACTTGTTCGGCCCTCCTTTCCCTGTAGTCCACAATCATCTCCTTTGTCTTGCTCACATTGAGGGAGAGGTTGTTGTCCTGGAACCACACTGCCAGGTCTCTGACCTTCTCCCTATAGGCTGTCTCATCGTGTCGGTTATCAGTCCTACCACCGTTGTGTCATCAGCAAACAACTATTTGTTGTGATATTTGTGTTGTTTGTTCTATAACCTATTAGTTCATATGCCTTGCCGCCGTGATATATAGGCCTAAAGCCAAGACAATAAGAAGGCAGAATAAATTCAACCACTCCTTTGTTTCATCACAAAACCGGGAGAGCAACATCTGTCAGGTCCACAAAGCATATTGCATGTAACAAACATTTGTACTCCCAAGTAGCGCAGCGGTCTAAGGCACTGCATTTCAGTGCAAGAGGAGTCACTACAGTCCCTGGTTTGAATCCAGGCTGTATCCCATCCGGCCTTTATTAGGAGTCTCATTGGGCACAGTTGCCCAGCGTTGTCCAGGTTTGGCTGCACTAGGCCATCATTGTAAATAAGAATTTGTTCTTAACTGACTTTCCTACTTAAATAAAGATTAGATTAAAAAAGAAAGAAACCTACAGCATGGTCAATCAAGTTAATGTTTCCCACATTTTCGGACTACTAAACAACTATTGACATAGAATACCGGAGAGTTACCTTAAGTCGCAAAGAAAACCAGAGGTGCTTCCACTATTCTAGCACCATTTCAACTTCAACATTTCAAAATCACCTATGATTAGTCTACAGTGACAAATAAAAAACAAAAACAATTTAGTCCAATCAACGTAAGCTAAGTATCAGGTGGCTGTCCATGGTACTGATTTCTCTCTCTCTGTGTGTGTGTGTGTGTGTGTGTGTGTGTGTGTGTGTGTGTGTGTGTGTGTGTGTGTGTGTGTGTGTGTGTGTGTGTGTGTGTGTGTGTGTGTGTGTGTGTGTGTGTTTGCGTTAGTGGTGAAAAAGTAGCCATTTGTCATACTTGAGTAAAAATAAAGATATAGCACAGATACCCAGTAAAATACTACTTGAGTAAGTCTAAAAGTATTTCTTTTTAAATATACTTAAGTATCAAAAAGAAATGGAATTGCTAAAATGAACTTAAATATCAAAAGTAAAAGTATAAATCATTTTAATTTCCTTATATTAAGCAAACCAGACGGAACAATCTTCTCGTTTTTTTATTGACGGATAGCAGGGGCACACTCCAACACTCAGACATCATTTACAGATAGCAGGGGCACACTCCAACACTCAGACATCATTTACAGATAGCAGGGGCACACTCCAACACTCAGACATCATTTACAGATAGCAGGGGCACACTCCAACACTCAGACATCATTTACAGATAGCCAGCGGGCACACTCCAACACTCAGACATCATTTACAGATAGCAGGGGCACACTCCGACACTCAGACATCATTTACAGATAGCAGGGGCACACTCCAACACTCAGACATCATTTACAGATAGCAGGGGCACACTCCAACACTCAGACATAATTTACAGATAGCCAGCGGGCACACTCCAACACTAAGACATAATTTACAGATAGCAGGGGCACACTCCAACACTCAGACATCGTTTACAGATAGCAGGGGCACACTCCAACACTCAGACATCATTTACAGATAGCAGGGGCACACTCCAACACTCAGACATCATTTACAGATAGCCAGCGGGCACACTCCAACACTCAGACATCATTTACAGATAGCAGGGGCACACTCCGACACTCAGACATCATTTACAGATAGCAGGGGCACACTCCAACACTCAGACATCATTTACAGATAGCAGGGGCACACTCCAACACTCAGACATCATTTACAGATAGCAGGGGCACACTCCAACACTCAGACATCATTTACAAACTAAGCATTAAAATGTTGTGTTTAGTGAGTCCGCTAGATCAGAGGCAGCAAGGATGACCAGGAATGTTCTTTTGATAAGTACTTTTGATAAGTACGAGTACTTTTGGGTGTCAGTGAAAATGTACGGATTAAAAAGTACATTATTTTCTTTAGGAATGTAGTGAAGTAAATGTAAAAGTTGTGAAAAATATAAATAGTTAAGTATAGATACCAAATAAAACTACTGAAGTAGTACTTTAAAGTATGTTTACTTAAGTACTTTACACCACTGCCTCCTACACCTCTTCACCCCCTACACCTCCTCCACACCCTTACACCCAGGTCGACAGACTTGTGTTGACAATTTCTGACTTTAAACCTTTCAGCCAGTATCTCCCTTATCACAGAGGAAGTTGGAACTGTTTAAAGAGGTTGTGCATTCACTTAGATTTGTGAAGGCCTATTACAGAAATCTGATTTGTTTATAGTGTAAGAGTTATGATTCATAGCGACATTGAAACTCAATGATTGAAAGCAAGCCAGTACTTTACAAAGTTCAAACTTCATCATTTTGCTCATCTTCAACTAACCCCTCTTGAACCCTTCTCAGGAAAAAAAAAGGTTGATCAGGGTAGCTTAGCTTTGTCTTCAAAACATCTTCTTCTAGTTTCTGCCCCCTCATTTGCCCTATTTAGAGTTCAACATGGAGGTATGGCGGTCCAGATGTATGCCTAACCTTTAACCCCATTACTTAAAGAGAGGGTCATTTGTGCCAGGGTTAGTCTAAGGGGGAACACAACTGTCTCCTCACTATCATTGTGTCCTGTCTGTCTCTAACAAGCTGCAGTCAGAGAGAGAGAGAGAGAGAGATGCGGTGCAGTGGTAGAAAATGATGAAAATGATGATACCAAATTGTCATACTTGAGTAAAGTAAAAGATACCTTAATAGAAAGTTACTCAAGTAAAAGTAAATGTAAAAATAATTGCTAAAATATAGTTAAGTATCAAAAGTAAAAGTGTAAATCATTTAAAATTCCTTATATTAAGCAAAGCAGACGGCAAAGTTTTCTTGTTTTAAAAATGTACGGATAGCCAGGGGCACACTGCAACTCTCAGACAATATTTACAAAAGATGAATTTATGTTTAGTGAGTCCACCAGACCAGAGGAAGTAGGGATGACCACGTGTTATCTTGATAAGTGCGTGAATTTGACAATATTCCTGTCCTGCTAAGCATTCAAAATGTAATGAGTACTTTTACAATATTTGCTTTATGAATGTAGTGAAGTAAAAGTAAAAGTTGTCAAAAATATAAAAAGTAAAGTACCCCCAAAAAAGTGTAGGAGTTAAGTGTAGGAGTTAAGTGTAGGAGTTAATACTTGTGTTTGCGTTGTTTTGCAGTGGATAAATGTTAGTTCACACAGGGGCCTTGACAACTTGTGACAGCTAAACTCAGCTGAACCTCTTATTGATATCGCCACACATGAACCCCAATACATGGTTTGACTTCATGCAAGGCTGTTTAAAGGCCCAGTGCAGTCAAAGCTCTGTTTTTCCTGTGTTTTATATTATATAGTCCAACAGCTGATAAAACTAACTGTAAAAGTGTGGGGAAAGAATGGATATGTTTTATTTCCTGATAGTTGCTGGTTGAAAATACAATCTACACAGGACCTTCCATGCAGTACATTTATTAATGCACCAACAATAAGTAGAGTTTAAAACCTCTCTGCCATTACCAGCTCGTTTTCTGTTTTCCCCTCCACACTCTGACCACTCCCAGACAGTCCTAGCAAAATACTTGCTTGAGAAATAGTTTTTTGCTAAAATGCCATTTTTGCCCATTTGAATGGAAATCTATTACAGTAAGGTACTTAATTGTTACCCAGAAATTATTTGATATTGATATAAAATCGGCTGCATTGGGCCTTTAAGTACTGTTTCTACTCAAAATTCAAATAAGGAAAGCTAGCAGTCTATGTGGTGACTGACCAAATTCGCTGGGGATAAGGGGAAACTGAGGCATGGCTCTAGGGGTCACAGTTTTCCCCTATTCTTTAAAAATCATGATTTAAGTATATTGTTTCAGCACTTTCCTGATATTCACCCATCAATTTACTCTTGTGTCAATCATTGACTCATCTGAACATGTTTGAAATAAGACACAGATTACGTGAATCGCATAGTCCTGCCACTAAACCATCCAGCCACCTCTTTATTCTGTGTCTTCCAGCAACCTCTCAGCCCTTTGTAAATTATGGATTATTTACCATGGAATTTGAAGTTGGCAATCTTTATTTTGATGAATTTTCAATGTTTACCTTATTTGCTGAAATAGTGCAGATTCAAAACGCATACAGACGTGCAGGAATTTACTTGTTCCTTAAACCAAACCAGAATGTCAAAGGCTCACAATTCATCAGAATGCTTCAACAGAAGAGCAACCTTTGAACATACTGTCAGCTCTGCAACAGTATGTTGTTGCCCAGAGCCCAGGATTGGTAAAGCTACATGGCAATTTCTCTTTTTTGGAAGATGCACTGCTAAGTCTAACTTGGATAGGCCAATGTAGTTGAATAGTAAGCTGTCCAGGGAGGGAAAAGTGAGCATGTTTCATGTGTCTGGGTGCTGCAATGTTACAAACATTCACTAGGTCAGGTCAAAGTTGCAAATCATCGAGAACCACAGACATCACAACACATTCAGAGATGTCTACACACGCACACACACACACAGAGTGTGGTGGGACAGATGGAAGTTGGTGAGCGAGAGAGGAGAGAGAGTCTTAATGGAATCATCAAAGGTAGCGCAAGGAGACCAGTGCTCCGACCAGAGACGCATCTGGACGGTCGTCCCATTTTAAAGGAACAGGCAGGAATGCCAGCTAATTACCCATTGCATGCGTGAGAGGGGGGCTGTCCCTGGGCAACTCGTGGCTGGAGCAGGAGCCCTGGATCTTATCCGTCACAGATCCTATATCCCGATACCCACTGCTTTACTAGCTACTAATGCAACACGTTCCCACACTGGCCAACACTGGTCCAACACTATCCCCATCCACATGGATGACTGCTCTCACATTTATAAGGGGGAACAGAGTGTGTGTGTGTGTGTTTGTGTGTGTTTTTTTGTGAATGTGTCACATACTCAATACCTGCCCTCAAATATGGAGGGATCTAAAACAACAAACAGAAAACTGTAACACAACAGACATAGGAAAAGCTGTTGATGCACTTTCAGGAGGAAATGTTGAAAGTTGTGGTGATAGGTCTGGAGCGGATTCGTTTGTTAGGCCTACTGCTTGAGTGCTGCAGTGTATGGGACTTTTCCCAGCAGTAAAAAGGCATCTGGACTTCAAAAACATGGCACCTTTAATCCCAATGACCCCAGGTTCACTACATAGCATAAAGAGTCTATAAAATGTCCAGAACAATTGGAATCACAACATTATGTTTACGCATGCATACCGTTTAGAAAATTCAAGAAAGGTTCTTAATTACCTTGCCAGATCAAACCCATAAACACACATGTGCCCAATGACATGTTTTGACATTTACCAGCAAAGATTTGGTGCTATAGCATGCTGCAGAACCAATAGCATTGGGTAAATCACATTATCTGAGAAGACTGCTTTTTTTTTTTAAACCAGCGTGAATATCAACATGCATTTAATTTGGTCTTCAATGTGCTTAAAACCACCATGACATAATACACAAGTACTATTACCCGGCATGGTAAACTGATCTCAAACCATGCTAATGTGAATGTTCTGTCTCAGAGAAATCTAATGCTATCTGTTGGCTGGAAAACAGAGCTCTGCTATTTGAAACATCACATTTATACTCAGTACAGGTTAATATTTTCTTCCAAATATCTGGATTGTCTTTTAATCATGCTTTGATGCCAGGTTTAAAATCACACACAGCTTGACAGTGTGGTGTCAATATTAGTCCCCCGTGTAAGACTGCAGTGAATGCACGTTTCAGGCAAAGAAAACAATATTGACAGCAGGACGGATTGTATTAGAGAAGTATTCATTTCTGTGTGGAGATGGATCTATAACACAAGTTGACTTGATTTGAAAGGCATCTCTAATGTTACTAAGCTAACTTAACTGTCGCTAGGTGAAGAAGCAGACAGTGAACAGGTGAAGTTTTCCTTCTATTTAGCACCAATACATTCACACCAGATCCATAACACACTGTCATGCTACCGCCAATCTACCGCCCTGGATCAGTCACCAATGAGTTACTAAAAATGTATAATCCCCATCGTTGTGTAAAATATCTGTCACAAGTCACTAATGAATAAAAATGTATTGAGTAGTCTATAGTCATAAATTACAATGACAGTGAATGGTGAAAACATCAGACATTTTTCTTTGACACAAGCCTTTGAACACCTTGTGCTTGTCTGGTTAGAGTGGGATATTTTCCGGCTTTATCAACCCCAATACTTCATTACTCATCAAGTATAAAATTCCCTCAACACCACAATAGCGTTTTTGTTTCCCAATGGATCTAGTGCTCCCTCTGCCCCTAATGCTGAAGCTGTTCCATGGACATGAACCCCTGTGCCATGGTGAATTTGACAGAGCATCAATCAGGCTGTCACCAGTTGTCAGAGGGAAGATCTCTCAGATGTTAGTCACTTTAACCTCAAGGAATGCATATCAAACTTGGGATTGTTGAAAAACCTGGAGTGTTTTTATACTGAAATCTAACGGTTTTACAATTAAAACGCAGACAAGTACCTTACCTTCTCACACCCAGTTGTAGGCCATCCAATGGGAGCAGAACAGCAATATAATCTTAGGAAGGGCCTAGAAGATAAACTGCGGAAACACTTTCACAGCCCTCCTTAACCTTAAAGTCCTGCTCCAGTCTCCTTTTCAGTTAATTTATCACCTGAGTTAGTTAACAACAGGCACATCTCAATAGGTGGTCAAGGTAAGCCATTACATGGCACAAATGGGGGAGGGGTCTTTCCTCTATTGTTCCTCAAATACGGGGGGATGCCAGTGACATCAGAGGGCACCATCAGGCCAACTCCTTGAAGTCTGCACAAAAACACACTATTTTGTTCTAAACATTTTTTTTTTACCATGAAGTGTGTGTACATAACTGTTTTTATACATGGGATCTTGTTTTTCAAAAGGAAAAGGAAAAAACTGGAATCACCACTAACCATGTTTAGGAGGCAGGGGGGAGTGTGTAGGGGGGTGAAGGGTGTAGAGGTGTTGAGGGGTGTAAAGGAGGTGAGGGGTGTAGAGGAGGTGGGTGTGTACAGGACTTGAGGGGTATAGAGGTGGTGAGGGGTGTAAAGGTGGTGAGGGGTGTAAAGGTGGTGAGGGGTGTAGAGGTGGTCAGCGAAGGAGAGATGTGCTGCTCTGCAGTGTAATGAAGCCGGTCCTAAAGAGAGCCCAGACACCTCTTCACTGATCTCGCAGGAGCCTGGGAGACAGAGTCCTGTGGAGGCCAGATCAAAGGTGTGAAGGACTGCTGTCAGGAGCCAGCTCAGGGTCAACACCTGACCCCCAGCCCCACTCCCTGCCCTGCCACTACCCCAGTCCCACCTCCTCAGACCCTCCTTCCCAGCAAATACCCCAGACCCCTCCCCTGCCACTACCCCAGTCCCCCTGCCCAGCCCCCCCCTGCCTCCCCATCCCTGGCCTGCCACTACCCCAGTACCCTTCACTGCCACTACACCAGCCTCAGCCTCCCTGCCCTGCCACTACCCCAGTCCCCCAACCTCGCTGCCCTGCCACTACCCCAGTCCCCTAGCCTCCCATCCCTCCCTCCCACTACACCAGCCCCAGCTCCATCCATGCCATTACACCAGCCCCAGCTCCATCCATGCCACTACACCAGCCCCAGCTCCATCCATGCAACTACACCAGTCCCAGCTCCATCCATGCCACTACACCAGTCCCAGCTCCATCCATGCCACTACACCAGTCCCAGCTCCATCCATGTCACTACACCAGCCCCAGCTCCATCCATGCCACTACACCAGCCCCAGCTCCATCCATGCCACTACACCAGCCCCAGTCACCTCCCTTGCCACTACACCAGACATAGCCCCTTCCCCTGCCCTTGCCACTATACCTCCTACCACTGGCCCAGCCCAGCCCTAGCCCCTCCTACCTACTCATGTAGAGTTGTGAACCAGCCCACTGATAATATGCTTCGCCAACAAGTTTCAGAACCAACCCCAAACCCCAACCCCCAATCCCAAACCTCAACCCCAAACGGTGCCTCTTTAATAGGGCCTGAGCTGTCTCTACACCCCAGGATCTGGAAGGTTAATTGGAAAGACATGCCTGTCATGGGGGCAACAAGTTGGAGTTCCCAGGACAACTATGCACACAGTCTGGGGTGACAACATTGGTGGTCTTGTGGCATCTAAGCTGCTTGAACTTTAGTATAGAATTGGTGTCTGGTGTTGATGAGAAAATGTAAGGTTTCTCTCAGAATAGGGCATGCATTGTATGTGCTGTAGTAGAGTCTAGGGGTAGAAATGGGGAGGCTTAGCAGTAAAGTCATCTGGATGAAGCTACAAATGTTGAGGTAATTATGACAAGATGTGATAATGTGAGTTCTGTCACCCTGCCAAGAAACCACGTCCCTCTGTGGAGATAGAGGGTCCGTGGGCAGGGACGGGAGGAGAGAGGCCACCTACAGAGCCCAGGGTATAAGGCAAGGCTGCTGCCAATGAGAGTCACACCAGGCAGATGACTCGACCACCCAATGGACAGTCAGTGAACAGAACTGAACTGAGCTACCAGCTGTCTGCTCTTCAGTAACCCTTTAATTAGCAGACCTGGCCTCTGCTAATGGTACTGTAGGAGAAACCCCAGACACACACATTACTCAAATACTGTGAACACATCAATCAATTGAGGTTGAAAGAGATAGAAGTCACAACTTACCTTACCAGAAATGTTTTACCTGAGCTCATACAATATCCCGATACACCATACACACACTCCCCCTTCTTGTGTGCAGTGGTAAATTCCTTTAGTGAGGCAAGCAAACATTGGACCACAAATCTAGGTAGCATGAATACAGTTTCATACAGTGAAATGAGGCGGAAAACTGATTTTGGACTCTGTTAAAGTCTTGTCCATCTCTGGAACTAACCCTTCATTAGCAATGAAGAACGCAGTCGACTGTTACAGGACCTTGGAGCCTGGTTTTACTGAATCTGCAATATAAAACACAGTCCTGCTATATACACAGGTGTTTTTCTTAGTAGTTTCAGAAAAATGTTGATTGCAGAATGTCAGCACCTTATTTTCTTGTTCATTAAGAAAACTCTGGTTATTACACTTTCAATATTGGTCATAAAACTTAAAAGTCCACCCTCACAAAACAAAAATGTCAGTTTTGGTCAACGTGCCAACAACAGGGAGAAAAAAACAACCCCCCAAACATAAAAAGATAACAGATTGAGGAGGCAGGAACAGAGGGCATAAGGAAGAGGAACAGACGTAGACTGTCATCCAATCATCCCTCCTTCCCATCCCCTGTTCATGAAGCTGAGGAAGGGGTGCTCTGTGTGCAACCAGATCCCATACGGAAGGGGCTCTCTCACGCCCGCCATGTATAGAGAAGCCTGTCTAATCTGTCTGTTGAATGGTGGCCACACTGCTTGTTTTGCCGGTTCACAGGTGCAGATGAAACCTCTATACATATGCAGGATCTTAATTTGAGCCAGTTCCCTACAGCAGGAAAATAATCCTGCAGCAACATAAGGGAAAATCAAGTCTGAAATTTCAAAGTGGAAATCACAAACTTCAGGAGACTTTTAAAACCTCAAATACACCACAAGTTTAAGTTCTCCTGCAACAGTGTGACCAAATTAAGATCCTACATCTGTATGTTTTCACACTCCTCCTTTGGAAGTTTTTGTCTTTGACTGTAGAAGGAAAACTAGGGGATGGGAGTCTGACTAGAAGTCATGACCTTTGAGTAGAATCAACAGCTGGAGACTGTATTGGTTCAAAGGTGAAGTTAGTTTACACGGAAGTCCCTGGCAGGGGTAGACTAGAGTCCCCAAGTGAGATACTCTTCCTATAAACTGTTAACCATAACATATAACCCAGTACAGTACAGGGACAGAACACAAGGTCCAAAGAGGAAGATACCACTGATCAAAGAACCCTGCAACAGCCCTCCTCAAATCAAATCAAATCAAATTGTATTGGTCACATACACGTGATTAGCAGATGTTATTATGGGTGTAGCGAAATGCTTGTGTTGCTAGCTCCGACAGTGCAGTAATATCTAACAAGTAATATCTAACAAATTACACAACAAATACCCAATACACACAAATCTAAGTAGGAATGAATTAAGACTATATACAGTTGTGGCCAAACGTTTTGAGAATGTTAATGTTAATATTAATTTTCACAAAGTCTGCTGCCTCAGTTTGTATGATGACAATTTGCATATACTCCAGAATGTTATGAAGAGTGATCAGATGAATTGCAATTAATTGCAAAGTCCTCCTTTGCCCTGCAAATGAACTGAATCCCCCCAAAAACATGTCCACTGCATTTCAGCTCTGCCACAAAAGGACCAGCTGACATCATGTCAGTGATTCTCTCGTTAACACAGGTGTGAGTGTTGACGAGGACAAGGCTGGAGATTACTCTATCATGCTGATTGAGTTCAAATAGCAGACTGGAAGCTTCAAAAGGAGGGTGGTGCTTGGAATCATTGTTCTTCCACTGTCAACCATGGTTACCTGCACGGAAACACGTGCCGTCATCATTCATTTACACAAAAAGGGCATCACAGGCAAGGATATTGCTGCCAGTAAGATTGCACCTAAATCAACCATTTATAGGATCATCAAGAACTTCAAGGAGAGTGGTTCAATTGTTGTGAAGAAGGCTTCAGGTCGCCCAAGAAAGTCCAGCAAGTGCCAGGATCTTCCCCTAAAGTTGATTCAGCTGCGGGATCGGGGCACCACAAATACAGAGCTTGCTCAGGAATGGCAGCAGGCAGGTGTGAGTGCATCTGCATGCACAGTGAGGCGAAGACTTTTGGAGGATGATCTGGTGTCAAGAAGGGCAGCAAAGAAGCCACTTCTCTCCAGGAAAAACATCAGGGACAGACTGATATTCTGCAAAAGGTACAGGGATTGGACTGCTGAGGACTGGGGTAAAGTCATTTTCTCTGATGAATCCCCTTTCTGATTGTTTGGGGCATCCGGAAAAAAGCTTGTCCGGATAAGACAAGGTGAGCGCTACCATCAGCCCTGTGTCATGCCAACAGTAAAGCATCCTGAGACCATTACATTTACATTTACATTTAAGTCATTTAGCAGACGCTCTTATCCAGAGCGACTTACAAATTGGTGCATTCACCTTATGACATCCAGTGGAGCAGCCACTTTACAATAGTGCATCTAAATCTTTTAAGGGGGGTGAGAAGGATTACTTTATCCTATCCTAGGTATTCCTTAAAGAGGTGGGGTTTCAGGTGTCTCCGGAAGGTGGTGATTGACTCCGCTGTCCTGGCGTCGTGAGGGAGTTTGTTCCACCATTGGGGGGCCAGAGCAGCGAACAGTTTTGACTGGGCTGAGCGGGAACTGTACTTCCTCAGTGGTAGGGAGGCGAGCAGGCCAGAGGTGGATGAACGCAGTGCCCTTGTTTGGGTGTAGGGCCTGATCAGAGCCTGGAGGTACTGAGGTGCCGTTCCCCTCACAGCTCCGTAGGCAAGCACCATGGTCTTGTAGCGGATGCGAGCTTCAACTGGAAGCCAGTGGAGAGAGCGGAGGAGCGGGGTGACGTGAGAGAACTTGGGAAGGTTGAACACCAGACGGGCTGCGGCGTTCTGGATGAGTTGTAGGGGTTTAATGGCACAGGCAGGGAGCCCAGCCAACAGCGAGTTGCAGTAATCCAGACGGGAGATGACAAGTAACTGGATTAGGACCTGCGCCGCTTCCTGTGTGAGGCAGGGTCGTACTCTGCGGATGTTGTAGAGCATGAACCTACAGGAACAGGCCACCGCCTTGATGTTAGTTGAGAACGACAGGGTGTTGTCCAGGATCACGCCAAGTTTCTTAGCGCTCTGGGAGGAGGACACAGTGGAGTTGTCAACCGTGATGGCGAGATCATGGAACGGGCAGTCCTTCCCCGGGAGGAAGAGCTGCTCCGTCTTGCCGAGGTTCAGCTTGAGGTTGTGATCCGTCATCCACACGGATATGTCTGCCAGACATGCAGAGATGCGATTCGCCACCTGGTCATCAGAAGGGGGAAAGGAGAAGATTAATTGTGTGTCGTCTGCATAGCAATGATAGGAGAGACCATGTGAGGTTATGACAGAGCCAAGTGACTTGGTGTATAGCGAGAATAGGAGAGGGCCTAGAACAGAGCCCTGGGGGACACCAGTGGTGAGAGCACGTGGTGAGGAGACGGATTCTCGCCACGCCACCTAGTAGGAGCGACCTGTCAGGTAGGACGCAATCCAAGCGTGGGCCGCGCCGGAGATGCCCAACTCGGAGAGGGTGGAGAGGAGGATCTGATGGTTCACAGTATCGAAGGCAGCCGATAGGTCTAGAAGGATGAGAGCAGAGGAGAGAGAGTTAGCTTTAGCAGTGCGGAGCGCCTCCGTGATACAGAGAAGAGCAGTCTCAGTTGAATGACTAGTCTTGAAACCTGACTGATTTGGATCAAGAAGGTCATTCTGAGAGAGATAGCGGGAGAGCTGGCCAAGGACGGCACGTTCAAGGGTTTTGGAGAGAAAAGAAAGAAGGGATACTGGTCTGTAGTTGTTGACATCGGAGGGATCGAGTGTAGGTTTTTTCAGAAGGGGTGCAACTCTCGCTCTCTTGAAGACGGAAGGGACGTAGCCAGCGGTCAGGGATGAGTTGATGAGCGAGGTGAGGTAAGGGAGAAGGTCTCCGGAAATGGTCTGGAGAAGAGAGGAGGGGATAGGGTCAAGCGGGCAGGTTGTTGGGCGGCCGGCCGTCACAAGACGCGAGATTTCATCTGGAGAGAGAGGGGAGAAAGAGGTCAGAGCACAGGGTAGGGCAGTGTGAGCAGAACCAGCGGTGTCGTTTGACTTAGCAAACGAGGATCGGATGTCGTCGACCTTCTTTTCAAAATGGTTGACGAAGTCATCTGCAGAGAGGGAGGAGGGGGGAGGGGGAGGGGGATTCAGGAGGGAGGAGAAGGTGGCAAAGAGCTTCCTAGGGTTAGAGGCAGATGCTTGGAATTTAGAGTGGTAGAAAGTGGCTTTAGCAGCAGCGACAGAAGAGGAAAATGTAGAGAGGAGGGAGTGAAAGGATGCCAGGTCCGCAGGGAGGCGAGTTTTCCTCCATTTCCGCTCGGCTGCCCGGAGCCCTGTTCTGTGAGCTCGCAATGAGTCGTCGAGCCACGGAGCGGGAGGTGAGGACCGAGCCGGCCTGGAGGATAGGGGACATAGAGAGTCAAAGGATGCAGAAAGGGAGGAGAGGAGGGTTGAGGAGGCAGAATCAGGAGATAGGTTGGAGAAGGTTTGAGCAGAGGGAAGAGATGATAGGATGGAAGAGGAGAGAGTAGCGGGGGAGAGAGAGCGAAGGTTGGGACGGCGCGATACCATCCGAGTAGGGGCAGTGTGGGAAGTGTTCGATGAGAGCGAGAGGGAAAAGGATACAAGGTAGTGGTCGGAGACTTGGAGGGGAGTTGCAATGAGGTTAGTGGAAGAACAGCATCTAGTAAAGATGAGGTCGAGCGTATTGCCTGCCTTGTGAGTAGGGGGAAGGTGAGAGGGAGAGGTCAAAAGAGGAGAGGAGTGGAAAGAAGGAGGCAGAGAGGAATGAGTCAAAGGTAGACGTGGGGAGGTTAAAGTCGCCCAGAACTGTGAGAGGTGAGCCGTCCTCAGGAAAGGAGCTTATCAAGGCATCAAGCTCATTGATGAACTCTCCGAGGAACCTGGAGGGCGATAAATGATAAGGATGTTAAGCTTGAAAGGGCTGGTAACTGTGACAGCATGGAATTCAAAGGAGGCGATAGACAGATGGGTAAGGGGAGAAAGAGAGAATGACCACTTGGGAGAGATGAGGATCCCGGTGCCACCACCCCGCTGACCAGAAGCTCTCGGGGTGTGCGAGAACACGTGGGCGGACGAAGAGAGAGCAGTAGGAGTAGCAGTGTTATCTGTGGTGATCCATGTTTCCGTCAGTGCCAAGAAGTCGAGGGACTGGAGGGAGGCATAGGCTGAGATGAACTCTGCCTTGTTGGCCGCAGATCGGCAGTTCCAGAGGCTACCGGAGACCTGGAACTCCACGTGGGTCGTGCGCGCTGGGACCACCAGATTAGGGTGGCCGCGGCCACGCGGTGTGGAGCGTTTGTATGGTCTGTGCAGAGAGGAGAGAACAGGGATAGACAGACACATAGTTGACAGGCTACAGAAGAGGCTACGCTAATGCAAAGGAGATTGGAATGACAAGTGGACTACACGTCTCGAATGTTCAGAAAGTTGAGCTTACGTAGCAAGAATCTTATTGACTAAAATGATTAAAAATGATACAGTACTGCTGAAGTAGGCTAGGTGGCAGTGGCTGCGTTGTTGACTTTGTAGGCTAGCTGGCAGTGGCTGCGTTGTTGATTACGTTACGTTGCGTTAAAAGAACGACAATAGCTGGCTAGGTAACCTAGAAAATCGCTCTAGACTACACAATTATCTTTGATACAGAGACGGCTATGTAGCTAGCTATGTAGCTAGCTACGATCAAACAAATCAAACCGTTGTACTGTAATGAAATGAAATGAAAATGTGATACTACCTGTGGAGCGAGGCGGAATGCGACCGGGTTGTTGAGTTCTAATCGGTAGACGTTGGCTAGCTGTTAGCTAGCTAGCAGTGTCTCCTACGTTAAGGACGACAAATAGCTGGCTGCGTTGTTGATTCAGGGGCTAGCTGGGGTTGCTTCTCAGCCAAGGGAGTGGACTCACTCACAATCTTTCCTAAGAACACAGCCATGAATAAAGAATGGTACCAACACATCCTCAGAGAGCAACTTCTTCCAACCATCCAGGAACAGTTTGGTGATGAACAATGCCTTTTCCAGCATGATGGAGCACCTTGCCATAAGGCAAAAGTGATAACTAAGTGGCTCAGGGAACAAAACATCTATATGTTGGGTCCATGGCCAGGAAACTCCCCAGACCTTAATCCCATTGAGAACTTGTGGTCAATCCTCAAGAGGCGGGTGGACAAACAAAAACCCACAAATTCTGACAAACTCCAAGCATTGAGTTTTGCAAGAATGGGCTGCCATCAGCCAGGATGTGGCCCAGAAGTTAATTGACAGCATGCCAGGGTCGGATTGCAGAGGTCTTGAAAAAGAAGGGTCAACACTGCAAATATTGACTCTTTGGATCAACTTCATGTATTTGTCAATAAAAGCCTTTGACACTTGTGAAATGCATGTAATTATACTTCAGTATTCCATAGTAACAAAAATATCTAAAGTCACTGAAGCAGAAAACCTTGTGAAAATTAATATTTGTGTCACTCTCAAAACCTTTGGCCACTACTGTACTTTTGGCCACTTTTGGCCACGACTGGACGAGCGATGTCACAGCAGAACGGACTAAGATACAGTAGAATACCATAGAATACAGTATATACATATGAGATGAGTAATGGAACATATGTAAACATTAAGTGAATGAGATACAGTAGGATATTATACAAAACAGCATATACATATGAGATGAGTAATGCCAGATATGTAAACATTAAGTGACTAAGATACCGTAGAATAATATAGAATACAGTATATACATATGAGATGAGTAATGGGCTGCCATCAGCCTATATATAAACTTCATAAAGTGACGAAGATACCGTAAAATAGTATAGAATGTAGTATATACATATGAGATGCCTACAGGCAGCAGCCTCTAATGTGTTAGTGATGGCTGTTTAACAGTCTGATGGCCTTGAGATAGAAGCTGCTTTTCAGTCTCTCGGTACCAGCATTGATACACCTGTACTGACCTCACCTTCTGGATGATAGAGGGGTGAACAGGCAGTGGCTCAGGTGGTTGATTTCCTTCCTGTGCTGTAAAGTAGGTGTCCTGGTGGTCGGGTAGTTTGCCCCCGTTAATGTGTTGGGCAGACCGCACCACCTTCTGAAGAGCCTTGTGGTTACGGGTGGTGCAGTTGCCGTATCAGACGGTGATACAGGCCGACAGGATGCTTTCAATTGTGCATCTGTAAAAGTTTGTGAGGGTTTTAGGTGACAAGCCAAATTTCTTTAGCCTCCTGAGGTTGAAGAGGCTCTGTTTTGCACTTTCAACATTACACTGTCAGTGTGGGTAGTCCATTTTAGTTTATCAGTGATGTGTACGCCAAGGAACTTGAAGCTTTCCACCTTCTTCACTACGGTCCCATCAATGTAGATAGGGAGGTGCACTCTGCTGTTTCATGAAGTCCATGATCATCTCCTTTGTTTTCTTGACATTGAGTGAGAGGTTGTTTTCCAGGCACCACACTCCCAGAGCCCTCACCCCCTAAAAGTGGGTCCCACCATGTCTCAGGCTGCCCATTAAATCACCCCAGAACGGCAGGATGTTAGAAATGTGTGTCCAATGAGTGAGAAGAGGGATGGCTCAAATGAAAGATGTCACAGGGGAGAAAGAGTGAAGGTGAATCAGTACCAACTGGTCCCATTAACTACCCTGACGAGCCCGTCAAAGGCCACCTTATGAGACAATATCTCCTCTCACCTGACCCAGGCTAGGAGGCTCCACACTGGGCCAGACCAGCCAAAAAGGCCCTGCCTCCTTGCTTGATACAAAGACCCACTTCCACCAAAATTGGTTCTGAGCTAATCCCCTCTAACCCATGATAGCTTTATGGGTTTATGCAACTGACTTCAGGATGAAGGCGTGGGGAAAAGGAGACTGGTTACCACAGCTTTAATCAGTAATTGGTTCAAGAAACATTTAGACTGCAAACTGATACTTACATTTCAGCTTTCCCCAACGTGCCGCTCCACTCCGAAAACAAACAAAAGTGGATAATTTTTTTCCAAGGCTTAGCCCTGGCCAACACCTTCCACTCAGGATTTATGGCCCGTTAGCATAGGTATGAAATGTCGGCTCAGGCTCAGCCTGTCTGTTTTCCATGACTGGCACAGAGACACACAGCCAGGCAGCCAATTAGGAGTCTGTGGTTTTCTGAGAGGGATCAAGCAAAGATGACAGTGATTATTTAAAACATGGGTAGGGATAACAGGCAGCGATAACAGTGTTAGTCGACCCCCGGTGTGGCTTAGATGGGATTCTGTAGTGTAGATGACTCAATAGGTTCAGTAAACATACTGGAAAGAACTACCTTCAGTAACTTACAACATCATGGACAACAACGTACTGTATCCGATTACAGATGTAGGATCTGTATTTAACCTTTATTTAACTAGGCAAGTCAGTTAAGAACAAATTCTTATTTACAATAACGGCCTACCCCGGACGACGCTGGGCCATTGTTTCACTACCCTATGGGACTCCCAATCAAGGCCAGATGTGATACAGCTAGATTCAAACCAGGGACTGTAGTGACGCCTCTTGCACTGAGATGCAGTGCCTTAGACCGCTGTGCCACTCGGGAGCCCAATCTTAATTCGAGCCAGTTTGCTACAGGAGGAAAATAATCCTGCAGCAACAGGAAATGTGAATTATTATGTTAATTATAATTCATGGATAGTTTTGTTGGGGTTGAGGTTGGGCAAATCAAGTCTGAAACTTCTAAGTGGAAATCACAAACTTTAGAAGCCTTTTAAAAACTTAAATACACTACAAGTTTGCATTTTATGCTTTGCAGGAACATTTTCTGCAACAAAATAGTGATCAAATTAAGATCCTACATCTACAGTATACATTAACTGGTCTGCCTGCATGCTACAACAGAAAATAAACATGGGAGCCTAACAACTCTATGCAGTCAAAACAGAGACACTGCTGGCTTTTTCAAGCATTTCAATGACTCAATGACTTCTATCACGTCAGTTTATTAGCCTGGTATAACTAACTTAGAATGTCTCTGTGTGTCTGTCAGGTGTGCTGGAGATCAAGTCAGTGGATGTTGGGATCGTGGCCATCAAGGGGCTCAGCAGTAACTTTTACCTGGCAATCAGCAAGAAAGGAGAGCTGTACGGCGCGGTAAGTTGAGCCTGTCATGAAATTCACACACAAAATAACAATATCCCTAACAAAAACTGGAGCTAATTATTTGGTTGACTATACAAACTTCCCATTAGACTGATTCAGTGTTCAGAACACTCACTAGTTAGATTCCAGCTAGTGTTTTCACACTGCCACTCTACTGCTGAAATCAAGTCTCCTTTGATGTTGTGTGAGAGCTCTTCTCTCCCCTGTCTTCAGGCCCTTAGAGAAGCCTAGGTTTGTTTTAAAGGACACTTCCCCTCCACCGCCCATAAATAATCCCCAAGCACAAGTCGGCCGGGCCAAAAGAGATGTCGTCTAGAAGAACGTAAGGCGAGGCGCCCCTATCACCCCTCTCTCCCAAACACACAGATACACCATGCTTGTGCTCCGCTTTATTCAGACCAGAGAAACACAATGCAACAGCCTCTCCATTCTACTAAAAGCCCTCAAGGGCTACCGGCACTGTTTCATGTGCTCTCATACAACATTATCTGAAACATAACAGTGAAAGGCTGTTACTACGGCTCTCTCAATAGTGAAATCAGATTAAATGAGACACAAAAATAATTCTAGCTAGGAAAATAATTCCCAATATACTCTACTATGTCACACTAAAGTACTGTCATTCATTCAGTAAAGCTTTGGTGGCTTGTCTGTCCCTCATTAAACAAGCATTACATTCTGATAAGTTTGTTCTAACTTCATATATGCCATTTGGTGGGAGATCATTTTCACACACGTTTCCATGAGAAAGAGGTAGCCGACGTGAGTTAAACACTAGGCAAAAGAAATATTCTTATATGCTTTGGGAACATTCACTTTACTTCTGGAGCTAATTAGCTGTGGCCAAAGAGCATTTTGGGAAAGGAACATTCTTTACCGGATCACAACTGTATTCATTTTTGTGTCTAGTTAGTCAGAACACTGAATGACAAGAGCAGTCTGTTAGAAGCCTGATGGAACCCACTGTTGTCATGACTCTGCAAGTCTGCATTTACACTGTTGTTTAGCTTGCCTTATTGGAGCCAAACAATGTGGATATCTGGATGGGAACTTCTGCTTCATTAATAAATTGTGCAAATGTGACCTCAGTTCCATTGCCTGTGCTGCCAAAGTTGTTGAATCACTCACTTACAATTTGTTTTTATTGTTTGTTCTCCAGAGGGACTTTGGTGTTGACTGTCGGTTGACCGAGCGGATTGAGGAGAACAGGTACAACACCTATGCCTCAGCAGAATGGCGGAACAAGAAGAAGGCCATGTTCGTAGGGCTGAGCGCCAACGGCAAGCCCATGAGGGGCAAGAAAACACGAAGGAAAAACACTGCCACCCACTTCCTGCCCATAGTGGTGTAGCCACCTCATTGGACAGTTCCTTCCCCTGTGAATGTTTCACTGCACTGAGGAGAAAGACCAGAAACCTTCAAAGACATATAATGGAGTCATATGGAGTCAACGTTTGAACTCATTATCATGAAGTCTGACTGATGATGCCACATATTTTTTTTAAAGTTATGAGTCGGCACAAGAGAAAATATTAAATGTTTTCTGTGCCAAATAATTTTCAATTAATGAACTGTTGGAGACAAATCTCAATACTGAATAAGAGGACAAAAAAGGGACACTGATTCCAACAGGGTCACTGAAGACAGGGTCAAAGGGCAGAGTGTATCGCGTGTATTTGTCGTTGTGATGATCTACCGATGCAGTTATTTATTCTGTAGTAACTGATACGAGAAACTGAAATTGACACTCAAGCTTTGTGACCCAGTGAAGGGCTAGATGTACAAACAGACAGACACATTACTGGAAGCACTTGGGTGACTAAGATGTGATGAAAGAGAAGCTGGGCCATGGAGTGAGTCAAATGCAGAGAATTTAGTCATGCAAGCACCATAGCATAAACAACCCTTACAAACATTATTAACATGCAAGTTCACTGTATTGGATATCTCTATTCCTTTACCTGACTGCTTTAAAATAAATTATTTATTTTATGTAATATTTAAAGAAACCAAAAAGACAAAAAAAATGGATGAACAAATTCTTTTTTTAATCATATATGCTATTCTTTTTAAATACTAATCTATTGTTTAAACATAAATCAAATAAATATATTTCTCTTTACCATGTTGAATTGTCTCTTTCTATGTTTGCACCTATTTATATCACAATATCACAGCTTTACACAGCACATGTTATGCACTGTAGGTCTATACTTAAGCAATAAGGCCCGAGGGAGTGTGGTATATGACCAATATACCACAGCTAATGGCTGTTCTTATCCACTATGCAACGCGGAGTGCCTGGATACAGCCCTTAGCCGTGGTATATTGAAATATATCACAAACATCCGAGGTGCCTGATTGCTACTATAAACTGGTTACCAACATAATTAGATTAGTAAAAAATAAATGTTTTGTCATACCCATGGTATACCACGGCTTTCAGCCAATCAGCATTTAGGGCTCGAAACACCCAGTTTGTAATCAAAACTAACAAGCCTGTATCAACAGCAGCTGTAAGTGGTCAGATTAACAAATTAATGGAAATAGTGGTATGCTTTTTGTGTCAATTTACAACTACCAACCCCTTAATGAATTAGTTGAGTACTGTAAGACAACAGGAAGGAAAAACGTACAGGTCAGATTTCCTAGCAGCTTGACCAGAAGGAAGGAGTTGTTTAGAAGCTGGTCACTATTTTTTTTTTATTAACCTTTATTTAACTAGGCAAGTCAGTTAAGAACAAATTCTTATTTTCAATGACGGCCTAGGAACAATGGGTTAACTGCCTGTTCAGGGGCAGAATGGCAGATTTGTACCTTGTCAGCTCGGGGGATTGAACTTGCAACCTTCCAGTTACTAGTCCAACGCTCTAACCACTAGGCTACCCTGCCGCCCCAGGGTAGCCTAGAACATCAAATAAGTATTTAACAGCTTGTTCCTAAATTCTTTCATAACTCAGGGATTGACTTTGAGGTTCCACAGTGGAAAATGTTGACAATCAAACCTCAAACTGGGGTATATTCTGTCCAAGATTCATGTGTCAGCCAGTGTTCTAAAGAAAACATAGAGCGGACTTTGATGAGCATGACCATAGTATAAGCACTTTAGATTTGCATATAAAGGATCTGATATAATGACGTCATAAAAAGAGAGTTTGCTCATTTGTGAGTATGTCAGTTGTTTTCAAATTTCAGCACTGTTAAGCAGATGGCATAAAGTGGTGCTATGGAATTCTTCATTGTTTCAAATCAAATCAAATGTTATTGGTCACATACACATGGTTAGCAGGTGTTATTGCGAGTGTAGCAAAATTCTTATGCTTCTAAACTGTAAGGTCCGCTCACTGTCAACTGCGTTTATTTTCAGCAAACATTAACATGTGTAAATATTTGTATGAACATAAGATTCAACAACTGAGACATAAACTGAACAAGTTCCACAGACATGTGACTAACAGAAATGGAATAATGTGTCCCTGAACAAAGAGGGGGTCAAAATCAAAGGTACCGTAACAATCAGTATCTGGTGTGGACACCAGCTGCATTAAGTTCTGCAGTGCATCTCCTCCTCATGGACTGCACCAGACTTGCCAGTTCTTGCTGTGAGATGTTACCCTCCTCTTCCACCAAGGCACCTGCAAGTTTCCGGACATTTCTGGGGGGGAATGGCCCTAGCCCTCACCCGCCGATCCAAAAGGTTCCAGACGTGCTCAATGGGATTGAGATACGGCTCTTCGATGGCCATGGCAGAACACGGACATTCCTGTCTTGCAGGAAATCGCGCACAGAACGAGCAGTATGGCTGGTGGCATTGTCATGCTGGAGGGTCATGTCAGGATGAGCATGCAGGAAGGGTACTACATGAGGGAGGAGGAGGTCTTCCCTGTAACGCACAGCGATGAGATTGCCTGCAATGACAACAAGCTCAGTACAATGATGCTGTGACACACCGCCCCAGACCATGACGGACCCTCCACCTCCAAATCGATCCCGCTCCATAGTACAGGCCTCGGTGTAATGCTCATTCCTCCGACGATAAACGCAAATCCAACCATCACCCCTAGTGAGACAAAACCGCCACTCGTCAGTGAAGAGCACTTCCTGTCTGGTCCAGCAACGGTGGATTTGTGCCCATAGGCGACTTTGTTGCCGGTGAAGTCTGGTGAGGACCTGCCTTACAACAGGCCTACAAACCCTCAGTCCAGCCTCTCTCAGCCTATTGTGGACAGTCTCAGCACTGATGGAGGGACTGTGCGTTCCTGGTGTAACTCGGGCTGTTGTTGTTGCCATCCTGTACCTATCCAGCAGGTATGATGTTCGGATGTACCGATCCTGTGTAGGTGTTATTACACTTGGTCTGCCACTGCGAGGATGATCAGCTGTCCGTCCTGTCTCCCTGTAGCGCTGTCTTAGGTGTCTCACAGTCCGGACATTGACTGCCCTGGCCACATCTGCAGTCCTTATGCCTCCTTGCAGCATGTCTAAGGCACGTTCACGCAGATGAGCAGGGACCCTGGACATCTTTCTTTTGGTGTTTTTCAAAGTCAGTAGAAAGGCCTCTTTATAGTGTCCTAAGTTTTTATAACTGTGACCTTAATTGCATACCGTCGGTAAGCTGTTAGTGTCTTAACGACCGTTTCATAGGTGCATGTTCAATAATTGCTTATGGTTCATTGAACAAGCATGGGAAACAGTATTTAAACCCTTTACAATGAAGATCTGTGCAGTTATTTGGATTTTTACAAATTATCTTTGAAAGACAAGGTCCTGAAAAAGGGACATTTCTTTTTGTGCAGAGTTTAGATCCGACAGTACAGCAGTATCTAACAGGTAATATCTAACAACTCCACAACAAAACCTAATATCTAACAAATTCTACAACAAATCCTAATACACACAATCTAGTAAAGGAATGGGATGAGAATATCTAAGTAGAAAATAAATTGATGAGTAGTGACAGAGTGGCTAAGATGCAATAGATGAGTAATGCGAGATATAGTTGAAGTTGGAAGTTTACATACACCTTAGCCAAATACATTTAAACTCAGTTTTTCACAATTACTGACATTTAATCCTAGTATAAATTCCCTGTCTTTAGGTCAGTTAGGATCACCACTTTATTTTTTAGAATGCGAAATGTCAGAATAATAGTAGAGGGAATGATTTATTTCAGCTTTTATTTCTTTCCCAGTGGGTCAGACGTTTACATACACTCAATTAGTATTTGGTAGCATTGCATTCAAATTGTTTAACTTGGGTCAAACGTTTCGGGTAGCCTTCCACAAGCTTCCCACAATAAGTTGGGTGAATTTTGGCCTATTCCTCCTGACAGAGCTGGTGTAATGGAGTCAGGTTTGTAGGCCTCCTTGCCCGCACACGCTTTTTCAGTTCTGC
Organism: Oncorhynchus nerka; assembly: GCF_034236695.1. NCBI lineage: Eukaryota > Metazoa > Chordata > Actinopteri > Salmoniformes > Salmonidae > Oncorhynchus > Oncorhynchus nerka. The sequence goes on from NC_088417.1 coordinate 83,992,842, forward strand.
CCACACATTTTCTATAGGATTGAAGTCAGGGCTTTGTGATGGCCACTCCAATACCTTGACTTTGTTGTCCTTAAGCCATTTTGCCACAACTTTGGAAGTATGCTTGGGGTCATTGTCCATTTGGAAGACCCATTTGCGACCAAGCTTAAACTCCCTAACTGATGTCTTGAGATGTTGCTTCAATATATCCACGTAATTTCCCTGCCTCATGATGCTATCTATTTTGTGAAGTGCACCAGTCCCTCCTGCAGCAAAGCACCCCCACAACATGATGCTGCCACCCCTGTGCTTCACGGTTGGGATGGTGTTCTTCAACTTGCAAGACCTTTTTTCTCCAAACATAACGATCGTTATACGGCCAAACAGTTCTATTTTTGTTTCATCAGACCAGAAGACATTTCTCCAAAAAAGTATGATCTTTGTCCCCATGTGCAGATGCAAACCGACATCTGGATTTTTTATGGCGGTTTTGGAGCAGTGGCTTCTTCCTTGCTGAGCGGCCTTTCAGGTTATGTCAATTTAGGCCTCGTTTTACTGTGAATATAGATACTTTTGTACCTGTTTCCTCTAGCATCTTTACAAGGTCATTTGGTGTTGTTCTGGGATTGATTTACACTTTTCGCACCGACGTACGTTCATCTCTAGAAGACAGAACGCGTCTCATTCCTGATTCCATGAGGTTTATACTTGCGTACTATTGTTTGTACAGATGAACGTGGCACCTTCAGGCGTTTAGAAATTGCTCCCAAGGATGAACCAGACTTGTGGAGGTCTACAAAATAAATTTGGAGGTCTTGGCTGATTTCTTTTGATTTTCCCATGATGTCAAGCTAAGAGGCACTGAGTTTGGCACTGAGTTTCAAGGTAGGCCTTGAAATACATCCACAGGTACACCTCCAATTGACTCAAATTAGGTCAATTAGCCTATCAGGAGCTTCTAAAGCCATGACATTTTCTGGAATTTTCCAAGCTGTTTAAAGGCACAGTCAACTTAGTGTATGTAAAGTTCTGACCCACAGAAATTATGATACAGTGAATTATCAGTGAAATAATCTGTCTGTAAACAATTGTTGGAAAAATTTCTTAGTAGATGTCCTAACCGACTTGCCAAAAGTTTGCTAACAAAACATTTGTGGAGTGGTTGAAAAACAAGTTTTAATGACTCCAGCCTGTGTGTATGTAAACTTCCGACTTCAACTGTATGTAAACATTCTTAAAGTGGCATTATTAAAGTGACTTTTGTTCAATTTATTAAAGTCTGTAGGTAGGCAGCCCCCTCTCTGTGCTAGTGGTGCCTGTTTAACAATCTGATGGCTTTGAAATATAAGCTGTTTTTCAATCTCTCTCTCCCAGCTCTGACACGCCTGTCCTGACCTTGCCTTCTGGATGGATTCGAGGTGAACAGGTAGTGGCTCTGGTGGTTATTATCCTTGATGATCTTTTTTTCCTTCCTGTGACATCGGGTGTTGTAGGTGTCCTGGAGGGCAGGTAGTTTCAAATCAAATCAAATTATATTAGTCACATGCGCCAAATACAAGACCTTACAACAGACCTTACAGTGAAATGCTTACTTACAAGCCCCCAATCAACACTGCAGTTTAAAAAAAACTATTATGCATGGAATTATAGATACACTTCTCCTTAATGCAACCGCTGTGTCAGATTTCAAAAAGCTTTACCGAAAAAGCACACCATGCAGTAATCTGAGTACAGCGCTCAGACAACAAATCAAGCCATACAGATAACCGCCATGTTGTAGAGTCAACAGAAGTCAGAAATAACATAAATATTAAATTACCTTTGATGATCTTCATCAGAATGCACTTCCAGGAATCCCAGTTCCACAATAAATGTTTGATTTGTATTAATCTAGTCACTGTTGCTTCCTGCTTTAAATTTTGCTTGTAAGCAGGAATCAGGAGGATAGAATTATGGTCAGATTTGCCAAATAGAGGGTGGGGAGGAGCTGTGTATGCGTCTCTGTGTGTGGAATATATGTGGTCCAGAGGTTTTTCCCTCAGGTTGCACATTTAACATGCTGATAGAAATTTGGTCAAACAGATTTAAATGTCCATGCATTAAAGTCCCCTGGGTGAGCATTTTCTTGTTTGCTTACGGCAGAATACAGCTCATTCAATGCTATCTTAGTGCCAGCCTTTGACTGTGGTGGTATGTAAATAGCTCCGAAAAATACAGATGAAAACTCTCTAGGTAGATCATGTGGTCTACAGCTTATCATGAGATACTCAATAGCTCGAGACTTCCTTCGATATCGTGCACCAGCTGTTATTTACAAATAACCTCCCCTTGTCTTACCAGAAGCCGCTGTTCTATCCACCCGGTATAGCATGTAACCAGCCAGCTGTATGTTGATTGTGTCACCGTTCAGCCACGACTCCGTGAAGCATAAGATGTTACAGTTATTAATGTCCTGTTGGTAGTTTAATCTTCTGCGTAACTCGTCAATTTTATTCTCCAAAGATTGCACGTTTGCTAGCAGAATGGAGGGAAGTCTGGTTTAGTTTATTAGACCGCCCTTTTGCCCCTTTTTCTCTGCCTCTTCTTTATGCAAATCGCGTGATGCGTTGTGCAGACCGTACCACCCTCGGTAGAGCCTTGCGGTTCTGGGTGGTGCAGTTGCTGTACCAGGGGGTGATACAGCCTGACAGGATGCTCTCAATTGTGCACCTGTAAAAGTTAGTGAGGGTTTTCGGTGACAAGCCAAATTCTTTCAACCTCCTGAGGGTGAAGATGCGCTGTTGTGCCTTCTTCACCACACTGTCTGTGTGCATGGACCATTTCAGTTTGTCGATGATATGTACACCGAGCAACTTAAAACCTTCCACCATCTCCACTGCTGTCCCGTCGATGTGGATAGGGGGGTGATCTCTTTGCTGTTTCCTGAAGTCCACGATCATCGCTTTTGTTTTGCTGACATTGAGTGAGAGGTTATGTTCCTGACACCACACTCTGAGAGCCCTCACCTCCTCCCTGTAGGCTGTCTTGTCGTTGTTGGTAATCAAGCCTACCACTGTAGTGTCGTCTGCAAACTTGATGATTGAGTTGGAGGCGTGCATGGCCACGCAGTTGTGGGTGAACAGGGAGTACAGGAGAGGGCTGAGAATGCACCCTTGTGGGGCCCCAGTGTTGAGGATCAGCGGAGTGGAGATGTTGTTTCCTGCCTTCACCACCTATGGGCGGCCCGTCAGTAAGCCCAGGACCCAGTTGCATAGGGCAGGGTCAAGACCCAGGGTCCCAAGCTTAATGATAAGTTTGGTGGGTACTATGGTGTTGAATGCTGAGCTGTAGTCAATGAACAGCATTCTTACATAGGTATTCCTCTTGTCCAGACGAGATAGGGCAGTGTGCAGTGTGATGGTGATTGCATCGTCTGTGGACCTATTGGGGCGGGAAGCAAATTGGAGTGGGTTTAGGATAACAGCTAGGGTGGAGGTTTTATTTAACCAGGTAGGCTAGTTGAGAACAAGTTCTCATTTACAACTGCATCCTGGCCAAGATAAAGCATAGCAGTGTGAACAGACAACAGAGTTACACATGGAGTAAACAATAAACAAGTCAATAACACAGTAGAAAGAAAAAAATAGTCTATATGTTATGCAGGTGAGTGAGGACCCAAAAGAGATTTAACAGAAACAGATTCTTTTAATGTCCAAACAGGGAAAACATAAATCCTCAATCTTTACAGGAGATGTCCAAACAGGGAAAACATAAATCCTCTATCTTTACAGGAGAGTCCCCCTTCTAGTAGTAGAGGAGAATAGCAGGGCTAGCGGCAACTGACTGCTGGTCCCTCCGGGTAGGCGCGGGCCGTAGAGGACAGAGACACCTGCTCACACGCAGCATCTGATGAAGAGGCAGATTACGACAGGACGGGACAAGGGCAAAGCAAACAAGAATCCGACAAGGACAGAAGCAGAAACAGAGAGAGAAATAGAGACTTAATCAGAGGGCAAAAGAGGGGACAGGTGTGAGAGAGTAAACGAGGTCGTTAGGAGAATGAGGAACAGCTGGGAGCAGGAACGGAACGAAAGAGAGAGAAAGTAACCTAATACGACCAGCAGGGGGAAACGAAGAGAAGAGAAAGCACAGGGACAAGACATGACAATACATGACACTATATACATTGTGTGCAAAAGGCATGAGGAGGTAGGCGGATAATTACAATTTTGCAGATTAACACTGGAGTGATGAATGATCATATGGTCATGTGCAGGTAGAGATACTGGTGTGCAAAAGAGCAGAAAAGTAAATAAATATAAACAGAATGGGGATGAGGTAGGTAAATTGGTTGGGCTATTTACCGATGGACTATGTACAGCTGCAGCGATTGGTTAGCTGCTCAGATAGACATTTACATTTTACATTTAAGTCATTTAGCAGACGCTCTTATCCAGAGCGACTTACAAATTGGTGCTTTCACCTTATGACATCCAGTGGAACAGCCACTTTACAATAGTGCATCTAGGTCTTTTAAGGGGGGGTGAGAAGGATTACTTTATCCTATCCTAGGTATTCCTTAAAGAGGTGGGGTTTCAGGTGTCTCCGGAAGGTGGTGATTGACTCCGCTGTCCTGGCGTCGTGAGGAGTTTGTTCCACCATTGGGGGCCAGAGCAGCGAACAGTTTTGACTGGGCTGAGCGGGAACTGTACTTCCTCAGTGGTAGGGAGGCGAGCAGGCCAGAGGTGGATGAACGCAGTGCCCTTGTTTGGGTGTAGGGCCTGATCAGAGCCTGGAGGTACTGAGGTGCCGTTCCCCTCACAGCTCCGTAGGCAAGCACCATGGTCTTGTAGCGGATGCGAGCTTCAACTGGAAGCCAGTGGAGAGAGCGGAGGAGCGGGGTGACATGAGAGAACTTGGGAAGGTTGAACACCAGACGGGCTGCGGCGTTCTGGATGAGTTGTAGGGGTTTAATGGCACAGGCAGGGAGCCCAGCCAACAGCGAGTTGCAGTAATCCAGACGGGAGATGACAAGTGCCTGGATTAGGACCTGAGCCGCTTCCTGTGTGAGGCAGGGTCGTACTCTGCGGATGTTGTAGAGCATGAACCTACAGGAACGGGCCACCGCCTTGATGTTATTTGAGAACGACAGGGTGTTGTCCAGGATCACGCCAAGGTTCTTAGCGCTCTGGGACGAGGACACAATGGAGTTGTCGAGATCATGGAACGGGCAGTCCTTCCCCGGGAGGAAGAGCAGCTCCGTCTTGCCGAGGTTCAGCTTGAGGTGATGATCCGTCATCCACACTGATATGTCTGCCAGACATGCAGAGATGCGATTCGCCACCTGGTCATCAGAAGGGGGAAAGGAGAAGATTAATTGTGTGTCGTCTGCATAGCAATGATAGGAGAGACCATGTGAGGTTATGACAGAGCCAAGTGACTTGGTGTATAGCGAGAATAGGAGAGGGCCTAGAACAGAGCCCTGGGGGACACCAGTGGTGAGAGCACATGGTGAGGAGATGGATTCTCGCCACGCCACCTGGTAGGAGCGACCTGTCAGGTAGGACGCAATCCAAGCGTGGGCCGCGCCGGAGATGCCCAACTCGGAGAGGGTGGAGAGGAGGATCTGATGGTTCACAGTATCGAAGGCAGCCGATAGGTCTAGAAGGATGAGAGCAGAGGAGAGAGAGTTAGCTTTAGCAGTGCGGAGCGCCTCCGTGATACAGAGAAGAGCAGTCTCAGTTGAATGACTAGTCTTGAAACCTGACTGATTTGGATCAAGAAGGTCATTCTGAGAGAGATAGCGGGAGAGCTGGCCAAGGACGGCACGTTCAAGAGTTTTGGAGAGAAAAGAAAGAAGGGATACTGGTCTGTAGTTGTTGACATCGGAGGGATCGAGTGTAGGTTTTTTCAGAAGGGGTGCAACTCTCGCTCTCTTGAAGACGGGAGGGACGTAGCCAGCGGTCAGGGATGAGTTGATGAGCGAGGTGAGGTAAGGGAGAAGGTCACCGGAGATGGTCTGGAGAAGAGAGGAGGGGATAGGGTCAAGCGGGCAGGTTGTTGGGCGGCCGGCCGTCACAAGACGCGAGATGTCATCTGGAGAGAGAGGGGAGAAAGAGGTCAGAGCACAGGGTAGGGCAGTGTGAGCAGAACCAGCGGTGTCGTTTGACTTAGCAAACGAGGATCGGATGTCGTCGACCTTCTTTTCAAAATGGTTGACGAAGTCATCTGCAGAGAGGGAGGAGGGGGGAGGGGAGGAGGATTCAAGAGGGAGGAGAAGGTGGCAAAGAGCTTCCTAGGGTTAGAGGCAGATGCTTGGAATTTAGAGTGGTAGAAAGTGGCTTTAGCAGCAGAGACAGAGGAGGAAAATGTAGAGAGGAGGGAGTGAAAGGATGCCAGGTCCGCAGGGAGGCGAGTTTTCCTCCATTTCCGCTCGGCTGCCCGGAGCCCTGTTCTGTGAGCTCGCAATGAGTCGTCGAGCCACGGAGCGGGAGGGAGGACCGAGCCGGCCTGGAGGATAGGGGACATAGAGAGTCAAAGGATGCAGAAAGGGAGGAGAGGAGGGTTGAGGAGGCAGAATCAGGAGATAGGTTGGAGAAGGTTTGAGCAGAGGGAAGAGATGATAGGATGGAAGAGGAGAGAGTAGCGGGGGAGAGAGAGCGAAGGTTGGGACGGCGCGATACCATCCGAGTAGGGGCAGTGTGGGAAGTGTTGGATGAGAGCGAGAGGGAAAAGGATACAAGGTAGTGGTCGGAGACTTGGAGGGGAGTTGCAATGAGGTTAGTGGAGGAACAGCATCTAGTAAAGATGAGGTCGAGCGTATTGCCTGCCTTGTGAGTAGGGGGGGAAGGTGAGATAGCAGATGTTTGAAGTTAGTGAGGGAGATAAAAGTCTCCAACTTCAGCGATTTTTGCAATTCGTTCCAGTCACAGGCAGCAGAGAACTGAAAGGAAAGGCGGCCAAATGAGGTGTTGGCTTTAGGGATGATCGGTGAGATACACTTGCTGGAGCGTGTGCTACGGGTGGGTGTTGCCATCGTGACCAGTGAACTGAGATAAGGCTGAACTGAGATAAGGCGGAGCTTTACCTAGCATGGACTTGTAGATGACCTGGAGCCAGTGGGTCTGGCGACGAATATGTAGCGAGGGCCAGAGGGGCAGCTCGGGACAGAGGGACAGGGGCTCTGGCGCCTCTGGGCTGAGGGGCTCTGGCGCCTCTGGGCTGAGGGGCGGAAGTTCTGGCAGCGCCGGACTGAGGGGCTCTGATGTCTCTGGACTGAGGGGCTCTGGCGCCTCTGGAGCGGGAGACTCCGGCAGCGCCGGACAGGCGGGATACTCCGGCAGCGCCGGACTTGCGGGAGGGTCCGGCAGCACTGGAGAGGAGGGAGGCTCCGGCAGCACTGGAGAGGAGGAAGGCTCCGGCAGCACTGGAGAGGAGGAAGGCTCTGGCAGCACTGGACAGGCGGGAGCACCTGTAGGGATGAGACGGAGAGACAGCCTGGTGCGTGGGGCTGCCACCGGAGGGCTGGTACGTGGAGGTTGTACCGGATAGACCGGACCGTGCAGGCGCACTGGAGCTCTTGAGCACCGAACCTGCCCAACCTTACCTGGTTGAATGCTCCCGGTCGCCCTGCCAGTGCGGCGAGGTGGAATAGCCCGCACTGGGCTATGCAGGCGAACCGGGGACACCATGCGCAAGGCTGGTGCCATGTAAGCCGGCCCAAGGAGACGCACTGGAGACCAGATGTGTAGAGCCGGCTTCATGGCACTTGGCTCGATGCTCACTCTAGCCCGGCCGATACGCGGAGCTGGTATGATTTGGCTAAGGTGTATGTAACCTTCCGGCTTCAACTGTATGGTTTCCAGTTACATATAGACCTGTGAAGTTCTTTGATGGCCGTCTTGGTATCCCCTTGAGTATAGGTTTTCTGGGCTAACAATGTAAGAAATAATACATAAAAATCTAAATGCTGCAGTTTTCTAAGGACTTGAAGCGAAGCTGCCATCTCTATCAGCGCCATCTTGCCATAAAGGTTACATGTGTTCTTTAATCTCTTACCAACAAAAGGAAACCTGTTTTGACTATGAATGTGGCCTCTCTCTACTTGGGCAGAAAATAAGCTTTCTGGAGGTGGCATAGCAGCTGAGCACGTTCCACCTTGACCTGTGATATCTAAATCAGGATGTTTCCCTCTGCCTGTCCAGTGAGTGTCAGATACAAGGCGATGGCATATGGTGTAACATAAATATTAGAAAGTTGTTCATGAGCTGACTCTAATTAAGCATGATGTAATGGTTTCTTTTTCTCCTCGTAACCTCCAGATCAGTTCCAGCAATTAGCAGATTCAGACAGAGAGCTAGGGCAGGCATCAGGACACACACACACACACACACACACACACACACACACACACACACACACACACACACACACACACACACACACACACACACACACACACACACACACACACACACACACACACAAGGGTGTGTTCAATCACTGTCAATACTCCAACATCTGTTACTCTCTGAGGATATTTCTGAGTGGAATCACAATCTCTCTGTTGATCCTGTTGTTTTGATATAAACAGACTTCTTTTGTTGGCCTCAATAATCCAAAATGTGTAATAGTCATGTCAAAATGTGAGTAAGTATGATGCATTTGAACAAGCTTCAAATTTGCTTTAATCTTAACAGAACACTCAAGCTTTGTTTATATGATTACTTGGGTGTTCTGTAAATATATAATGTACAGTTAGACTGAAATGTATTCAAGGCACCAGTAGAAGTGTTTTTCCATTACAAAAATAAAATGATTCTGACAAAGTGTTTGTTTGTTGAACTTAAAGTGTAGGACTATATGTCTGAATACTAGGTTCAAACTATACTTTACATAGTTCATCTTTCACATAACTTGAACTTCTATATACTTCCAGAAATGTGTTTTCTGATGTCTTCAGGAAAAGGTACAGATCAGTGTTTTGTTGATTTAAGGACATGCGGTATAATGTTGCTGTTTTGACTACATAATTTCTAACAAACCTGTGTGGACCTCAAATGAAATCCACACCGATGGCTTCACACATTCACAGCTTCTCTGTTTGCTCAGAGGAATTTGCGGCTTCAGGACCAAACCACAGTACCAGCTGTGAATATTTTATCCTGGAGAGCTCACTTTCTGATGCTCTGGTGGACAAGGCAGTAGATGTTAATAATAACTCAGAGAGCCACAGTTCTGGTGTATTTTCAGAGGTCGGACACAGTGACGTTGGTCCGAACCCAGGGAGTTCTAAGAACAGAGGTGAGTCTGGAACATCCGTGAGGAGCATTGGGTCTCTGGGTCTCCGAAGAGCCTCCTGCCTTGCTTGATGTCAGCAGAATCCAACGGCTAGATGGCTATGTATAGAGAATGTTTTACTGCATTTAACGGCATATATTAAAGCTTGGGCCAGTTCAGGCTGAGGCTTGGACCCCTTCGGGATCTCCGGAGGGCTCCAATTTCGGTTCAGCAGGTGTGTCAAACATTTGCCTTGGCCTTGACTAAGATGAAGCATGTGTTTATCAATTTAGAGAGAGGAGGAGAGGGAAAGAGGGGATGGAGAGAGAGAGAGAGAGAGAGAGAGAGAGAGAGAGAGAGAGAGAGCGAGAGAGAGAGAGAGAGAGAGAGAGAGAGAGAGAGAGAGAGAGAGAGAGAGAGAGAGAGAGAGAGAGTTTTTCAGGTTCAGATAATATACAGTATGATCTGTGTCAAGCCTTTCTGAAAACATGTCACATTTGGCCCATCCAACCAATAGGTTTTTCTAATAAGTAACAATGACTGTTGTGACCAACGGAGCAGAGGCCCTAGCGAGCTCCGGCTCCCACTGACCTTCCTGGTCCACTATCCTACAAGGAGGAGAAATGTGCTTGAAGTCTAAATGAAAATATATTTGTTATTCTTGGACCCCTGACACTGGCGTGATTCTTAGAGAAACCCTGCGCCCCCTGGAAGGACAAGCACAAACGCCGACTATTATCCTTGATCACAGGCAATTACAGTAGAGTGACCATGGCAAACATTAGCATTGACATTGGATCAAATGTACACTAATATATTTGGTGCTTGTGTCAGTAAACCACATAATAGGTTTTCTTTACTAACAATCTTTTTGAAAAAGAGTGCATTAGACTGATTACAGTTTTTTTCGATTGCTAAACGACAGTGGGCACAACTGGAGTCACATGTGCAAAACTATAACTACAGTCTGCACTACCAACAGTCACCTGAGCTAAACAGTTCACATCACCTGCAAAACTCATTCCAAGCAACACAACTCTTAACACATGGCTCAAAACACGCTCAGTGCAGCCAAACACTATGCACAACCCTCACTGAGGTAACACACACTGTCACTCAGAACACACTGAGAGTAAAAACACTAGCATCAAACACCAATACAGAAAATACAAACTTTTCATCTTTACAGTTTGAACAATTTCAGTGACTTCATACAAAGTAATATTTTCTTCAAAGAAAAGAGTGACATTCTTTCACATGATTTATTAACATTTTTAGAACATAACAATTCTTTAAGGTAAATGAAAATTAGCAGTTTGCTTCAATAGTCTGTAGTAATTTACGGAATTACAGTAATGAGAAAAAAAAGGTAGAAACTAAAAGTACATACTGTAATTCGAACAAATAATTGAGGGGCTAACCCTGCCTCTCTCTAGCATCAGGCCACAGGTTTTCTTCAACATCACATCTAATGTTTTCTCTTGCCATGCACCTGGGGAAGAACCTTCTGGAGTGCTTTATCCATCCCTGGCAGTCCTCTGGACTCGTGTCCTCACATCCGGCACGCATGGCTTCCAAAAGAGACATTTGGTCATGTGGGTGGTGACCAAACACTTTCCACCTCCAGGCAGAGAAAAACTCCTCTATTGGGTTGAGGAAGGGTGAATATGCAGGCAGGTACAAAACCATAAATCTGTGATGTGCTGCAAACCAATCTGTGACAGCTGCAGAGTGGTGAAAAGCAATGTTATCGCAAACTATGACAAAAACTTGGGGGTTTCTTACTGGCTCCCCCTGTTCTGCTGGCACTAGCTGAGCATAGAGCTGTTCTAGGAAAGCTATAAGCCTTTCTGTGTTGTATGGGCCAATGAGTGGTGTGTTGAGAAGCAAACCATCATTGGCCATTGCAGCACACATGGTGATATTTCCCCCCCTTTGGCCTGGAACCTCCGCAGTGGCCCTTTGACCTATAACATTCCTTCCTCTGCAGCTCCAGCTTCATCGATAAATACAAATGAATGCGGTCTTTCCAGTGATTCCACCTCCATTACTCTCTGAAAAACAGTAAGTGCACAGTTTTACTGTAGAAATGCTAGTGTTTTTTTTAACTGTAAATATTTTGTATAGCTGTGTACGTAACCTCAGACGTCTTACCTGGACATATTGGTATCTTTGCTCTTTTACCCGTTCACTGTTTCTCTCGAACGGTACAGTGTATAACTGTTTCATTGTAACTTGGTGTTTCTTTAGGACTCGAGCAATAGTTGTTGTGCTGACAGAATTAACATTTTCAAATATATCATTATCAGCCAGTACTCTATCTTGAATCTCCCACAGTTTTATTGCATTGTTGACAACAACCATGTCAACAATAGCATTTTCCTGCGCATCTGAAAATATTTTTCCTCTTCCCCCTGTTGGGGGCAGCCTTTGGGTCCTGTTGTAAAAATATATTTTACAGTCAAACTTACTGTAATATATATCTGTGTAAATATTCTATAATTGCAATACAAAATAGATTCCTGTAATGTTTTAATTTACTGTAAGGATGTAACTCTCACCTGTTTGCACGATGGAAAATTCGCATTACAGATGCCACTGTGGATCTTTGCAGATTGGGTTGCACCCTCAACCCTGCCTCTCTCAATGAGAGACCATGGTTCACGACATGGTCTATAAGTGTAGCCCTTATTTCATCTGAAATAACAGCTCTTTGTCTTCTTTGTCTTCCTCCACGCATCCGCCCTCTCCCTGCCACCCTTCTCCCTCCACGAACCCATCTTCCTTGTTCCATTTCCAAAATGAGTCTTTCTAAGCTCTACCTATATATACTGTAATATGTGTGTGTGTTCACTAACAAGTCTAAAACAAGACACCTGCTTAGCCTTTCAGCTGAAATTGCAATCAGCAGTGTTTGAAAGGCACAAGGCTGAAATCTATTCCGTTTTGAATGTGTGGTTCACAGTTTTGACAGCAGTGTGTTAGCATTTGAACAAAGTGCTTTAAATCCACAGTGTTGTGCAGGTTGTGGTTAAAGTCATGGGATAAGTGTGTAGAGTTTTGAAAACTGTGTTCAAGCAATGAAAAACGAACTAGAGTTTGGTCCACATGAACTGCTGCTGTGCAGACTGTAGTTAGAGTTTTGCACATGTGACTCCAGTTGTGTCCACTGTCGTTTAGCAATCGAAAAAAAACTGTAAAGTGCCAAAGACTAACTGTAATTGCTTTAGGAAAGGCTGCTTTGGCTTGGGCCATAATAATGTGTTAATTACTCTGTGTGTGCAGTGTTCATTAGAAGTCAGTATTGGTCTGCCTCGAGGTCATTTGACTGACTCTCAGCAGTGCCTCATGGTGTGACGTTGTACATGGCTGGTGACATGGCAGAATAACTTGGCTGTTGGAATGACCAGGCTCTTTCTCCCAGTTTAGTCCTGCAGCTCTAGGTAAATAGAGACCATGCAGGGAAACACATGGACCTGCCTTGATGCTTAATTTCTGGAGCCGTGATATAACTACTGATCGCAAGATACTGAAGTTATGCAAAAGGTTCAACATAATTTTCCCAGAAGGAGTATTTGCAAAGAGAATTGGCCCCTAGGACCCTAACAAAACCACGACCATAACAAACCTCTACAGATGCACCATTGAGAGCATCCTGTCCTATCATTGCCTGATACGACAAATGCACCGTCTGCAACGGCAGGTCTCTCCAGAGGGTGCTGATGTCAGCCTACAGCACCCGGTGTCACAGGAAGGCCAAGAAGATCGTCATGGACCTCCGCCACCTGTGCCACGTCCTATTCACCCCACTACCATCTAGAAAGCGGAGACAGTACAGGTGCGTCAAAGTTGGGACCGAGAGACTGAAAAACAGCTTCTATCTCCAGGCCATCAGACTGTTAAAAAGTCAGCACTAGCCAGCCTGCAAAGTCACTGTGACTAGCCAGCTACCACCCGGTAGTCTACCCTGCATCTTAGAGGCTACTGCCCTATGTACAGTGCGATCGGAAAGTATTCAGACCCCCCCATGACTTTTTCCACATTTTGTTAGGTTACAGCCTTATTCTAAAATTGATTTGAAAAATTCTTCCCCTCATCAATCTACACACAGTCCGCCATAATGACAAAGCAAAAACAGTTTTTTTCACCACAGAAACTGAAATAAAACATTTACATAAGTATTCAGACCCTTTCTAATTACTTTGTTGAAGCACCTTTGGCAACGATTACAGCCTCAAGTCTTCTTAGGTATGACGCTACAAGCTCGGCACACCTGTATTTGGGGACTTTGTCCCATTCTTCTCTGCAGATCCTCTAACGTTCTGTCAGATTAGACGGGGAGCATTGCTGCACAGCTATTTTCAGGTCTCTCCAGAGATGATTGATTGGCTTCAAGTCCGGGCTCTGGCTGGGCCACTCAAGGGCATTCAGAGACTCCTGCATTGTCTTGGCTGTGCGCTTAGGGTTGTTGTCCTGTTGGATGGTGAACCTTCACCCTTCGCGAGGTCCTGAGCACTCTGGAGCAGTTTTTCATCAAGGATCTCTCTGTACTTTGCTCCATTCATCTTTCCCTCAATCCTGACTAGTCTTAAAGTTCCTTCTGCTGAAAAACATCCCCACGGCATGATGCTGCCACAACCATGCTTCACCGTAGGGATGGTGCCAGGTTTCCTCCAGACGTGACTCTTGGTATTCAGGCTAAAAATTTCAATCTTGGTTTCATTATACCACAGAATCTTGTTTTTCACTGTCTGAGAGTCATTTAGGTGCCTTTTGGCAAACTGCAAGCTGGCTGTTATGTGCCTTTTACTGAGGAATGAGTTTTGTCTGGCCACTCTACCATAAAGGCCTGATTGGTGGAGTGCTGCAGAGATGGTTGTCCTTCTGGAAGGTTCTCCCATCTCCACAGAGGAACTCTGGAGCTCTGTCAGAGTGACCACCGGACTATTGGTCACCTCCCTGACTAAGGCCCTTCCCCCCTGATTGGTCAGTTTGGCCGGGTGGCCAGCTCTAGGAAGAATCTTAGTGGTTCCAAATATATTCCATATAAGAATGATAGAGGCCACTGTGTTCTTGGGGATCTTCAACGCTGCAGAAATGTTTGGGTATCCTTCCCCAGATCTGTGTCTTAACACAATCCTGTCTCGGTGCTCTACAGACAATTCCTTCGACCTCATGGCTTGGTTTTTGCCCTGACGTGCACTGTCAACTGTGGGACGTTGTATAGACAGGTGTGTGCCTTTCCAAATTTGTGTTTGCCAGGTGTGTGCCTTTCTGAATTTACCAAAGGTGGACTCCAATCAAGTTGTAGAAACATCTCAAGGATGATCAATGGAAACAGGATGCACCTGAGCTCAATTTCGAGTCTCATAGCAAAGGGTCTGAATATGTATGTAAATAAGGTATTTCTGTTTAAATATTTCTGTATAAATTTGCAAACATTTCGAAAAACCTGTTTTCACTTTGCCATTAAGGGTTATTGTGTGTAGATTGCAGTGCATGTTAGAGCAAAAACCAAGCCACGAGGTCAAAGGAATTATCGTTATTGCTCCAAGACCGGATAGTGTCGAGGGACAGATCTGGGGTAGGGTACCGAAACATTTCTGCAGCATTGAAGGTCTCCAAGAACACAGTGGGCTCCATCATTCTTAAATGGAAGAAGTTTGGAACTCTGTGGAGATGGGTGAACCTTCCAGAAAGCCAACCATCTCTTTATGGTATAGTGGGTAGACAGAAGCCACTCCTCAGTCAAAGGCACATGACAGCCCGCTTGGAGATTGCCAAAAGGCACCTAAAGGACTGGTCTAATGAACCAAGATTGAACTCTTTGCCCTGAATGACAAGCGTCACGTCTGGAGGAAACCTTACACCATCCCTACAGTGAAGCACTGTGGTGGCAGCATTGTGGAGGTCGTGGAGGTTGTAGAGAAACCACCTTCGTGTTCGTGAGAGTCTCATCATCATAGTTTGTTGACCAAACCGTTCGGACACTACAGACGATTTTGTGAGAAGACCGATTTTTGGGATGTCTCATGGTCTTACAAACACCATTCCAGCTCTGTTACCTTTCACCACAGATGCGGAAGTGCGACATAGGCGGATATGGTGGATTGAGACATGCAAAAATGCGTTGTTTTTTTTAATGCAAAAAAAACATATATATCTAGCTTAAATTATTTTTATGGAGATTTTTTATTATGCTAATTTGTTTTCCTCGGGGGCGCAGACATCAAACATAGGGGTTACATTGTTGCCTTGGAGAATATGTAGTCCCCATGAAATGTCCTGCTTAGTTTGACATAGAGCTGCAATGTTTCTGTACAATGTTTTGGGTGTTTCATTTGACAACTGTTTTATCTCAGTGATGATGATGAACATAGTCGCTTCAGAACCATGGACAGCACACGATATAGCTTTGTCTCTAATGTAAGTATAACATTATGAGACTTTTGCAATGTCACTCTTCTGTGAAATAGTTCTAATACTGTAATGTGACTTACACTAGTTCGGTAGTTCTCCACTAAACTTATATGGTTTAAAGAAATTAAGCCTTGTTGAAGGCACAACCCCATAATATCTAAACCTAACTAGACCTTTTTATTTCACAAGTTATTAGTTATTTATCCTGGAAAGCAACAGGTGCAAACTTTGTGCTAGGGCAAACACTACATTTTGTAAACCTGGCAAAACAACTTTCTGCTTGCCCCTCTGTGTCTGAATCAGTGTTTTTCACTGTTTTCTCCCTGGAATTTGTCCACCAGTACAGTTCTGCATCCCCTCACTAGAAAAAAAAGAATGTGAATCATATTTAGAGAGCTCACCAGTTCAACAAAAAAAATACCGGACTTTGTATTATACGTAGTACTTCAATATTATTATTGCTACTTATGTGATAGAGTAATAGCTAGGCACGTAGCACAAACAAACTGTCATTAAAATAATTTTGGCACCTGAAAGCTTTTCCAGTCCAGTCCTGTGCTGTTACTTTGCTCAAAATTAATATGTTGCTACACTCTTCTAAGCTTGAATAAAGATCACATTGACTTGACTTTAATACAGATGGTCGCAGGCCAGTTTTTATTTTGCTTTTATTTTGTCTGATGAAAACAACTGAATAAAATACACAGCATTGTGTGTGTGTGTGAGAGAGAGAGAGAGAGAGAGAGAGAGAGAGAGAGAGAGAGAGTTTATAAAGTATATAAAGTATATAAAATGGGTCAGAAGGTTTCTAATGATATGCATGCATAGGTTCTGGGAGCTCTCGTCTTCAGGGCCGCATTGCATCATAGCCAAACACCAGCGAGGACACATCTGGCCTTGACATGATAGTTCCCTTTTATCACCTGCTCTCGGCACAGAAAAACAAGTCTGGTTCCTCTCACACAGACGTAGGCTGTTCAGCCCTCTTTGGCTAATCACTGACTGACTATGAGGAGGACGATGAGCTCTCTAAAGGGAGAGAGAGAGAGAGAGAGAGAGAGAGAGAGAGAGAGAGAGAGAGAGAGAGGGGAGAGAGAGAGAGAGAAAGAGAGAGATCCCTGTCTGGAGCAGTTGAGCTGGAGCCCTCCCTCCATCCCTCCCTCAGCAACACTGATGACTGTTTCAACACTCGCCACTTTTCCTTTCATCAAAATCGATGAAACAAAAGCAATGATTGTAGCCATTATGGATGGGTGTACACTTATTACCTCATGTGAATAGGCTTGATTCACATAATAACATAATAATATAGGTCAAAATGCTAAGAGCAAGAATAATGTTATTTGGATTGGAAGGAATGTTTTGGCTCTTGTTTGTGTTTAAATAAATACCAAAATGTCAAATTATACATGATCGATCATTTGTGATTACAATTACAATTAGATTACAATTAGATCATTTAAAATTATAGTTATAGCATATAGTAAGTCTAGAGAGAATGGAAAAATGGAATATGGAGTTGTATAATCTTATCGACCAATTTCTCATCTGAATAACGATATTAAACTAATTCAATACATAACTGTCAAACCTCTCACATGTGCCATACTACATTGCAGTGATATAGAACAAACTGTATCATTGTTATGAAGTGTTTTGTACCCATCCCCAGATTCGTTTTCTTCGCTTTAGTTCCATTTGCTTTAGTTCCTATCACCTATCATCCAGAAGGTGACGTCAGTACGGGTGCATCAAAGTTAGGACCGAGAGGCTGAAAAACAGCTTTTATCTCAAGGTCATCAGAGTAACCGGGCTACCACCCAGTCACTCAACCCTGCACCTTAGAGGCTGCTGCCCTATATACATAGACATGGAATCACTGGTCACTTTATTAATAATGGAACACTAGTCACTTTAATAATGTTTACATACTGCTTTACTCATCTCATATGTACATACCGTATTCTATTCTACTGTATTTCAGTCAATGCCACTCCAACATAGCTTGTCCTAATATTTATATATTTCTTAATTCCATTTTTAAAATTTTAGATGTGTGTATTGTTGTGAATTGTTAGATATTACTGCACTGTTGGAGCTAGGAACACAAGCATTCTGGCTACACCACAATAACATCTGCTAAATATGTGTATGTGACCAATAATATTCGATTTGATTTGATCAGTTAATCTGGTCGTAGTGAGATGCCTCAATGGTAAATATACCCAAAGTGTACATACTGGAAAATGTAAACCACATGCTTGCCACATATGTAAGTAATAAACATATTCTGGCCCTCTGTCCCCAATTACAGCCGTCACACAACACAAGCGTAGATAATAGCAATGATGACTGCCCAAAACACATTTATTGCATGTAATTATTCAGCAGGGCTTTGTAGCCCAAGGTTATAAGAGTGAGAAGAGTCAGGTGGGTTCAAACGCATTGAAGACTTCATTCAAATCATATGCAAACCTTCAATGTAATACTAGTCATATTTAATAATAGATTTTTATATGACCCAACTGTTACAGTGCCATATAATAACAATAAAGTAGAATTAGATATGCCCTAGCAAGTCTGATATCCCAGAAGTAGCCTATCACATCAGGGAAACACCAGCATTGACATTGACACATCTGGTCTCCTTATTCAATGTAGTCAACTGCATGATCCCTATTAGAAGTTGGGTTGCTCTTCAAACGGGTTGGTTGTCACTCCTATCTGAAAATGTGGACTGTGCTATGACTTCATTTGGACACTAGAATGTGTGAGAGTGAATTAGATTAGATCAGATTAGAAAATACAATAACTGACAACAGTTCAGTCTGTCATCTCATTCCCACTGGGCACTCAGTCTCATTCCCACTGGGCACAGACATCAATTCAACGTCTAGTTAGATTTACATTTGGTTGAGTTGTCAACTAATGTGAATTCAACGTGAAATCAACAAAAAATGTCACCATATCATTGGATTTAGGTTCAAAGTTGGGTGAAAAAAATATGAAATTCCTTTACGTTGATTACTTTTTTCAAATCCAATAATTTTCCCACGTTGATTCAACGTCATCACATTGAATTGATTCAACCACTTTTTGTCCAGGGACTTCACATGTTAATCCACAGGCCATGGATCTTCAGCTAAATAAAAAGGTTAATGATAAATTAACATGTGATAGAGATGAAGAACAACCGTCAACATAAACGCTAACGCTAACAATGCTAATTTAGCGCAATAGGTTTGTGAAAGGCACGCTATATAAACGGGTGTGTTAAACAACATTTACATGTGTTTGCGCTCCACTACAACTCAAGCTAAATCCATGTGAACAACAGCTATCCATGCTTCAGACAGTGTCCTTAGGCCTTAGACAGGCTCCTTAGATGGTGGTTTTCACAGTCTGCTGTATTATTGCACAGTACTTCAACAATTAAAGTGTTAGAACAAAAACAAAGATGGAAATGTTTCAGTAGACTTTGAGTTGCACTTGATTGCCATTGTGATGTTCTTCTAATGGAAACCAAAGATTGCTGGAAAAATCATTGGCAGTGCCTGATCCTGGCAACTCTCAACTTCCCAACTAGAGAAAAGCACTGGTTCAGAGAGATGGAAACGAGGTTAGCTGACCACAGTGTCAGTCATGTCTTTCCCTAGACTGGACTGGGACCGAAAACCGCTCAAAGTCTGTAATATACAAAGGCAAGGACGACAATAGCGGTTAAAGCAGATATTTTTGGTTCTTCGCAACACACATTCCAAGCCGAATCTGACACCACTTGTTGTCACCCACAACATCTCCAGTGTAGAGTACTTTGGTCTACACAAGACCTACCAGTATCATCTGGAGTTTTCAACAGCAATTGACCTCCACTGAAATAGAAACAAAATCCTAATTGAATCGTTTGAATCGCTGTCATCAGCAGAGGTCAACAGACAGTCCCTCCACTCTATCAAACATTATTTATAAAAACAAATCAGTTCCAAATTAGTGTGCTATGGAGCTCTTCTAATCGACAGTACATTTATTTATAATATTTTTATTCACTTTTATTTATTCAGGGGAGCAGGGTTTCATTTTCAATGGTGCCATAAGACCACAAAGCAAAAGATAAAAAATATAACAAGATACAATAACATGTACATTACACCAGAACACCAACATCATAGCCATCATAAGCAAGTTATTAAATCAATTAATCCAAACAATTGCACACCTCGGTGAACTCATTTATCATCAGCATTTTAAAATACCCTAGTGGCACCATGGGGATGACCTTAGCAGTCCAACCACAACCTTCGAGCCATTTGTCAGGTTACTCTAAATTCTTCTTCATGTGCTCTTTCATACAAGGGAGTTTTCCCTTGCCATATGCAGCAAAGGTGTGTATGTCAATGTCTGGTGATTTAAAAAGCATCCCGTGACAATTGTTTTTATGTGAAGCATACAGGTAGGGTTTAGAATCGCCTGTTGTTGGCACAGATCATAATCCAACATGTTTTAAGCAGACCACCATAGTTCCTGTGCCCAAGAACACTAAGGTAACTTGCCTAAATGACTACCGACCCATAGCACTCATGTCTGTAGCCATGAAGTGCTTTGTAAAGCTGGTCATGGCTCACATCAACACCATCATTGTAAGGGATCTCGTCCTCCTCTTCCGAGGAGGAGAAGCGAGAAGGATCGGAGGACCAAAACGCAGCGTGGTAAGTGTCCATAATGTTTATTTTAAAACATAAACTGAACACTACGAAATACAAAACAATAAACGTGAAATGAACTAAACAGTTGATTGTGGCGACAAACACTGACACGGAAAAAAACACCCACAAACCAAAAGTGAAACCCAGGCTACCTAAGTATGATTCTCAATCAGGGACAACAATTGACAGCTGCCTCTGATTGAGAACCATACTAGGCCAAACTCAAAAACCAACATAGAAAAACAAACATAGACTGCCCGCCCCAACTCACGCCCTGACCATACTAAAACAAAGACAAAAACAAAGGAACTAAGGTCAGAACGTGAAAATCATCCCAGAAACCCTAGATTCACTCCAATTTGCATACCACCCCAACAGATCCACAGATGATGCAATCTCTATTGCACTTCACATTGCCCTGTCCCACCTGGACAAAAGGAACGCCTATGTGAGAATGCCATTCATTGACTACAGCTCAGCGGTCAACACCATAGTGCCCTCGAAGCTCATCAATAAGCTAAGGACCCTGGGATTAAACAGCTCTCTCTGCAACTGGATCCTGTTCTGTGCACGTTGGTCTGTCCTCCTCTCTAACAGTTTATGTTTTGTGGATATGCAGGTTCGTCCGTCCTCCTCTCTAACAGTTGATGTTTCGATGGATCTGCAGGTTCGTCCGTCCTCCTCTCTAACAGTTGATGTTTATGTGGATGTGCACGTTGGTCTGTCCTCCTCTCTAACAGTTGATGTTTTGTGGATCTGCAGGTTCGTCCGTCCTCCTCTCTAACAGTTTATGTTTATGTGGATGTGCACGTTGGTCTGTCCTCCTCTCTAACAGTTGATGTTTTTGTGGATGTGCACGTTGGTCTGTCCTCCTCTCTAACAGTTGATGTTTCTGTGGATCTGCAGGTTGGTCTGTCCTCCTCTCTAACAGTTGATGTTTCTGTGGATCTGCAGGTTGGTCTGTCCTCCTCTCTAACAGTTGATGTTTTTGTGGATCTGCAGGTTGGTCTGTCCTCCTCTCTAACAGTTGATGTTTTTGTGGATCTGCAGGTTGGTCTGTCCTCCTCTCTAACAGTTGATGTTTATGTGGATCTGCAGGTTTGTCCGTCCTCCTCTCTAATAGTTGATGTTTATGTGGATGTGCTCGTTGGTCTGTCCTCCTCTCTAACAGTTGATGATTTTGTGGTTTGATAAGATCTCTCAAGCTGGGACGACAATGCTTCATCATGCTGTCTCAGCGCTCCAGGTCCATCTCCTGTACCAAAAGCACTCTCAGCCAGATGTAAACAACACAAATGAAGTTTATCTTACTTTCGCCAGTCTGGCTTTAAAGGACTTATCCTCGACCAAGATTTTAAAAAAGAGTAAATGACTCACGGTGGAGTGTCTAACATCAAAAGCAAAAGACGTCTGAATAGAGTCAAAACGGAGAGAGACAGAGGTTGAGGCCAAGGCCTTTGACATACACAATAATTTTCTTTTGAAATCACAGGTAAAGGTTTTCATTCCAGGGTAGAATGTTTGTAATTCTACCCAGAGCAAATCCTATCAAAATGTATATTATGTATCCTGGCACAGACATTCTAGATGTATGAAGCTTGGCATATGCTTAATCGAGTTTGTTTATCTGTGGTCCCCTGTGCCCTGGCAGTAACCTGGTGTGAGTATGCACAAGTTTGTCATATGGGTTTGCATTGGCAGGGGATTGCTGATTGGGCGAGCACATGAGTAGACCTAAGCCTCATTCATTACTGTCTAAACACTCTGATTCCAGGAGTTGATTGAATTACCCCATAGTTGTCAAATACATTTAACAAGATGGTACAGCAGTAACCAGCGCTAAAGGTTTTTATAAATACACATTGATAGGCCTAGGCCATTATCAGTTCATTTAACAGGAAACAAACAGTTGTTTTCTCAATAGGCCAATATGAGCCTCAACACATCCAACAAGGTTTCACATTTACTGTATTAAGTAATTGTGGTTTTACACCAAAGCACTAAAGAGGGCCAAAAGACTCATTTGAGATCCAGCAGTCAAGATCAACGTCTCCCCTAATACTTTATGGCAGCATATGGCGAAACATTGAATCATAAGTAGAACAGAAAGATATTGCCTGGCAGCATATCAGAATGTAATTTAGATATATAGATGCATAAGAGGGCTTGGCTAACGTCATGGTTAATGATAAATTGTATGTATCAGTGAGCCAAACACTAGTCATGATTTAAGCCCAAAGTTTTCTTCAGTAATATCAAGTAATACAGTACAGAGAAAAACATCTAAGAAAAATAATTTTTAATAAAAGGTTTGGAAAACAGTACAGTACATTCAAATAATATTCCCAGCGAGATACCATGGGGCAAGCATAGTCCTTGGTATTCAGTCTATTTCACGTACACTCAGTCTATTTCACGTACACTCAGTCTATTTCACGTACACTCAGTCTATTTCACGCACACGATACTCAGCAATTGCTATCTCTGCAGCATAATGCAACCTTTTTCATTTCCAATTGTCCACTGCATCCGATGAGCATTCTTTGAAATTTCACTCAAGGCCATATTCTAATGGCATTTTTATAACTAGAATGAGTGGTTTATTGTTACCCTTTTAAGTGATGGACATGCAAAATGTACAAAATTAGTTCATGTTAGTTCATTTCATTGCACATTTCCAGGTTGGTGGTGAATGCCAGTAGGTATTCAACACATATACTGTACCACACTAGTCTAGCTCAGGGTAGACTGTGCTGCTGAGGAATTCATGCAAGCATTCGGCACATTCCTCTGTTTTAAAAACACATAAAATTGTGTGGTTTAGTAAAGTTCTCAATTATTTCCAACCATTATCTGGGTCCAAGCCAAGATGAAATTCCTATTGTGCTCATGAAAAGAGAGAGAGAAACCTCTGTCAGTGGATGATGCTAAATCCATTGTCCCTTAAAAAAGGTTCCGGCTACGCTTTCCACATTTGCAGTCTTACATGTCTGCATGCAAATATTGCTCGATGACTGCCAATTTCTGCATACCGTCGATGTCATTTTGTGTGGTTGAAATGTGATCTTATAAACATGTTTGGTGGTAAAGACGTGTGTTAAAATACCTTTTTAAACAGAAGGAATCAGGAATCTTGCAGGTAGGCAGCAATTACAGATGCTGACAGAGTAGCTTTGTGCTGACAGACTAGTGGAAAACAACAACACCTATAAAACACCTACTCTTAATGACTCACATGTGGAAATCACTTGCTTAGTGACCAAGTCAGTACATGAGAGGGAAGAAGAGGGGACACATGCCTTTTCTGTCTGGGCAGACAGGACATGGCATAGTACAATGTAAACTGGGGAGAACCTGTTAGCAGTTACATGACTTTGTTGTGCTTTGTGTTTTGTAGGTCATCATGTCCTCCTCCTCCTCCTCCCAATTATTTGGTGTCTTGGTCTGTCACGCAAGGAGAGGACGAGGAGCAGCCTAGCACAGCTGGTTCTGATTAGAGCTGGGCCAGGGGGACTCAGACAGAGAGGAGAGGGAGTGGGTAAGGGCAAGGGTATTTCCTGTTGGAACAGGTTATTTGGGCCAGGGTACAGTTGACCAGGGGCACCGTTCTGTTATCTTACTACAAATTATATTAGGATGGTAGTCTACTGTACATTATTTTTTTATATTTCACAATCAACCATCAAACAGCTCAAAAGGCTTTGGTTGTCCAACCTGGGAGGTAACGTCTCATCGGATAAAGTCAATTGTACCACGGTATTATTGAATACTTGTTTCTGATTGGCTAGAAGGGCATTCTAGAATGGACATTAAACCCCTAAGGTTGATGTCTGTGCCCCCACGGAAATCGAATTAGTCTAGTAACCATATACCCATAAAAATCCATCAGTTTAACCTAGAGATACAATATCTCTCAGATATAGTACAGACACTTTAGAACAAACTTCCTTTTGATATTTTTTTTGGGGGGGGGACTATCTGTTCTTCCATGTAGTGAATCTGTTATTCAATTAGTTTGTATGGGCTAACAGCAGTATGGCCAAAAATACTTTTCATCAAATACTTTTTAAAATAGATTTTCTTTTTACTTCAACAGGTCTTAAAATTCTAAATCAAATAGCGAAATGATCCTTGGAATGACCCCCTTTTTCTCCACAATTTCGTGATATCCAATTGCGATCTTCGTTGCAACTCCCCAACGGGCTCGGTAGAGGTGAAGGTAAAGTCAGGTAAAGTCATGCATCCTCTGAAACATGCGCCAAACAGCACTTCTTAACACCTTAACCTGGAAGCTAGCCGCACCAATGTGTCGGAGGAAACACTGTTTAACTGATGACTGAATTCAGCCTGCAGGCGCCCAGCCCGCCACAAGGAGTCGCTAGAGCACGATGAGCCAAGTAAAAAAAAACGGTCAAACCCTCCCCTAACCGGACAATGCTGGGCCAATTGTGCGCCGTCCCTATGGAACTTCCGGTCACGGCTGGTTGTGACATAGCCTGGGATCGAACCCCGGTCCATAGTGATGCCTCAAGCACTGTGATGCAGTACCTTAGACCGCTGCCCGACTCGGGAGGCCCGGTATGACCATCTTAAAACAATTCCACAGTGCCTTCGGAAAGTATTCAGACCCCTTGACATTTTCCACATTTTGTTAGGTTACAGTCTTATTATAAAATTCATTAAATTGTTATTTTTCCTTCATCAATCTCCACACAATACCCCATAATGACACAGCAAAAAGTGTTTTTATTTTTAATTTTGTGCTAATTTATGTAGAGTAAAAAACCTGAAATATCACATTTACATAAATATTCAGACCTTTTACTCAGTACTTTGTTGAAGCACCTTTGGCAGTGATTACAGCATCACATATTCTTGGGTATGATGCTACAAGCTTGGCACATCTGTATTTGGGGAGTTTCTCCCATTCCTCTCTGCAGATCCTCTCAAGCTCTGTCAGGTTAGATGGGGGGGATGTTGCTGCACAGCTATTTTCAGGTCTCCAGAGATGTTTGATCAGGTTCAAGTCCTGGCTCTGGCTGGGCCACTCAAGGACATTCAGAGACCTGCTCCGAAGCCACTCCTGCGTTGTCTTGGCTGTGTGCTTAGGGTTGTTGTCCTGTTGGAAGGTGAACCTTCACCCCAATTTGAGCTCAGGACCTCAGATTGGGGCGAAGGTTCACCTTCCAACAGGACAACGACCCTGCAGGTTTTCATTAAAGATCTATCTGTACTTTGCTCTGTTCATTTTTCCCTCGATTCATACTAGTCTCCAAGTCCCTGCCACTGAAAAACATCCCCACGGCATGATGCTGCCACCACCATGCTTCACCGTAGGGATGGTGCCAGGTTTCCTCCAGACGTGATGCTTGGCATTCATGCCAAAGAGTTCAATCTTGGTTTCCTTAGACCAGAGAATCTTGTTTCTCATGGTCTGGGAGTCTTTAGGTGCCTTTTGGCAAACTCCAAGCGGGCTGTCATATGCCTTTTACTGAAGAGTGGCTTCCGTCTGGTCACTCTAAGATAAAGGCCTGATTGGTGGAGTGCTATAGAGATGGTTGTCCTTCTGGATGTTCTCCCATCTCCATAGAGGAACTCTAGAGCTCTGTCAGAGTGACCATCAGGTTCATGGTCACGTCTCTAACCAAGGCCCATATACGTTGATTGCTCAGTTTGGCCGGGCGTCCAACTCTAGGAAGCGTCTTGGTGGTTCCAAACTTCTTCCATTTAAGAATGATGGAGGCAACTGTATTCTTGGAGACCTTCAATGCTGCAGACATTTTCTTTCACATTTATCACAGGTGGACTTCAATGAAGTTGTAGAAACAGCTGAAGGATCAATGGAAACAGGATGCACCTGAGCTCAATTTCGAGTCTCATAACAAAGTCTGAATACTTATGTAAATAAGGTATTTCTGGTTTGAATTTTTAATAAATGTTTAAAAATGTCTTAAAACCTGATTTTGTTTTTTAAAATTATTTAATCCATTTTAGAATAAGGCTGTAACGTAACAAAACGTGTAACAATTCAAGGGTTCTGAATACTTTCCGAAGGCACTGTAGCTTAGTAGTACGATGACATTGCTAAAGTAGACAAATAATTCATTGGAAACAACGTTGGCATTATTATGAATGTCGTCAAATTGACTTTAGAGCAATGCCATTACCTAGAAAAGTTTGTAAAAAAAATGCTAGCTAGCTAAAGTTAAACTGCATCTAAAGTCAATCTAGCGACATCACAACGATGACAAAAGATTTTCCTACTAATTATTTGCCTCCTTTTGAAAATGTCTCTGTGTTTCACGGCCACTGTAGTGTACTTTAGACAACATATTCATCAGTGCCAATTGAGAATGCATTAAGCAGAACATTCAGTCGGGTGCATTGCCTAAAGAGAATCTTCATTACAACGTGCAATCTAGGAATACAGATAAATCATTAAAATGTTCAATGTGTAAGTGCTCAAATGCAAGTGTATCACATTTGTACTGTACAATGTTATGACACCGACCCTATATGTAACTACTTAAAGTACACGGTTTTGGTACCACCTGATATAAAGGGGCATACAGCAGGGTAAACAGATTGCTGTTGATGTTGAAATCATTTCTTATTTGTTTTAGCATCATTTTATTGAATTGTGTTGTAACAGATAGCATATTAGTGTATATAGGCCTATATGTAACTCAACAGTACACATTGTCTTCATTTGTTGTGGTCTTGCGTCTTCTCTATGTTGTTATTATCTGGTTGCTGCAGTAAAGAGGTGAAAACATGTGTGATTAACGTTTTGGCAGTGCAGACCTGGACCCGCGGGTTATGGAAATCCTGGGATAGCTGGCACCAACACCCAAGCGTGTAAAGCACCTGCTAGTTTATGTTTCACAAAACCCAGACTGTGTAAAACAGGGGGAGGGGAGGCTGCAGTGGAGCAGGTCAAGAGCTTCAAGTTCCTCTGTGTCCAAATCACTAGACTTAAAATGGTCCAAACACAGTCGTGAAAAAGGCGCGACAGCACCTCTTCCCGGTTGGCTGCACCACTGCCTGGTATGGCAATAGCACCGCCCTCGACCGCATGGCGCTACAGAGGGTGGTGCGGACAGACCAGTACATCACTAGAGCTGAGCTGCCAACCATCCATGACATCTATATCAGGGGGTGTGGTAGAAAGGCCCGGAAAATTGTCTACAACCACCTAAGCCCACCCACTACAACCACCCAAGCCATAGACTATTCTCTGTTCAAGAGCCTGTTGGTGCCACACCTGATGTACCGGTACTGCTTGCCTTACGGAAGCAGTTCTAACCCCAAACAATAAGAGTGATAAATACTTTATTGACCTTTTATTTGTACTTTTATTTGTACTTTTGCACTGTCTCTATGCACACTCAAAGCCCCCCCCCCCCCCACACACACACACACAAACACACACTCCATCATCTGCTCACTAACACATAATATGCACTTACTGATTCAATCACCGACTCACATACAAGCTGCTGCTACTCTGTTTATCTTCTATCCTTATGCCTAGTCACCTTACCCCTATACATATCTACCTCCATCACCCCAGTATCCCTGCACATTGTAAATATGGTATTGGAACTCACCCTGTGTATAGTATGCTTACTTACTTACTTTATTGTGTTTTTCATATTTCTTTCTCTTATTTCTTGTGTGTTTTTCTAGTAATACATTGTTATTGATTATTGCATTGTTGGGTTTTAAGTTTGCAAGAAAGGCATTTCACTGTCGTTGTGCATGTGACATTAAAACTTGAAACTTGAAACTTGACTAAAGAGTAAAAACAAACAAAAAAACAAGACAGGGTTGGGCTGTATGTAACACAGAACTCACGTTCTGTCAAGCTGTAAACAGATTGTTAAAATAGTTATAGAAATGTATCAATAATTAACAATAATAATAATCATTGTCATGATCATTACTGTAATAATCATCATCATAATCATAATAATAATAATTGATGGCTCATCTCTGGAATAAATCAAGTTGACCTTTATTTCTGTAAAACTACCTTTTAGAAGAGTAATTGTGACCTGAGTAGAGAATAGGCTTATGCAGAGAGAGCACCCCAACCTCAAAGCTCCACCCATGGGTAGACTGGCCAGCTGGCATTTCGGGGAAATGCCAGATGGGCTGGTCCATTTTTAGCTTAGTGGGCCTCTCCAAATTTGTTGTTTTTGGCTAACATTTTTGTTTTAAAAGGGTCCTGAGTGGGGGCTGTTAGGGAAAAAAATGCATGTTTTGGAGGCCTCAAGAAAAGAAATTGCCCGGTGTGTTAGAAATGCCAGGACCGATTTCTGGTCCCAGTCCGTCAACCCGTCTCTTCATTTAGCCAGCCTACAAAAGAAAGTAGGACCGAATATCTCAACAGAAGACTTCTGGCTAAGTAGTTTCCATCTGTTTCTTGGGGAGCTAATAATTTTATGTTACTAGATTAAAGACCACATTGACTGCCATTAAGAGCATTAATCATGTCAGATTAATACTTTTGTAGGAAATATCCCAAAATAAAAAATAAAATTAAAAATTAAAAAATCTCATAAAAGCTGACTTAAACTGATACATTATTTTGTGTACAATTATAAATGATTGGCTGTCTAGTAGGCTTTCCATCCAATTGTAAACAGATTGTCATGCAAATATTCTAAAATTTGCATCAACAAAAATATGCAAATTTTCCCACCAGTGGTGTTTCCACCAAATGGACTTGTTGCAGATGACGTAGTGTGATGACGTAGTGCACACAAAATGTACTTTTCCGCTTAAGTTCCATGTACCGAATAAAAATCGAAAGTTCCATGCATCTTCAACTCTACTGACTCTGCTGCATTCAACTCTACTGACTCTGTTGCATTAACTACTCTGATCTTGGCACGTGTGCTCTAGCCAACGGCTTGGGGGTAGGCTGTGCGGCTAGGCTAGTCTACATTATGAGATTATTGTGGATAAGAGCGAGAATATTTATATTTGTCAAACAGCAGTCAGGCGTCGACCATCATGTCACCAGAATAGGACCCTCTGTATGTATTGGAAAGGAGCATCATGTTCACCATGCACTTTCACCACCCTATGAAGTTCGTCATGAGTTATTTCATCTGAGGCCTCATAAACTGCATGGTTTCCTGAGTTGTAGTGGGAGGACCACACACCATATCATCGCTTGGCTCCAGGTTTACTTCGATATGATGGTTAATATATCAATATTTGCGCATAAAGGTGTTTCCACCCGCTATTTCTCGCATAATTAATTATACAGACACAAAAAGATCCCACCATGTCAAACAAACAAATTATCTGTCGGCATTTATAAAATTGTACTGAAACTTCCTGTTGGCACCACAGCTGTCGGGATTTTTTTATATACGGTACGACTTTACTCGCATAAAAACTGTGGATGGAAACATGGTTAGTGACAACAACCTGCATCACAAGCATCTACTCTGTTTGGCAAAGTGTGAGGCATCAACGTGTCATACTTCATAACAAGTTTATGCAAGAAGTCACACCAGTGATGTGAAAACTGCTATTACATTTTATGTCAAGCTCTAAGTCATCTTTATGATAACTGTGTTGACTCAGGACAAAACATTGATATCAAATGTTACAGATATGGTCTTGGTGGTAAGACATTACCAAAAGATAATAGTCAGACATGCAATCATCATGTTGAAGTGTTCGGCTTAAAATTTGATAAACTCACATCTCCTGTTTGAGTTGGATTGGATTTTTTTGTAGAAATTGTAAAAATTCCCTCCCACATGGCTGGATCACTTTTCACCACAAATTGGTGGCATGAAGAGGAAAATCACAAAGGTGTTCAACATCTCCTCAGAGAGAAAGCTGAAATAATGTTCACACAGAGAGAAAAAAACACAATCGACTTCCAAAGAATGAGCAGCAAAAACATGCTAGCTTTATAATAAGTGAACTGGAAAGTATTATTCACACAAAGGGCTTTTACAAAAGGCCAGGCAATGAAAGGCAATGGCAATGGAAGATGTTTTAAACACGTAGATACGTTTCCATCTCAACAACCACACGATAATACCAATTGTAGATTTTTTGAGGCAAGAAAAAACATAATGCATTTAATACTGAGTAGTAAAATTTGAATGTGTCTAGAAATACCCTTGGCCCTTTCCTAATCCCAGAAAATAGCCAACGGTAATACCTCTTACACCTCAAGCCACCGTAAACCATGTTATTTCATATGGGTATTTATTGAGGGGAGGGAAAGGGTATTACATCAAGTTCGAGTCACAACAGAAACAAAGCAAGCCAAGAAAAACCACACACAATGGAATCTCGAGTATGTTTGTTTTGTTTCATTCCAGGCCCTCAGGAACAGAACTGATGGAACATTGTGGAACAGGAGCTAAGCGCAGCCTAGAAAAAAGACATGACTGCGGTCTCTGGAGGTAGATCAGAAATAAGATGTGGCTCCCCGCATCAAAATAGACAGTGTGGTAATTTTAGACTTTGGGCAAAAAATGGGCTCTTTATCCCACTCTTCTCTATTCAGCAGAAAGAGGGAGGTACTGGTGGGCCCTGGTCTCTATCGTTAGGATGTTTAATTATCGTGACTTGAGCTGTAGGAGTAAGAGCAAATAGCAATTGACTAGTTATTAGAATATTATTACCAACCTCAGGAGCAGGCGAAGGAGCTGATTATTGGCTCATGTGGGAGATACAATTTACCAGGAATGTAGAGAGCCGGAATTGGAATTAACTTCTTGGTAATGGAAGTAGCGTGGCACGTTGGGTAATTACCTGATCCAAAAGGAACTGAATGGAGCGTTCTCAGAACATATCCACATTTTCTTGTTTAGATTTCTGTCCCCATTAAGGTCGGGAGAAATTAGCCAAATCTTTGCCATTATTTATTCCAAGATTTGCTTTGGTCCTTTGAAATTATCACTGGCTTCCACCTGGTGTGGTCCTGCACCCCCCACAGTGACAGGAGAGGGAGGACATTGAGACCAAGCAGACCACAAGGATTGTCTAATATGGAGTCATTTAAAGAGCAAAGTAAACATTTACAAATAAAATATTGCTTCTTTCCTGTATGCTGTATAATTCTACTGGGAAATGGATTCAACTTGAGTCAGTATGTCTCGCTCTCTTTCAAACGCCCCCCACCCGACACACACACACAACAAACACACACACACACACACACACACACACACACACACACACACACACACACACACACACACACACACACACACACACACACACACACACACACACACACACACAAACACACACCACACACCACACACACACACACCAAGCCTTGAGTCAAGGCTGCTGGGCTCTGTTAATTTGCCATTGTTTGTACGTCTGCGAGACGTGTAAATGATGAAGGAAGCAGGTGGCCCTGATCATCTGGTCTGCAGCTGTGGCTTTATGACACACATATACCTTGACCAAGCTCTAGCTACATCACACACACACACACACACACTATATTCACGCACACACAACACACATAAATAACGTTCTCCCCCTTTTGTTATCTCAAACACCCACACAATCTTGCACACTCATACATTCTCTCATACACACATGTTAAATTGACAGCTGCCTGCTCAGCTCTGTCTGTAATAACCTCTCAGACAAGGTTAGCAACAGGACACAGATAGATAGAGAGAGAGAAAGAAAAAGAAAGAGAGTGAGAGTGAGAGTGAGAGTGTGAGTAAGAGAGAGAGAGAGAGAGAGAGAGCGAGAGAGAGAGAGAGAGAGAGAGAGAGTGAGAGATGAAGAGAGAGAGACCATGCTCACACCCCATATAGGCCCCCTCAGATCAGACCTATGCCCCTCCTGCCCACCCCATGCCCCCCACTCCCGCAAATAATTGTTTAACTTGAGGCAAACGTTTCGGGTAGCCTTCCACAAGCTTCCCACAATAAGTTGGGTGAATTTTGTCCCATTCCTCCTGACAGAGCTGGTGTAACTGAATCAGGTTTGTAGGCCTCCTTGCTCGCACACGCTTTGTCAGTTCTGCCCGCAGGGCTTTGTGATGGCCACTTGAATACCTTGACTTTGTTGTCCTTAAGCCATTTTGCCACAACTTTGGAAGTATGCTTGGGGTCATTGTTCATTTGGAAGACCCATTTGCGACCAAGCTTTAACTTCCTGACTGATGTCTTGAGATGTTGCTTCAATATATCCTCATAATTTTCCTCCTCATGACGCCATCTATTTTGTGAAGTGCACCAGTCCCTCTTGCAGCAAAGCACCACCACAACATGATGCTGCCACCCCCGTGCTTCACGGGTTGGGATGGTGTTCTTCGGCTTGCAAGTCTCCCCCTTCTTCCGCCAAACATAACGATGGTCATTATGGCCAAACAGTTCTATTTTTGTTTCATCAGACCAGAGGTCATTTCTCCATAAAGTACAATCTTTGTCCCCATGTGCAGTTGCAAACTGTAGTCTGGCTTTTTTATGGCGGTTTTGGAGCAGTGGCTTCTTCCTTGCTGAGTGGCCTTTCAGGTTATGTCAATATAGGGCTCGTTTTACTGTGGATATAGATACTTTGTACTGGTTTCCTCCAGCATCTTCACAAGGTCCTTTGCTGTTGTTCTGGGATTGATTTGCACTTTTTCGCAACAAAGTATGTTCATCTCTAGGAGACAGAACGTGTCTCTTTCCTGAGCGGTATGACGGCTGCATTGTCCCATGGTGTTTTTACTTGCGTACTATTATTTGTACAGATGAATGTGGTACCTTCAGGCATTTGGAAATTGCTCACAAGGATGAACCACCTTGTGGAGGTCTACAATGTATTTTTCTGAGGTCTTGGCTTATGTCTTTTGATTTTCCCATGATGTCAAGCAAAGAGGCACTGAGTTTGAAGGTAGGCCTTGAAATACATCCACGGGTACACCTCCAATTGACTCAAATGATGTCAATTACCCTATCAGAAGCTTCTAAAGCCATGACATAATTTTGGGGAATTTTCCAAGCTGTTTAAAGGCACAGTCAACTTAGTGTATGTAAACTTCTGACCCACTGGAATTGTGATACAATGAATTATAAGTGAAATAATCTGTCTATAAACAATTGTTGGAAAAAATGATTGTGTCCTGACCGACTTGCCAAAACTATAGTTTTGTGCAGTGGTTGAATAGCCCGTTTTAATGACTCCAACCTAAGTGTATGTAAGCTTCTGACTTCAACTGCACGCCTAGGCTGTGAGCAGGCAAACACACCCAACCCCCACTCTTACACTAGCTCAAGCCAATGGCATGTACCAGATACTCAGCAGGCTCTGCTCACACGTACTGGTCTGAGGCCAAACCACACGACTAACAACGTTGGACAATTTATGGAACACAAAGTCTTCACTATGTCATCCTGGAATATCCAAGGCCTGAGGTCATCTGCCTTTGGCCTAAAGAGCAGGAACCTGGACTTCACCAAATAAATCAGAAATACATACATTTTGTCATGTTACAAGAAACATAGTACAGAGGAGAAGAACCCACTGGTTGCAGAGAGATTGTAACTCCATCCACAAAACTACCAGGTGTGAAACAGGGAAGGGGCTCAGGGGGTATGCTAATTTACTCTATCTATTAAATTTATCAAAACAGGAACATTTTATATTTGGCTAGAAATTCAAAGGAAATTATTTTAACAGAGACAAATGTCCTCCTATGTGCTACCTATATCCGCCCACTAGAATCCCCATACTTTAATGAAGACAGCTTCTCCATCCTGGAGGGGAAAATCAATCATTTCCAGGCCCAGGGATATGTACTAGTCTGTGGCGACGTAAATGCCAGAATTGAACAAGAACCTGACACCCTCAGCACACAGGGGGACTAACACCTACCTGGAGGTGACAGTATTCTCTCCCCCATATGCCCCCTTAGGCAGAACTACGACCACATAAACAACAAAAACAGGTCACAACTCCTGCAGCTCTGTCGGGTTGGGTATGTACATAGTCAATGGTAGGCTTTGAGGGGATTCGTACAGTAGGTACACCTATAGCACATCTCTTGGGGATCCGAGTGGCGCAGCGGTCTAAGGCATTGCATCTCAGTTCAAGAGGCGTCACTACAGTCCCTGGTCCAAATTCAGGCTGTATCACAACTGGCCGTGATTGGGAGTCCCATAGGGCTGCGCACAATTGGCCCAACGTCGTCCGGGTTTGGCCGGAGTAGGCAGTCATTGTAAAAAATAATTTGTTCTTAACTGACTTGCCTAGTTAAATAAAGGATACATTTAACAATGTTATAATAACAATTGGAGGGTAGTACTGTAGACTACTTTATCACTGATCTAAACCCAGTCTCTCAGAGCGTTCACAGTCAGCCCACTGACACCCCTATCAGATCACAGCCTATTAAACAGAGGAATACTCAATCATGAGGCATCAAAGCCAAATTAACTGAATAACATTAAGAAATTCTATAAATTGAAGGAAAGTAGTGTGGAAACCTACCAAAAAACAATTAGCCAACATCAAATTCAATTCCGTTTAGACAACTTCCTAGACAAAATGTTTCACTGTAATAGGGATGGTGCAAGATTGACAGTAGAAAACCTAACAGTATATTTGACATCTCAGCTTCCCTATCGAAAAAAAACTAAGAAATTAAAAAACCTATCCAACTAAAAACATAGAGACCCAGAAAACCTGAGCCTACACCTTCACTATGGTGAATCACAAAAACAATACAGAAATACACTACAGAAAAAGAAGGAACAGCATGTCAGAAATCAGCCCAATGTAAATTAATAATCCGTAGAATCTAACCACTTCTGGGAAAATTGGAAAAACACAAACAACAACACAAAGAGTTATCTGTCCAAAACAGAGATTTATGGATAAACCACTTACCCAATCTTTTTGGCCCTGTAACAAAGAACAAACAGCAAAAACATATACAGTACCAGTCCAAAAATGTGGACACACCTGCTCATTCAAGGGTTTTACTATTTTCTACATTGAAGAATAATAGTGAAGACATCAAAACTATGTAGTAACCAAAAAGAGTTAAACAAATCTAAATATATGTTATATTTGAGATTCTTCAAAGTAGCCACACTTTGCCTTGATGGCAACTTTGCACACTCTTGGCATTCTCTCAACCAGCTCATGAAGTAGTCACCTGGAAATAATTTCAATTAACAGGTGTGCCTTGTTAAAAGTTCATTTGTGTAATGTATTTTCTTCCTAATGCGACTGAGCCAATCAGTTGTGTTGTGACAAGGTATTTATATAAAAATATATATATTTAAACCTTTATTTAACTAGGCAAGTCAGTTAAGAACCATTTTTTATTTACAATGACGGCCTACCAAAAGGCAACAGGCCTCCTGTGGGGATGGGGGCCGGGATTAAAAATAAAATGTATTAAATAAAAATATAGGACAAACAATTACAGACTTACAAAGGCAAGCACAGCCGAGAGCTGCCCAGTGACATGAGCCTACCAGACGAGCTAAACTACTTATTTTTTTTACGAGCTAAACTACTTCAATGCTCGCTTCGAGGCAAATAACACTGAAACATGCATGAGAGCATCAGCTGTTCCGGATGACTGTGTGATCCTGCTCTCCGCAGCCAATGTGAGTAAGACCTTTAAACAGGTCAAAATTCACAATGCTGCAGGGCCAGACAGATTACCAGGTCGTGGACTGTGGCAGGGTAGCCTAGTGGTTAGAGTGTTGGACTAGTAACCGGAAGGTTGCAAGTTCAAACCCCCGAGCTGCCAAGGTACAAATCAAGGTACGTTCTGCCCCTGAACAGGCAGTTAACCCACTGTTCCTAGGCCGTCATTGAAAGTAAGAATTTGTTCTTAACCAACTTGCCTAAAATAAATCAAAATAAATGCGCTGACCAACTGGCAAGTGTCTTCACTGATATTTTCAACCTCTCCCTGTTTGAGTCTGTAATACCAACATGTTTTAAGGAGACCACCATAGTCCCTGTGCCGAAGAACACTAAGGTAACTTGCCTAAAGGACCACCGACCCGTAGCACTCACGTCTGTAGCCATGAAGTGCTTTGAAAGGCAGGTCATGGCTCACATCAACACCATTATCCCAGAAACCCTAGACCCACTCCAATTTGCATACTGCCCCAACAGATCCACACATGGTGCAATTCCTATTGCACTCCACATTGCCACTTGCCACCTGGACAAAAGGAAAACCTATGTGAAAATGCTATTCATTGACTACAGCTCAGCGTTCAACACCATAGTGCCCTCAAAGCTCATCAATAAGTTAAGGACCCTGGGACTAAACACCTCCCTCTGCAACTGGATCCTCGTCTTCCTGACAGGCCACCCCTAGGTGGTAAGGGTAGGTAACAACACATCCGCAACACTAATCCTCAACCCAGGGGTCCCTCAGGGGTGTGTGCTCAGTCCCCTCTTGTACTCCCTCTTGTACTCCCTTCCCTCTTGTACTCCCTGTTCACTCATGGCACGACTCCAACACCATCATTAAATTTGCCGATGACACAACAGTGGTAGGCCTGATCACAATGACGAGACACCTTATAGGGAGGAGGTCAGAGACCTGGCTATGCGGTGCCAGGACAACAACCACTCCCTCAACGTGATCAAGACAAATTATTGTGGACTAGAGGAAAAGGAGGACCGAGCACGTCCGCATTCTCAACGACGAGGCTGTGGCGGAGCATGGCAACTGCTCGGCCTCCGACCGCAAGGCACTACAGAGGATAGTGCGAACGGCCAGTACATCACTGGGGCCAAGCTCCCTGCCATCCAGGATTTCCATACCAGGCGTTGTCAGAGGAAGGACCTAAACATTGTCAATGACTCCAGCCACCCTAGTCATAGACTGTTCTCCCTGCAAACGGTACCGGAGTGCCAAGTCTAGGTCAAGAGGCTTCTAAACAGCTTCTACCCCCAAGCCATAAGACTCCTGAACATCTAATCAAATGGCTACCCACACTATTTTCATTGCTCCCCCTCCC
Organism: Oncorhynchus nerka; assembly: GCF_034236695.1. Lineage (NCBI taxonomy): Eukaryota > Metazoa > Chordata > Actinopteri > Salmoniformes > Salmonidae > Oncorhynchus > Oncorhynchus nerka. The sequence continues at coordinate 84,030,193 of NC_088417.1, forward strand.
TTTTACCCCGCTGCTACTCTCTATTATGATCTATGCATAGTCACTTTAATAACTCTACATACATGTACATATTACCTCAATTACCTCGACCTACCGGTGCCCCCGTACATTGACTCTGTACCTGTACCCCCTGTATATAGTCTCGCAATTGTTATTTTAATGCTGCTCTTTAACTACTTGTTACTTTTATTTCTTATTTGTATTTTTTCAACTACATTGTTGGTTAGGGGCTTGTAAGTAAGCATTTCACTGTAATGTCTACACATGTTGTATTTGGCACATGTGACTAATACAATTTTATTTTTATTTGATATTTGTTATTTCGTAGTTTTGATGTCTTCACTATTATTATACAATGTGGAAAAAATAAATAAAACCCCTGGAATGAGTAGGTGTGTCCAAACTTTTGGTTGGTACTGTACATGATCAAATATTCATCTTAGAACCCACTGGATTCCAGAACCCACTGGATTCTCCAATTACATTGAATGAACTACAGGACAAAATACAAACCCTCCAACCCAAAATGGCGTTATGGTGTTAATGGTATCCTAAATTTATGATCAAATATGCAGGCCACAACATTTCAGATGGCTATACTTAAACTCTTTAACATCATCCTTGGCTTTGGCATCTTCCACTATATTTGGAACCAATGAATGATCCCTCCAATCCACAAAAGTGGAGACAAATTTGACCCCAATAACTACCGGGGGATTTGCGTCAACAGTAACCTTAGGAAAATCCTCTGCATTATCATTAACAACAGAGTCGTACATTTCCTCTGTGAAAACAATGTACTGAGAAAATTGACTTTTTTCCAAATGACCATTCGACAGACCACGTATTCACCCTGCACACCCCAATTGACAAACAAACCAAAACAAAGACGAAGTCTTCTCATGCTTTGTTGATTGCAAAAAAAGCTTTAGACTCAATTTGGCATGAGGTTCTGCTATACAAAAGGATGGGAAGTGGTATGGAGGAAAGCATACGACATTATAAAATCCATGTACACAAACACAAATGGTTCAAATAAATACAAATTCCACCGAGACACAGTTGCCCTTGAGCACACAAAAAACTATACAGACCTTGGCCTAAACATCAGCGCCACAGGTAACTTCAACAAAGCTGTGAACGATCTGAGAGACAAGGCAAGAAGGGCCTTCTATGCCATCAAAAGGAACATAGAATTCGACATACCAATTACGATCTGGCTAAAAGTATTTGAATAAGTTATAGAACCCATTGACCTCTATGGTTGTGAGGTCTAGGGTCCACTCACTAAGAATTCAGAAAATGGAGAAAAAAACACACCAAATTGAGACTCTGATAGGCTGACACTAGCTAATTATTCAAATCCAGAAAAGAGACGTTAAATTCGAGAACCACCTAAAAGGAAGTGATTCTTTAACCTTCCATAACGAAGCAATCACCCACAGAGAGATGAACCAGGAGAAGGGTCCCCTAAGCAAGCTGGTCCTGGGGCTCTGTTCACAAACACGAAAAGACCCCACAGAGCCCCAGGACACAATTAGACCCAACCAAATCATGAGATAACAAGAAGATAATTACTTGACATAATGGAAAGAATACAAAAAAAGCTTTGTAAAGCTTTGACTATGTACAGACTCAGTAAGCATTGCCTTGCTATTGAGAAAATGCCGCTGTAGGCAGACCTGGCTCTCAAGAAAAGACAGGCTATATGTCACGACTTCCGCCGAAGTCGGTCCCTCTCCTTGTTTGGGCGGTGTTTGGCGGTCGACGTCACCGGCCTTCTAGCCATCGCCGATCCACTTTCATTTTCCATTTGTTTTGTCTTTGTCTTACACACCTGGTTTCAATTCCCCAATTACTTGTTCATTATTTAACCCTCTGCTCCCCCATGTTTGTTTGTGAGTATGTATTTGTGGCCTTGAATTTATACAACGTGTATTGTTATATTATTGAGTAAAATTGCTTTCATTACTCATATCTGCTGTCCTGCGCCTGACTCATCTCACCAGCTACACACAGACGCATTACACTATGTGCAAATTGCCCACAAAATGAGGTGGAAACTGAGATGCACTTCCTAACCTCCTGCCAAATGTCTGACCAAATAAGAGACATATATTTCCTTCAGATTACACAGACCCACAAAGATTTTGAAAACAAATCCAATTTTGATAAAATCCCATATCTAATGGGTGAAATACCACACTGTGCATCACAGCAGCAAGATGTGTGACCTGTTGCCAAAAGAAATGGGCACCCAGTGAATACAACCGATATTTATGTTTATTTATTTTCCCTTTTGTACTTAAACTATTTACGCATTGTTACAAAACTGTATATAGACATAATATGACATTTGAAATGTCTTTATTTTTTTGAAACTTTGGTGAGTGTAACGTTTACTGTTCATTTTTTATTGTTTATTTCACTTTTGTTTATTATCTATTTCACTTGCTTTGGCAATGTAAACATATGTTTCCTATGCCAATTGAAATTGAATTGAGAGATCGATAGAGAGAGAGAGAGAGAGAGAGAGAGAGAGAGAGAGAGAGAGAGAGAGAGAGAGAGAGAGAAAGAGTGTGTGAGAGAGAGATGGAAGGGTACTTCTCTGGGGCAAGGTCTCTGGAGGTAAAGCACTATTTTCTTTCATTTCACTTTGATTTCTGGAACCCTGGAGATCTTTGCATTCCTGGATTTGAGTCAGATTTTGATAAGATAAAATCAAAGATTGTTCTGGAGATCAAAAATGTTTATCAATACCTATGCCATATGCCAAAGTAAGTAAAGTAATGTAAGCATGCGGAACCTTGCAATGGCCGAACACATGCCAAATGATTGTGTTAATATAACAAATATGTTACATTTATAGCTGGTTACAACAACCTAAGTGACAGGACAGTTGACCAATCACAGGACTTCCTGGGTCTTTCTTAATTAACACTTCAAACATAATTTGTAGCACCAGACCAAAGCCAGTTTTCCGTGTCAGATGTTTTATGGGAAATAAGGCCTGAGTGCTTCATTAAAACAGGCCTCTTACCCTCCTGTGAAGGTTTTTCTTGTCCATTTTATTTATTTTTCCTTTCTTCGTGGCTTATTGGAATTCCTTCTTTGGCATTTGTGTTTTGACTGTACCGTTACGGCAATTTGTTCTTAACTGCTCATGAATTAACTTGATACTGTATATTCTATTATATACGTACTTCTAATTTTAGTTGTATTTATTTTTAAATTTGTATTACTTCTTGTTATTTTGGGACTTTTGTATTTGGCATTTTATTCTCGATCTGTTATTGTTATTGTACCAAATTTATTTTTCCAGAGTGAGCTAACTGGGTGAATAAAAGTTGTTATGTTTGCCATCATAGCCGCAGGAAAATATTTGGGGGTATGGGTGAGATGAGCTATAAACGGCTATATCGGTCCACTAATACAGGATTAGTTAAAGCCCGGTGAAGTACTTTTGTAAGATTTATATATATACACACTACATGACCAAAAGTAGGTGGAAACATGCTTGTCGAACATCTCGTTCCTAAATCATGGGCATTAATATTGAGTTGGTCCCCCCTTTGCTGCTATAACAGCTTGCACTCTTCTGGGAAGTCTTTCCACTAGATGTTGGAGCATTTCTGTGGGAACTTGCTTCCATTCAGCCACAAGAACATTAGTGAGATTGGGCACTGATGTTGGGTGATTAGGCCTGGCTCGCAGTTGGTGATGCAATTAATTCCAAAGGTATTCGATGGGGTTGAGGTGAGGGCTCTGTGGACTGCTGTGCTGGAACAGGAAAGGGCCTTCCCCAAACTGTTGCCACAAAGTTGGAAGCACAGAATCATCTAGAATGTCATTGTATGCTGTAGCATTAAGATTTCCCTTCTCTGGACCATGTAAAACAGCCCCAGAACATTATTCCTCCTCCACCAAACTTTACAGTTGGCACTATGCATTCGGGCAGATAGCGTTCTCCTGGCATCCGCCAAACACAGATTCGTCCGTCGGACTCCCAGATGGTGAAGTGTGATTCATCACTCCAGAGAACGCGTTTCCACTGCTCCAGAGTTCAATAGTGGCGAGCTTTAAACCACAGAAATTGAAATATCACATTTACATAAGTATTCAGACCCTTACTCTTACTTTGTTGAAGCACGTTTGTAAGCGATTACAGCATTACAGTCTTCTTGGTATGACGCTACTAGCTTTTCACACCTGTATTTGGAGAGTTTTTCCCCAATCTTCTCTGCGGATCCTCTCAAACTCTGTCAGGTTGGATGGGGAGCATCGTTGCACAGATATTTTCAGGTCTCTCCAGAGATGTTCAATCGGGTTCAAGTCCGGGCTCTGGCAGGGCCACTCAAGGACATTCAGAGACTTGTCTTGAAGCCATTCCTGCATTCTCTTGGCTGTGTGCTTAGGGTCGTTGTCCTGTTGGAAGGTGAACCTTTGCCCCAGTCTGAGGCCCTGAGTGCTCTGGACAGAGATGGGACCAAGTCATTGTTTTACAAGTAAGTCTCAAGTCTTAGCACTCAAGTCCCAAGTCAAGTCCCAATTCAAGACAGGCAAGTCCGAGTCAAGTCTCAAGTCAAGTCTCAACTCCTAAACTTTGAGTTTCGAGTCCTAAACATGTCATAATATGCTCTTCACCAAATGTAAAACCATTTCATATTTTTAACAAGAGTAATAGTTAGTGTATTACATTTACGCAAATCATGAATGCTTTTAAAAACATCTATATATTTATTACTTTCCAAATAAACGTTATATTTCCATGAAAATACATGGGTAGCCATGAGAAAGACCCCCAATAGTGATAGATTATCGAGGATCGCTATGGGGCGCAATCGGGCGATGTAGGCTTGTACACAATCACCCAACCTTAACACACACACTCTGTGTGGTTACTGTAGGCTAACATATGCCAATAGTTTTAGGAACAGCAGTAACATCAGGCAGGATTTAGGCTACCAACTGCCTAGCCAGTTGCAGCTCAGTCTTGGGTGCAATGATCACATCCCCGCACTGACTGACTGTGTGGAGGCTCATTTATTTAACGTTACGTTAGCATACATGCTACACTAGTAAAGTTATAAATTGTATAGCTGTCAGCTACTGTATAGAAAGGTGTGAGCCTTTCCAAATCATGTCCAATCAACTGAATTTACCACAGGTGGAATCAAGTTGTAGAAACATCTCAAGGACGATCAATGGAAATAGGATGCACCTGACCTCAATTTCGGCTCTCATAGCAAAGGGTCTGAGTACTTAAGGTATTTCTGTTTTTAATTTTTAATATATTTGAAAAAAATTCTAAAAAACTGTTTATTATTTTTCTTTATGGGAAATAACCATTGTAGAATAAGGCTTTAACGTAACAAAATGTGGAAAAAGTAAAGTGGTTTGCATACTTTCCGAATGCACTGTATGGAGACATTAGCATACAACTGGCCTAATATGAAATCATTTCTAACACCCACTGACCAGCGCACTGCCAAATGACCTTAAATGACCCTAACAATGAGCTCACAGTACGTTTCCCATTTTCCATCATGGGGATGACATGGAGGAATCAATGCACTGTAACCTTTGGCCAGTTCCACTCTGGGTGACAGATACAGTTCAGCTGCTATTGGAGGTTTGGAGAGAAAATCAAATCAAACCTTACAGTGAAATGCTTACTTACTAGCCCTTAACCAACTACGCCGTTTTAACCATCCTGTTGTGTTAATTTTCATGTTAATTAATTCTGTGTTTCCAGTCCAAAATGACCACCCCATTATAACTGCTTATAAATCCATATAATACATATATTATCACCTAATGTTGTGTTGGATATTTTTTATCAACTTAAGTTCTTGTGAACATTACACGTTTTGAACTTCTATTTGCTATTTGTGGCCTGTAGGCCTCATTGACCTGAGCTCATACAACTTGTTTTTAAGTTTAAAAAAGCCTAATGTATGGATTATTTTGACAATAACAAATACTCAGATGAAACATATTGTTATATTTATCACAGACTACTTTGTGTCAACGTTTAACAAGGACTCTCTCCTCCTCACCAGTGTCATGATCAAAGATATGATTAAGCGCCTCACATACAGTATATTGTTTGGTCAATGTGGTGCCACAGAATGAATTGTGAGCAAAGGCCTCAAAACACTTTATATACAGTTGATGCCGGAAGTTTACATACACTTAGGTTGGAGTCACCTACTTTGTGCATGACACAAGTAATTTTTCCAATAATTGTTTGCAGACAGATTATTTCACTTATAATTCACCGTATCACAATTCCAGTGGGTCAGAAGTTCTGTGCCTTAAACAGCTTGGAAATTCCCAAAAATTCTGTCATGGCTTTAGAAGTGGAGTTCCAGGTCTCCGGTAGCCTCTGGAACTGCCGATCTGCGGCCAACAAGGCAGAGTTCATCTCAGCCTATGCCTTCCTCCAGTCCCTCGACTTCTTGGCACTGACGGAAACATGGATCACCACAGACAACACTGCTACTCCTACTGCTCTCTCTTCGTCTGCCCACGTGTTCTCGCACACCCCGAGAGCTTCTGGTCAGCGGGGTGGTGGCACCGGGATCCTCATCTCTCCCAAGTGGTCATTCTCTCTTTCTCCCCTTACCCATCTGTCTATCGCCTCCTTTGAATTCCATGCTGTCACAGTTACCAGCCCTTTCAAGCTTAACATCCTTATCATTTATCGCCCTCCAGGTTCCCTCGGAGAGTTCATCAATGAGCTTGATGCCTTGATAAGCTCCTTTCCTGAGGACGGCTCACCTCTCACAGTTCTGGGCGACTTTAACCTCCCCACGTCTACCTTTGACTCATTCCTCTCTGCCTCCTTCTTTCCACTCCTCTCCTCTTTTGACCTCACCCTCTCACCTTCCCCCCTACTCACAAGGCAGGAAATACGCTCGACCTCATCTTTACTAGATGCTGTTCTTCCACTAACCTCATTGCAACTCCCCTCCAAGTCTCCGACCACTACCTTGTATCCTTCTCCCTCTCGCTCTCATCCAACACTTCCCACACTGCCCCTACTCGGATGGTATCGCGCCGTCCCAACCTTCGCTCTCTCTCCCCCGCTACTCTCTCCTCTTCCATCCTATCATCTCTTCCCTCTGCTCAAACCTTCTCCAACCTATCTCCTGATTCTGCCTCCTCAACCCTCCTCTCCTCCCTTTCTGCATCCTTTGACTCTCTATGTCCCCTATCCTCCAGGCCGGCTCGGTCCTCCCCTCCCGCTCCGTGGCTCAACGACTCATTGCGAGCTCACAGAACAGGGCTCCGGGCAGCCGAGCGGAAATGGAGGAAAACTCGCCTCCCTGCGGACCTGACATCCTTTCACTCCCTCCTCTCTACATTTTCCTCTTCTCTCTCTGCTGCTAAAGCCACTTTCTACCACTCTAAATTCCAAGCATCTGCCTCTAACCCTAGGAAGCTCTTTGCAACCTTCTCCTCCCTCCTGAATCCTCCTCCCCCCTCCTCCCTCTCTGCAGATGACTTCGTCAACCATTTTGAAAAGAAGGTCGACGACATCCGATCCTCGTTTGTTAAGTCAAACGACACCGCTGGTTCTGCTCACACTGCCCTACCCTGCGCTCTGACCTCTTTCTCCCCCCTCTCTCCAGATGAAATCTCGCGTCTTGTGACGGCCGGCCGCCCAACAACATGCCCGCTTGACCCTATCCCCTCCTCTCTTCTCCAGACCATTTCCGGAGACCTTCTCCCCTACCTCACCTCGCTCATCAACTCATCCCTGACCGCTGGCTACGTCCATTCCGTCTTCAAGAGAGCGAGAGTTGCACCCCTTCTGAAAAAACCTACACTCGATCCCTCCGATGTCAACAACTACAGACCAGTATCCCTTCTTTCTTTTCTCTCCAAAACTCTTGAACGTGCCGTCCTTGGCCAGCTCTCCCGATATCTCTCTCAGAATGACCTTCTTGATCCAAATCAGTCAGGTTTCAAGACTAGTCATTCAACTGAGACTGCTCTTCTCTGTATCACGGAGGCGCTCCGCACTGCTAAAGCTAACTCTCTCTCCTCTGCTCTCATCCTTCTAGACCTATCGGCTGCCTTCGATACTGTGAACCATCAGATCCTCCTCTCCACCCTCTCCGAGTTGGGCATCTCCGGCGCGGCCCACGCTTGGATTGCGTCCTACCTGACAGGTTGCTCCTACCAGGTGGCGTGGCGAGAATCCGTCTCCACACCACGTGCTCTCACCACTGGTGTCCCCCAGGGCTCTGTTCTAGGCCCTCTCCTATTCTCGCTATACACCAAGTCACTTGGCTCTGTCATAACCTCACATGGTCTCTCCTATCATTGCTATGCAGACAACACACAATTAATCTTCTCCTTTCCCCCTTCTGATGATCAGGTGGCGAATCGCATCTCTGCATGTCTGGCAGACATATCAGTGTGGATGACGGATCACCACCTCAAGCTGAACCTCGGCAAGACGGAGCTGCTCTTCCTCCCGGGGAAGGACTGCCCGTTCCATGATCTCGCCATCACGGTTGACAACTCCATTGTGTCCTCCTCCCAGAGCGCTAAGAACCTTGGCGTGATCCTGGACAACACCCTGTCGTTCTCAACTAACATCAAGGCGGTGGCCCGTTCCTGTAGGTTCATGCTCTACAACATCCGCAGAGTACGACCCTGCCTCACACAGGAAGCGGCGCAGGTCCTAATCCAGGCACTCGTCATCTCCCGTCTGGATTACTGCGACTCGCTGTTGGCTGGGCTCCCTGCCTGTGCCATTAAACCCCTACAACTCATCCAGAACGCCGCAGCCCGTCTGGTGTTCAACCTTCCCAAGTTCTCTCACGTCACCCCGCTCCTCCGCTCTCTCCACTGGCTTCCAGTTGAAGCTCGCATCCGCTACAAGACCATGGTGCTTGCCTACGGAGCTGTGAGGGGAACGGCACCTCAGTACCTCCAGGCTCTGATCAGGCCCTACACCCAAACAAGGGCACTGCGTTCATCCACCTCTGGCCTGCTCGCCTCCCTACCACTGAGGAAGTACAGTTCCCGCAGAGCCCAGTCAAAACTGTTCGCTGCTCTGGCCCCTATGGTGGAACAAACTCCCTCACGACGCCAGGACAGCGGAGTCAATCACCACCTTCCGGAGACACCTGAAACCCCACCTCTTTAAGGAATACCTAGGATAGGATAAAGTAATCCCTCTCACCCCCCCCCCCCCTTAAAAGATGTAGATGCGCTACTGTTCCACTGGATGTCATAAGGTGAATGCACCAATTTGTAAGTCGCTCTGGATAAGAGCGTCTGCTAAATGACTTAAATGTAAATGTAAATGTAGAAGCTTCTGATAGGTTAATTGACATCATTTGAGTCAATTGGAGGTGTATCTGTGGATGTATTTCAAGGCCTACCTTCAAAGTCAGTGCCTCTTTACTTGACATCATGGGAAAATCAAAAGAAAACAGCCAAGACCTCAGAAAAAAAATTGTAGACCTCCACAAGTCAGCAATTTCCAAACGCCTGAAGGTACCACGTTCATCTGTACAAACAATAGTCTGCAAGTATAAACACCATGGGACCACAAAGCCGTCATTCCGCTCATGAAGGAGACCCGTTCTGTCTCCTAGAGATGAACGAACTTTGGTGTGAAAAGTGCAAATCAATCCCAGAACAACAACAAAGGAGCTTGTGAAGATGCTGGAGGAAACAGGTACAAAATAATCTATATCCACAGTAAAAACGAGTCGTATATCGATATAACCTGAAAGGCCACTCAGCAAGGAAGAAGCCACTGCTCCAAAACCACCATAAAAAAGCTAGACTACGGTTTGCAACTGCATATGGGGACAAAGATTGTACTTTATGGAGAAATGTCCTCTGGTCTGATGAAACAAAAATAGAACTGTTTGGCCATAATGACCATCGTTATGTTTGGAGGAAAAAGGGGGAGGCTTGCAAGCCGAAGAACACCATCCCAACCGTGAAGCACGGGGGTGGCAGCATGATGTTGTGGGGGTGCTTTGCTGCAGGAGGGACTGGTGCACTTCACAAAATAGATGGCAGCATGAGGAGGAAAATTACGAGGATATTTTGAAGTAACATCTCAAGACATCAGTCAGGAAGTTAAAGCTTGGTCGCAAATGGGTCTTCCAAATGGGCAATGACTCCAAGCATTCTTCGAAAGTTGTGGCAAAACGATCACAAAGCCCTGACCTCAATCCTACAGGGAATTTTTACTTGTCACGACTTCCGCCGATGTCGGTTCCTCTCCTTTTTCGGGCGGCGTTCAGCGGTCTTCCGGTCTTCTAGCCATCGCTGATCCACCTTTCATTTTCCATTTGTTTTGTCTTGTTTTCCCACACACCTGGTTTACATTCCCTCATTACTTGTCGTGTATTTAACCCTCTGTTCCCCCCATGTCTGTGTATGAAATTGTTTGTTGTAAAGTGTTTGTGCACTCTGACTGGTTCGCAACGGGATATTTTGTACCCATATTTTGTTGTTCTGGGTGCCGTTGATTTTGCTTATTAAACTGCTTCGGTTATTACCCAGTTCTGCTCTCCTGCGCCTGACTTCCCTGCAACCAGTCACGCACCTCTTACATTACTAGGATTGAATGCCAGAAAATTGTGAAAAACTGAGTTTAAATGTATTTGGCTAAGGTCTATGTAAACTTCCGACTTCCGACTTCAACTGTATATATTATTGAAACAATGTTGCTATTGTTTGTGAGAATGCCACCAGGTGTGGTTCCCGTCGTGGGGGAAAGATTCTATTGGGGAAAGTTTGCCATGGATTCCAAGAAGGGGAGTGAGGTGTGTTTGTGTGCTCAAACACACATGCATGTGGGGGCCTGGGAGAGGAAGTGTGTCCATCTGATTAATGAGCATGTGCCTGAACTCAATTGTATACACTAATTGTAGTCACCCATTAATTTCTAATGAATGGTAATTTTTCACTGGGAACCTCACAGGTGTACAAATGTTAAATAATACACCCAAAATGTAATGAAAATCATCCAAATGTAATTTGTGTGTTTAGATGACCTGTGTGGAGAAAGTCATGGAACCTTATGACAATCAGATTAAATTAACTACATTTTTCAGAGCGAAAACTTGTAAATCGGTCCAATTTGACTGGAACACAGCAGGAGGGTTAAGAAAAATATAAAATAAAAGTAACAAATAATTAGAGAGCAGCAGTAAAATAACAGTAGTGATGCTATATACAGGGATTACCTGTACAGAGTCAATGTGTGGGGGCACCGGTTAGTCAAGGTAACTGAGGTAATTAGTACATGTAGGTAGAGTTATTAAAATTACCATGCATATATAATAACAGAGAGTAGCAGCGTAAAGGAGGGGGGGGGCAGTGGAAATAGTCTGGGTAGCCATTTGAGGTGTAGAAGCTGTTTAGAAGCCTCTTGGACATAGACTTGGGGCTCCGGTACCGCATGCCGTGCGGTAGCAGAGAGGACAGTCTATGACTAGGATGACTGGAGTCTTGCCAATTTGTAGGGCCTTCCTCTGACACCACCTGGTATAGATGTCCTGGATGGCATGAAGCTTGGCCCCAGTGAAGTACTGGGCCGTACCCGCTACCCTCTGTAGTGCCTTGCGGTCAGAGGCCGAGCAGTTGCCATACCAGGTAGTGATGCAACCCATCAAGATGCTCTTCATGGTGCAGCTGTGGAACCTTTTGAGGATCGGAGGATCCATGCCAAATCTTTTCAGTCTGCTGAGGGGGAATAGGTTTTGTCGTGCCCTCTTCACGACTGTCTTGGTGTGCTTGGACCATGTTAGTTTGTTGGTGATGTGGACGCCAAGGAACTTGATGCTCTCAACCTGCTCCACTACTGCCCTGTCGTTGAGAGTGGGGGCGTGCTCGGTCCTCCTTTTCCTGTAGTCCACAATAATTTCCTATGTCTTGATCACATTGAGGGAGAGGTTGTTGTCCTTGCACCACACAGTCAGGTCTCTGACCTCCTCCCTATAGGCTGTCTCGTCGTTGTCGGTGATCAGGCCTACCACTGTTGTGTCATCGGCAAGCTCACAGAACGCTGTAATCTTGCATCTTTGGCTTTCCCCAATTGATCTGCATTCCCTGCATAGACTGATGGACATGTGACTGATGAGAGTACAAACAAAGACTCACAGACTCAGAGAATAAAATAATGCAGCCTGTTTGGATTCCTGATATCAAATCAAACAATGGTTACTGTATGAAATGAAAAGAAACACAGCTGCATAATTATTCAAATATTATTGCATTGAAATAGGATTCTGTTCATGGCGCATGCCTGGAACCCAGTTTCCACTATTTATTGAATGAATAGAGCTTATTTTGGGACTCAAAACCACAACTAAAGACACTCCAACCGGACAATGATGACCTTTGTAATTATCGAAATACTTGCTGAAATGTGACGTCAGTGGGTGGTAGAAATACTTTAAAGGCTCTGGAAATTGTACAAATATTGCAAAATAGCTCAAATATTACATCAATCACATTTATAATTAACACAATTCAAGTTATCTGTTAAAGTTGGGACTAGAGGGAGATTTGATATCACCCCATACCAAGCACCTCAGGATGGGACAAGACTGAACATGTTCCTGCTGCTGAGACCTGTGGTGCGGTTCAGGCCCTCACACCCTCACGCCCCCGCACATAAGCACTAATCTATGACCAAAATGTTAACTCAATTTGTCAGTGTTATCTTCATGTCAACAGTTCCCCTCAAATATTTATAATAGGCTCTGCGCTCAGACGACCAGTGAGAGCAGGATGAATCTGAGAATGTTAACATGTAGAGCCCAGTATTTCCACAGGCTGCTAGACTGTTACTGGGAAATGGTACTCACGCCCAAACAACATGTTTTGTAAGACACATGTCTTCAGGAGAGAATGAGTCATGAGTCATTTTCTAAAGTACCATATCATAAATCTATTACTACAACCCTATGTAGTTATAATAATTAATAAAAATCAGAACCATGCACAGCTGCACTGAATTTGGGAGATAAGACAAATGCATGAATGAGATGAGCAGTGAGTTGGAGCTAGCTCTCACACAGAATGTCCCACTCTCCCACTGACGTACAGTCTCCATAGGGTTGGTGACCCTGTAATCTATGGAGCACAGCAGCTATGGTCCTAATGCAGTCCTAATGCATCACAAATGTATCCTTAATCATCCGGAGACCTGCAGCAGTAGCAAACCCAGGGAAACCACAAATCTAAACAGAGCAGCACTTCCTGCTTTACACAGACCAATGCGCACGCACAGGCACACACATACAAACACACACAGCACAAAGAAAGTACAGGTGCATCAAAGCTGGGACCAAGAGACGGAAAAAAGCATCTATCTCCAGGCCATTAGACTGTTAAATAGTCACCACCAACCTGCCTCCGCCTAGCACCCTGTCCTGAACTTAGTTACTGTTACTAGCTGTCTACCATACAGTTGAAGTCAGAAGTTTACATACACCTAAGCCAACTATATTTAAACTCAGTTTTTCACAATTCCTGACATTTAATCATAGTAAAAATTTGCTGTCTTAGATCACCACTTTATTTTAAGAATGTGAAATGCCAGAATAATAGTAGAGAGAATTATTTATTTCAGCTTTTATTTCTTTCATCACATTCCCAGTGGGTCAGACGTTTACATACACTCAATTAGTATTTGGTAGCATTGCATTCAAATTGTTTAACTTGGGTCAAACGTTTCGGGTAGCCTTCCACAAGCTTCCCACAATAAGTTGGGTGAATTTTGGCCTATTCCTCCTGACAGAGCTGGTGTAATGGAGTCAGGTTTGTAGGCCTCCTTGCTCGCACACACTTTTTCAGTTCTGCCCACAAATCTTCCATAGGATTGAAGTAAGGGCTTTGTGATGGCCACTCCAATACCTTGACTTTGTTGTCCTTAAGCCATTTTCCCACAGCTTTGGAAGTATGCTTGGGCCATTGTCCATTTGGAGGACCCATTTGCAACCAAGCTTTAACTTCCTGACTGATGTCTTGAGATGTTGCTTCAATATATCCTCGTAATTTTCCTCCCTCATGATGTCATCTATTTTGTGAAGTGCACAAGTCCCTCCTGCAGCAAAGCACCCCAACAGCATGATGCTGCCATCCCTGTGCTTCACGGGTGGGATGGTGTTCTTCGGCCCCCTTTTTCCTCCAAACATAACAATGGTCATTATGGCCAAACAGTTCTATTTTTGTTTCATCAGACCAGAGGACATTTCTCCAAAAAGTACAATCTTTGTCCCCATGTGCAATTGCAAACCGTAGTCTGGCTTTTTTTATGGTGGTTTTGGAGCAGTGGCTTCTTCCTTGCTTAGTGGCTTTTCAGGTTATGTCGATATCGGACGCGTTTTGCTGTGGATATAGATACTTTTGTACTGGTTTCCTCCAGCATCTTCACAAGGTTCTTTGCTGTTGTTCTGAGATTTATTTGCACCGGCGTACGTTCAACTCTAGGAGACAGAACGCATCTCCTTCCTGAGTGGTATGACGGCTGCATAGTCCCATGGCGTTGATACTTACGTACTATTGTTTGTAATTGCTCGCAAGGATGAAACAGCTTGTGGAAGTCAACAATTCTTGGCTGAATTGTTTTGATTTTCCCATGTCAAGCAAAGAGGCACTGATTTGAAGGTAGGCCTTGAAATACACTGCTCAAAAAAATAAAGGGAACACTTAAACAACACAATGCAACTCCAAGTCAATCACACTTCTGTGAAATCAAACTGTCCACTTAGGAAGCAACACTGATTGACAATAAATTTCACATGCTGTTGTGCAAATGGAATAGACAACAGGTGGAAATTATAGGCAATTAGCAAGACACCCCCAATATAGGAGTGGTTCTGCAGGTGGTGACCACAGACCACTTCTTAGTTCCTATGCTTCCTGGCTGATTTTGGTCACTTTTGAATGCTGGCGGTGCTTTCACTCTAGTGGTAGCATGAGACGGAGTCTACAACCCACACAAGTGGCTCAGGTAGTGCAGCTCATCCAGGATGGCACATCAATGCGAGCTGTGGCAAGAAGGTTTGCTGTGTATGTCAGCGTAGTGTCCAGAGCATGGAGGCGCTACCAGGAGACAGGCCAGTACATCAGGAGACGTGGAGGAGGCTGTAGGAGGGCAACAACCCAGCAGCAGGACCGCTACCTCCGCCTTTGTGCAAGGAGGAGCAGGAGGAGCACTGCCAGAGCCCTGCAAAATGACCTCCAGCAGGCCACAAATGTGCAAGTGTCTGCTCAAACGGTCAGAAACAGACTCCATGAGGGTGGTATGAGGGCCCGACGTCCACAGGTGGGGGTTGTGCTTACAGCCCAACACCGTGCAGGACGTTTGGCATTTGCCAGAGAACACCAAGATTGGCAAATTCGCCACTGGCGCCCTGTGCTCTTCACAGATGAACGCAGGTTCACACTGAGCACATGTGACAGACGTGACAGAGTCTGGAGACGCCGTGGAGAAGGTTCTGCTGCCTGCAACATCCTCCAGCATGACCGGTTTGGCGGTGGGTCAGTCATGGTGTGGGGTGGCATTTCTTTGGGGGGCCGCACAGCCCTCCATGTGCTCGCCAGAGGTAGCCTGACTGCCATTAGGTACCGAGATGAGATCCTCAGACCCCTTGTGAGACCATATGCTGGTGCGGTTGGCCCTGGGTTCCTCCTAATGCAAGACAATGCTAGACCTCATGGGGCTGGAGTGTGTCAGCAGTTCCTGCAAGAGGAAGGCATTGATGCTATGGACTGGCCCGCCCGTTCCCCAGACCTGAATCCAATTGAGCACATCTGGGACATCATGTCTCGCTCCATCCACCAACACCACGTTGCACCACAGACTGTCCAGGACTTGGCGGATGCTTTAGTCCAGGTCTGGGAGGAGATCCCTCAGGAGACCATCCGCCACCTCATCAGGAGCATGCCCAGGCATTGTAGGGAGCTCATACAGGCACGTGGAGGCCACACACACTACTCAGCCTCATTTTGACTTGTTTTAAGGACATTACATCAAAGTTGGATCAGCCTGTAGTGTGGTTTTCCACTTTAATTTTGAGTGTGACTGCAAATCCAGACCTCCATGGGTCGATAAATTTGATTTCCATTGATCATTTTTGTGTGATTTTGTTGTCAGCACATTCAACTATGTAAAGAAAAAAGTATTTCATAAGAATATTTCATTCAGATCTAGGATGTTTGATTTTAGTGTTCCCTTTATTTTTTTGAGCAGTGTACATTCACAGGTACACCTCCAATTGATTCAAATTATGTCAATTAGCCTTTCAGAAGCTTCTAAAGCCATGACATCATTTTCTGGAATTTTCCAAGCTGTTTAAAGGCACAGTCAACTTAGTGTATGTAAACTTCTGACCCACTGGAAATGTGATACCAAAACACTCAAAAATCTTGGTTATGCCACGTATTCCAAACTGTATCAGACACGTGTGTGCCCTGTTCTGGACTATTCCGCAGGAGTGTGGGGTGCTAAGAGGTATTTTAAAAATGAACATGTTCATAACAGAGCAGTACGTTACTTTTTAGGTGTCCACAAGTTTGCACCTATACTGGAAATAACAGGGGACATGCTGGGAACCCTGTTAGGCTGGGAACCCTGTGAGGTGAGATGGAAGGTGTGAATGGTGAGACTGTGGAATAGACTGTTGGATATGCCAATTGCCAGAATAGCAAGTAAAGTTTTTCAATAGGATCTATCCATAGGGGGAGCCTGGGCAACTGAAATGTCTGACATTTTTCAACAGTCTGACTGTGAACATCTGTATGAAAACCAAATGAAGGGAGACATAGATATGATTAAAAAACAACTGTTGATGCAATATGAAAAAAAATGGGTGGAGGAGATTCATCATAAACCCAAATCGAGAACCTTTTGTTCGATTAAGGGTGAATTTGTGTGTGAGAGATACAGTTGAAGTCGGAAGTTAACATACACTTAGGTTGGAGTCATTAAAACTTGTGTTTCAACCACTATTTTGTAAATGACATTGCTGAAGTCAAGGATCGGTAGGATAGTCAGTTTAACGAGGGTATGTATGGCAGCATGAGTGAAGGAGGCTTGGTTGCGAAATAGGAAGCCGATTCTATAATTAATTTTGGATTGGAGATGCTAAATGTGACTCTGGAAGGAGAGTTTACAGTCTAACCAGACACCTAGGTATTTGTAGTTGTCCACATATTCTAAGTCAGATCTGTCCAGAGTAGTGATGCTAGACGGGCGAGTGTTTTCTTCAATGGAAGCTTCTCTATGTACAGTGCAGTGTCCCTCAGGGCAGTTACTTCGGGCCCTTACTCTTCTCTATTTTTACAAATTATTTCCATGGCCTTGTACGAAGCTAGAATGACTATGTATGATGATGATTCCATTATGTTCCATTATTCCACCTATGTATGAGGATGATTCATTGTATATAGACTTGTTTATACTGTATTATTGACTGTATGTTTGTTTTACTCCATGTGTAACTCTGTGTCGTTGTATCTGTCGAACTGCTTTGCTTTATCTTGGCCAGGTCGCAATTGTAAATGAGAACTTGTTCTCAACTTGCCTACCTGGTTAAATAAAGGTGACATAAATAAATAAATAAATAAAATTCCACACTCTCCATGTCAGCACCCAAAGTCAGTGAGCTGACTGAAATGCTAAATAAGGAGTTACAGTCCGTATCAGAATGGGTGATTAATAATAAACTGGTGTTAAATACATCTAACACCAAAAGCATTGTATTTGGTTCAAAACATTCTCTAAGACCTTAACCTTAACTGGAGTTGTACATAAAGGGTGTGACCACTGAGCAAATTGAGGAAGCTAATCTCGTAGGTATAACATTGAATAGTCTATTAACATGGTCAAGTCACATTGACAAAGTTGCTGTGAAGATGGAGAGGGGTATATTTGTTATAAATATATCTTCTGCATGTTTACATTTACATTTACATTTAAGTCATTTAGCAGACGCTTTACACACAAATTAACTGTACTAGTTGTTTAGAGTATGGTCTTGTCCCATCTTGATTATTGCCCAGTAATATGGTCAATTGCAGCAAAGAAAGACCTAACAAAGCTGCAGATGGTTCAAAACAGAGCAGCACACCTTGCTCTTAAATGCACATACAGAACTAACATCAACAACATGCATGGCAGTCTTTCCTGGTTGAGGGTTGACGAGAGACTTACTGCTTCTCCTAGTTTTTATGAGAAATGTTATTGTGATGAAAATTGCAGATTGTCTGCCTAATCAAATAACATTCAGCTCAGACACCCATACATACCCCACAATACATGCCACCAGGGGTCTCTTTACAGTCCCCAAGTCCAAACAGATTTACATAACAATAATGAGGCTATATACAGTGGGTACCAGTACCGAGTCAATGTGCAGGGGTACAGGTTAATCAAAGTAAATTGTAAAGTGACTATGCATATGTATAGATAATAAACAGAGAGTAGCAGCGGTGTAAAAACAAAGGGAGGGGCGGGGTGGGGGGGGTCAATGTAAATAGTCCGGTGGCCATTTGATTAGTTTAGTTGTTCAGCAGTCTTATGGCTTGGGGGTAGAAGCTGTTGAGAAGCCTCTTGGACCTAGACTTGGCGTTCCGGTACCGCTTGCCATGCAGTAGCAGAGAGAAGAGTCTATGACTTGGGTGACTGGAGTCTTTGACAATTTTTGGGGCCTTCCTCTGCAACGCACCATATTATACAGAGCCATGATTGCATGGAACTCCCTTCCATCTCCAATTACTCAATCAAACAGCAAAATGACCTTTAAAAATACGATTAAACAACACCTTATGGAATGGCAGGGACTGTAAGGGGACACACACACAGAAACATTATTTTTTAGTTGTACTGTTTGTATAATTTCTTTGTTGTATTATTTGTATGAAGTTGTATTTTACATTTGTGTGACTGTTCTTGGCTATCGGTAACCACGTTTCCATCCAGTTTTCATGCGAGTAAAGTCATACCTTATAAAAAAAATCACGACAGCTGTGTTGGAAACAGGAAGTTTCGGTCCAATTTTATAAATGCCGACAGATCATTTGTTCATCCGACATGTTGGGATATTTTTGTATCGGAAAAATGTAATATGCAAGAAATAACGGTGGAAATCCCCAAAGTCGCAAATACTGATATAATAACCATCATATAAAAGCAAATTTGGAGTCGCGTGATAATAATGTGTGTGGTCCTCCCACTACGACTCAGGAAACCATGAAGTTTTTTATACTACCGATGAAATAAATGATGATGAACTGCACAGTGTGGTGAAAGTGCATGTGATGAGCTTGATGCTCCTTTCCAATAAATATCGAGGGTCTTATTCTGGTTACATGATGATCGATGCTTGGTTGCTGTTTGACAAGTAAAAATAATGTTGCTCTTATCCATAATAATCTCATAATGTAGACTAGTCTACCTGCACTGTATCTGCGAGCTGTTGGCTATAGCACACGTGCCAAGACTAGAGTGGGCACATTTACTATATAACGCAATAGTTTTTGTGACAAAACCATCAGTAGAGTTGAAAATGCGATGGAAACCCATTTAACTTCTATTTTGCATTTGGTATATTGGAATTTAACCTCAAACCTTAGTCAGTTTGATCAAATCGAAATGTATTTGTCACCTGCGCTGAATACAACATTCGGCACATTATCGTGAAATGCTTACTTACAAGCCCTTAAACAACAGTGCAGTTCAAGAAAGAGTTAAGAAAATGTTATCAAATAAACTAAAGTAAAAAATAATAAAAAGAAACACAATAAAATAACGAGGCTATATACAGGGGGTACCGGTACCGAGTCAGTGTGCGGGGGTACAGGTTAGTTGAGGTCACTTGTACATGTAGGTAGGGGTGAAGTGACTATGCATAGATAATAAACAGCGAGTAGCAGCAGTGTACAAAAGAAATGGTGGTCAATGTAAATAGTCCGGTGGCCATTTGATGAATTGTTCAGCAGTCTTATGTCTTGGGGGTAGAAACTGTTAACACATCACTGGTGGAAAAATATGCATATTATTTCATGCCTATTTTTGAGTATTTGCATGAAAATCTGTCGCAAAATGGATGCAAACCTATCTACTGTATCAGTATTTTGTTACTTGTCATGTTTTGTGTTTTTTTGTGGACCCCAGAAAGAGTAACCACTGCTTCTGCAAAAGCTAATGGGGATCCAAATAAACAAACAGACACTGGTGGGAGATGTCTTATACAGATATAGAGAATGCCTAACATAGAGCAAAACATAAAAAGCAAGAACCTATGTTTCAAGTCCAAACGCATGGTTTAATCTGTCTTTGGCCCCTGAGAGAGATCTTTACCAATAAAATTGTATTGGATTTTAAACTTTGGATGAACAAACATGAACTTTACTTACTGCTATATTAGAAAGCAGTTTGAATCACAGCCAGCGAGGCCTGGAGAGAGATAGCAACATTGGTTACTTAATACCCTGCAGCATAATTACAACAACCTGGAACTAGAGTTACTCTTAGGTTAATTTACCTTTCCTTGACTGCCCATGATCTGGTCACAGAGCTCTAGGAGGGGTGCAAAGGGATTACATTTCAAAACAGACAGAGCTGAGGTCAGAGCCAGGGGATAAGGTAGCCTTATATGGGCCACACGCTACAGGCTAGACAGGAGGGGAAAACACACATCTTTAGTCACCTGACAAAGGATAGAATCAACATGAGAGGAAAATGGTCATTTGGCATTAGACTGTAATGAGTCTTGTCCATAAAGAGGAGGAATCCCATTCTGCTAAGATTGAGATTAATGCATGTATGATTGCCAATGTATGACTTAGATATCCACTTACATTACTATTTTTGTTTGCTAAAATAAGCATTTAATAATGAGGTTCACAACGGTATATAGCCCCGCTATTGTTATTTACTGATGCTCATGAATTATTTGTTTCTCTTATTGGATGAAAAGCGTGCCCAGAGTAAACTGCCTGCTACTCAGTTCCAGTTGCTAATATATGTATATAATGATTATGTTAGGTCACCATCAAGCCACAGAAAAACACAGCCATTTTTTCCAGCCAGAGAGGAGTCACAAAAAGCAGAAATAGAGATAAAATGAATCACTAACCTTTGATGATCTTCATCAGATGACACTCATAGGACTTCATGTTACCAAATACATGTATGTTTTGCTTGATAAAGTTCATATTTATATAAAAACAATCTGAGTTTACATTGGCGCGTTACGTTCAGTAGTTCTAAAACATGCGGTGACATTGCAGAGAGCCACATCTATTTACAGAAATACTCATAATAAACATTGATAAAGATACGACTATTATACATGGAACTTTAGATAAACTACTCCTTAATGCAACCGCTGTGTCAGACTTTTTAAAAAAACGTTACAGAGAAAGCAAACCATGCAATAATCTGAGTATAGCCTTTAGACAACAAAGCAGCCAAAAAGATACCCACCATATTGGGTAGTCAACATTACTCAAAAATAGCATTTTACATTTTCACTTACCTTAGATGATCTTCATCAGAATGCACACCCAGGAATCCCAGTTCCACCATAAATGTTTTGATTTGTTCCATAATGTCCATCAGTTATGTCCAAATATCTTCTTTTGTTAGGGCGTTTGGTAAACAAATCCAAAAGCGCATTCAGGTCGCGCCTAACGTTGAACAAAAAGTTCAAAAAGTTCTGTTACAGCCCGTAGAAACATGCCAACCTAAGTATGGAATCAATCTTTATGATGTTTTTAACATGAAACTTCATTAATGTTCAAACCGGACAATTCCTTTGTCTGTACAAATTAAGTGGAACCTTTCACGTGAGAGCGCCAGACCGAGGCTGTGGCACTCTGCCAGACCACTCACTCAAAGAACCCTTATGAGCCCCTCCTTTAAAGTAGAATCCTCAAAACAGGTTCTAAATACTGTTGACATCTAGTGGAAGCCTTGGGAAGTGAAACATAACTTATATCACCCTGTATCTTCAATGGGGGCCGAGTTGAAAAACTACAAACCGCAGATTTCCCACTTCCTGGTTGGATTTTTCACAGGTTTTCGCCTGCCATATGAGTTCTGTTATATTCACAGACATCATTCAAATTGTTTTAGAAACTTCAGAGTGTTTTCTATCCAATACTAATAATAATATGCATATATTAGCTTCTGGGACAGAGTAGGAGGCAGTTCACTCGGCACGCTATTCATCCAAAAGTGAAAATGCTGCTCCCTATCCCAAAAAGGTTAACAAGAAGTTTATCTTTCATTCGATGTATTGTACTTGTTAATGTATGAATGTTACATATTTCTAAAAAATATTTTTGAATTTCGCGCGCTGCCTTTTCAATGGAACCCCTAGCCATAAGAAGTTTAAGGGCTTGTAGTAAGTAAGGATTTCACTGTAAGGTCTACACCGGTTGTATTCAGTGCATGTGACAAATACATTTTGGTTTGATATGATTTTGACTTCATGGGGTACATTCTGGATCAATGGCCCATCCAATAACTCTAGATTAGACCTATCATACTCCCTGATGAGAGCTGGAGTCTATCACAAAGTAATTTAGTCATTTTACATCCATATTACATAAATAGTCAGTGCAATACTTTATATCTTATAATTTTATATCAAGCTAAGGCTATGAAGGATTTATAAAGAGTTTTAAACTCTTATTTGGTTCATAAATACCTCAAAATGGCTACTAAGGCCTACAAATGCTTTGTAATACCACGATTCTCACAAGCAAAAAAATGAGATATAACAAAGATAATTGTACAGAAAACAGATTGTTCTACACTTACATTTCTATGTCAGGACAGTTTTCATTCATAAAATATCCAGATATAATAAATATTGTAGTAATGAAGGATATGGTCATTGTGGTATATCTTGTGAGTGCATACTCTGCTTGTAACTTCTCTAGAGGGGTAATATACCACACTCAAACTATTGCTATGTAATATATTCCAAATCTTTACACATTATATTGGCATCAGAAAGGCCCCAGAGTTGGTTGGTTTTTGGAGATTGCTGTGTTGATCCAATTTTATGTGACTATTCCATCTTGGCTAGTTTCTGAGCCAACTGTTTATTTTTTGCTCTTGTTTCTTGTTGCTGTTATGGCTACCTTTGTGAGGTTGTGTGCCATTTTTATAATTGAACATACTAGAATATGCATACTTCGATTAAATATATCTACCAATTAGTGTTTGACATAAAAATCCTAATACATCATGACACATTTTCTTCCCGACAGTGAACTATGTGAATGATTGACAGTGCGATTTAAGGCTGATTGGTGTTCTCTCTGCAAGTTTCTATTTCTCTGCAAGTTTCCATCCTCCTACTCAACTATATTTTGGAAATTGTGACCTCTACAACAACAACCAAGACAAAATGCGGCTCTGGCTGTAATCCCTTGTAAAGTTCTCCATTGCAAATAAACACAGTTCCAATACTCCAGTAACTCCACCAAACAGCTGAGTTGCATCTAGGCCTGGCTGGGAATGACAGGAACGAATCAGGTCATGACCTGTAATTAATTAGATTTTCAATCTGGATTGGGCTCTTGGCATTGCCTTCTCTAGTGTATGAGCTGGACATATGCTATGTTTTTCTCAAACCACTAAATTGGGTTTACACTGCAGTTCCAGCAGGGGTAAGCCATTAGTTAATCAAACTAATGAGGATTTCCCTTTTCTTGAGCTGTCTTTTCCTGTAGATAGACAGATTGTGTTTTTAGGGCTGGTCTGTTATACTAAGATGGAGAAGGATCTCTCTCATTTGTCCAATATGATGTTAGGTTTTTATAATACTTTGGCGGCTTTGGGTATGCAGTCAATAAAAATGGTCTCATGCAACTCAATGTTTACAGTTGAAATGTAAAGTATTTTTGTTGGAGTGCTAAACCTATCCTAAGGTCCCGGAAATGGAAATGCCTTTTGAATCCAGTGCAAGACAGAGACAGATGGACAGAATTTATTTCATTAACACTATGGTCACTAGGCCTACAGAAAAGAACATCCATTCTAAGGGATTCATCTTTAAGAAATTCCAGAGATAAACTCAATTTCCAAATCAAACAAAATGTATTTCAAAAGCCTTTTTTACACCAGCAGATGTCACAAAGTGCTATACAGAAACTCAGCCTAAAACCCCAAATAGCAAGCAATACATATTTAGAAGAACAGTGGCTAGGGAAAACTCCCTAGAAAGGCAGGAACCTAGGAAAAAACCTAGAGAAGAACCAGGCTCTGAGGGGTGGCCAGTCCTCTTCTGGCTGTGCCTTCTCTAACCGTAAAGTGGGAAGATAAGTCATCAAGTGGGGAATGAGATTAGACTGGGCTGTATTTGTATCATAGGCCTTCATCACCTTGGTTGCATCAGACCATCGTCCCTTTCCCTGATAGCTCAGTAGTTAGATGCTATATTCAACAAAACCATGTTAAGATGCTCAGATAAAGGTAAAACATTTCAACTTTTTTTATGAGAGAACTGATAAAGCAGCCACAGAAATCAAACAACAGAGTGTGCCTCTTCTGCAGTGTAAAAAGCTGATTGGCATTTGTGTTTTGGTTGTGGTTTGGGTCCAGGGACGGCGGAGGGTATTTTCTTCCCCTGGTAACATGGGAAAACACATAATAAACAAACACAGTCTGTATGAGTCTCTGTCTGACTGAGTGTTAATCCTGTTTGCAGGAGTTGGAGAATCTCTCTCTTTGTCCCGTGTTCCTGACCCCATCGTCGCACGCTCAGGGAGTACTGTAGAACCCTACACCCTCTCCCCATGGCACGAAAAGGTATTGTCTGTCCCCCACCTTTGAAACGCCCCGACAGATAACCTCATTGCGCACAAAGACGATGAGGGCAACACAAGACCGGCATGATTTCAAGTAGGCCTTGAGGATTCCTCCACTGTACACAAATCACAAAGGGAATGCCACCAAGATAAGAGCAGGACAGGTGTTTTTATTTGAATTTTTACTAATCTCTCTTCATTTACTCAGCTTTGACCCCCGTGCTTCATCGAAACCCCACTTCTATGATCAAAAGCTGCTTCGCAAGAGCATCTAATCACTGAGTGAGCCATTCTAGGAGGAGAAAAGTGTTCAAAGAAATGTACAGCAAAGGTATGCTGCTCCTGTGAATCTTCAGAAGTTAAAATTCCTTCAGCGGTGACACAATTGTTGCCCACATGAGTGGCTGAGTTGTTTTTGCAGCTTTCAAACACAAAGGAGAAAGAAAGTGAGTGAAATAATATGTTTTCCTTTTTATGCCCAGGCTCTGAAACCGCATCCCTCTTTCATGGTGTCAGTCGTTCTTTTGTGTATGGCAGTGGCGGGACCCTTTGACACTGTGGTGGTTATCCTCTTGATACCCGACTCCCATTGAAGCTGTGCTCTCTCACTCCTTTGTTCGCTCGTCACCAATGTGCTACCTACCCTGACGGAGACAGAGAGAGGAGAGCGCAAACTGGTAACACCATGCAAAGTCCAAGGCCCCCACCACAGCAAAACAAGCTCTCAGGTAGAATTTTCTTTAAGGCC
This sequence comes from Oncorhynchus nerka, assembly GCF_034236695.1. NCBI lineage: Eukaryota > Metazoa > Chordata > Actinopteri > Salmoniformes > Salmonidae > Oncorhynchus > Oncorhynchus nerka. The sequence continues at coordinate 84,055,766 of NC_088417.1, forward strand.
ATACGGCATTCTGGACAGGTACAACTGTGGATAGTCTGATCATAGTGTGTGTTCTTAACTCTTACTCTCAGATTTTTTAATGAATAGTCTCTCTGTGTGTCTCTGTCTCTCTCAAACACACAGACACACACGCAGATACTCACACTCTAGACAGACAGACACACACACACATACCTCAGTGGGCAACACAAAGGCCTCTCCAGATACAGGATACCACTGTCAAATCATTCCTGTGGGATTTCAACTCCATTCCAAAGCTTCCTTTGAGAAAGTTCTTAGCGGATTATCACGAAAATCGTCAGAACTCCCAGATAAGAGGCACCTCTTCTGACAACTCAAAGTGGCTGCAATGTCATGGGGGAGATAACGGCCGGGGGGGGGGATAGTTAAGCAACATTGTGGTAAGACCTAAACAGATCACAGATGTTTTACACCACTACAACTTCTCACTTTTTTACTGGAGTCTAAAAAATGTCACTAAAATGGAATTTGCAGTGTTATGTATTGACCTGGAGTAACATTCTCTCCCTTATTTAAAAGGTCAAAGATTCAAAGTAGTGTAAGACTTTGTAATATTATTTAATGTTTTACGGTAAAGGTTGCAGGTATTTTCCATCATTATTTTATGAGTCGAGTCTCACAAGAGATTAGACTATTAAATATAACTGCGAGCAGCAATGAACGGGGTTCACAGGATGACAGAAAGGACCCAAGATCGGTTGGATAACAAAACAAGCACACTGTCATGTAGGAACTATCTTCCTGTGTGTAGTCAGTGAAAGCATTACCATGTTTAACTCTCAATAACACGGTGACGCAAGTTAAGTTTGGTCTACTCCTGTAGTTTTGTTATCTTTGAATGCAGCAGGTAATCATTCTTAAATTCATTACTTAACGTATTGAGTTTAGATACTAATTCTGAGGTGAATTTGACTACTGATTTATGTTAAGATTTGTGAAATATTTTCAGCATTCATATTTTTTATCCCCTTGAGCATGACCATTGTGTAGTTAGTAATCTGTGTTATAGTGTGAATTTGGTAAGGTTTAGAGCATTACATGCTGACCAGACCAGACACATCACATGCGCAAGCATTGCAAAATAAATGTACACATACATGTTATTCAACCATTGCACGCGTCAAAGAGTGTCTGCCTGGCCAGGCACTAAAATAGAAATTGGTTATATTTGTGACACTCAACGCGCTACCCGTCCAGCCTCTCCCATCTCCTCATTGGTTTTTAGGAGCATATACACAGGTGGGTGATTGAAAGATGAACTTAGGTCCACACTCCAGTCAGTTGGGTTAATGCACCTAAAGTTGGTTGCCAACGGCCATATAAAGTCCAAAATAATAATAAGAAGCCTGAAGGAAGGAGTACAGATTACTAGAAATTAATTTGGTTTACTGTTTTATCTGTCGATTAATTGTTGGAGTAGAGGACCTTGTGCATTTCAGGTAAAATAACAACCCAATGTTTATATCCGAGGACAAATGAGCTGGCAACAGCAAGCTAGCTAGCTAAATTGCCATAAATGTTTAATGCTGTTTGACCTGTCCCCAAATTAATAGAATTGGTTCAGAGTTTGTTTTGATATTTCAACATGTGTATCCTGATCACGTCTGGTGTGGGTGGACAAAATCAATGTGCATGCGATGGCGCATGTGGACGCAACTGCGCGTGCGGTCTGATCAGCATGTTAGCGTTATATACGCAAATAATTTGTTATTAATAGTTTCCTTGTTTTTTGAGATATCAATACAAAATGCAATGCTGTTCATCTCAGGGATGTCAGTGATAGCAATGCCAAGTTTCAAGTTGATAAGCCACTGTGGACTGGATTTACATGGGTTTAAATGGACATGTCAAATCCCTTACCACACCCTTAGTTTGAGAAAATGTTAATAAAAACAATTTATAAAGTATTTTTTGCATCTTTTGGCATATTAGCATATATAAACTCCACCATATGTGCTAATATGCATCTACTGGTAGAGTGTACTATCTTTGAATGCATCAATGTTATTTTCTCAAACTCTTTAGGGACTATTGTGATGAGTGCACAGACCAAATTTAGAGTGAAATTGACTTTATGTTATGATTATTTTAAGTATTAATATTAGTCAAAAAAGTGAATTGTTCATAGTTTTCTTATTTGTATATCAATGCCAAACTTAACATGGGAATGTGTTTGATGACCCCAAAAAGTTAAGTTGATATGCCAATATGAAGTGAATTTACAAAGGATTTAAAGGGACACGTAAAATCTCATTTCCTAATTGATCAATACTTCAGCCAATCTCTTAACTTTTCTCAAACTAAGTTAAGCGATGTACCATGGGCCTACATACTGAATGGTGTTATTTGGAAATGTTTTTCCAAAATGTCCAAGATGGAGGAAAATCTATCCTGATGATCCTTAAGTCACATGTGTTAAGCATTAGGAAAGACACCTACATCCAAATGTGAGGATTTAAGTAAGACTGCTTATAACAGTGCCCCCTATAGGCCAATCCGGGCCATTATTTATTACTCATGGCCTCTAGTTTCTGTGTGCCAAATTAGAAAAAAAGTTGACAATCTATGCTTGAGTTATTTGACCATGTCAGGGAGAAAAAAATGTACACAAGTTCAGAGAATGAAAATAGGTGCTGTTCAAATAATGTATTATCTTAATCTAAATATTAATGTTTAAAGAATATGCAGCAGAAGCTGTCATGCCCCTCACATATCATCCCAGCATTAATTGATAAAAGTTTGCACTGTCAGTAAATTCTGTCATCTGCAATGTAAATACAATTGTGAAGACACAGAGTAAGTGTAAAAATACAGTGGTCAAAAAAGTATTTAGTCTTCAAAAGTTCTCCCACTTAAAAAGATGAGAGAGGCTTGTAATTTTCATCATAGGTACACTTCAACTATGACAGACAAAATGAGAAAAAAAGATCCAGAAAATCACATTGTAGGATTTTTAATGAATTTATTTGCAAATTATGGTGGAAAATAAGTATTTGGTCACCTACAAACAAGCAAGATGTCTGGCTCTCACAGAACTGTAACTTCTTCTTCAGTTATGCATTAGGGGGCGCTATTAAAATTTTTGGATGAAAAACGTTCCCGTTTTAAACAAGATATTTTGTCACGAAAAGCTGCTCGACCATGCATACAATTGACAGCTTTGGAAAGAAAACACTGACGTTTCCAAAACTGCAAAGATATTGTCTGTGAGTGCCACAGAACTGATGTTACAGGTGAAACCCAGATAAAAATCCAACCAGGAAGTGCCGCATTTTTTGAAACCGCCTCATGCCAATGATTCCTTATATTGCTGTGAATGAGCTACGAATGAGCTTAAGTTTTCCACGTATTCCCCAAGGTGTCTACAGCATTGTGACGTCTTTTTACGCATTTCCATTGAAGAATAGCCGTAAGGGACCATATATAGCAAGTGGTCACATGGTGTCTCCCGCAAAATATCTTGCGTAAAATACTGAGGTAGCCATTTTTCCAATCGCTCGTTATGAGAAACCAATTGCCTCGACGGATATATTATCGAATATATGTGTTAAAAACACCTTGAGGATGGATCCTAAACAACGTTTGCCGTGTTTCTGTCGATATTATGAAGTTAATTTTGAAAAAAGTTGTATAGGTAGCATTTTCCGGTCGATTTCTCAGCCAAGCATGATGAACAAACGGGAGCTATTTCGCCTACAAAAATAATATTTTTGGAAAAAGAGATGACAGTGTTGTTAACAAAAGCTTGTGTTTAAATATATTTATTTCATTTCATTTGCGATTTTCTAGGGGTATTTATGTCCGCTGCGTTATGCTAATTTGTTTGAGGCTATGATTACGATCCCGGATTGCTCGTCGCAAGAGGTTAAGAGGCTCCTCTGTCGTTACCTTTATTAATGGCACCTGTTTGAACTTGTTATTAGTATAAAAGACACCTGTCCACAACCTCAAACAGTCACACTCCAAACTCCACTATGGCCAAGACCAAAGAGCTGTCAAAGGACACCAGAAACAAAATTATAGACCTGCACCAGGCTGGGAAGACTGGAATAGGTGCGCAGCTTGGTTTGAAGAAATCAACTGTGGGAGCAATTATTAGGAAATGGAAGACATACAAGACCACTGATAATCTCCCTCGAATCTGGGGCTCCACGCAAGATCTCACCCCGTGGGGTCAAAATGATCACAAGAACGGTGAGCAAAAATCCCAGAACCACACGGGGGGACCTAGTGAATGACCTGCAGAGAGCTGGGACCAAAGTAACAAAGCCTACCATCAGCAAGGGCATTGAAGATGAAACGTGGCTGGGTCTTTCAGCATGACAATGATCCCAAACACACCGCCCGGGCAACAAAGGAGTGGCTTCGTAAGAAGCATTTCAAGGTTCTGGAGTGGCCTAGCAAGTCTCCAGATCTCAACACCATAGAAAATCTTTGGAGGGAGTTGAAAGTCCGTGTTGCCCAGCAACAGCCCCAAAACATCACTGCTCTAGAGGAGATCTGCATGGAGAAATGGGCCAAAATACCAGCAACAGTGTGTGAAAACCTTCTGAAGACTTACAGAAAACGTTTTACCTCTGTCATTGCCAACAAAGGGTATATAACAAAGTATTGAGATAAACTTTTGTTATTGACTAAATACTTATTTTCCACCATAATTTGCAAATAAATTCATTAAAAATCCTAGTGATTTTCTGGATTTTTTTTTCTCATTTTGTCTGTCATAGTTGAACTGTACCTATGATGAAAATGACAGGCCTCTCATCTTTTTAAGGGGGAGAACTTGCACAATTGGTGGCTGACTAAATACTTTTTTGCCCCACTGTACTTGTCATACAATAGTTTCAATATTTCTCACAGGAGATCAACCACAATAATATATATGGATTTTCTCTTAATGAAGTCAACAATCCTGACATGTGTAAACGTTCTCAACTGTGACTAGCTGTGTAGGCAATTAATCTGATTATACTTTATTCTTACCTACTAAATAGATAACTAAGGATGACCTCAAAATGGACAATAGGCCTTAGAGCATGCAAAAAATCTGCAAACGATCCACATTCAGAACAACCAGGCTTCTTGCTATGGTCCAGCAATGAAATAATACCACAGGCAGCTAAGAATGTTATCGTTTCCACTATGGAGGAACAGAGCGACGTCAGACCATTCAGCATCATTAATTCTCTAAACATGTTTTGAGATTAGGCATTTTACTCCTCCTGGAGCTCGCTCAGAATGCTGGGGGCTTGGTTCTGAGATCGATGCTAAATCCTTGACCTCTGTGGCCGTGCAATGCTAGTCAACAGTCAGGCATGAACTTTGCCTCAGTACTGTCCAGTACAGGTCTAAATCCCTCTGATGTCTGAGGAGAAACCTCATGTCATCAGTTCCATCCACACCCAGAAGAGACATACATAGGCAGTCCAATGGAGGGGAGAGATCTGGACATGAGCCTAGCTATCCTATAGTTAACGACTCATCATAACTACCACCTCACAGAGAGCTGAGCACTGTTGAACACTTACAATTCATCAAGCCTGAGGTTTCTCCACCATTGAGTCATGTGTTAGTTTGCAGGGAGCAAGTAAATTGTGTCGAAAAATGACCACTCTGGCCATTCCCACTGAGATGTGGAATTTCATTTGTAATTTTATGATATTATTAAGATACAATGCTGTAACGCTAGCTAATCTTCCTGGGGTCCAACACCAATTAACAACATACTACAAACAACCACAATCAAGACTTCACAAACATTCAACAAGTAGACAATACAGATAATGAAAATACCTGACAGGAAGCACATTTAACATTCGGTTGATGCTTTCTATTTGCTGTCCAGTCACATGGTCTTATATTTGAAGGGCTTATCATATTTGACCAACGTCAAATTGATAGGAAAGCTCTGAGACCTTAATGTAGGGTCCGGGTTAACACTGGGTTGAGGACACCAGTCTTTAGTTGACGACAGCAGCCTTTAGTTGAGTACACCAGCCTTCTCACTTCTCCATGTTCAGACTATGAATCAGACTCAATGTACTGAACTGAGTCATTAATTTGGTTGCTGCAGGGGTCCACATCTTCAGTTGGATATCTGATGCATGACCCATAAACTGTGGCTTAAGGTTATGCACCTGTGTTCCTGCCTGGGTCAACCTCAAAGAATGCAACAGCTAAGAGTGGTTGGGAACGCTTAACATGAAAAGCCAGGCCACCACTCATGGCATTACCCCTTTAACCCTAAATTATAAATGCCAATAAATGATCCAGATGCTTATTTTGTTGTCTTTATTAGTTTAAATATACCCATAAAGCACTGCCATTTCTTCTTTGGTATTAAAGAAACCATTAAAGCTATACCACCTACAGTGCATTCGGAAAGGATTCAGAGCCCTTCCCTTTTTCCACATTTTGTTACGTTACAGCCTTATTCTAGAATGTATTAAATAAAAAAATGTCCTCATCAATCTATAAAAATACCTATAATGACAAAATAAAAACAGGTTTACATGATGTATAAAAAAAACAACATATTTACAGTATTCAGACCCTTTGCTACAAAACCCGAAATTGAGTTTAGGCGCATCCTGTTTCCATTGATCATCCTTGAAATGTTTCTACAACTTCATTGGAGTCCACCTGTAGTAAATTCAATTGATTGGACATGATTTGGAAAGGCACACACCTGTCTATATAAGGTCCCACAGCAAAAACCAAGCCATGAGGTGGAATGACTTGTCCATAGAGCCCTCGAGACAGGATTGTGTCGAGGCACAGATCTGGGGAAGGGTGCCAAAAAAATGTCTGCAGCATTGAAGGTCCTCAAGAACACAGTGGCCTCCATTATTCTTAAATGGAAGAAGTTTGGAACCACCAAGACTCCTAGAGCCGGTCGCCTCACCAAACTGAGCAATCTGGGGAGAAAGGCTTAGGGAGGTGGCCAAGAACCCGAGTGTCAGTCTGACAGAGGTCCAGAATTCCTCTGTGGAGATGAGAGAACCTTCCAGAAGGACAACCATCTCTGCAGCACTCCACTAATCAGGCCTTTTTGGTAAAGTGGCCAGACGGAAGCCACTCCTCAGTAAAAAGCACATGACAGCCTGCTTGGAGTTTGTCAAAAGGTTCTCTGATCTGATGAAACTAAGATTGGACTATTTGGCCTGAATCCCAAGCGTCACGTCTGGAGGAGACCCGGCACCGCTCATCATCTGGCCAATACCATCCCTACGGTGAAGCATGGTAGTGCAGCATCATGCTGTGGGGATGTTTTTCAGCAGCAGGGACTGGGAGACATGTCAGGATTGAGAGAAAGATGAATGGAGCAAAGTACAGACATATCCTTGATGAAAACCTGCCCAGAGCACTCAGGACCTCAGACTGAGGCAAAAGTTCAACTTCCAACAGGACAATGACCCTAAGCACACAGCCAAGACAACGCAGGAGTGGCTTTGGGACAAGTCTCAATGTCCTTGAGTGCCCCATCCAGAGCCCCGACTTGTACCGGATCGAACATCTCTGGAAATACCTGAAAATAGCTGTGCAGCGACGCTCCCCATCCAACCTGACAGAGCTTGAAAGGATCTGAAGGGAGGAATGGGAGAAACTGCCAAAATACAGGTGTGGAAAGTTTGTAGCGTCATACCTTATGAAGACTTGAGACTGCTGCCAAAGGTGCTTCAACAAAGTTCTGAGCAAAGGGACTGAATACTTACGTGAATGTGATAGTTTTACTTTTAATAAATGTGCAAACATTTCTAAAAACCTGTTTTTGCATTGTCAGATGGGGTATTGTTTGTAGATTTATGAGGAAAAAATAATTTAATCAATTTTAAAATAAGGCTGTAACATAAAAAAATGTGGAAAAAGTCAAGGGGTCTGAATATTTTCCGAATGCACTGTATACTGAGCCCTACGGGCATGGTAAGGATTGTGTTTGTCAGACCATTCCTTAGCCACATCACCGTTCACCCGTCTCTCTTAGCTGGAGACATTCTGCCACAAGCCAATGTTCTGCCAGTCTTTTGAAGCTCATAAAAGGTGGTATCTGTTCTCTCACAGGGGAAGGAGACAGATCAATTATGGTGTGGTCTATGTATCTCATTCACTCAGCTCTGTGATCCCACTGCCTTGATTCTAACATGACTAAAGGCAGCCTCTTTCCTGAGGCATCTATGCAGCAACTACAGCCATTAAGACTCAAGAGATGTAGGATCTTCATTTGAGCCAGTTTTCTACAGCAGGAAAATAATCCAGCAGCAACATGAAATGTGAATTATTGGATTATAATTACATGGACAGTTTTGTAGTGCTTAATACATTTATGAGGAAAAATCAAGTGGAAATTAAACTTCAGAAGCACACTCAAATACACTTCAAGTTTTGCATTGCAGGAAAGTTTGTCTGCAACAGAGTGATCAAATTAAGATCCTACATCTGTATGCAGCCACTACATCCTGCAATACTTCAGAGAGAACCGCCTCTTATCTCATACATTAACCACCCTTAATTCCCCCAGCACAACATTTATATTCAGAGCAGCTGGTCAATAAAAGTATCTTAAAAAGGACACTCAAACATGTTTGTTACTAAACTTCAAGCTTAAGGAATTTGAACAGTGAAAGCAGGGGTCTACAGACGTAGAATCTTAATTTGAGCACTTTTGTTGCTCAGAATTTGAAATGGAAACTTGTAGTGTTCAAAATGAGCAAGGCTTCTAAAGTTTGTAATTTCCACTTTAAAATGTCAGACTTGATTTGCCCTAACGAAAAATACATCAACCCCTACAAAAAATGCCAATTGATTATAATTCACAGTTCCTGTTGCTGCAGCCTTAATTTCCTGCTAGTAAACTGGCTCAAATTAAAATCCTACATCTGTAGCGTGCCTTCATTTATCTTTATCTTCACAGTGAAACCGCTTTGGCTGGGGCTTTTAAGAGAGTCCTGAATACACAGATTCTTTAAACAAGCCGTTTTCAGATCAGATACTGTCCAATATCATTATAGCTGGGCATCAAGAGGAGGACGAAAATAAGAACAATTATGAAAGGAATTTCTCCAGCGGTAGAGCGTTACATGCTTACGTTGGCTCAATAATATCATTTAAAGTACGTCCAGGAGAGGAGGTATAGTGCGACCAATACACAGATTAAATACTTTAGTACAATTTACCTTGGTAGAAGTAGCATTTGAGGTCAAATGTATACAAGTAGGCCAATTTATTTAAATTCATCCTTTGGCCTGAAGGGATGATTTTATGATATGCTGAAGTAAAACTAGCTTTGAGGCAGTAGCATTTAAGGCCAAATGAATACAAATACCTATTCCATGTATCCTTTGGACTAATGGCAGATTGTATGATCATTGTATGATATGAAAAGAGCTGTTCTAAGGATGATGATGCACCCACAGTTTGATGGTTGATTGCAAGGGCATTTCTAGCAAATGCCAGATGGGCTGTTCCATTTTTTGCCTATTGGATCTAACTACTATTGTTTTAGCAAAATTATATTTTTCTGGCAAAAATTGGGGGCTACAAGGAATAAAATGGGCTGGTGTGGGGGCCTCAATGAAAAACATGGTCCAGTATGTTAGAAATGCCAGAGACCATTTCTGGTCCCAGTCCGCCCCTGGTTGGTCGAGGAACATGGTCCAACAGAGAGAAGCCACATCCTTTGTGTCCACGGAGACAAACCACAGCGCAATCTAGTCACATTTGTGGTGAGGGAACCATGTACGCTTCACTCCAATCGCACATAGTTTCATCTGGTGTTGTCTCATTATTTTACAAGGAACTATACAAGGCTGGGGGCTGTTACAGATGCAGGATCTTAATTTGAGCCAATTTATTACAGCAGCAACAGGAAATTTGAATTATGTGGATTATAACGAACATTTTTGTAGGGGCTGATACATTTTGTTGTAAGGGAAAATCCAGTCTGAAATGTCTAAGTGGAAATAACTAACTTCAGAAACCTTTTTAACCCTCAAATACCCTGCATTGCAGGACAGTTCTTCGCAACAAGCTGATCAAATTAAGATCCTACATCTGTAGTTTTCAGTGGAATCAAATGCATATGAGAGAAGTAATTTAGGTAGACTGCTGGCAAGAGTCATTGCAGAATGAACCAGAGAGCTACTTTGTGCTGATGAAGGAATCCTTGGCTTTGGGGAGAAGGAGAGAAATCATGCCATAACTGAGTGTGACTTCTAGTGTGTGCGCATGTTGGAGAGAAAGGGCTATCATTGAACTGGACTTGAAATTGAAGGTCCCAAATAGCAATGCACATATCCAGATAAAAAAATATATTATATAAATAAACATTTGCTTATCATACAGTGAAAACATACTAACGCAGCAATACCCTCTGGAGAAATTGCATGCAAGGCCAAGGAAAACAAATCAATTGGCTTTCAATGAAACAGAAACGAAAGGCAATCCCAAGTGGATTTTGAGGATAAGGGTTGATTGTCACTACAGAAAATGTTCATGTTGGCTATCCTCCTATCCTTAGGCCCTGGAAAAATGCTGCTGGCCGAACAAAAGACTGCTTTAAGTAGAAGGTACAGTACGCCCGCCACCTAACCCTTATTTCAGTTACGTCACCTCTCCCCAAACAAGAGGCGGTTTCCCCCGAACGCCCTCACATGCCTGTCAAGAGGATCAGCAGAGGGAGCAGGGTGTCTGAGTGCTACTTGTTACATGATGAAGTAACCCTCATGGCAAACGCATGCAATCCTAGTCATGTGAAATCTTCACTTACATTCCAGAAACTACACCCCATGTATTAGTCACACACTCTCAGCCACACCACTGCCACCATCCATTTCTCTAAGTGTCTATTACAGCTTTAAGAACTTGTTACTCCATACATTAGAAACTAGCTGTAAAAATCAACAAAAATGTGGAGACTTGACTTTCCAAGTGCCATTAAATCAAGGTTTATTTAGGGATGATAAACCAGAGAGAAACACATTCACAGGATTTCATTCATCTCCCCAACATTAGAAAATTAGAACATTAGAAAAATGTTGTGCAGCAAAGCCTGCGTAAGCCTTAACAATTATACAAATAGGTTCTTCTCTATACAAAAATACTTGTGGGAATTTTTTTTGCCATTTCTTCACAACTATTATTTTCTAAAATAATTGTTTCCCTCGAGTTGTTCTTTACTTTACCTCATGACTGAAAACTGGACAGAAATGGGGAAAATGACAATTTAACACCAACTAGGTCTGCTATGGCACCACGTGTAACTGAATAACAACCCTTCATATGTTAACCTTTCTACGCAAAGCTAAATATAGCAAGACAGATACAAGTCTGGAAAGACGGTATTAGTGGAAGAAGAGAATGGTTTACGAAGAAGAGAATGGAAGGTGAATTTGGTCGCTTTAGGAAGCTATGCAGAGGTAGGGATGTTGTCATGGTCAGTTTCTCTATAGAGTTGCATTGTATAAGGTCCCGGTAAGGAAACATCAGACAGTGATTCTGTCTAGATGAAGGCATAAAGAAAGAGCTTGGCACAGACATGGCAGGACTCTAACTAACAATTTGACAAATCAGCAATTCATAAATGTATCCATGCTAAATTAAGCCATAATCTCACAATTTATGATAAATTCTAACAGTCATATTATGATACTCTTATTTTATTAAACTTAAATCTACATGGTTCCTTCAACATCTCTGTAGTGCTGCGTGTAGCTGCGTGGCGGAGGGCCAACTGAAGCTACATTCACTAAATCCTTCTTCTTGAAGCCTCTAATCACATGTAACACATTACCACTACATCACAAAGCTGGTCATTACACTAAGCACAGTCCACCAAACGCATTCAAGAAAAAAAAGAACCCATACAGTTAGTGATTAGAGTAACTATTACTGACAATGGCTTTACATTGAAGTGAACAGTTGCTGCTAGGCCAAGGAGCTAAATGCAAATCAATTTGACACTTGTGGTACGATTCGGTCAGGTCAAATACAAAAAATCTAACTACAGTATAAAACTGGAAAATGAACGAACATTGAAAAATCTAAAAATAAAATGTAAAAAAAGGTGACACTTTTGCTTTTTTCCTTGCTTTGAAAAAGAGGGTGAGAAGAAAATGCTCCTGGTGAGAAAGAAGAGAACAGCTACTCATCATCATTGCAAAAAACTGTTCAGAAAAAAGGGAGGAAAACTTGTTGCCAGGAGAGGAAACGACAACATTAATGCTATGTCTAACTATTAGCTTGTTTGTGCCCACTCCTCTCCCCCTCTGGACGTGTGATGCCCTGGACCTCGGTCAGACGGGCCCGGGTCCTACTGCACCGGCCACGGCTCACTGGCTGGCCTCGCGGACTTTAGCCTGCAGTGCGTCGCAGGTCTTCTTGGCATCTCCAAGCAACATGGCTGTGTTGGGCTTGTAGAAGATGGGGTTGTCCACGGCAGCATAGCCCACTCCCAGAGAACGCTTCATTACAACCACCTAAGAGACAGGGACACACACACACGGCCTCAGCTAAGACATTTACACAACTGAGAAAAAAAACACCTGATAAGTTGTTCTATCCTACATTTACAAATAATCAAAAGCAATGCAATCACCCAGTTGTTTTCCCTCTTCAAACTCAAAATCATGATGTGGCAAATTAGCTAGAGCTCCAAATGTCATTACTGCTATACCACCTCTTGTCTAGTTTGGTAAAGACTTCAGATGTTAAACACTTATCTAAGAACAAACCCTTAACAGGGGTACAAATGTTGCACCTGCATGTCCTGTAAGTTGGAGATGGATGGGGAAGGGTTCCATTTGAAGGAGAATGGGGAGAAGAGTGTTTGTCTCACAACTAAGGGGTACTTAAGTTGAGGCCATTTACAAAATGAAGCATCATTAGTGTCTGAATTTGCAGTCTAGGCAGAGAGAGAGAGAGCAGGTCTTGGGAAATGGATTGGAGCATCCCGTGATTGTGAGCATGTGTTTTGGTGCCTGGAGGCACATATAGCATTATAATTGAATAAGTAAAACCAGAGCAACACTCTCAGCCTTTTACTCCCTGCTATCTGACACGCTGAATGATACTTGGAACAGAAGCGCCGCATATCAAGACACAAAAATCAACAGGAGGAACGTCGGAAACCCCTCAGAGGCAGGGGAGGATCAGTAGTGGCCAGGTGACTCAAGACACAGTGAAGTGTTCCCATGCCACAGTCCCACCCACAAAACCTACTCTAAAACAAACACTTAAACATTCTAAGTTACACACACATTCATACAAAAACACAAGTAAGCATGTACGGAATCACAAACACCCACTCCCACTCTAACACCCTCCTGTGAGAGAGGACTAAAAATGGATCCCACTATGGTAGTGGTTCAGGCCAGGATTACAGTAAGGATCTGGGACACCCAGGCAGGCCTACCCTAGCCAGCCTCTAGGCAGGGCCTCCCAGTCCTAACTCCCAGGCCAGCGAGGGTACAGTACCAAAGGAATGCCCTCTGCCTGCTCTGCCAAGCTTGGCTATGGTGGCATAGAGGAGCCCCGCCCAGTTTGTTTATATCTACAGCCAGACTGCACATAGAGCCCAGACCAGCACACCCACCCACTCTACAGTCTGACCGACCCCACACAGTATCACATAAACATGAGCCACAAGTGGAAGGTTATTAATTCAAGTGTCTGAGTCACTGAAGAACAATGAAAATAATATTTTCAACAGTAGTGCAGTGAGTCCAGGGGATGTAAACACACAGGTCACTCCAGCTCAGAGTAGAGGGGTGGGATGCTGGTAGTCTTAAAGTTCTATGATTTCCCAAGGGAACCTTTGGAAATTAGGGGTTTTAAAGTAGGGTGGTGAGGCATATGAATCACACTTTTAGGGAACGTTTCACTCGGACGCTCCAAAAATGTCATAATTCCAGAGGGAGCGAGTCACCACTAATGGAAGCCGTGTGAGATCTGCGCCTGCTAGGTAGGGACCTATTGCCTCTGTGACAAAGAGTACGAGATGCATGTGTGTGTTTGCATGTGAAAAGAGGCCTGTCTTTTTCCTTAAGGGTGCATCCAAGTCTGGGACAGACTGGAACAGAAAATAAGAACAGCCTCTTTCTGAACCAATGTTAGTCGCTCCAGGAGAAGTTGGCGAACCTCCATAACTAAACTTTCACCATGGAGAGAGCCAGATTAAATCCACTCAAGCCATTCTGTAACAGTCAGAATATGACGGGGCTGCAGTACCATTCTCTATCCCTTTTTCCACTTTGAAGCGTGTACACTTTGAAGTGTGAAACCAATAGACTAGTGTAGAAAATATGGTAGATCTTCTTTCTAGACCATGCAGGCCACTCCCTCTCACCTGTTTGGACTTCCACACTTCCAGGACAGGCATGCCAGCGATGATGGAGTTGGGATCCTCCAGGGCTGCAGAGTTCACCGTGTCGTTGGCGCCGATCACCAGAACCAGGTCCGTTTCTGAGACACAGGGAAAGAGAATCATATTAGTTCACAGTAAACCACAGAGACAATGGGGTAATTTCAAACATGAACACGTGAAGAGATAGATGAGGGTGAAAGCAAACATACCAGCAAAGTCCTCGTTGATCTCCTCCATCTCCAGCACGATGTCATAGGGTACGCCCGCCTCAGCCAATAGCACGTTGAGCTGCCCAGGCATACGACCAGCCACGGGGTGGATACCAAACCTGCAAGAGAGAAGGATCACAATCTTATTCACCTCCACGGCTTGAGGCAATGCAAGGACAATGGTTAGGAAACCCTTGTAGCTGAAAGTAATTATAATAGTTTGGCGATTGACCAAAGTTCGAGATACTTCGGGATTTTGGCAATGAAGCCCTTTATCAGAGTCAGATTAATTTTTATGTCTCTGCATCCAGTATGAAAGATGTTAGAGGCAGTTCCGCGAGCCATTGCTACGTAGCGTTAGCACACTGGCTGGAAGTCTATGGTAACAGCTAGCATGCTTCCAGTCACTGTGCTAACACTAGTTAGCAACTTCCTTCAAACTGCACCCAGACACATAAAAATGGAATCCACGATGTCATCTGACTTTGGAGAAGTAGATAAAGGGCTTCAGTGCCAAAATCCCAAAGTACAGGATGGAGGGGCCATGATGTTAGTGGAGGGGTGGTTTGAGTTTGAGGGCCTGTTTTAATGTCAGAGGTCATTAAGGGCCTGAGAAGCAGGGGAAATGGGTTGAGGATGGAGGATAAGAGGGCCCTACGGATAGACACTGGAGCAGCAGGTTTATGACCAGAGATTAAAAGCAGAGATCAGAGCAGCTGCACTCCACTCACTCAAATCAAATCAAATCTTAGTAGTCACATGCGCCAAATACAACAGAACTTACAGTGAAACGCTTACTTACGACCCCCTAACTAACAATGCAGTAAAAAAAAAATATATGAATAAGAACTAAAAAGTAACAAGTAATTAAAGAGCAGCAGTAAAATAACAATAGCGAGACTATATACAGGGGGTACAGGTACAGAGTCAATGTGCGGAGGTAGCGGTTAGTCGAGGTAATATGTACATGTAGGTAGAGTTATTCAAGAGACTATGCATAGAAGATGACAACAGAGTAGCAGCGGTGTAAAAGAGGGGGAGGGATGGTCTGGGTAGCCATTTCATTAGATGCTCAGGAGTCTTATGGCTTGGAGGTAGAAGCTGTTTAGGAGCCTCTTGAACCTATACTTGGCGCCCCGGTACCGCTTGCTATGCGGTAGCAAAGAACAGTCAACGACTAGGGTGGCTGGAGTCTGACAATTTTAAGGCCTATTGCCTGAGTCGTCTCGTTCCCCCTCTCCTGCTCTATCCAGACACTCATCTCCAGCCATTATCAATCAGTCCCCGATTTACACACACACACACACACACACACACACACACACACACACACACACACACACACACACACACACACACACACACACACACACACACACACACACACACATAGTAGGAACTTTGCTACACACAAGGGTATTCAGTGTGCGGAGTTAAGTAACCGGTTAGCTACATCATGTAATGCAATGCACATGTTACAGTGTTGAAATGGGAGGGGGCTTGGCTTTCACAAGAAATGCTAATCAGAGCAACATCAGACTGTGTGAATTACATTATATTACTGATACATTAGGAACAATATCCATCTCTTGAGCTCCAAACAGTGGCAGCCCCATGTCCCGCCCTCATAGCAGCCCAACATCCCCACCCAATTATCCAGCCGAGAGGGAAGGGGAGGAGGAACGGGACTACAGAATCTGGCCACTCTGGCCACCCACTTCCTCCTCTAATCAACTGCAAATGCTCTAAGTAGCAGCAGCTGCTGGAACCTCAGATCAAACGAATGAAAGAAAATTACAAAAGCTTCCGGTGTGCCTTACCCCTTCCCTCCTCTCCTCTCCTCTCTCCGGTGTGCCTTACCCCTTCCCTCCTCTCCTCTCTCCGGTGTGCCTTACCCCTTCCCTCCTCTCCTCTCTCCGGTGTGCCTTACCCCTTCCCTCCTCTCCTCTCTCCGGTGTGCCTTACCCCTTCCCTCCTCTCCTCTCCTCTCTCCGGTGTGCCTTACCCCTTCCCTCCTCTCCTCTCCTCTCTCCGGTGTGCCTTACCCCTTCCCTCCTCTCCTCTCCTCTCTCCGGTGTGCCTTACCCCTTCCCTCCTCTCCTCTCCTCTCTCCGGTGTGCCTTACCCCTTCCCTCCTCTCTCCGGTGTGCCTTACCCCTTCCCTCCTCTCCTCTCCTCTCTCCGGTGTGCCTTACCCCTTCCCTCCTCTCCTCTCTCCGGTGTGCCTTACCCCTTCCCTCCTCTCCTCTCTCCGGTGTGCCTTACCCCTTCCTCTCCTCTCTCCGGTGTGCCTTACCCCTTCCCTCCTCTCTCCGGTGTGCCTTACCCCTTCCCTCCTCTCCTCTCTCCGGTGTACACATTCCTCCTTTTGCGCCGCTCTTCTTCTCTCTCCTCCCTTTCACCTTCCTCTCCTCTCTACAGTAAGCCCCAACCCTGTCCTTTCCTCTCCTGAGGAATTGTTTTTATTTAATCAATTTTAGAATAAGTCTGTAACGTAACAAAATGTGGAAAAAGTCAAGGGGTCTGAATACTTTCCGAAGGCTCTGTACACACAAAATATCTAATGAAGGGGTTAAGGCGATAGCTTTGGTTACAGTGCATTCTGAAATTATTCAGACACCTTACAATTTTCTACATTTTGTTACAATCCAGCATTTTCAAAAATTAATATTATTTGTTTTCCTCAATCTACACACAATCCCCCATAATGACAAAGTGAACAGGTTTAGACATTTTTGCAGATGTATTAAAAATAAACAAACCCCCCTTATTTACATAAGTATTCAGACCCTTTGCTATGAGACTCAATATAAAGCTCAGGAGAATCCTGTTTCCATTGATCATCCATGAGATGTTTCTACAACCTGTGGTAAATCCAATTGATTGGACATGATTTGGAAATGCACACACCTGTCTATATAAAGGTCCCACAGATGACAGTGCACGGCAGAGCAAAAACCAAGCCAGTAGGTCGAATGAATTGTCTGTAGAGCTACGAGACAGGATTGAGTTGAGGCAGAGGTCTGGGGTAGGGTACCAAAACATTTCTGAAGCAATGAAGGTTCACAAGAACACAGTGGCCTTCATCATTATTAAAATGGAAGAAGTTTGGAACCACCAAGAGTCTTCCTAGAGCTTGCCCCTGGCCAGAATGAGCAAACAGGGGAGAAGAGCCTAGGTCAGGGAGGTGACCAAGAACCAGATGGTCACTCTGACAGAGCTCCAGAATTCTTCTGTGGGGATGGGAGAACCTTCCAGAAGGACAACCATCTCTGCAGCACTCCACCAACCAGGCCTTTATAGTAGAGTGGCCAGACGGAAGCCACTCCTCAGTAAAAGGCACATGAAGGCCCGCTTGGAGTTTGCCAAAATGGACCTACAAGAAACAATATTCTCTGGTCTGATGAACCCAAGATTGAACTCTTTGGCCTGAATGCCAAGAGTCACGTCTGGAGGAAACCTGGCACCATCCCTACGGTGAACCACGGTGGTGGCAGCATCAAGCTGTGGGGATGCTTTTCAGCAGCAGGGGCTGTGAGACTAGTCAGTATCGAGGAAAGATGAACGGAGAAACGTACAGAGAGATCCTTGATAAAAACCTGTTCCAGAGAACTCAGGACCTCAGACTGGGGTGAAGGTTCACCTTCCAACAGGACAACGACCCTATGCACACAGCCAAGAGAATGCAGAAGTGGCTCTGGGGCAAGTCTCTGAACGTCCATGAGTGGCCCAGCCAGAGCCCGGACTTGAACCTGATCGAAGAGACCTAAAAATAGCTTTGCAGCGACACTTCCCATCCAACCTGACAGAGCTAGAGGGGATCTGCAGAGAACAGGAGAAACTCCCCAAATACAGGGGTGCCAAGCTTGTAGCGTCATACGAAAGACTTGTGGCTGTAATCAATGCCAAAGGTGCTTCAACAAAGTAAAGGGTAAAGGGTCTGAATACTTATGTATAAATGTGATATTTCAAAAACTGTTTTTGCTTTGTCATCATGGGGTAGTGTGTGTAGATTGATGAGAAAAAAACAAATACATTTTAGAATAAGGTTGTAACATAAAATGTGGAAAAAGTCAAAGGGTCTCAATACTTTCACCAGGGTAATGAAGGTGTTAGGGCAAATTTCCCTCCATTTTTTTCCACCACTGAGCACATTTCAGGTCTGCTGAGCGTAAACTTGAACGTTGTGAAAATTCTTTGCATCTTCCGGCGCATTTACTGAGTACACTGAGGCTGTACCCGCTTTAAGTTGACAGTTTTAACAGTGGCTCATAATGTATGCCTACCAGAGTGGCCTATCATCCAAAAAAATTCATCATTTTAACATGGAAATAGTTGTTCAATCATTCAGCCTACAGTAGCAGCCAATGTGTGGTGTTCAATGCTTACATTCCATGAGACTTAAAAATAATAATAATACATGCAGGGCTTGACATTAACCTGCTAATCTACTTGTCTTTCAGACAAGGTGACTGAAAATGTTTGATGCAAGTAACCACTTTACAAAATAAAATGAGTTATTATTCCCATACCATTATTACAGAGAATAAGACAAATTATGCTATGCACTGCCTATTGGCTACTTAGCTTATTCAAGACCGTCTCAAAATACAACACTTTACCTGACTCACTTTTCAAAGATGACCACATTTTGTGCTCTTGTTGGAAGCAGTCACTTCCCCACTGTTGACTAGAAATGAGTTATAATTGTGCTAATAATGCACTAACTAGCAAAGAATATGAACAAATGTGCACAGGTGGCTAAATGCAGCTCTCACTAAGATCTCAAAACAAGTGTAGGGTTGGTTATCAGTTTACCAGGGTACTGAAGGGATTAGGGCCATAGCTTTGATTATCCTTTTACCAGGACCCTCACCTGACTTTCTTGCCCTGCTCCTGCAGCATCTTGACCAGTTCAGCGATGGGGTACTGGGCCTTGGCAGCACACAGACCATAACCTGAAGGACAGGAACACAGACAGTGAGGGAACCCAGTCTTCCGTAAAAACTAGCAGCTTTCAAAATAACATTTTCACATTTGCTTTGAAAACCTGTGAACTGCTGTTAGAAAAACAGAAGGAACACAATAAAAAAAACTTTGGGAGAAACTGTCTACATTGACTGACTGGCACATCTTAATCCAAATCAAAAACTGACTTCCACCTCTGAATTGTGATTAAAAAAATGCTTGTAGAAATATCAAACATATTCAGGCAATCCCAGAGATTCTGACCCGGACATTGATATCGTAGATGATTAAAACACACTGGCATAAATCCTTATCGAACTTGCTTCAAAAGAATCCTAATATAAACAGTTTGAACATTTCGGAAATAAATGTTATTTCTCCGTTTTTGGTTTAGACAACAGGTATTTGGGCACCGTGAAACTGATCAAACCAGAACAGTGATAACAAGAAAGTTATTCAAACCAACATATCCCAGCAATAGGGAATTAGGGAGTTTTTCTGTTGAGTATAATTTTAGAGGACCAGCGGATACCCAGAGGAACAGAGGATGTCTGAGGGCTCAGGCATAAACAAGTCTACTAACCTACTTTATCTGCATGGTTGGGTTTAAATAGCAGAATATGGTTTTGATAATAATCCTGCATACAAGGGGAGCTCTTTCCTCTCATTTCAACAAGACCGGAGGTAAAATAACAGTCTTTTATTTTATAAAACAATAAACAAACGCTGTAAAATAAACAGAAAGGACATCAAGGCTGAAAATAAAAATCAGTTGTGAAATGATTTCAAATCCCTTTATCTGAAGAAGTTCAGTGGGAGCATGTGCAGGATTCTGGAGGAGGGCAAACAGAAATCAATTATGTTACTGTTAAAGGAGCAATCTGTGATTGCTATGTCCATTTTGGACTTTACAATTGATGATACATGGCCATTGATTCTTCAAGAATATAATTTATAAAATGCCACATGAGTTTCCAACTGCAGATTGCCCATGTAAGGATGAGGGTATCAAAGTACTGATAGAAAATTACTTATTTTGCAAAACAAAGATAGTGGGATTTTCATAGAGGTACAGTTCGTTCAGAAAGTATTAATACCCCTGCACTTATTCCACATTTTGTTGTGCTACAGCCTGCAGTTAAAATAGATTTAATAAAAACAAATGATCACCTATCTACACACAATACCCCATAATGAAAAAGTGAAAATGTATTTTCTGGGCAAATTTATTGAAAATGAAATACCGAAATCTTTCATTTACATACAGTGTTCACATCACTTAGCATTTTTCCTATTTTGTTGCCTTACAACCTGGAATTAAAATGGACGATTTGGTGGTTTGTATCATTTGATTTACACAACATGCCTACCACTTTGAAGATGCAAAATATGTATTTATTTATTGTGAAACAAACAAGAAATAAGACAAAAAAACTTGAGTGCATTACTGTTCACCCCCTTCAAGAATTTCCCTGTATTTAGCATCATCCATCAATGAAAAACATCACCACAGCATGATGCTGCCACCACCATGCTTCCCCTGTGGGGATGGTGTTCTCGGGGTGATGGGAGGTGTTGGATTTGCGCAAGACATAGCATTGTCCTTGATGGCCAAAAAGCTACATTTTTGTCTCACCTGACCTGAGTACCTTCTTCAATATGTTTGGGGTGTCTCCCACATGCCTTTCGGCGAACAACAAATGTGTATGCTTATTTCTTTCTTTGAGCAATGCTTTTTTCTGGCCACTCTTCCGTAAAGCCCAGTTCTGTGGAGTGTACGGCTTAAAGTGGTCCTATGGACAGATGTTCCAATCTCCGCTGTGGAGCTTCGCAGCTCCTTCAGGGTTATCTTTGGTCTCTTTGTTGGATCTCTGATTAATTCCCTCCTTGCCTGGTCCATGAGTTTTGGTGGATGGCCCTCTCGTGGCAGGTTTGTTGTGGTGCCATATTCTTTCCATTTTTTAATAATGGATTTAAGTGGTGCTCAGTGGGATGTTCAAAGTTTCTGATATTTTTATAACCCAACCCTGATCTGTAAATCTCCACAACTTTGTCCCTGACCTGTTTGAAGAGCTCCTTGGTCTTCATGGTACCTCTTGCTTGGTGGTGCCCCTTGCTTTGTGGTGTTGCAGACTCTGGGGCCTTTCGGAACAGGTGTATATATACACTGAGATCATATGACAATTAAATCAAGTCCACCTTTGTGCAATCTAACTAATTATGTGACTTCTGAAGGTAATTGGTTGCACCATATATTATTTATGGGCTTCATAGCAAAGGGAGTGAATACATATGCACGCACCACTTTCCCATTACATTTTTATTTAAGTTGTTTTTTTCATTTCCCTTCACCAATTTGGACTATTTTGTGTATGTCCATTACATGAAATCCAAATAAAAATCCATTTAAATTACAGGTTGTAATGCAACAAAATAGGAAAAACGCCAAGGGGAATGAATACATGTTAGAATCACCTTTGGCAGCGATTACAGCTGTGAGTATTTCCCTTAAGTCTAGAAGACCTGGATTGTACAATATTTGCCCATTATAGTTTTAAAAATTCTTCAAGCTTTGTCAAGTTGGTTACTGATCATTGCTTGACAGCCATTTTCAAGTCTTGCAATATATTTTCTAGACGATTTAAGTTAAAACTAACTAGGCCACTCAGGAACATTCAATGTCGTCTTGGTAACCAACTCCTAGTGTTTTAGGTTATTGTCCTGCTGAAAGGTGTATTTGCTCCCAGTGTCTGGTGGAAAGCAGACTGAACCAGGTTTTCCTCTAGGATTTTGCCTGTACTTAGCTCCATTCCAGTTATCCCACAAAAACGTATTTGCGGATGACAAGCATACATATAACATGATGCAGCCACCACCATACTTGAAAATATGAAGTGGTGGTCAGTTGATGTGTTGTGTTGGATTCTTCCCAAACACTGTATTCTGGACAAAGTTAATTTCTTTGCCACATTTTTTGTATTTTTACTTTATTGCAAACAGGATGCATGTTTTTTCATATTTGTCTTCTGTACAGGCTTCCTTCTCTTCACGCTGTCATTTAGGTTAGTATTGTGGAGTAACTAAAATGTTGATGATCCATCCTCAGGTCTCCGATCACAGCAATTCAACTCTGATTTAAAGACACCATTGGCCTTATGGTGAAGCCCCTGAGCGGTTTCCTTCATCTCCGGCAACTGAGTTAAAAAGGACACCTGTATCTTTGTAGTGACTGGGTGTATCGATACACCATCCAAAGAGTAATGAATAACTTCACCATGCTCAATTGGATATTTCATGTTTGCGTTTTCTATTTTTACACATCTACCTATAGGTGGCGGTCTTTATAAGGCATTGGAAAACCTCCCTGGTCTTGATGGTTGAATCAGTGTTTGAGATGAGGTAGTCAAGACATATTAAGAGTCTCATTTTTAATGAATTTGTAAAAATGTCAATAAAAATGATTCCACTTTGACATTGAGGTGTATGTAGGCCAGTGACACAAAATCTCAATTTAATCAATTTTAAATTCAGGCTGTAACAACAAAATGTGGAAAAAGTCAAGGGGTGTGAATACCTTCGGAAGGCACTGTATATTGTCAGAATGTGTACATTATAAGCTGTAAGAGCACATGCATTGCTCCAGTAAGTGTGGTTGGCTGAACAGTGGTCTAACTGTTAGACTGCCCTTTAAACATAGCATGTTCTAACTTACCAAGTAAGTCTTTACTCACTGTTCGTCACCATTCCAAAGCCAACCTAGGCCTGTCAAACATGATACGGACCATCAACACTCATCTGTCATATGGCCCGTGCAGAGTTCAGAAACCTCTCACTGAAATTAGCACCATCCAAGAGAGAAACAATAATTCAAAGCAAATGGACAATTTAAAGCCTCAATTGCTGTTAACAATGTTTGATTGGCCTGTCACAACAGCCGTCAAATACTCGGCTTTAAACATAGCATGTTGCACTGAACATGCCTGTCTACGGTCTATTCTAGCTTCTTAATGATATATATATATATATATTTTTAAAATAATAATACGGACTCAAACACAAGGTTTTCTCCTAACGAAAACAAGCCCGTCCAGACAAGACCCATGTTTATACATTTTTAAAAAAGTCTTAAACGTTTCCACAGATGTCAATCAAGAAAAGTGACTGCGACTGGTCCAATTATAGGAAATGTGAACAGGAAAACAAGACTGCCCCGGTTCCAGCTCGGGCCTGGTGTAGTTTTGTGCACTGGAGTCAGATGGAGAACCTGGGACCCACTGACAGACCACAACACAGCGAGCAACAGTGGAACAGTGCACCATAACACCAGGCCTCAGAAGCTGAGGATCACCTTTCAGTCTGGCAGGACTAGCTGGCACATAAACACCAGGTAAATTGGAGAAATTAGGAGAAGATGCTTGAAAATATTGTTCAGGTACAAAAAAAGTCTGGGTTTCCAGTAGTCAGTTAGACCACTGTGTACTTTGAAGATTCAGAACATCCTCCACAATAGATACATATATCCTAAGTCTCCACCACTGTCTACAGATGCCCGTGGTTTAGATCAATGTTAGATAGACAGGGTCTAACATCTGGGTCAGGACACCCTACGGTTGAGCCTTGCTGGACGGCTGGAATACCAGGGGTATTGTGTTGTGCTTGGCCCCACATGCTTGTTTACTCTGGAGTGGCCACATGTTTAGATTTACTTTCTCTACATTTATCCTCCCACATCTCATCGCCACTCCATCTGTCCTGGGGTGATGAATAAAACGAGTGAAAATCTGTCACTCATTGAAAGTAAGTCTGGTAGATATGTTCTTTGTGCACTAGTTCTATGCTTCCCATTCTCAAGTTTAGTTTTTGAGTCTTTAAATTTCAGTTTTGCACACCAGCTTCAAACAGCTGAAAATACAATATTCTTGGATATTGAAAATATATTTCACAGCGGTTTAGGTGGTACAATGACTCTCTACACTATACATTGTATTGTTACATACACTGATTCTCTACACTACAATAACTTTGTTACATACAGTGGAATTAGGCTAACTATTACACATTTTGCAACCTGGAAATGGCAAGGCGATTTCTGCATATTAAGTGAGAAGTAGGCATTGTTCTGAAGCTTAAAAATCAAGGAAATTCACAAGTACCACAATGCAAGTACCACAGATTCCTGGCAATTTCTCACATGGAATAGCCTTCATTTATCAGAACAAGAATAGACTGACGAGTTACAGAAGAAAGGTATTTGTTTCTGGACATTTTGAGCCTGTAACCGAACCAGCAAATGCAGATATTCAACTAGTCTAAAGGAGGACATTTATTGCTTCTTTAAATCATTTCTGATGTCTTCACTATCATTCTACAATGTAGAAAATAGTGAAAAACCCTTGAATGCGTAGGTCTGTCAACTTTTGACTGGAACTGTGTGTGTGGAAGTAGGAAGTTGTTAACAAACTATAGTTTTGGCAAGTCGGTTAGGACATCTACTGTGTGCATGACAAGTAATTTTTCCAACAATTGTTTACAGACATATTATTTCACTGTATCACAATTCCAGTTGGTCTGAAGTTTACATAAAATAAGGTGGCTCTGCCTTTAAACAGCTTGGAAAATTCCAGAAAATTATGTCATGGCTTTAGAAGCATCCGATAGGCTAATTGACATCATTCGAGTCAATTGGAGGTGTACCTGTGGATGCATTTCAAGGCCCATCTTCAAACTCAGTGCCTCTTTGCTTGACATCATGGGAAAATCAAAAGAAATCAGCAAAGACCATTTTTTGTAGACCTCCACAAGTCTGGTTCATCCTTGGGAGCAATTTCCAAACGCCTGAAGGTACCACGTTCATCTGTACAAACAATAGTATGCAAGTATAAACACCATGGGACTACGCAGCTGTCATATCGCTCAGGAAGGAGACGCGTTCTGTCTCCTAGAGATGAGCGTAAATCAATCCCAGAACAACAGCAAAGGAACTTGTGAAGATGCTCGAGGAAACAGGTACGAAAGTATCTATATCCACAGTAAAACGAGTCCTATGTCGACATAACCTGAAAGGCCACTCAGCAAGGAAGAAGCCACTGCTCCAAAACCATCATTAAAAAGCCAGACTACGGTTTGCAACTGCACATGGGGACAAAGATCGTACATTTTTTGGAGAAATGTCCTCTGGTCTGATGAAAAAACAAATAGAACTGTTTGGCCATAATGACCATCATTATGTTTGGAGGAAAAAGGGGGAGGCTTGCAAGCCGAAGAATACCATCCCAACCGCGAAGCACGCGGGTGGCAGCATCATGTTGTGGGGGTGCTTTGCTGCAGGAGGGACTGGTGCACTTCACAAAATAGATGGCATCATGTGGGAGGAAAATGTTGTGGATATTTTGAAGCAACATCTCAAGACATCAGTCAGAAAGTTAAAGCTTGGTCGCAAACAGGTCTTCTAAATAGACAATGATCCCAAGCATACTTCCAAAGTTGTGGCAAAATGGCTTAAGGACAACAAAGTCAAGGTATTGGAGTGGCCATCACAAAGCCCTGACCTCAGTCCCATAGAAAATGTGTGGGCAGAACTGAAAAAGCGCGTGCGAGCAAGGAGGCCTACAAACCTGACTCCGTGACCCCAGCTGTCAGAAGGAATGGGCCAAAATTCACTCAACTTAATGTGGGAACGTTTGACCCAAGTTAAACAATTTAAAGGAAATGCTACCAAATACCAACTGAGTGCATGTAAACTTCTGACCCAATGGGAATGTGATGAAAGAAATAAAAGCTGAAATAATTCTCTACTATTATTCTGACATTTCACATTCTTAAAAATAAAGTGGTTATCCTAACTGACCTAAAACAGGCCATTTCTACACAGATTAAATGTCAGAAATAGTGAAAAACTGAGTTTAAATGTATTTGGCTAAGGTGTATGTAAACTTCCGACTTCCAACCGCACGCACACACACACACACAGTACTGGTAGTACCTTTTAACATGAGTCTTCAATATTTCCAGGTAAGAAGTTTTAGGTTGTAGTTATTATAGGAATTATAGGACTATTTCTCTCTATACCATTTGTATTTCATTAACCTTTGACTATTGGATGTTCTTATAGGCACTTTAGTATTGCCAGTGTAACAGTATAGCTTCCGTCCCGGACCTCGCTCCTACCTGGGCTCGAACCAGGAACACGAAGACAACAGCCACCCTCGAAGCAGCGTTACCCATGCAGAGCAAGGGAAACAACCACTCCACGTCTCAGAGTGAGTGACGTTTGAAATGCTATTAGCGCGCACCCTGCTAACTAGCTAGCCATTTCACTTCGGTTACACCAGCCTCGTCTCGGGAGTTGAAAGGCTTGAAGTCATAAACAGCTGCTGGCAAACGCACGAGAGTGATGTTTGAATGAATGCTTACGAGCCTGCTGCTGCCTACCATCGCTCAGACTGCTCTATCAAATCATAGACTTAGTTATAACATGATAACACAAAGAAATACGAGCCTTAGGTCATTAATATGGCCGAATCCGAAAACTATCATCTCGAAAACAAGACGTTTATTCTTTCAGTGAAATACGGAACCGTTCAGTATTTTATCTAACGGGGGTGGCATCTATAAGTCTAAATATTCCTGTCACATTGCACAACCTTGTGTCATAATTACGTACAATTCTGGCAAATTAGGCGGCCCAAACTGTTGCATATACACTGACTCTGCGTGCAATGAACGCAAGAGAAGTGACACAATTTCACCTGGTTAATATTGCCCGCTAACCAGGATTTCTTTTGGCTAAAGGTTTAAAAATATATACTTCTGTTTATTGATTTTAAGAAAGGCATTGATGTTTATGGTTAGGTACACATTGGAGCAATGATACGCACCGCATCGATTATATGCAACGCAGGACACGCTAGATAAACTAGTAATAGCATCAACCATGTGTAGTTAACTAGTGATTATGATTGATTGATTGTTTTTTATAAGATAAGTTTAATGCTAGCTAGCAACTTACCGTGGCTTCCTACTGCATTCACGTAACAGGCAGTCTCCTCGTGGAGTGCAACGTAATCAGGTGGTTAGAGCATTGGACTAGTTAACTGTAAGGTTGCAAGATTGAATCCCGAGCTGACAAGGTAAAAATCTGTTGTTCTGCCCCTGAACGAGGCAGTTAACCCACCATTCCTAGGCCGTCATTGATAATAAGAATGTGTTCTTAACTGACTTGCCAAGGTAAATAAAGGTGTAAAAATATATATATATATTTTTTTTCAAATCGGCCAAATCGGTGTACAAAAATACCGATTTCCGATTGTTATGAAAACTTGAAAATCGGCCCTAATTAATCGGCCATTCCGATTGATCGGTCGACCTCTACTTTGAACGTTTCTTTAATTGCACTCGCAAAAACCATCAAGCGCTATGATGAAACTGGCTCTCATGAGAACCGCCACAGGAAATGAAGACCCAGAGTTGCCTCTGCTGCAGAGCATTAGTTAATTAGAGAGTTACCAGCCTCAGAAATTGCAGCCCAATAAATGCTTCACAGAGATTAAGTAACAGACACAACTGAACAGCAACTGTTCAGAGGACACAGTGAATCAGGCCTTCAATTGCTGCAAAGGACAAAGGACCACTAAAGGACACCAATAATAATAAGAGAATTGCTTGGGCAAAGGAACACGAGAAATGGACATTACAACGGTGGAAATCTGTCCTTTGGTTCAATGAGTCCAAATGTGAGATTTTTGTTATCATCCGCCAAGTCTTTGAGAGACGCAGAGTAGGTGAACGGATTATCTCCACGTGTGTGGTTCCCACTGTGAAGCATGAAGGTGGTGGTGTGATGGTGCTTTGCTGGTGATACTGTCAGTGATTTATATAACCAGCATGGCTACCACAGCATTCTGCAGCGATATGCCATCCCATCTGGTTTACGCTTAGCGGGACTATCATTTGATTTTTCAACAGGATAATGACCCAAAACACACCTCCAGGCTGTGTAAGGGCTATTTGACAAAGAAGGAGAGTGATGGAGTGCTGCATCAGATGACCTGGCCTCCACAATCACCCGACCTCAACCCAATTGAGATGGTTTGGAATCAGTAAACCCGCAGAGTGAAGGAAAAGTAGCCAACAAGTGCTCAGCATATGTGGGAACTCCTTCGAGACTGTTGGAAAATAATTCTAGGTGAAACTGGTTGAGAGAATGACAAGAATGTGCAAAGCTGTCAAGGCAAAGGGTGGCTACTTTGAGGAATCTAAAATATTTAGATTTGTTTAACACTTTTTTGATTACTACATGATTCCATGTGTTATTTCATAGTTTTGATGCCTTCACGATTTTTATACAATGTAGAAAATATATGTATATTTTTTTTTAACTTGAATGAGTGAGTGTGTCCAAACTTTTGACTGGTACTAATATATATATATATATATATATATATATATATATATATATATATATATACACACACACACTGCTCAAAAAAATAAAGGGGAACACTGAAATAACACATCCTAGATCTGAATGAATGAAATATTCTTATGAAATACTTTTTTCTTTACATAGTTGAATGTGCTGACAACAAAATCGCACAAAAATTATCAATGGAAATCAAATTGATCAATCCATGGAGGTCTGGATTTGGAGTCACACTCAAAATTAAAGTGGAAAACCACACTACAGGCTGATCCAACTTTGATGTAATGTCCTTAAAACAAGTCAAAATTACACTCAATAGTGTGTGTGTGGCCTCCATGTGCCTGTATGACCTCCCTACAACGCCTGGGCATGCTCCTGATGAGTCTGTGGTGCAACGTGGCGTTGGTGGATGAAGCGAGACATGATGTCCCAGATGTGCTCAATTGGATTCAGGTCTGGGAACGGGCGGGCCAGTCCATAGCATCAATGCCTTCCTCTTGCAGGAACTGCTGACACACTCCAGCGAAATGAGGTCTAGCATCGTCTTGCATTAGGAGGAAGCCAGGGCCAACCGCACCAGCATATGGTCTCACAAGGGGTCTGAGGATCTCATCTCGGTACCTAATGGCAGTCAGGCTACCTCTGGCGAGCACATGGAGGGCTGTGCAGCTCCCCAAAGAAATGCCACCCCACACCATGACTGACCCACCGCCAAACCGGTCATGCTGTAGGATGTTGCAGGCAGCAGAACGTTCTCCACGGCGTCTCCAGACTCTGTCACATGTGCTCAGTGTGAACCTGCTTTCATCCGTGAAGAGCACAGGGCGCCAGTGGCGAATTTGCCAATCTTGGTGTTCTCTGGCAAATGCCAAACGTCCTGCACGGTGTTGGGCTGTAAGCATAACCCCCACCTGTGGACGTCGGGCCCTCATACCACCCTCATGGAGTCTGTTTCTGACCTTTTGAGCAGACGCATGCACATTTGTGGCCTGCTGGAGGTCATTTTGCAGGGCTCCTCCTGCTCCTACTTGCACAAAGGCGGAGGTAGCGGTCCTGCTGCTGGGTTGTTGCTCTCCTACAGCCTCCTCCACGTCTCCTGATGTACTGGCCTGTCTCCTGGTAGCGCCTCCATGCTCTGGACACTACGCTGACAGACACAGCAAACCTTTTGCCACAGCTCACATTGATGTCCCATCCTGGATGAGCTGCACTACCTGAGCCACTTGTGTGGGTTGTAGACTCCGTCTCATGCTACCACTAGAGTGAAAGCACCGCCAGGATTCCAAAGTGACCAAAACATCAGCCAGGAAGCATAGGAACTGAGAAGTGGTCTGTGGTCACCACCTGCAGAACCACTCCTTTATTGGGGTGTCTTGCTAATTGCCTATAATTTCCACCTGTTGTCTATTCCATTTGCACAACAGCATGTGAAATGTATTGCTTCCTAAGTGGACAGTTTGATTTCACAGAAGTGTGATTGACTTGGAGTTACATTGTGTTGTTTAAGTGTTCCCTTTATTTTTTTGAGCATTGTATATATATATATATATAAATAAATAAAAGGATCCAAAGCAACCTGCCGACACATTGTTTATAGTACAATAGACCAACACAGCCATTGTAGTAGGTCAAAGCTGTGTGCTGGAAAAACTTTGTTGAAGTAGGTATTGTGGTGCTCATGTGAATTTCCGTTATTTTTCAGCTTCAGACCATTGCCTACTTCTCACTTTGATTTTTGTTAAAGGTGCATTATACATTTCCACATTCTTTGACTAACCAAATGACTGTCATTTGCAGTGCTATTGTAACCTACAATCCGGCCTCTGAGAAAAGGTCTGGGCCTTAATGGCACAGGTGGTGTGCTTGCATAACTGCAAGGGTTGCTGGTTTAAACCCTGGTAAGCTGCCTCTAAATAAACTAGACTGCAATAGAGTCTTACATTGTAAAGTAGGACTTCCATTCATATTAAATTTTTAACTCAAAGCAAAACTGTTTTTTAACTGATTGACTTCTGAAAGTCTTAGCTCAGACTCTGATGGTCAGACTTTTACAGTTTGTTTCTAGCCTAAAGCGTTGCAGAGTTATGCATCTTTAAACACTGGTTATCAGGGTTTGGGAGAGGTTGCCAACCACTGCACCCCCCTCCAATATAGGGAAACACTGCAAATAGAGTTAGCTAGTACACATGGGCTAGGTGTCAAGCAGCCAGCTCAGAGTTGTCAAGTGCAATCAAGTAACATGGCAAAGTAGTTGGCCGGAGATCTTTGGGATTAAATGTCAAGAGATGGAAGAGTTGACGATGATGGGAAATTTGGTCAGAACTAGCATGGCATTTTCCCAAAGTTCCGTGTAGGCTTTGAACTAATTGTTTTGTTGAAGAATGTGGGATATATTCAACATTGAGTTGGGGTGCACGGATGCCAACACCACTGTTTGGGTATCCTTGGCTAATGTTAGCTAGTTAGCTAACTGGCATTAGGACATGTGTGAAGTAGCTAGCTAAAGTTAGCTGTGTGAAGTAGCTAGCGAGCTAGGTCAGCTGTTGTCTGGCTCTTGTCGCTAGCTAGCTAACTAGCTAATGACCGAAGTAATCTGCGTAAAAACCTTCCATAACCAAATATAGCTAGCTAGCCAACATTAGCCCTCATCTGACTGGCCAGGCTGGAGTGTAATCAATAGTCCAAACAGTTGCAACTAAAACAAGGGTTTCTATTGGCGTAATGAATACACCCCTGGTATAACGTTTTGATGCTTAGCTAGTTAGCTACAACTGCTGGCAAGCTACCTAGATTATCAAAACAAAACCACATTCAGTGGCTTATCAAATCTGAAAACAGCTCACTAATAACAACCAAACCATTGTTTCATGACGGACAATTATCTGTATGCTAATGACATGAATATAATAAAGGGAATATGGTGCCATCAGGACAATGGTTGCAAAGCTACTGGTAATATACCAAAATTACCAGACTCTTCAGTAAAATAAAACATCTATGGCAATCTATCATAACTTTGGTAATTTATACTTGAATAACTTTTGAAGATGTATTCACATATATTCTTCATGTTTTATATCTGTGTCCATATAGTCCATGAGTTTCTAGTAGATAGACCATAGTTCAAGAGAATATCCTAATTAATGAAAAAAGGATAGTTTTACAGCTTTGTCATCCTATTATAATAATAAGTTCATTACCTGAATGCATCTCTATAGCCTAGGCGTTAACAAAATATTCATACAAATATGATTTGGCCTCATAGACTAGGCCTTGTAGAAAGAGGGTTAATCATGTTAGGTCTGCCAAATTAATGTATCATTGGAAAAAACATACTTTCAATCCAGCCAAAGTATAACCTTTCATCAAAAAATGTTTATAACATGCACAATTAGAAGCATCAACATATATATATATATAGAGCAAGCGTGACTAAATTCGAGCCCAGTAACTTTGCTCGCAGCATCCTCCTTTGATCATCCTCCTTTGATACTTGTCTGGCTGCCACGAAAAGCCCCCACCTGCCGATCTGCAAGAAGTGTGTGCGTGCCACTGGGGATGTACTTCGCTGGACATGCTAGCTGTTCTCGGCGCCGCATCATCACTTCATACGCATTCTGTCGTGGTGTTACCAGTTGGCCCACTACTACCTGGTAGTACTGGTAAAATGTAAGTTATGAATCGCAAATCACCATACAGCTGACACACTTCGATTTCAATCATTTTGACTTCAATTTGGTTGTGCAAAAATACTATCAGCTTGCACAGCGTCTTTGCTGATGAATGTCCTGATCTCTGGCCAGTCAATTTTTTAAATTACATTGTTTTTCCGTCTATTAAAACGCTTCTAATACATCAGAAAATGATGCAATAACCATGGATTTAACTGACTTTGTTTATAATGAGGGACCTCCCACATTTAACATGGACACATAAATAGTAGGAATTTACGGTGGTTTCAGCCATGACCGTATGAGCGAGAAATTAATTATCTGCACGTCGCCTGCAGGTGCGAGCGTGTTTCACTGTCCAATCCGAGGCCCGAAAATGATCTGAGCGCGTGGCCTGAGGCTGTTTGGTCTCTTGGGGATCAACTTGGGAAAGCCTTAAGCCTTAAGGGAGAGCGGACAGCGCTTTATAAACAAAGAGCCGCATATATTGGCAAAAAAATATCAGATCTTTAAAATATTTTTGGGATGTCTGGAGAAAAGTGAGTCGGCATCAGTTAAACAGTAATTCAACTTTGTCCGGCCTCATCTTTAATTATTTCATATATTTTACATGTGATAAGGCCAGAGATAATTAAAGACACCAAAATTCTGGTAGTTTACTGGTAAACTTTTAAAGTTTCCAGTAATATACCCTCCATTTGCAACCCTAATTGGGACCAGGGTTGGGTAGGTTAATTTATTAATATAATCCGTTAGTTACCTGTCCAAAATGTAATCAGTATCTTAACCCTTGAATAACACAAATGTAATCGGATTATCTCCTTAAGAGGTGCAGGTTAATAGTTGGCACTGTCATGAAATTAGATTTTAAGCCTAACGACCACCTTAACCACACTGCTAACCCTAAGGCCTAACCTTAAATTAAGAACAAAAAGCTCATTTTTACAATGGACTTTAGCCAATTTAGACTTTGTAGCTAGCCCATCTAGCGGAAATCACTAATTGGGATGAACATTGAGAGTGAGTCACCCACTACATTCAGGGTGATTCAAGTCCCATTCCAAAACATTACCCAGGCTCTTGGACCACCTTGGGATGGAGTGGGCCTGCATGGATGATGGGCCCTACAGGAGAGGTGCCCCAGTGAATGTTAGCAAATTAGCTGGTGATGTAACAAGGTCAACAGAGGTAAGATAAATAAAGAAAAAAGTTCTGTAATATCTGAAAAATGTGGATGGCAAAGGACATGTTTTATACTTTCTGCACAAGACCTTTGGCCACAACCCACTTACTCTCTAGGTCTTAAAAAAGTTTGCAAGTTGAACCCTGTGTACGCGAGTGGTTTAGTTTACATTAACCTACTGTCAGTGTCCCAGTGTGTGTAAGTACACTACATGGCCAAAAGTGCTCGCAAGTATCTCATTCCAAAATCATGGTCATTAAAAATGGAGCTTCCCCCCCTTTTATTGCTATAACAGCCTCTACTATTCTGGGAAGGCTTTCCCACTAGATGTAAAATTGCTGCAGTGACTTGCTTCCATTTCATGAAGCTCCCGACGAACAGTTCTTGTGCTGACGTTGCTTCCAAGAGGCAGTTTGGAACTCGATAGTGAGTGTTGCAACCGAGGACAGACTATTTTTACACGCTACGCGCTTCAGCCCTTGGCGGTCCCGTACTGTGAGCTTGTGTGGCCTACCACTTCACGGCTGAGCCATTGTTGCTCCTAGACATTTCCTCTTCACAACAACAGTTGACCGGGCAGCTCTAGCAGGGCAGAAATGTGACAAATTGACTTGTTTTAAAGGTGGCATCCTATAACGGTGCCACATTGAAAGTCATGGAGCTCTTCAGTACGTGCAATTCTACTGCCAATGTTTGTCTATGGAGATTGTATGGCTGTGTGCTCAATTGTGTACACCTGTCAGCAACGGGTGTGGCTGAAATAGCCAAATCCACTCATTTGTCCACATATTTTTGTGTATCACCGTGTACATGTGTGTGGTGCTTAGGTTTTGACTACCTGGAGTAGAGGTCGACCGATCAATCGGAAAGGCCGATTAATTAGGGCCGATTTCAAGTTTTCATAACAATCGGAAATCTGTATTTTTGGGCGGCGATTTGCCAATTTTTTTTATACCTTTATTTAACTAGGCAAGTCAGTTAACTAGTTGCTCCTACCCTCTACTTTTTTGAACATTTTGTTAAAAATCGCGCAACATTTCAGCGCCCTGCTACTCATGCCAGGAATATAGTACATTCATATGGTTAGAATGTGTGGATAGGAAACCCTCGGACGTTTTTAAAACTGGTTAAATCACGACTGTGGCTATTACATAACGTGCGTTACATCGGAAAGCGCAGGAAAACCTGATCACAGAAAATGGAAATAAATATCCTTGCGCCACTTCCAGCAATTGTTAACAGTGAGCCGAATTAGATAAGACCGAGCATTCAACTCCCACAGCATCCCCATGTTGTCTAGAGTCTTGAATCCTCTTTGATTCTTGGTTGAACCGAAACAGGGGCACCACTTACCTCCGGTCTCCGCCCAGATCATTCCGGAAGAGCTCTCTTGTGAAATTTTTTCCAAGACGACAGCTAATGATTTTGACATCGCCTATGGATGATTTTTATCGCTTATTAACGTTTACTAATACCTAAAGTAGCATTACAAACGTATTTCGAAGTGTTTTGTGAAAGTTTATCGTCTACTTTTTGAATTTTAAAAAATGACGTTACGTTGTGAAATCGCTGTTTTTTTCGTTTATCACACAGTCTACATATAACGATATCTTGGCTTTATATGGCCCGATTTAATCGAAATAAAGACCCAATAGTGTTTATGGGACATCTAGGAGTGCCAACAAAGAAGATGGTGAAAGGTAATGACTGTTTTCTATTTTATTGTGCGGTTTGTGTAACGCCGAAATGCTAATTATTTTGTTTACGTCCCCTGCTGTGCTTTTGTGTTGTAGTGTATTGGTGCATGCTATCAGATAATAGCTTCTCATGCTGTCGCCGAAAAGCATTTTAAAAAGCTGACTTGTTGCCTGGATTCACAACGAGTGTAGCTTTAATTTGATACCCTGCATGTGTATTTTAATGAACTTTTGAGTTTTAACTAATACTATTAGCATTTAGCGTAGCGCATTTGCATTTCCAAGGCAGCGTCCCAAGTAGAGGCAAGAGGTTAAGAACACATTCTTATTTTCAATGACGGCCTAGGAAGGGTGGGTTAACTGCCTTGTTCAGGGGCAAAATTACAGATTTTCACCTTGTCAGTTCGCGGGATCCAGTCTTGCAACCTTACAGTTAACTAGTCCAACGCAATAACGACCTGCCTCTCTCTCGTTGCACTCCACAAGGAGTGAGTTGCTAGCTAGCATTACACTTATCTTATAAAAAACAATCAATCATAATCACTAGTTAACTACACATGGTTGATGATATTACTAGATATTATCTAGCATGTCCTGCGTTGCATATAATCTGACTGAGCATACAAGCATACAAGTATCTGACTGAGCGGTGGTAGTCAGAAGCAGGCGTGTAAACATTCATTCAAACAGCACTTTCGTGCATTTTGCCAGCAGCTCTTCGTTGTGCGTCAAGCATTGCGCTGTTTATGACTTCAAGCCTATCAACTCCTGAGATGAGGCTGGTGTAACCGAAGTGAAATGGCTAGCTAGTTAGCGTGCGCCAACACTTTGTTTTTTATTATTTAAACCAAATTGAACATGTTTCATTATTTACTTGAGGCTAAATTGATTTTATTGATGTATTATATTAAGTTAAAATAAGTGTTCATTCAGTATTGTTGTAATTGTCATTATTACAAATATATATATTATTATTATATATATTATTATTTTTATTTTTATTTTTTTAAATCGGCCGATTAATCGGTATTGGCTTTTTTGGTCCTCCAATAATCGGTATCAGCGTTTAAAAATTATAAATTGGTCGACCTCTAACCTGGAGTGATGATGATGTTTTGGGCGTCTTTGATCATTTCAACAGTTTGGTCCACGTTGACCTCTGTGTGTGTTCCTACGATCTCCATGGGCTTTCCTGACCCAGTGGATGACGTACCGTACCCACCCAGGATCACATTGGCCAGGGAACGGTTCATGGCCTAGCCAGTGGGAGAGAGGAGAAGAGGGGGTGGAAAGAATAAAAAGCTGCTCATTTCTTTTGAGTCAACTGCAGTTTCAATGAACCCAGTTTCCTTCAGGCAGTCAATGCAGCCAGGAAGGCATTTAAGTACAGTTAGAGTTCCTCCTAGTGGAAAACGGTGGAAGCACAGAAAATGCCACTTGCATATTTCAGCATTTTCAAGGTTTACCTGTATAGTCATGGCCTGATGCTCCCTATTCACCTCATACTATCTGATGTGTGACACATCCTACATACAGACAAAGGATGATATCCTATAGAATGATGAAAGTATAGAGTCTGTGTGATACTTCTAAAATACAGAACTTACAGAGGATGCTTACTTACCACACACATTATGTACGAGAGAATGGCCCCTGAGGAGCCGATGAGGGCGCCTACGATGGTGAGCAGGTTGTTGTTGAGCAGGAAGCCCTCGGCACATAGGGCCCAGCCAGAGTAGCTGTTAAGCACCGTGATGACCACCGGCATGTCTGCACCCCCGATGGCTGCTGTCAGAGTCAGGCCCTATGAGAACAAGACCACCGTTAGACTAAAGGTTCATATGGCATTGGGGTTAATAAAGCAAGACATCAATTCGTACTTTCCTTCATATGTTGCTAAATTGAATATATTGCCCATTCAAAAGAAGGTATACAAAGATAATGTTCCACATGTGCGTAGTAGGCCTGGCCATATATAAACGCACATGTAAGCATTTTCCTGAATCATTTTGGCATAAACAGACAACACCCTGTATTATTGAACGGAAAATAGCGAAATCTGATCAGGTAGTAGAAATGTTGTGTATTTAACCCCTATCAGATTGCAGTGGGCCTCAGTCTACTCATAAGGCATTTGTCAAAATATGGAGTTTTCATTTCAAGGGCTCTCTATGATATCATCCTAGTGTTACTCTCAAAGATACTGACCTCAGGGAACAGTTATAACCAGAGCCAGCTACCTAACATTATGTAATGATCCACTCCATCAAAAAAAAAACGAAGACTTGAACAGTATCAGATTTCCTTTTAAAGACATTCATGCTCAGGCACAGGTGATTGTTTAGCTACACCTTAATATCAGTCAGAGTGATGCGATATTGTATACGTAAAAATGAATATCCACTGATTTACTCAACATCAAAATGTCCTTGTTACTGACAAACCACATGGAGGACTGAGCAGCCAACATTCACAACAGTTTTAACCAGAACCACCTTCTCGCAGCGCTGCTTCAAAACCTAATCATCTTAGTTAGGATCAATCCATAATATGATGATAGATGGAAGGCTGTGTGTAATGCTTCCAATGAACTCTCTTTCAGGGCCAACAGTTGAGCAGGATCGAGAGGAGAGCACGTTTTATTGAAGGATAGCTGAATGAACCTAAGCCTACCTTAAAATGGGCTAAAGCACAGGATCCCAATGGCACAAATAGGTAAGACTTCCATCCTATTTCTAAAGGTTCAGTTCAAAGGCCTTTGTTTAGCACTGGTCAATCCAGGTTGGTGGATATTAGCCGGGCCATAGATATAGAATTAGTAGAACAGGAAATGCCCTCACACCACAACAATTTCACTGTACCATCATGACTTCAAACATTGTTTTGAATGGGGGATGTCCATTCCAGTCGTTCTATTTCTATGTTTAGAGCAGAGAAGGCGTGTAGATCATACCATGACGGCAGAGAGTGCGGACACAGAACCCAAACAGGTGATGCCTGTGGTGTAGCTGGGGTCCAGCATGTAGGGGATCATCAGGCCCACACTGGAGGCCATTAGCCCAGCATTCATAGCATGGCGCCCGGGAAGATGGAGGGGGGTGGAGCTCAGCACACCTGGAGAGAGGAACACAGTAGGCATGGAGATAGAGCTAAATGCATGTCAGGATTTCACTATGTGCTGTCCATTTAATTTATGATGTACTTTGTTTACAAGTATTCAGCCCCCAACCACAAGACACATACTGTATGGACTAAAAAGAGAGTTTTTTTTATTTTTTATCCCTGATATGATTCAGCCCTGGGCAGGCAGGTACAAATATAGCAGAGAAATAAAGTTACCTTTTTTAAATAGATTTTGATTTCAGAGACTAAAATGTGTGCAGCTGAGGCTGTTTCATGCTAATTTAAAACAATGCATGTTGACAATCAAATTAACAAAGCTTGCACCTGGATTCCACCATCTGTGATACAGGCCACATTTTAATGTTTCATTTACTTCTTGTTTTGAATGCCTTTCAAAAGTACCCCCCAGAAAAAAAGGAAAAAAAGTATAGCATGAAATGGCCACTTTTAATCTTATCAGAGCAGGTTTTCCAGGTTCCAGTGAGACTGGAGTGGGAATGCTCCCTGGGATAATGCGTTCCAGCTTTCGGGAACAAGTGGAAAATGACTGTGGGTGGAGGGGCTAATTAGTGCCAAACAGAGAGGTTCCGCCTGGCCTAGCTTTGAGCAAGAGGGCCTGGGTGGCACAACTGGGCCAGGGGACTGATGCAGAGTGGGTTACAGGCCCTCAGGTATCAACCAGAAGGACCCAGACCACTATTGGTCTACTACTAGTAGTACTGGATCAAACCCCAGCTGCCTGGAATAAGATGTGGTGCCCAAGAGCAGCAAATTCCTAAAACTTTAGGAAAATGTCTGTGTGTGATATATATTAATAATAACATTATGGACAAATGAATCAAACCAATGAACCATGATGTTGAATATGTATGAGAAATATAAGTATGATTTTAAGTGCCTCATTTGCTGACAGGAAACTTAGGTAAAATTGGAACCTTAACTCATGGCGTGCTTGGCCTAGGATTGCCTAAATTCCTACCCTTTTTCACTAGCAGCTCCCAACAAAAACACCATCCCGCTTCCACCACCCCAGTAGCATAACATTTTAAATGTAATGCATCTTCCCAAATCGCCCTTACTCACCTTGCAGTTTCCCATAAGCTACCAGGGATCCACTAAATGTAACCCCTCCGATGAAGGTGCCCAGGTAGGCGATGATCTTGGTGAGGTTGGCAGACGGGTCGGTAGCAAAGTGAGGGTACTCTATCATGTACTCTGCCACGCAGGTGAGCACTGCAGCCAGACCCACCAGGCTGTGGAAGGCAGCTACCAGTTGGGGGAGGTCGGTGATCTGGATCTTCCTAGCAATACCCAACCCTGGGGGGCAGAGAGGATGACAACCAGTCAACACACGCACGCAGCAGGGTTTCCACTAGGAAAATTTGGCAGTGGACAATGTGAATTTACCAGATATTCATAATCATTGGGTGCGTAACACATTAGAGCGGTCCAACCACAGTGCTCAAAATCACATATAGATTATTGTAATTCATTCATAGAAATTAGCCTGTAAAGTTGTAATAAAATAAAGTAGAACGATGTTCTTATACCAACATGACAGGATTTATTGAAAAGCACAACATTGTGCCCGTTGCGTCTTCTTCCCTGAAATAAAAGTTATATAGAAGGGAAGGACAGAAGGAATCCAACTTTTGTCAGATTTAACTTTTCGTAGCAGGTTAGGAGAATTAGGTTAAGAAAAGGGTTAACTAAAATGCTAAATGTTTTTACTTTTGACATTAATTTGACAAAAGCTGGATCCCTTCTAGTCATGACTGGGCCGGCTCGCTTCACTCCCCATTCCTGCTGTGATCAAAATCACAGCAGTGGAAGGGGACACTTGGCAACCACAAAATTAAGAAATTATAAAACTGATGTTGGACAATCAAATTCGATATGTAAATAAACAAAGTTAGTTAAGGCTGGTTCATTGAGCGAAAGCTTATTTTACAATGCTCCTGTGAAACGAGGCCCGCCACCATGCATTTATGAAAGCACGTTTCCAAATTATAGCTCATTCTTTTTACAGTTCTACTGGATGATATTAATAAATGTGATGTTTATTTTGATAGCAATTTGAACTATCGTGGGGTCGTGGCTCATGTCATGTCTAATTTACGTGGCTTATTGATAACTTTCCTACTAATAGGCAGTTGGCTGCCTAGTGATTACAACATTGTAACTTTCCAATTTGAATAGTTAACAAAAATGTTTCATTTCCAAGAACAACTGAATAAGCTCAACTGATATGAACCAATTGCACATGATACCAGTGGCGATCCGTCATTCAAGGCTGGTGGGTCAGAGCCCCATCTGTTTTGAGCCCCACCTGTTTAGCTAAAATAAAATTTTGCCTGTTATTTTGGCATTAATACCTGTCACATATCAGTTTGCAAACAATGTAAATAAAAAATTTAAAAATCCACACACAAACATGGTCTCTTTGTTACTTTCTAAGGCAGGTCCATGCAGATTTTTTTTGTGCTTCACAACAAAAAATATTTTGCATCTTCAAAAGTGGTAGGCATGTTGTGTAAATCAAATGATACAACCCCCCCCCCAAAAAAATCTATTTTAATTCTAGGTTGTAAGGAAACAAAATAGGAAAAATGCCAAAGGGGGTGAATACTTCGCAGCCACTGTATATGCCACCTTTATTTATCCTATAGTTCTGACTTGGTGTGCATGGAGAATACTGTAGTAGTTCATTTCAAAAGTGCTGACAAAATAGTTATATTGACTACGTCCGTCTTAACTCACTCATTGTCTTCATCGAAAGTACGGATTGCCTCTTATCCGCTCATTGTTCCCTTATGCCAAAAGGTTTGTACAGGTATATCTCAATTGTCAGTAGAAACCACATGTGTTTAAGCAAGTCAGCCATATCAGCTATGTTTTTTTTAAAGGCAGTAAATTAGGCTGAATGAAGTGTTTCGCTGCTAGACAAGGCTCTGCTGATAGCCAGGGCTACTAGTGGTAAGGATTCACTCCAAGGTGCTGAAAAGAAAGCTCTGCTGTTCGGACAGATTTATGTAGGCCCTAACAGTTTGTGGGCACCATTTGTCACAGTTCTAATGCAATTAATGTATTGTTGAGATTGCCCGACCAAGATTTACATGCTAAAATCACCACTGCAAGATACACATCATTATCATTATTCTAATTTACTTGCATTTGCAGCAGACCTTGCTTGACCTGCTCAAATTTAAGTCAAAACTGTCCAACTCCCTGGATCAACTTGCGATGCACATCAGCCTCATTACGTTGTCCCTCAATAAGGCGCAATCTGGAGGTCATCTTTACTCTGTTTTAGAGAAAGAATCCCCTCTCAACAGGCACATTAGAAATGTGGATAATCAACTCAATCTTTGCTGTCCTTTATGGGGAGTAAAAATAGAAACACCCAAACCTAAGCATCTTGAGGATTTATTATCCTATGAAGCATATTTGCTTTTGAAGTTGGAGAAAATCGACTGGTATTTCCATCAATGAATAAAAAGCATTATTTTGCATTGCATTTTTCTTCTCCCGGACATTTTGGCCGGCAACAATTTTATTTATCGGCTAAAGGAAACCCTGAACACATGCAATCACACGAGCCAACACACACTAAAGGATTGCTGGGAAATGGGTCATCCTGAAGCACAGGTGTTGCTGATGAGGGTTGTTTGGGGGAAATTCCTTGTTTGTGAGTGCACCTCAGTGTGTGTGTGTGTGTGTGTGTTCTTCTTAAAGCCCTGTAGACATGGGAGGGGTTAACAAGAGCATCTGGAACAGGGCTAGGGTCTGAATCGATGGTTTAGTCTAGGTTCCAGCTTGATTCCAGGAAAGATTTACCATGAAGATGGACGCAGAGCTCCAGAGGTCTGCTGGGTAATACTGGTGATTCAGACATAATGGTGACCATTACCTTGGCACCACTGTAGTACAGCAGTTGGAAGCAGACCACCACATGAGGACTACAGACCACCACCTGCTGTTAGACAATATGTTCAGACAGAACATACAAATGGCAGACAAATTTAATTTACTGCCACACACTTACCAGCGGTGCCACCCACAGCCATGGCGGCACTCATCTGTGCCAGGAGTTCCGGGGTGGGCTTCAGGAAGCCCAGGGTGGCAGCGATGCCCCCCGCCACCCCCATCATACCCAGGGCATTACCCAGACGGGCA
The DNA here is from genome assembly GCF_034236695.1 of Oncorhynchus nerka. Lineage (NCBI taxonomy): Eukaryota > Metazoa > Chordata > Actinopteri > Salmoniformes > Salmonidae > Oncorhynchus > Oncorhynchus nerka. The sequence goes on from NC_088417.1 coordinate 84,098,594, forward strand.
GTGGACTGGTTAGACAGACCAGCCAGGGCTCCCACACAGCACATACCAGAGCCCAGGTACATCATCTACAGAGAAAGGGATAAACACACAGCTGCATGTTCAGGAGGGCACACTATACTATAGCAACAAGTATTTTGCAATTCTAAATTGGCCAAGTCTAGGTAATGCATGCCTGTTTAACTCTAGTTTTGTGCCTACTTAAAGGTGTACTATGCAGAAATGTTAGAACCAGAAGCTTAGAAATAGCGCACAAAGAACAGATATACTGCTTCTTAAGACTTGCTTTCAATAAAAATGACAGATCTATAACACACATTTCTATGTTTATTTGGTCAGGTCACCCAGAAAGTTACATATTGCAGCTTTAAAAACCTACTGAACACAACTACTAACCCCGCCACTGGTTTGGGGGTTAGGTGATGCTCACCTGTTCAATGTTGTAGCCAGCCTGCATGGCAACTCCATAACCCCCAACGAACACCCCGGTGGGCAGTAAGTAGAGATAGTTGTATTCTGGAGGGTCAGTGGGACGCTTGAACATGTCCAACATCTTCTTGGTGACCAGGAAACCACCTGAGAGAGAAAGAGAACAAACCCCGTCAAACTCAACCTGGTAGACAACGGTCTGCACATGCGCTCTTTGCAACCGCTTGGCATCTGACCACAAGGCATTACAGCGGGTAGTGGGTACGAACTCCCTGCCATCCAGGACCTCTATACCACGCAGTGTCAGAGGAAGGCCCTAAAAATGTTCAAAGACTCCAGCTACCCGAGTCATAGACTGTAATCTGCTGCCGCACGGCACCGATGCACCAAGTCTAGAATAAGCAGGACCCTTAACAGCACTACCCCAAGCCATAAGACTTCTAAATGGTTAGTTAACCAAATAGCTACCCGGACTATCTGCATTGACTCTTTTCTATTGACTTATCACATATGCTGCTGCTCCAGTTTATTATCGGTTATTATATTCCTAACTATACACAGTGTACAAAATATTAAGAACACCTTCCTAATATTAAGTTGCGCACCCTCCTTTTGCCCTCAGAACAGCCTCAATTCATCGGGGCATGGACTCTACAAGGTGTCGAAAGTGTTCCACAGGGATGCTGGCCCACTCCCAATGCTTCCCACAGTCGTGTCAAGTTAGCTGGATGTCGATTGGATGGTGGACCATTCTTGATTGACACAGAAAACTGTTGTGTGAAAAACCCAGCAGCGTTGCAGTACTTGACAAATTCAAACCGGTGCACCTGGAACCCACTACCATACCCCATTCAAAAGGTAGTTAAATATTTTGTCTTGCCCATTCACCCTCTGGCACACACACAATCCATGCGTCAATTGTCTCAAGGCTTGAAAATACTTAATTAACTTGTCTCCTCCCCTTCATCTACATTGATTGAAGTGCATTTAACAATAAACATCAATAAGGGATCATATCTTTCATCTGGTCAGTCTCATGGAAAGAGCAGGTGTTCATGTTTTGTCCACTCAGTGAACATACATATCTACCTCAAATACCTCGTACCCCTGCACAATAACCTGTGTATATAACCAAGTTATCAGTACTCATTGTGTATTTACTACTACGTGTTCTACTTTTTTATTATTTCTCTATTTTTTTCTCTCTATTTTTGGGAAGGGCTCGTTAATAAGCATTTCACTGTTAGTCGACACCTGTTGTTTAAGAAGAACGTGACAAATAAAATTTGACTTGAATGCTTTAGGCATAACAGGGTGAAGACCGTAATATTTCAAATATTATTTATTGCACTCTTATTTGAGTAAGTCATTAAAACTGCACACAAAAGGTTAATGTAGTGGTCAGGGGGTTTCTTGGTGGGGTCTCTCCCGATATAAACGACCAGACGGAACACTTCATTCTGTTGGGGCGGATCACGTTACAGTCCTCTGAGTTCTCTTCAACCCCACTACACCCAGACAGGTTATACACTGGCTAACATCTGTCCACTTCAGCTCTATGGGCTAATTTTAGCCCAGCCCAGACCTCAATCACTTAAACACACGAATAATAAAATAAAATAAATTCAGACTAAGGCTTAGAGTCAATACATTCAGATTCAAGAATGAAAAGGGCAGGTATTTAAGAAAAGCAAGCGCAGGATTTTTCCATGCTCCCACTATAAAAACACATGGAAATACAAAAGACTCTGGCTAGAGCCAGAGGAAGAAAAAACTATTCCTCGACCCCTGTCGTATAAGGACCAGGTAGTCTATAAAATTCAGAGCTAGTTTATGGAAACTAATATTGGAGGGTCATTTTTTGTGTATTCACTTGACAATATAAAACTTGTAGAAGAAGGGGTAGGAAAACAGACGGTGGAATGTCAGTTTTGATGTTAGTTAGGGTTTATGGGTGGCGCGGTAGACCACTAAGAAATGTTGCGTGTGGAATGGAAACCAACCGGACCATTAAACTGAAATTAAACATCTGCTCTTTAAATAAAATACATACATACATACATACATACAAAGAGGTGGACTTCAAGCACGCTGGAACACATGCACAAAAGAGATCTGAGAGTTATTAACTGGTTATTACAGCAAATGGCAAAAATCTGCCATAATGCCCCAGTAACAGGGCTTTAAATCCCTGCCGTGACCTTTGAACCTGCTAAGTAATCTGACCTATCAGAGGGCCCTCGCACACACTGAGACCTTTGGACCTCTGCAGCTTTTGCCTTAGTGGCTGTCTAGAATCATGTGACTTTTCTGAAACTACCGTTAGTGACATTCCCTAATTTCTTCTCAGCAGAGCCAGACTAAGCCTGGTTTATAGCATGTCCGGTGCTCTTTTGAAGATAACTCCGTAATTTCCAGTTCAGGTGTGGAATTCCTTATTTCCCACCTGAAGTGAGTCAGGGAACGTGTGCTCTCACCTGAACCATGGACTAATTAACTTCTTGGTGACAGGGGGGCAGTATTGAGCAGCTTGGATGAATAAGGTGCCCAGAGTAAACTACCTGCTACCCTATTCCAGATGCTAATATATGCATATTATTAGTAGTATTGGATAGAAAACACTCTGAAGTTTCTAAAACAGTTTGAATGATGTCTGTGAGTATAACAGAACTCATATGGCAGGTGAAAACCTGAGACAAATCCAACCAGGAAGTTGGAAATCTGCGGTTTGTACTTTCATTTAAGTGATTGCCTATCCAATATGCTGTGTCTATGGGGCCAGATTGCACTTCCCAAGGCTTCCAGCAGATGTCAACAGTCTTTAGAAAGTTGTTTGAGGCTTCCATTGTGGAAGGTTGTCGAATAAGAGCGGGCGTGCCGTTCCTTTTTTTTCCTCTGTAATGAATATGCTTATTGAAGATTTACTACAAAAATACCCTAAGGATTGATTGTTAACATCGTTTGACATGTTTCTACAAACTGTAATGGAACTCTTGAATTTTCGTCTGGATTTTGCGCTCGCGCATTGTGTCTTTGGAAAAGTAAACTAAAAGCACAAACAAAACAGAGGTATTTGGACATAATCGAACAAAAACATTTCTTGTGGGAGTCCTGGGAGTGCATTCCGACGAAGATCAGCAAAGGTAAGTGAAGATTTATAATGCTATTTATGACTTTTGTTGACTCCACATTTGGCGGGTAACTGTATGGCTTGCTTTTGTGGCTGAACCGGTTCTCAGATGATTGAATATTGTGCTTTTGCCATAAAGCTTTTTTGAAATCTGACACAGCAGTTGCATTAAGAACAAGTTTATCTTTAATTCTATGTTAAAACATGTATCTTTCATCAAAGTTTATGATGATTATTTCTGTTATTTTATGTGGCTCTCTGCAATTTTTCTGGATGTTTTGTAGGCATTTCTGAACATGGCGGTTTTTGGATATAAATATGAACTTAAAAACATACATGTATTGTGTAACATTGAGTCCTGGGAGTGTCATCTGATGAAGATCGTCAAAGGTTAGTGATTCATTTTATCTATATTTCTGCTTTTTGTGACCTCTCTTTGGTTGGAAAATGGCTGAATGCTTTCTGTGAATAGTTGCTGACCTAACATAATGATTGATGTTCTGCTTTCGCCAAAAAGCCTTTTTGAAATCGGACACTGTGGTTGGATTAACGAGAAGTGTATCTTTAAAATGGTGTAAAAAAAATTAATTTGGCGTCCTGCAATTTCACTGGCTGTTGGCGAGGTGGGACGCTAGCGTCCCGAACGATCCCAGAGAGGTTAACGGTCACAAGTTAGGAAGAGGGCACAGTGGAGCAATAGCCTTACTTCACCTGCCACGATGCTATACCAGTTTTTTTAATAGATAGTCAAGTGAAATAAAATGTCCCTAAAGGGTCTGATATCCTTGTCTCTAACGTATTCGAAGATCTTATATATGGGGACGAAGGGGATACAATGTTGAGGTAATTGAAGCTCAGTTTGTCTGCTCCATTCACTGTCTTTTTTCACAGTTACTGTCTGGTTTAGTCCAAAGAGTCACTCACCAGCGATGTTGACAGAGGAGATGAAGGCAGCCGCGACAGCCAGGGTCTCGGCAGAGGAGGAGGGGGCGTAGCCTCCCCCCATGAGAGACAGACCGCCCACAGCTGTCAGACCTGGGGAAAAAAGAAGAAAAAAAGCTTAGATCACATGGCAACCCTTTCCATTCTGATCTTTTGCACAATTGGCAAAAAAAATGGAGGATCAGAATTGGGCTATCTGTGTAAACAGCCTTAGACCCACATGTGTTGAACTGATGACAAAATAACAGTACAAAACAAACAATTATTGATTACAGTTTACATACAGAAATACATTTAAACAATTTGAGTTTCACAATTCCTGACATTTAATTCAAGTAAAAATTCCCTGTCTTAGGCCAGTTAGGATCACCACTTTATTTTAAGAATGTGAAAATGTCCGAATAATAGTAAATGATTCATTTAAGCTTTTATTTCTTTCATCACATTCCCAGTGGGTCAGACATGCTACCAAATACTAATTGAGTGTATTGCCTTTAAATTGTTTAACTTGAGTCAAACTTTCCGGGTAGCCTTCCACAAGCTTCCCACAATAAGTTGGATGAATTTTGGCCCATTCCTCCTGACAGAGCTGGTGTAACTGAGTCAGGTTTGTAGGCCTCCTTGCTCGCACACGCTTTTTCAGTTATACCCACAAATTGTCTATAGGATTGAGGCCAGGGCTCTGTGATGGCCACTCTAATACCTTGACTTTGTTGTCCTTAAGCCATTTTGCCACAAATTTGGAAGTATGCTTGGAGACATTGTCCATTTGGAAGACCCATTAACGACCAAGCTTTAACTTCCTGACTGATGTCTTGAGATGTTGCTTCAATATATCCACATAATTTTCCTCCTCATGATGCCATTTATTTTGTGAAGTGCACCATTCCCTACTGCAGCAAAGCACCCCCACAACATCATGCTGCCACCCCCATGCTTCACGGTTGGGATGGTGTTCTTTGGCTTGCAAGCCTCCCCCTTTTCCTCCAAATATAACGATGGTCATTATGACTAAACAGTTCTATTTTTGTTTCTTTTTCTCCAAAAAGTACAATCTTTGTCCCCATGTGCAGTTGCAAATTGTAGTCTGGCTTTTTTATGGCGGTTTTGGAGCAGTGACTTCTTCCTTGCTGAGCGGCCTCAGGTTATGTCGATATAGGACTTGTTTTACTGTGGATATAGATACTTTTGTATCCGTTTCCTCTAGCATCTTCACAAGGTCCTTCGTTGTTCTGGGACTGATTTGCACTTTTCGTACCAAAGTATGCTCATCTCTAAGAGACAGAAAGCGTCTCCTTCCTGAGCAGTATGATGGCTGCGTGGTCCCATGGTGTTTATACTTGCATACTATTATTTGTACAGATGAACGTGGTACCTTCAGGCGTTTGGAAATGGCTCCCAAGGATGAACCAGACTTGTGGACGTCTACAAAAAAATGTCTGGGGTCTTGGCTGAAATGTTTTATTTTCCCATGATGTCAAGCAAAGAGGCACTGAGTTTGAAGGTAGGCCTTGAAATACATCCACAGGTACACCTCCAATTGACTCAAATTATGTCAATTAGCCTATCAGAAGCTTCTAAAGCCATGACATTATTTGCTGGAATTTTCAAAGCTGTTTAAAGGCACAGTCAACTTAGTGTATGTAAACTTCTGACCCACTGGAATTGTGATAGATTATTTCACTTATAATTCACTGTCTGTAAACAATTGTTGGAATAATTACTTGTGTCATGCACAAAGTAATGTCCTAACTGACTTGCCAAAACTATAGATTGTTTAACAAGCAATTTGTGGCATGGTTGAAAAACGAGTTAATGACTCCAACCTAAGTGTATGTAAACTTCCGACTTCAACTGTATGTACCCAATTGCCTTGTCAGACAAAAACAGCTTAATACCATTTGAAGTGCTGTGAAGACAGATATGTTTTACACATTAGAGCACAGCTGTACAGCTTAATGTGGAAATTGTCAGAGCACAGAGGGAATCCTGATCACTATCAGCCCTATATTGACTTACAAATGCTGCCTGCTATACTGTAGTGAACACCACAACAGGCTCGTCAGAGACCGAGCCAGCAGGTTCGTCAGAGACCGAGCCAGCAGGTTCGTCAGAGACCGAGCCAGCAGGTTCGTCGGAGACCGAGCCAACAGGTTCGTCGGAGACCGAGCCAACAGGTTCGTCAGACCAACAGGTTCGTCGGAGACCGAGCCAGCCAACAGGTTCGTCGGAGACCGAGCCAACAGGTTCGTCGGAGACCGAGCCAGGGCCGAGCCAACAGGTTCGTCAGAGACCGAGCCAACAGGTTCGTCAGAGACCGAGCCAACAGGTTCGTCAGAGACCGAGCCAACAGGTTCGTCAGAGACCGAGCCAACAGGTTCGTCGGAGACCGAGCCAACAGGTTCGTCGGAGACCGAGCCAACAGGTTCGTCAGACCGAGCCAACAGGTTCGTCGGAGACCGAGCCAACAGGTTCGTCAGAGACCGAGCCAACAGGTTCGTCGGAGACCGAGCCAACAGGTTCGTCGGAGACCGAGCCAACAGGTTCGTCAGAGACCGAGCCAACAGGTTCGTCAGAGACCGAGCCAACAGGTTCGTCAGAGACCGAGCCAACAGGTTCGTCAGAGACCGAGCCAACAGGTTCGTCAGAGACCGAGCCAACAGGTTCGTCGGAGACCGAGCCAACAGGTTCGTCGGAGACCGAGCCAACAGGTTCGTCGGAGACCGAGCCAACAGGTTCGTCGGAGACCGAGCCAACAGGTTCGTCGGAGACCGAGCCAACAGGTTCGTCGGAGACCGAGCCAACAGGTTCGACGGAGACCGAGCCAACAGGTTCGTCAGACCGAGCCAACAGGTTCGTCGGAGACCGAGCCAACAGGTTCGTCAGACCGAGCCAACAGGTTCGTCGGAGACCGAGCCAACAGGTTCGTCAGAGACCGAGCCAACAGGTTCGTCAGAGACCGAGCCAACAGGTTCGTCAGAGACCGAGCCAACAGGTTCGTCGGAGACCGAGCCAACAGGTTCGTCGGAGACCGAGCCAACAGGCTCGTCAGACCGAGCCAACAGGCTCACAGTCATGCGTTTTGTGTTTCTGTATGACTGGGTGAGATTTTCCTGACTGTCCCTTTCTGGAACTACACAGTAACAATTAGTCACAGACAGACAGACCAGGGGTTGAAATAAAAGGTGCATTGCACACTACCTCAGTGTCACAGGAAATGCATACAGCAGGCAATTAGAATTTTCTAACCTATTTACACACTCAAAAAGCGAGACATGCTGTTCACTCACACTATCCTAGACACGTCGCCTACAAGGTGAACTTTGAAACCTTTATGCCATCAGATACCCACCTAAAGTTTCCCTCCCTTGAAAAAGAGGGTGATTTACTCCACCCTCAATGTGAGGTTACATTTGGAAGGGGCGTCATAATCAGGCCATTGAGATCACAGACATAGGCAACCTGACTAAATAGACACCAATACCACCTACCTCCTGCTGACTTATCAAGACAGCTCTTAGATAGTCAGCCAGTGATATCTATGTTGATCACATAAACCCACACACAATAGAGATGAGGTCCCATGGGAGGTGCATAACATCTCACCTAGAGCAGACTTCAGAAAGGACAGACTTTTTCCAATTGTGAGTCAATAGTTTCAGGTAGATTAAAGAGACTGTCAAGAGACTGGAGGATGGCGCCATAACTGCCATTGGGCAAAACCAAAGGTTCCCTATCAAAAGTAACCCAATGCTCTAGACTGAGTGACACCCACTTCTCTTTCCCTCATGAGAATACGAAATTCCATTATGCTTCACTAACGTCTCTGGCTTTTTAAAACTTTTTTACATTTGGCACAACAATAAGAATTCCAATGGCTTCAAAGTTTCCACTTCTTTGCATGACCAAAATAAAAGGCATTGTTTAGGTAATGCCAAATATGCGGGGAACACACCCAAGAGTGTGTTAGGATAGAGACTGACTAGGGTGGGGAGGGTGTGTGTGTAGCAGTGATGGGAGGAAGAAAAAAATCATAGCTACATATTTCAATATTCTTTTTCGACAATATAGCGTATTTGACTCCTTTTAGTCATCCCTAATGTAGGTAGCTTGCCTAGCGGTAGTCGGCTGTGCCAAAATTCTGATATTTTTCATCGTATAGCTTGTTCTCCTTTTTAAAATAGTTAGCCAACATGTTTTCAGCACTTTTATTTCCCTGACTTATCAAAACTAGTTCTCATGCTCTCTCGTCTCTCTGCAGCAGACATCAGTGTTGTGTTCGAGACCACCTAAACCGATTCAATACCAAGACCGAATCGAGTCAGAGTCAAGACCGAGAGGGGGACGAGGAGTCTGAGACAGAGTCAAGACCAGAAAATTGCGAGTCCAATTCAAGACCATGACTGTAATTTTGTCAAGTCACCACCATAAGAGTTCAAAATATCCAGTATTTCTGTGTTCATATTTCAGGAGAACATATGGATTCTTTAGACATTCAGAATGGTGAACAAATGCATGCTGAGGGCAAATAGAGCCACTTTACAAGTTGTTACTAACCCAAACACAGTGGGGAACAACAAGGGCCTTCTAGCCCATCAGGGAAGAGCTAAGGATTTATAAAATAATACAATAATAATAATAATTTCAATGATGTTCTGCTTTAATCCCTTCAGTTTTTGTTGGAAAGGGATAACTAACACTGGAGAAAAGAATATCAAAATCAGGATTTGTTTTGGTGGTCTCTGGGGAGATAAATCAAGTTAGCTAAATCAGCCATTGACTAGGCCATCTGCCATTCAACTGTATTTGGGCCAAATTTTGGAGTGATAGCAGAATCAACCAATCCCATTTTGACTTGTAATGGGTGGCACCGTTTTTACAAAAACCTTCTGCCTTCTCCAAGGCCAACAGGTCACTGCACAATAGTGAGCTGTAGTTCTCACGGTCTAGCTAGCTTTTGTTTTAGCTTAGTTTGCAGTTTCAAATGATCATCATCTGATGAGGAAAACTGTATTTATTGCAGCTTGGTTGCTGTTGTTAGCCATCTCTTTGAAAATAACTTGTGTGTGAAACATTGTTGCATTTAAATTAAACTTTAGATCACCGGTTACTTTGCGTGCTGAACATTCATATGTTTTTTGCAAGGGAAAGTAATAGTTGTCCATTTTGATTGGGAAATGCTTAGCCTAATGGTTGTGTTTTTGTATTCTTAGGATTGGGACCTACTGGCCTTTTATGTGAGTGAATGACTGCTTATCCTTAAACCTCATGCTGTGTGTGACTGATGTCTTTCTAGCAGCCTTATGTGTCTCACTAAAAGTGCACTCTCCTACATTGAGCGTGCTGGTATTAAGGTCACTGTCCTTTCAGCATCCTTTGACGTGTCACTGTTGGTGATAGTGAGGGCGTTAGGCTACCATAAGTTGCGTAAGCGGTTGTAGTTGTTGGCAGCATTATCTGTATGGGTGTTCTCTCTGTGTGAGTGGCAGCCTGAAGCTCGAATCCGCCTCAGGGCTGTTTGATTCAGTTGGGGGCATTAAGTGATGCTATGTTTCTGTTTGCTACAACGTGTTGGACAAATTGTTTTCCCCACTGAAGGCCTAGGTCCAATAGCCACAGATCGCCACTGCACAAAACAAGTCTATAATAAATATAAATACTGTTACAATTCCTCCCGGTCTCCCCTTACTAATAGTGAGCATGCAACTTTCAAACAATTCCCCCCACTCTTCCCTACCAGGGAATCAAGGAAATGCTATAGTAATGTTACGAATAAAGTAGGAGGCCCAAGATTCAATTGGCGATAAGATGTTTCATGAAAGGAGTGTATATATTTGGCCTGGCGCAGCGGTTTTATGCACTGACTGAATGGAAGCTGATAATTACTGTATGATTTTTTTACTCCGCTGGTATCGGGAAGAAATTACAAGTTCTCACTGACCAGTTTAGAGCGATACAACACTGGCAGACACCGTGAGCAATATCTTTGGAACATCAAATCGCAATACAATGGCAGTAATACATATAGTATTGTGAGAATCACAATACTACCATACCAGCATCTAATTATCGTGAACACCTCTACAACACCATTCTGTATACATCTGGCCCTTCCTTGGACACTGTGCTAAACAAACCTCCAAATGAGCTTCAATGCCATACAACACTTCTTCTGTGGCCTCCAACTGCTTTTAAATGCTAGTAAAACTAAGTGCATGCTCTTCAACCGATTGCTGCCCGCACCCTCCCGCCCGACCAGCATCACTACTATGGATGGTTCTGACTTAGAATATGTGGACAACTACAAATACCTAGGTGTCTGGTTAGACTGTAATCTCCCCTTCCAGACTCACATTAAGCATCTCCAATCCAAAATTAAATCTAGAATCGGCTTCCTATTTCGCAACAAAGCCTTATTCACTCATGCCAAACATACCCTCGTAAAACTGACTATCCTACCGATCCTTGACTTCGACAATGTCATTTACAAAACAGCCTCCAACACTCTACTCAGCAAACTGGATGTAGTCTATCACAGTGCCATCCATTTTGTCACCAAAGCCCCATATACTACCCACCACTGCGACCTGTAGGCTCTCGTTGGCTGGCCCTCGCTTCATATTCATCACCAAGCCCATTGGCTCCAGCTCATCTATAAGTCTTTGCTAGGTAAAGCCCCGCCTTATCTCAGCTCACTAGTGACCATAGCAACACCCACCCATAGCACGCGCTCCAGCAGGTATATTTCACTGGTCATCCCCAAAGCCAAAACTTCCTTTGGCCGCATTTCCTTCCAGTTCTCTACTGCCAATGACTGGAACGAATTGCACAAATCACTGAAGCCTTACCTCCCTCTAACTTTAAGCATCAGCTGTCAGAGCAGCTTACCGATCACTGTACCTGTACACAGCCAATCTGTAAATAGCCACCCAACTACCTCACCCCCATATTGTTACTTAACCTCTTGCTCTTTTGCACCCCAGTATCTCTACTTGCACATCATCTCCACATCACTCCAGTGTTAATGCAAAATTGTCATTATTTTGCCTCTATGGACTATTTATTGCCTACCTCCCTACATTTGCACACACTGTACATAGATTTTTCTATTGTGTTATTGACTGTACGTTTGTTTATGTGTAATTCTGTTGTTGTTTTTGGTCGCACTGCTTTGCATTATCTTGGCCAGGTCGCAGTTGTAAATGAGAACTTGTTCAACTGGACTACCTGGTTAAATAAAAGGTTAAATAAAATCTTATCGTGAGATCCCTGGTAATTCCCAGCAATAACATGCAGAGTGTGGCGTAATAAAGCAGTCGACAGGAACTGTGCAGTAGGTCCAGGGAGATAATTGCTACATTGGATGCTGCCATCACGCCTTCTCTGAAGTTGGCATCTGTGGCGACATGAAGGGGGCTTTAATGTTGGGCCACCATGGGCTCATTAACAACCAAGTCTTTCCTGGTTCCTGGACCCAGACCCTGGTCGTGACCGACTGTCCTACCGCCGAAGGGAAGAACGAGGAAATGCTCAACGAAGTCTCAGATACCACAGCCAGCTTGTCACTTCCACCCTTGTCAAGAATAATCAACATGCTGCGAACGGACACACACCCTCTCATGTTAATGAAGTAGTTGTAGAGGGTGAGAAAGAGGTTAAGGGGCAACTCATAACCAGGGATGCAAACTGGGGATGGCCCAAAAAGGTTACACTTATTTGTTGGTTTGCACTGAAATCCCTGCTAGGGGGAAATGCAGGTTAACTAATTAAACAAAGAATAGGATCTACATGATCAGTCTGTGTGTAAAATAAGTGCTTCATGGGAACCTAACTCACAGCTAAAAAATAGAAAGAAAGCAATCCAATGTTATTTGTAGCCTAGACTTTACTGCAAAATGACACTCAAGTCTTGAGGAAAAACAATACACTAATATTGCAGTTAGCCATGATAGCCTTCATAATAGAAAGCTTGTGACCACACACATAAATATTGCACATGGGGGAAAAACATCTTAAAGTAGAAATAGAATGAAACAAACAGGCATTCTATTTTTGCACTATTATATAGTGGCTACTACAGACATCGAACAAGTGCACAAAAATAACTTTCAATGAGTAAAAAAACATGTGTTACTGTCAAGTTCAAGTTCAACAATTTGCTATAGTATTAACTGGTATACGACTCCTTACCATTCCTCAAGTTATAACGCGTTAGTTTCTTACTGGACCCTGGCAATGTGTGAGAAATGTTAACTAGCTTACGAACTAATGTTTTTCCTCTACCGTATGTGGTTCATTTACAGAATGAGAGAATTAGGTGAAAATTAGGCGTTGCTTGTTAAAAAAGTGGATTCAGGGATCAAGTGTGGCTGGAGCTGGGCCTGGCTGAACTGGATGCCACTATAGAGGTGTAAGGAACACAACACACTTCTCTCTTTTTCACTTTTGCTGGCACATTGTAGAACAGATGTTCACAGGCAGAAAGTGTACAATGTAATAATGTGCAGTGTAGCCCAAAGATTTTGTTTTTGTTGTGGTTAGGTTACTAATGTTAGCTCATCTGATGTTGTAACGTTAGCTGTCTAACATTAGCTAGCTAACATTAGCTGTCTGACTAATTTTCACATCATTAACTCAATTATTTGATCAGATTTGGCTAATGTTGCTCAACATTTCTCTGGCTAGCTACGGAGAATTCGATCCAGCTAGCAAGATAACGTTACTTCTTAAGGATCAGCGTACTCAAGATCGCAAATTTTAGAGAAACAACAAATGTCGGTAGATAGAAGTGTCTTATATCAGCTGAAAGCTTAAATTCTTGTTAATATAACTGCACTGTCTAATTTACAGTAGTTATTACTGCGAAAAAATGCCATGCTATTGTTTGAAAGCGCCTAACAACAAAACACTTTCTTCGTGATAGGCTTGATAAATCCACCTCTGAAGGTCAAATGTGTACTTACATTCTGAAATCTTGCTCTGATTTATCATCCAAAGGGTTCCAGAGATAACATGAAGTGTTAGATACATGTTTTTTTTAGATAAAATCCTTTTTCATATCCTAAAAAGATCCAGAGAGCATGCACGACCAATTTTGTACTCATTCAATTTACAAAGAAAGGAATCTGAATATCTCACCCTAAAAGTTGTTTCAACGAGTCAAATCATGTTCATATCTATTCCTCAGAGAACCTAGAAGGTAACAAGACTTATTTGGTCAGAGAGCTACGCCTCCATGGCACGCCGATGCGCGGTCATCACTCAAATGACTGTATCTCTGTCAAATAAGCACCAAATCGGGGTCAAACAACGCTAGCTAGATGAGCTGGGCTTTACGGGAGTAGTAAAATGTAGCTACTAACCTTGTACAACAGCATGCCTTTTCATTTAGGAAATAATAAGGATATTCAGAGTTATGAAGTTATGAAGACTGGTTGTTTTGCAAATGTTGAACTTATACGGTAACTAATACTTGGAAAGCTAAATCAAAGTCCAAATATACAGATTTGATGATATTCTTGCAGAAAAACTGAATATGGATGTCTCCTTCACGATTTGCACAAATGTACCTGGGGACTTCATACTAAAAGTCTTGTTGTTCACTCATTTTTCAAGTTATCCATCTGAAACTTTGCACATACACTCCTGCCATCTTGTGGACACTATCATAATTACATCCATAGTGATGGCTAGAACTGGGACCTTTCTCTTGCATTTCAAAGATGGTGGTAGAAAAAGACAGGTTGGTATTTTCTTCTATCAAATCTATTGTGTTATATTCTCCTATATTCAATTCACATTTCCACAAACCTCAGTGTTTCCTTTCAAATGGTACCAAGAATATGCATATCCATGCTTCAGAGCCTGAGCTACAGGCAGTTAGATTTTGGGAATGTCATTTAGGCGAAATTTAAAATGTAAAAATTTTTTAAAAGGGGACTATCCCTAAGAAGTTTAACAATGCTAATATTTGTTCCACCACACTTTCTCAATCACCTCAAACTTTACAAATGCCAGTAGTTTTTCCGTTACAGCTCATGAAGTATTCTTCATCACCTTCTCACCCCTGTCTCCGTGGTCGGGCTTCTCACCTAACGCTACCTCTTCGTTAACTGGCAAGCTGCCTTTCCAGAGTGTGCGCTGATGCTGTAACTAGTAAGTTGGTTGTCTCTTCTTCAATCGTGTGCTGCGCTGCATTCTGTTATGTAAACAATTGGCTGAGCCTTGGATACAGCAGCTAGTATTGCGCCAAACGCACATCACTCATTTGCTCACAAAAAATGTTCTCATCCGATCTACACGAATCACGTAGGTCATCCATTTTGCATTCAAAACGGCGAATATCGCCAAAAGGTGACTAGTTTGCGTCCCTGAATAACGCCACAGACATCAGTGCGCAAATTAATGTCTTCTTCATCTAGAACAGAGTAATGATCAAATGTCTTGTCAGCATTATCAAAGCATTGAGTTACCATTTTATCAGCCTAATAATCCGTTTCTATTTTATTTACAGACAAAGAAATATTAAATTACAGATTAATCTACTATAATCTATTAGCCTATATTCAGAGTGGAACCTGAGACCTATGCTTTTAGTTGCTTGAAGCGGATCTCAACTCTGGAGTAGAAGCGTTTTAAATCATCCAGACTACAAGGATCATGAATCATTTCCTGTTCCCTCCAGGTCCTACTCATCACCGAGAAGAGAGGACCTGCAGGTGTGGAGGTAGAGGGAGATTTAACCTCCACGTCTGTAAGGGAATCTCCTCTGGACAGCATGCTTTTTATGGACTAGTAAATCAAATTAAAAACATCTGAGTTTAAAAACTGGATTTATTCTCATTTGAAGACAAATCCCAAGTGATGTAATGTAGGCATATATGCATTTTTATCAGTTGGTTCACCTCCCTTCATATCTATAAATACATCACTAAATATACTAAAATAATGACTTGCCTATGTTTAGTCTTGCCTTTCGTGAACTAACACTCACACCCAACTTTCATATTTATTTATACTTATTTTCTACTAGCACTGACTTTGCTGATAGCTACTTGGAGGAAAAATGTGTTCTATGACAGATGTGTTGTAGCTACTTGGAGGAAAAATGTGTTCTATGACAGATGTGTTGTTGTCCCACCTAGCCATCTTAAGATGAATGCCCTAACTGTAAGTCGCTCTGGCTAAATTACTAAAATCGAAATGTAAAATGTAGTCTTCTTTGCACTGTGTCTATTTCATTAATAGAAGTCTTCATAAACACTCACCAGAGATGGCGTTGGTGACGGACATGAGTGGGGAGTGAAGGGCTGGGCTCACCCCCCACACCGTGTGGTAGCCCACAATGGTAGCCAGGCCGAAGATGGTCACCATCTGAGTGAAGGCTGCATTGGGCGCAGCTAGGCCCAGGCCTAACATGGTGCCAAGACCTGAGAGGGGCAAAGGGTTAATAAATAACTTTACACTAGCCCATGCTACATATCTAATGTCCATATGTAATATAGATAAGGGCTTTTTAACAATTCAAATGCAAAACAAATAAAATGATAATCATTGATCGTCATAAGGTGTTGAATTGAATTAGGCCATGTCCTATGAGGCACACTAGACATTATAGAGTAGAAATGCTGACTCTTTCTGATGTCTACTAATTTTCTTAAGTGAGGACAAGAGACAGACGTTGCCGTTAGCAATTTATCTAGGCGCAATTAGACAGCAACCCAAGTATGGAGGTGGTACACGACGCGCCGACCACAGCCAACCTAAAACGAGCTGCTTGGAGGAACGTGTGAACGGGGTTTACAGGCCTGCTGTCTCCAGTCGCCACTACCAGAGCAAGTGTCTGTGGGAAACAGCTACAGCACTACTTCAGACAGACACAGCAGGCGGAGGGAGGGCTCGACATCCCACATTTTATTAGTCCCAGTTTCCTGGCACTAAGGGGCTGCTGGTGGTGGTTTGAGCTGAGAGACAGGGAGGGAGGGGGCATGTTAGGTTAGGTTGAGCTCTAATTAGGTGACCAATCCTAATTTCAAAGGGGATCTCCTCCTCTCTGGCTTCTCGCATGGCTGATCCGGTGGTCAGAACATCACGATGGTCAAGCAGCACCTTCCTTGGCTTCAGCAGGGAGATACGGAGCAAACTCACTCAAGAAAGAACAGGAAGATGAATGTGCCCGTTTGTTCATCTCAGGGTGTAAACACAGTTTGTGGCTCATTTATCTGACTGTTGGGGAAGGAGGACGTGTTCTCTGGATCTCTTTGATGTGATTCCAGAACAGAACAGAGACGACAGTTCCTGCCTGCCTCGTCTGTAACCAATAGAAATAATCTGCAGGGATTTCTGTTCAGAGTAGCTTTTATGTCTGATCACGACTGTTGCTGCTCTCAGAATGGGGTCACAGCTCACCTTTCCCACATAAGTCAGATAGGCAGAAAGACTTGTGCGTGTGTTAGTAGAGAACGTAACAATGTAATGAATGTGGTAATAAAACATTAACGGGCTGCTTTTAACCCACCCGCCATAGTCCTGTTAACCCAGGTCGTTGTGAGGAGAGCGAGACCACCATAGGAGCTCAGAGAGACTCGTGACACCGCTCAGTTTAGGGGCCATTATCCTGACAGCCAGGGTTGTTCTGCATCCTCTGCTTTCTGCGATGTCAGCCATTTTAATCCCCTTACATTATAATTAAGTAAACAACTGACTTAATTTACGTAAGTATTCACATCCCTGAGTGAATACATCGTTGGCAGCTGTGAGTCTTTCTGGGTAAGTCTCTAAGAGCTTTGCACCCTTGGATTGTACAATATTTTCCCATTATTATTTTCAAAATTCTTCAAGCTCTGTCAAATTGGTTGTTGATCAATGCTAGACAACTATTTTCAAGTTTTGCCATAGATGTTCAAGCAGATTTAAGTCAAATCTGTAACTCGCCCACTAAGGAACATTCACTGTCGTCTTGGTAAGCATTTCCAGTGTAGAATTGGCCTTGTGCTAAGGTTATTGTCCTGCTTTAAAGGTGAATTAATCTCCCGGTGTCTGGTGGAAAGCAGACAACCAGGTTTTCCTCTAGCATCTTGCCTGTTCTTTGCTCCATTACGTTTATTTTTATCCTGAAAAACTCCTCAGTCCTTAATGATTACAAGCAGTCCTTATCCATAACATGATGCAGCCACCACTATGCTTAAATATGGAGTGTGGAACTCAGTAAATGTGTTGTATTGGATTTGCCCCAAACATAATACTTTGTATTCAGGATGAAAAGTTAAATTGCTTTGCCACATTTTTTGCAGTATTACTTTAGTGGCTTTCGTGCCAAACAGGATGCATGTTTTGGAATATATTTGTATTCTGTACAGGCTTCCTTCTTTTCACTCTGTCAGTTAGCTTAGTATTGTGGAGTAACTACAGTTTACTATCACAGCCATTAAACTAACGGCTTTAAAGTCACCATTGCATTGGCCTAATGGTTAAATCCCTAAGCTGTTTCCTTCCTCTCCGACAACCAAGTTAGTAAGGATGCTTGCATCTTTGTAGTGACGGGTATATTGATACACCATCCATAATTTAATTAATAACTTCAACATGCTCAAACAGATATTCAATGTCTGCTTTTTATTTTTACCCATCTACCAATAGGTGCCCTTTGCGAGGCATTAGTAAACCTCCCTGATGTTCGAAATTCACTGCACGACAGAGACCTTACAGATAATTGTATGTGTGGGGTACAGAGGATAGGTAGTCATTCTAAAATATGTGTTCAACACTATTATTGAGTCCGTGTAACTTATTGTGTGACTTGTTAAGCAAATGTTAACTCCTGAACTTATTTAGGCTTGCCCTAACAAAGGTATTGAATACTTACTGACTCAAGACATTTCAGCCTTTCATTTGTAAACATTTTGAAAAACATAATCCCACTTTGACATTATTGGGTATTGTGTGTAGGCCAGTGACCAAAACATCTCAATGTAATCCATTTTAAATGCAGGCTGTAACACAACAAAATGTGGAACAATTCAAGGGGTGTGAATACTTTCTAAAGGCACTGTAAGTATAAATGAATGAAGTGTCTAGGCAGTCAGTAATGGTGTGTCTCACCTCCAGTGTACATGCCAGCGGTGGTTAGGGTAGCCTTGAAGGGGGACACGGCAGCAGCCTTCTCCTTAGCCAACTCCTGCTTGCTCTTGGGTTTGGGAGGGGCTGCCACTGGGATGTTATCGGGCAGAGGAGCTGGGAAGAGGTTGGTTCCATTCTGCACCAGATAGAAAGGTGGAAATCATAGAGAACGCCAAACAAACAAAAGTCAACCATGCATGGATGTACATTTGAGATCAAAGTTTCATTATCACCAAACACTATAAAAACACTTCATTATCACCAAACACTATAAAAACACTTCATTATCACCAAACACTATAAAAACACTTCATTATCACCAAACACTATAAAAACACTTCATTATCACCAAACACTATAAAAACACTTCATTATCACCAAACACTATAAAAACACTTCATTATCACCAAACACTATAAAAACACTTCATTATCACCAAACACTATAAAAACACTTCATTATCACCAAACACTATAAAAACACTTAATTATCACCAAACACTATAAAAACACTTCATTATCACCAAACAAACCAACAAAGACTATTTCAATTTGTCAACTGTAGAACTAGAGAGTATAGCGTCAACATTATCTAATTAACCAGTCTTATCTAAAAACAGATAACCAAGGAAACCAAACCCATTTAACCCAGATGATTCACCTGCATGACAACAGATCCTCTGATGACATGGTCCATGGTTCCGTAGTTAAACTTCTCCTTGACCTCGTAGTTGAAGTTCTCAGTAGAAGGGCTGATGGCACGGATGAGTTTGGTCAGGTTGTTTGAGTACAGGGTGCTGGACTGGGTGGGCAGGCGGCTGGGAAGGTCGGTGAAGCCAATGTGGGTCACACCCTAAGAACAAATCACATAAGCCATTATTTTATTGAAGACCAAAATTGTGCACTCTCACTTTGACCGGTTAAAATGGGACTGAATTACAATACTGCAACAAGGTGACCTGGTGGTATGATTTCAGTGCTAGGGAAACCAAACACAGAAGCTAACAAAATGACTGACAATAAGGAGCCGGTTCACTACAACATCACAAGGGAAAACAGTGATAATGAAATTGAAGGTAATAATGATAAGCGACTGTGGACAGGCCCATCTGACCTTGTGTACAGACAGTTCTCCAGGCACCGTGGTCTCAATGTTTCCTCCAGCCTCAGCAGCCAGGTCCACCACCACAGAGCCATCCTTCATGCTCTCCACCATATCCTTGGTGATCAGGATGGGAGCCTTGCGACCTGGCGACAGGACACATCACCATGGTGACAAAGGCGTCTTGTCTGCAGTACCAACAGGGTGCTCTATCAGCAGCTGACCTCTATTCAGCCTTCTGTACAATAAAGTCTTCAAATATGGATTTAAATGACCATGAATCTAACCCTGGAAAATAAACAAATTGCAGTGTTGTTCTCGGTTTACTCTAGGCAATGTTTTCACGTCTCTTCTGATGTTTACAGTAGCTTTCAAGTAAACAGATCTCATGAGAACACAGAGAAACTCTTTCAAAATCATGTCGAACTGGTCAGAACAGAAGACATTAGTACTGATCAGGCTAGGGTAGGCTGGTGTCAACCAGACAAAAGGAGTCGGTCTCTCCAACCAACAGGACAGTAGCATTAGTATAGGGGACGGGACAACGTAGAGGAGAATGTCATTCATAACTATAGTGGCGTGCGAAACTATTCACCCCCCTTGGCATTCTTCCTATTTTGTTGCCTCACAACCTGGAATTAAAATGGATTTTGGGGGGGGGTTGTATCATTTGATTTACACAATATGCCTACCACTTTGAAGATGCAAAAATATTTTTTCTTGAAACAAAGAAAAAAAAACTGAAAACTTGAGCATGCATAACTATTCACTCCCTCCAAAGCCAATACTTTGTAGAGACACATTTTGCAACTACAGCTGCAAGTCTCTTGGGGTATGTCTCTATAAGCTTGGCACATCTAGCCACTGGGATTTTTGCCCATTCTTCAAGGCAAAACTGCTCCAGCTCCATCAAGTTGGATGGCTTCCGCTGGTGTACATCAATATTTAAGTCATACCACAGATTCTCAATTGGATTGAGGTCTGGGCTCTGACTAGGCCATTCCGTGCCATTTAAATGTTTCCCCTTAAACCACTTGAGTGATGATTTAGCACTATGCTTTGGGTCATTGTCCTGCTGGAAGGTGAACCTCCGTCCCAGTCTCAAATCTCTGGAAGACTTTTTTTTCTGGCCACAGCTCTGTGGCCAAAGCCCAGCTCTGTGGAGTGTACGGCTTAAAGTGGTCCTATGGACAGATACTCCAATCTCCGCTGTGGAGCTTTGCAGCTCCTTCAGGGTTATCGTTGGTCTCTTTGTTGCCTCTGATTAATGCCCTCCTTGCTTGGTCTGTGAGTTTTGGTGGGCGGCCATCTCTTGGCAGGTTGGTTGTGGTGCCATATTCTTTCCATTTTTTAAATAATGGATTTAAGTGGTGCTCAGTGGGATGTTCAAAGTTTCAGATATTTTTTTATAACCCAACCCTGATCTGTACTTCTCCACAACTTTGTCTCTGACCTGTTTGGAGAGCTCCTTGGTCTTCATGGTGCAACTTGCTTGGTGGCGCCCCTTGCTTAGTGGTGTTGCAGACTCTGGGGCCTTTTGTAACAGGTGTATATATACTGAGATCATGTGACAAATAAAGTCCACCTGTGAGCAATCTAACTAATGTGACTTCTGAAGGTATTTGGTTGCACCAGATCTTATTTAGAGCTTCATAGCAAAGGGTTGAATACATATACACACACACCACTTTAGATTTTTTTTTAAAGTCTTTTTTTTCCCGTTTCACTTAAACAATTAGGACTATTTTGTATATGTCCATCACATGAAATCCAAATAATAATCCATTTAAATTACAGGTTGTAATGCAACAAAAATAGGAAAAACGCCAAGGGGGTTGAATACTTTTGCAAGTCACTGTACGGCTGCATATCTTATCACAGCCATCAACCAATGTAAACAAGGGATGAGAATGTAGAGTTTTGCTTTTCCTTGTGTGCTTTTTAGTCATTCAGTTTTTATTGCTATTCTTTTGTATCACGTTTTTTTTAATCACATTGAGTTGCATTCCATGTCTGAAATGAGCTGTTTACAAAGCTTGATTTGATCATAGCAATATCTCTATGGTGTCTCTGTGGTCTGTTATAGGCTGCTACAGGAACGGAATAATATCAACTCTGCCTTGAGGGGCAGAGTTAACCAGATGAATAGGACCTAAACACTACCTTAACTACACTAGGTAACTGAGCTGATGGAGCCTTAAAGCAGCTTAGTGTCTGAGAGGATTGGACAGATGAGAGCTGACCATAGCAATACATGCATTTCATACATGATTGAGGTAGAACAAAACAAATGGGTGAAATCAGGGGTGACAATAGCCTGGTTGCCAGATCTCCTGCCAAACTGTTTGATGACAATGGTGCGAGTAGGCCAGAACACAAACAGATCAGACCAGGAGGACTGCAGGGCAGCTTAAGATGTAAAGGGAAAGTAAAGCCAGTAGATTAAGCGGACAAAGAGATAGGGGTAGTGAGGGACGTTTCCCTGAGGGAGGGGATAGATCGGGGTAGTGAGGGGCATCTCCCTGCGGGAGAACAGATGTAGCCCTTGGTTCACTCCAGACCTGACTGCCCTCGACCAGCACAAAAACATCCTGTGGCGGACTGCAATAGCATCGAATAGTCCCCGCGATATGCAACTGTTCAGGGAAGTCAGGAACCAATACACGCAGTCAGTCAGGAAAGCAAAGGCTAACTTTTTCAAACAGAAATTTGCATCCTGTAGCTCTAATGGAAAACAAGAGCACCTCCTAGCAGCTCCCACTGCACTGAGGCTAGATAACACTGTCACCACCGATAAATCCACAATAAGCATTTCTCTACGGCTGGCCATGCTTTCCTCCTGGCTACCCCAACTGGGGCGGCAGGGTAGCCTAGTGGTTAGAGCGTTGGACTAGTAACCGGAAGTTCAAATCTGTCGTTCTGCCCCCGAACAGGCAGTTAACCCACTGTTCCTAGGCCGTCATTGAAAATAAGAATTTGTTCTTAACTGACTTGCCTGGTTAAATAAAAAAGGTTAAAAAAATATATATATATATTTTTTTTAATCCGGCCAAAAGCTCCGCACCCCCCACAGCTACTTGCCCAAGCCTCCCCAGCTTCTCCTTCACCCAAATCCATAGAAATAAGACCCGTACAAATAAGCTGGGCTAGACAACCTGGACCCTTGCTTTCTAAAATTATCCGCCACCATTGTTAAAACCCCTATTACCAGTCTGTTCAACCTCTCCTTCGTATCGTCCGAGATCCCTAAAGATTGGAAAGCTGACGCGGTCATCCCCCTCTTCAAAGGGGGTGACACTCTAGACCCAAACTGTTATAGACCTATATCTATCCTGCCTTTCTAAAGTCTTCGAAAGCCAAGTTAATAAACAGATCACTGACAATTTCGAATCCCACCGTACCTTCTCTGTGCAATCCGGTTTCCGAGCTGGTCAATGGTGCACCTCAGCCACGCTCAAGGTACTAAACGATATCATAACCGCCATGGATTAAAGATTGTACTGTGTAGCCGTCTTCATCGACCTGGCCAAGGCTTTCGACTGTCAATCACCGTATTCTTATCGGCAGACTCAACAGCCTTGGTTTCTCAAATGACTGCCTCGACTGGTTCACCAACTATTTCTCAGACAGAGTTCAGTGAGTCAAATCGGCGGGCCTGTTGTCCGGACCTCTGGCAGTCTCTATGGGGGTATGACAGGGTTCAATTCTCAGGCCGACTCTTTTCTCTGTATATATCAACGATGTCGCTCTTGCTGATTGTGATTCCCTGATCCACCTCTACACAGATGACACCATTCTGTATACATCTGGCCCTTCTTTGGACACTGTGTTAACAAACCTCCAAACGAGCTTCAATGACATACAACACTCCTTCCGTGGCTTCCAACTGATAGTAAAACTAAATGCATGTTTTTTCGACCTGCATCACTACTCTGGACGGTTCTGACTTAGAATATGTGGACAACTACAAATACCTGGGTGTCTGGCTAGGCTGTAAACTCTCCTTCCAGGCTCACATTAAGCATCTCCAATCCAAAATTAAATCTAGAGTTGGATTCCTATTTCGCAACAAAGCCTCCTTCGCTCACGCCGCCAAACATACCCTCGTAAAACTGACTATCCTACAGATCCTCGATTTCGACGATGTCATTTACAAAATAGCCTCTAACACTCTACTCCGCACATTGACTGCAGTCTAACACAGTGCCATCCGTTTTGTCACCAAAGCCCCATATACCACCCACCACTGCGACCTGTATGCTCTAGTTGGCTGGCCCTTGCTACATATTCATTGCCAGACCCACTGGCTCCAGGTCATCTATAAGTCTTTTCTAGGTAAAGCTCATTATCTCAACTCACAATAACAACACCCACCCGTAGCACGCGTTCCAGCAGGTATATCTCACTGGTCATCCCCAAAGCCAACACCTCCTTTGGCCGCCTTTCCTTCCAGTTCTCTGCTCCCAACGACTGGAACGAATTGCAAAAATCACTGAAGCTGGAGACTTATATTTCCCTCAATAACTTTAAACATCAGCTATCTGAGCATCTAACAGATCGCTGCAGCTGTACATTTTTTTTTTTTTTTTTTTTTACCTTTATTTTACTAGGCAAGTCCGTTAAGAACAAATTCTTATTTTCAATGACGGCCTAGGAACAGTGGGTTAACTGCCTGTTCAGGGGCAGAACAACAGATTTGTACCTTGTCAGCTCGGGGATTCGAACTTGCAACCTTTCGGTTACTAGTCCAACGCTCTAACCACTAGGCTACCCTACATAGCCCATCTGTAAATAGCCCATCTGTAAATAGCCCATCCAATCGACCTACCTCATCCCCATATTGTTTTTATTTACTTTTCTGCTCTTTTGCACACCAGTATTTCTACTTGATCATCATCATCTGCACATCTATCACTCCAGTGTTAATCTGTTAAATTGTAATTACTTCACTACTATGGCCTATTTATTGCCTTACCTCACGCCATTTGCACACACTGACTTTCCTTATTCTATTGTGTTATTGACTGTACGCTTGTTTATTCCATGTGTAACTACACGGTTGTTGTTTGTGTCGCACTGCTTTGCTTTATCTTGGCCAGGTCGCAGTTGTAAATGAGAACTTGTTCTCAACTAGCTTACCTGGTTAAATAAAGGTGAAATAAAAAAATACATAAAAATGGGGGTAGTGAGGGGCATCTCCCTGTGGGAGGGGATAGATGGGGGTAGTGAGGTGTGGTTGCTTAGATCACTGTACAAACCGGGGATGAGTGCCGTGCTGATGAGGATGTCTACTTCCAGACACTGCTTAGCAAACAGCTTCATCTCAGCCTCGATGAACTCCTTGGACATCTCCTTGGCGTAGCCGCCCTGACCGTCGCCAGCCTCCTTAATGTCCACCTCCAGAGTCTCAGCTCCCAGAGACTTGAACTGCTCTAAGGCTGCCGCTCTGGGGAGGGAACACAGGGAATGTCATGGAAGGCACTGGCAAGAGGGACGGGGTGCTTAATGAGAGCCCGATACATTCAAAAGCATCACTGCAGTAGCTTAGGCTGTCTATTGATTGTTGTAAAATCTCCAAGTAGTAAACAATGTTACACAATGGTCGGGGTGGGGAGATTCAAATCTTTGAATCTGGAGAGTAAAAACTGTAAAGAACAGCGTTTTATCCCATTATTCCACCCTTTAAAGTAAGTGGAAGCAATCTGCAGTTTTCTAAAGACAATGAGCTGCAAGTTGTCATATGTAATGCAGCTACTACCACCAACTGGAGAATTAGCAACATCACACTTTCAAATGGGGTGAGTTAGTTGAAATAAAAGCAAAGGTGAAGGAATCTGGTCAGAAATCATTTGTAACATTTTATCAGGGTTTTAAAAAAAACTGCTTGTACCCCCAAGCCATAAATAGTTAACCAAATAGCTACCCGGACTACCTGCATTGACCCTTCAAATAGCAACTCTTTTGACTCTGCTGTTACTGTTTATCATCAAATCAAATCAAATTTTATTTGTCACATACATATGGTTAGCAGATGTTAATGCGAGTGTAGCGAAATGCTTGTGCTTCTAGTTCCGACAATGCAGTGATAACCAACAAGTAATCTAACTAACAATTCCAAAACTGCTGTCTTATACACAGTGTAAGGGGATAAAGAATATGTACATAAGGATATATGAATGAGTGATGGTACAGAGCAGCATACAGTAGATGGTATCAAGTACAGTATATACATATGAGATGAGTATGTAGACAAAGTGGCATAGTTAAAGTGGCTAGTGATACATGTATTACATAAGGATGCAGTCGATGATGTAGAGTACAGTATATACGTATGCATATGAGATGAATAATGTAGGGTAAGTAACATTATATAAGGTAGCATTGTTTAAAGTGGCTAGTGATATATTTACATCATTTCCCAACAATTCCCATTATTAAAGTGGCTGGAGTTGGGTCAGTGTCAATGACAGTGTGTTGGCAGTAGCCACTCAATGTTAGTGGTGGCTGTTTAACAGTCTGATGGCCTTGAGATAGAAGCTGTTTTTCAGTCTCTCGGTCCCAGCTTTGATGCACCTGTACTGACCTCGCCTTCTGGATGATAGCGGGGTGAACAGGCAGTGGTTCGGGTGGTTGATGTCCTTGATGATCTTTATGGCCTTCCTGTAACATCGGGTGGTGTAGGTGTCCTGGAGGGCAGGTAGTTTGCCCCTGGTGATGCGTTGTGCAGACCTCACTACCCTCTGGAGAGCCTTACGGTTGAGGGCGGAGCAGTTGCCGTACCAGGCGGTGATACAGCCCGCCAGGATGCTCTCGATTGTGCATCTGTAGAAGTTTGTGAGTGCTTTTGGTGACAAGCCGAATTTCTTCAGCCTCCTGAGGTTGAAGAGGCGCTGCTGCGCCTTCTTCACGACGCTGTCAGTGTGAGTGGACCAATTCAGTTTGTCTGTGATGTGTATGCCGAGGAACTGAAAACTTGCTACCCTCTCCACTACTGTTCCATCGATGTGGATAGGGGGGTGTTCCCTCTGCTGTTTCCTGAATTCCACAATCATCTCCTTAGTTTTGTTGACGTTGAGTGTGAGGTTATTTTCCTGACACCACACTCCGAGGGCCCTCACCTCCTCCCTGTAGGCAGTCTCGTCGTTGTTGGTAATCAAGCCTACCACTGTTGTGTCGTCCGCAAACTTGATGATTGAGTTGGAGGCGTGCGTGGCCACGCAGTCGTGGGTGAACAGGGAGTACAGGAGAGGGCTCAGAACGCACCCTTGTGGGGCCCCCGTGTTGAGGATCAGCGGGGAGGAGATGTTGTTGCCTACCCTCACCACCTGGGGGCGGCCCGTCAGGAAGTCCAGTACCCAGTTGCACAGGGCGGGGTCGAGACCCAGGGTCTCGAGCTTGATGACGAGCTTGGAGGGTACTATGGTGTTGAATGTCGAGCTGTAGTCGATGAACAGCATTCTCACATAGGTATTCCTCTTGTCCAGGTGGGTTAGGGCAGTGTGCAGTGTGGTTGAGATTGCATCGTTGGGCGGTAAGCACATTGGAGTGGGTCTAGGGTGTCAGGTAGGGTGGAGGTGATATGGTCCTTGACTAGTCTCTCAAAGCACTTCATGATGACTGAAGTGAGTGCTACGGGGCGGTAGTCGTTTAGCTCAGTTACCTTAGCTTTCTTGGGAACAGGAACAATGGTGGCCCTCTTGAAGCATGTGGCAACAGCACACTGGTATAGGGATTGATTGAATATGTCCGTAAACACACCGGCCAGCTGGTCTGCGCATGCTCTGAGGGCGCGGCTGGGGATGCCGTCTGGGCCTGCAGCCTTGCGAGGGTTAACACGTTTAAATGTCTTACTCACCTCAGCTGCAGTGAAGGAGAGACCGCATGTTTTCGTTGCAGGCCGTGTCAGTGGCACTGTATTGTCCTCAAAGCGGGCAAAAAAGTTATTTAGTCTGCCTGGGAGCAAGACATCCTGGTCCGTGACTGGGCTGGGTTTCTTCTTGTAGTCCGTGATTGACTGTAGACCCTGCCACATGCCTCTTGTGTCTGAGCCGTTGAATTGAGATTCTACTTTGTCTCTGTACTGACGCTTAGCTTGTTTAATAGCCTTGCGGAGGGAATAGCTGCACTGTTTGTATTCGGTCATGTTGCCAGACACCTTGCCCTGATTAAAAGCAGTGGTTCGCGCTTTCAGTTTCACGCGAATGCTGCCATCAATCCACGGTTTCTGGTTAGGGAATGTTTTTATCGTTGCTATGGGAACGACATCTTCAACGCACGTTCTAATGAACTCGCACACCGAATCAGCGTATTCGTCAATATTTTTATCTGACGCAATACAAAACATGTCCCAGTCCACGTGATGGAAGCAGTCTTGGAGTGTGGAGTCAGCTTGGTCTGACCAGCGTTGGACAGACCTCAGCGTGGGAGCCTCTTGTTTAAGTTTCTGCCTGTAGGCAGGGATCAACAAAATGGAGTCGTGGTCAGCTTTTCCGAAAGGGGGCGGGGCAGGGCCTTATATGCGTCGCGGAAGTTAGAGTAACAATGATCCAAGGTTTTACCACCCCTGGTTGCGCAATCGATATGCTGATAAAATTTAGGGAGTCTTGTTTTCAGATTAGCTTTGTTAAAATCCCCAGCTACAATGAATGCAGCCTCCGGATAAATGGTTTCCAGTTTGCAAAGAGTTAAATAAAGTTCGTTCAGAGCCATCGATGTGTCTGCTTGGGGGATATATACGGCTGTGATTATAATCGAAGAGAATTCTCTTGGAAGATAATGCGGTCTACATTTGATTGTGAGGAATTCTAAATCAGGTGAACAGAAGGATTTGAGTTCCTGTATGTTTCCTTCATCACACCATGTCTCGTTAGTCATGAGGCATACGCCCCGCCACTCTTCTTACCAGAAAGATGTTTGTTTCTGTCGGCGCGATGCGTGGAGAAACCCGTTGGCTGCACCGCATCGGATAGCGTCTTCCCAGTAAGCCATGTTTCCGTGAAGCAGAGAACGTTGCAGTCTCTGATGTCCCTCTGGAATGCTACCCTTGCTCGGATTTCATCAACCTTGTTGTCAAGAGACTGGACATTGGCAAGAAGAATGCTGGGGAGTGGTGCGCGATGTGCCCTTGTCCGGAGTCTGACCAGAAGACCGCTACGTTTTCCTCTTTTTCGGAGTCGTTTCCTTGGGTCGCTGCATGCGATCCATTCCGTTGTCCTGTTTGTAAGGCAGAACACAGGATCCGCGTCGCGGAAAACATATTCTTGGTCGTACTGATGGTGAGTTGACGCTGATCTTATATTCAGTAGTTCTTGTCGACTGTATGTAATGAAACCTAAGATGACCTGGGGTACTAATGTAAGAAATAACATGTAAAAAAACAAAAAACTGCATAGTTTCCTAGGAACGCGAAGCGAGGCGGCCATCTCTGCCGGCGCCGGAAGTGATCTATCCTGTTGCCTAGTCACTTTATCCCTACATGTACCCCTGCACTCGGTCCTGGTACCACGTGTATGTAACCAAGTTATCGTGACTCATTGTGGATTTATTCTTCTTGTTATTATTTTCCTATTATTTCTTTATTTTTCTCTGTGCTTTATAGGGATGGACCCGTCAGTAAGTATTTCACTGTTAGTCCACACCTGTTGTTTACGAAGCATGTCACAAATAAAATTGGATTTGATTTATTTTTTTAATCTCAAAACAAATATGGGGGCAGCTCTATAATGTGATAATGAACCAACCAATGAGTCCCAGTGATTTCATTGGTAAAGTAATAACTGAATTTCCAGGGTTGGGTGGTCCCACTCACCGAGTGTCAAAGCCCCTGACGATAGCACCCATGGATCTGGCAGTACCAGCAGCAGCCAGGCCTGCTACTCCTCCTCCAATGATCAGCACCTTCGCAGGTGGGACCTTCCCAGCAGCAGTGATCTGTCCAGTGAAGAAGCGCCCGAAGCTGTTGGCTGCCAGCACCACAGCTTTGTATCTGGAAACACAGAGACAGAAAAATGGCCAATTACAAATACTGTCAGAGCACGTCTCCCCAGCCTCAAAACACATCACAAGCAATTTACTATGCCAAGTGGACCACACACACACACACACACACACACACACACACAAGATGATGCAGCTGGACAGACACAGTAGTGAGCTGACCAAGAGAAGTGCATTCAACACAAATGTCTTCCATTTACTGACATGACAACCTCCCTCATTAAAACAAACTGCTTCAGACACAGGCTCTTTCATTCTAGTTGCATTTCAAAATACTTGTCTTGGACATAAATTTGTACCTTTGAAGATTCAGCTTTACCTTGTCTCTCTAGTCTTCCAGCATCATCTCACGATTTAGCCATTTGTAATTGTAAGCTACACAAATAAAGCACATTATCAAGAAAAAGGCCAGTGGCACAGCTCTGGGAGTCCACCCTCCCCTCCCTCACACCACCCATACCGTCTTCACCCTGCAATGTTAGCCATGGAGCTGAGAGCGTCGTAGCCCTGTGCGATGGTGACGCGGGGCACCTGGTCCATGGCCAGCACAGTGGCCTTCCTCTGGGACAGCATGTCCATCAGCTCAGGGTTCTGGGCTGGGTAGATGAAGCTGAACAGAGTGGCTGCCTCCTTCATCAGCTCCACCTCATGGGCTCCCAGCTCAGGGTTGAAGACGGGAGCACGCACCTGAGAGAGACAGACAAACAGACAGAGACAAGCAATAGACGTTTGATGTAAAATCCCTTGCGCGATACAATAGTTACCATGGCAGCAAATGAGGGTGAATGACTATCCACCCTATTTTCATCACTTACACAGCCTCTTCCCTTACCTTGACCAGCACATCAGAGGCCAGGACATCTTTGACATCTTTGATGGTGGCTCCAGCCTGGATGTAGTGTTGATCGGGGAACTTGGAGGGCTCTCCTGCCCCAGACTCCACCACCACGTTGAAGCCCTGTTTGATAAGGGCCTGCACTCCGGCCGGGGACAGAGCCACACGACGCTCATTCTGGAAAATTTCCTTCGGTACACCCACTGTCAGCTGCTTATAGGGAATACCTGGAAGAACAGTAACACAATTCTAAGGTAAGTTTTATTCATTCAGCAAATAGTAATCTGCAAAGATATGTTGAAGAAAACTAGGTAAATCTTAAAAACATCCACATTTAGAAAACTAGAAATACCATATTAAGAAGCTGTGTTGCCATTTTCATATGTTGACATGTATTGTAATAAATTTACCAATTTGCTGAAGATGATATCAAGTTGGAGCCTTGGGTTTCAAAACGTATTATGTACAGCATTCAACATTCATAAAACAGTTGACCAACTTAAAACTAAATATATACTACTAGTGATGGGGGGGGGAATACATAGTTACATATTGGGATATTATTTAATGACATATCGAATCGTATAGTTTTCACAAGGTCGCACCAAAACTCAGCTTGTTGTCCATTTTTCTTTTTAATTAGGGAGCCAATATGTTTTGAGCACTTTTATTTCCACGATTGATAAAAAACTTGTTCTCATGGCTCCATCTTGTCCCTCTGCAGCAGACATACGGTGAGAAATGTTTGGTATATCGAATAGCAATACATATAGAATCGTGATACATATCGTATCGGCACCTAAGCATTGAGATAATATTGCATAGTGAGGTCCCTGGCAATTCCCTGCCCTATCAGTTACTCTGCACTCATGAATGAGGTGGAATTGGGAGGGGTAGGATATATGATGCACAGTAGTTTACAACAATCGCTGCTAATCAGAGGGACATTTTACACTACTTTGGAGAACTTTGAGACTTCTGTGTACAATAAACCACTCAACTGTCTGTGACAAATCCTCCTTATAAGACATAAGCTTCCTCCTCTACCATCTGAACTGTGTGGCCATGTTTGGATACTGGTAGATGCATTCTGCTATCAGTGCAAAACATAAATAGATGACTCAAGAAGAAAGACCCATTGCTTACGACAAAAATATATATATAATACTCTTCATTGGGCATTGGTCAAAATCACATTTTCACCTTTTTATAGGCTACAATTGGTCAATTCTACCAAGAGTGAGTTTACTGTGACGGTGTCTACTGCCTTCATTGTAAGAAAGATCACATGCCCCCTTCGGAAATTTCCACTCTTGGTCTATAGATAAACAGCATTGGAATGTCTGGCTGTCACCACCCTATACTGACTCAGAGCAGAGTGAACCACAAGACTGACCCCAAGAACAGGAGATTTAGCTCTAATTGCTCTTCTGAAAGCAAATGACGATTTGCTGGCAGTAATGTGCATTCCAGTATATATATCAATCAGACATTGAAGTATCAGATAAGCAGTGCTGCTACTGGTTAATGAGGCAGAGATATAAGGCTGATGTGGTTCACCAATAGGTGAAAGCGACAGTTATGGAGACAACAATGTAAAGATGTGTTTAGCAGACGTGTCTTCTCAGATAGCTGCTACGCCCTGGCCCCTTCAGTTGATACTCTGCCAGGAAAAGCATCTGCCAGCAGTCAGAGTGCCAAGAACGTCAATCCTGACAGGCCTGTCTCAAAAAGACTTGCAGAGTCCAGCTACAACCACACCAAACGAACACATCAGCGCATAATTACAGATACAGGATCACTAAGGCATGCAATGGAGGCTCCTCCAAAGAGGAAGAGGACCATCCTAGGTGAATTTGATAAAAATTGAAACATTTTAAAAAGTTATAATTTTTAGATAAAACTATATACATTCACGTCACCAAATAATTGATTAAAACACACCGTTTTGCAATGAAGGTCTACAGTAGCCTCAACAGCACTCTGTTGGGTAGCACCATGGTGTAACCGGAGGACAGCTAACGTCTGTCCTCCTCTGGGTACATTCCACAGACTTACACAGTAATTATGACAACTTCCGGAGGATGTCCTCCAACCTATCAGAGCTCTTGCAGCATGAATTTACATGTCAATCCAATCAAAGGATCAGAAAATTAATCTAGTACTGAAAGCGAGAGGGCAAGAGCTGGCTAGCTATATTTGGTTGTATTCACTCTGCTAGCTGAATGCAACTAGCTAGTTTAGCCTACTCAAACAAAGAGGGATGCTACGTTAGCTAGGTGGCTATGGCTGTCCAACACTGGAACTATTTCAAGGCAAGGTAAGCTTTTGGTTTTATTAATTTATTGCCACCGGGGCCTGCCGGTATAACTGCTAAACTGCTTTCTGACTACACTGTACCATGTGATTGTAGCGAGTTACTAACATGTTAGTTCTAGTAGCTACAGTGCTTTCGGACAGTATTCAGACCCCTTTACTTTTTCCACATTTTGTTACGTTTACAACCTTATCCTAAAAATGGATTACAACCCCCCCCCCCCTCATCAATACCCCTTAATGACAAAGCAAAAACAGGATTTTAGAAATGTTAGCAAATTTATTTATTTTAAAATCAAAACTGAAATATCACATTTACATAAGTATTCAGACCCTTTACTCAGTACTTTGTTGAAGCACCTTTGGCAGCGGTTAGAGCCTCAATTCTTCTTGGGTATGATGCTACAATCTTGGCACACCTGTATTTGGGGAGTTTCTCCCATTCTTCTCTACAGATCGTTTCAAGCTCTGTTAGGTTGGATGGGGAGCGTCGCTGCGCAGCTATTTTCAGGTCTCTCTAGAGATGTTCGATCGGGTTAAAGTCTGGGCTCTGGCTGAGAAACTCAAGAACATTGAGACTTGTCCAGAAGCCACTCCTGCGTTGTCTTGGCTGTGTGCTTAGGGTCGTTGTACTGTTGGGAGGTGAACCTTTGCCCCAGTCTGACGTCCTGAGTGCTCTGAAGCAGGTTTTCATCAAGGACCTCTCCATACATCTATCAGGATTAGCCTCCCAGTCCCTGAAAAACATCCCCACAGCATGATGCTGCCACCACGCTTCACCGTAGGGATTGTGCCAGGTCTCCTCCAGACATGACGCTTGGCATTCAGGCCAAAGAGTTGAATTTTGATATCAGCAGACCAGAGAATCTTGTATCTCATGGTCTGAGTCCTTTAGGTGCCTTTATGCAAACTCCAAGTGGGCTGTCATGTGCCTTTTACTGAGGAGTAGCTTCCGTCTGGCAACTCTACCATAAAGGCCTGATTGGTGGGGTGCTGCAGAGATAGTTGTCCTTCTGGTTCACCCATTTCAACAAAGTAACAATGGAGCTCTGTCAGAGTGAGGCTCTTCTCCCCTGATTGCTCAGTTTAGCAGAGCAGCCAGCTCTAGGAAGAGTCTTGGTGGTTCTTCCGTTTAAGAATGATGGAGGCCACTGTGTTCTTTGGGACCTTCAATGCTGCAGACATTTGTTGGTACCCTTCCCCAGATCTGTGCCGACACAATCCTGTCTCGTAGCTCTACGGACAATTCCTTCAACCTCATGGCTGGTTTATTGCTCTGACATGCACCGTAGACTGTGGGACCTTATTTCAACAGGTGTTTGCCATTCCAAATAATTTCAATGTTAACAGGATGCACCTTAACTCAATGTCAAATATCATAGCAAAGGGTCTGAATACTTAAGTAAATAAGGTAGATTAGCTAAGGCGAATCACTAGTTAGCTAGCGAGCTAATAAATGTACTGAGTCAGGGCAAACGTAGCTAGCTAATACCAGTGTTGGTGTAGGCCTAAATCAGCATGTTGTTTGAGCAACAGTATCTTCTAAATCAAAGAGGAATAGGCTAAGCATGAATATGTTGGCTACATGAAGAAACATTTAATGTAGCCGAAGATTATATGGTCCTCTAGGAAACACTGACCATCACTTTGGTTCCAACCCTGTCACAATAACTCCTCCCTGGCATTTTCACTAGTTGTCATGTCAAATAACACAGTATTCAAAGTGCCCACTATTATTTATAGTCTAACAATAGAATTAGAATAAACATATTTCCATGATTCAGACAGTTCACCCAAGTAGCCCTACATTACATTTTCGAAATTATCTCAAATGAGTGCAGGAAATGCAGAAATTGATGAAATGCAGGAAATTATTTTAGGCTGAAGTTGAATTGAACAGTAGAAAACAATCAGAATGGAGAAAGACCCATTGAACAGTTGAAGTTGGAAGTTTACATACACCTTAGCCAAATATATTTAAACACAGTTTCACAATTCCTGACATTTAATCCTAGTAAAAATCCCCCATCTTAGGCCAGTTAAGACCACCACTTTATTTTAAGAATGTGAAATGCCAGAATAATAGTAGAGAATGATATATTTCAGCTTTTATTTCTTTCATCACATTCCCAGTGGGTCAGAAGTTTACATACACTCAATTAGTATTTGGTAGCATTGCCTTTAAATTGTTTAACTTGGGTCAAACGCTTCGAGTAGCCTTTGTTGTCCTTAAGCCATTTTTCCACAACTTTGGAAGTATGCTTGGGGTCATTGACCATTTGGAGGACCCATTTGCTACCAAGCTTTAACTTCCTGACTGATGTCTTGAGATGTTGCTTCAATATATGCAAGTAATTTTCTTCATGATGCCATCTATTTTGTGAAGTGCACCAGTCCCTCCTGCTGCAAAGCACCCCCACAACATGATGCTGCCACTAGAGGTTGACCGGTTAATTGGAATGGCCGATTAATTAGGGCCGATTTGAAGTTTTCATAACAATTGGAAATCGGTATTTTTGGCCGATTTATTTTTTACACCTTTAACTAGGAAAGTCAGTTAAGAAAACATTCTTATTTTCAATGACGGCCTAGGAACAGTGGGTTAACTGCCTGTTCAGGGGTAGAACGACAGATTTTTACCTTGTCAGCTCCGGGATTCAATCTTGCAACCTTATACAGTTAACTAGTCCAACGCTCTAACCACCTGCCTCTCATTGCACTCCACGAGGAGCCTGTTACGCGAATGCAGTAAGAAGCCACGGTAAGTTGCTAGCTAGCATTAAACTTATCATATAAAAAACAAATCAATCATAATCACTAGTTAACTACACATGGTTGACGATATTAATAGTTTATCTAGTGTGTCCTGCGTTGCATATAATCGATGCCGTGCGCATTCACGAAAGAGGACTGTCGTTGCTCCAACGTGTACCCAACCATTAACATCAATACACAGAAGTACATATTTTTAAACCTGCATATTTAGCTAAAAGAAATCCAGGTTAGCAGGCAATATTAACCAGGTGAAATTGTGTCACTTCTCTTGCGTTCAGTGCACGCAGAGCCAGGGTATATGCAGCAGTTTGGGCAGCCTGGCTCGTTGCGAACTAATTTGCCAGGATTTTATGTAATTATGACATAACATTGAAGGTTGTACAATGTAACAGGAATATTTAGACTAAGATAAAATACGGAACAGTTCCGTATTTCACTGAAATAATAAACGTTTTGTTTTCGAAATGATAGTTTCCGGATTCGACCATATTAATGACCCAAGGCTCGTATTTTTGTGTGTTATTATGTTATAATTAAGTCTATGATTTGATAGAGCAGTCTGACTGAGCGATGGTAGGCACCAGCTCGTACGCATTCATTCAAACAGCACTTTCATGCGTTTTGCCAAAAGCTCGTCGCTGTGCTTCAAGCATTGCGCTGTTTATGACTTCAAGCCTATCAACTCCCGAGATGAGGCTGGTGTAACCGATGTGAAATGGCTAGCTAGTTAGCGGGGTGCGCGCTAATAGTGTTTCAAACGTCACTCGCTCTGATACTTGGAGTAGCTGTTCCCCTTGCTCTGCATGGGTAACGCTGCTTCAAGGGTGGCTGTTGTCGATGTGTTCCTGGTTCGAGCCCAGGTAGGAGCGAGGAGAGGGACGGAAGCTATGCTGTTACACTGGCAATACTAAAGTGCCAATAAGAACATCCAATAGTCAAAGGTATATGAAATACAAATCGTATAGAGAGAAATAGTCCTATAATAACTACATCCTCTTCCCTGGGAATATTGAAGACTCATGTTAAAAGGAACCACCAGATTTCATATGTTCTCATGTTCTGAGCAAGGAACTGAAACGTTAGCTTTCTTACATGGCACATATTGCACTTTTACTTTCTTCTCTAACACTTTGTTTTTGCATTATTTAAACCAAATTGAACATGTTTCATTATTTATTTGAGGCTAAATTGATTTTATTTATGAATTATATTAAGTTAAAATAAGTGTTCATTCAGTAGTTGTAATTGTCATTATTACAAATAAATTTAAAAAACATTTTATTTTTTATCTGCCGATTAATCGGAAATGGGCTTTTTTTTGGTCCTCCAATAATCGGTATCGGCATTGAAAAATCATAAAATCGGTCAACCTTTAGCTGCCACCCCCATGCTTCACGGTTGGGATGTGGTTCTTCAGCTTGCAAGCCTCCCCCTTTTTCCTCCAAACATAACGATGGTCTTCATTGCCGAACAGTTCTGTTTTTGTTTCATCAGACCAGAGGACATTTCTCCAAAAAGTATGATCTTTGTCTCCATGTGCAGTCTGGCTTTTTAATGGCAGTTTTGGAGCAGTGGCTTCTTCCTTGCTGAGCGGCCTTTCAGGTTATATCTATATAGGACTCGTTTTACTGTGGATATAGATACTTTTGTACCGGTTTCCTCCAGCATCTTCACAAGGTCCTTTGCTGTTGTTCTGGGATTGATTTTCACTTTTCGCACCAATGTACGTTCATCTCTAGGAGACAGAACGCGTCTCCTTCCTGAGAGATATGACGGCTGCATGGTCTCATGGTGTATATACTTGCGTACTATTGTTTGTACAAGTTCCAGCTGAAATACTACCAAAAATTACTTCTGGTCACGAACAGTTGCGCATCAAAACTTCAAAATTACATATTATACGTCGACTAAACTGGTCAAACTAAGTGCAGAATCAAGCTTTAGGATGTTCTAAACGTACAAAACTATTATCTAATCTCTCGGACGAACGTGCTTCTTGGCAGGCGATCTGGAACAAAGGAACGTGTCTCCAAGAAGCGCGCTCCCGTAACCTTGAATTTTCTCGCGACACTCAGTCTTTTGCCTACTAAAGGCTCAATACACACGGGATTTGCACAATTAAATGCTGTACTGAATGAGGACATCTAGTGGAAGACATAGAAAGTGTCTCCAGATCCATAGCTGGTTGGGAAGGGTGGGGGCGATGACGTCAAAGTTTGAGGCTCCCAAAAATAGTTTGGGAGATTGCCTGCCCTGTGAGTTCTGCTATACTTACAGACATAATTCAAACGGTTTTAGAAGGCGTTAGAGTGTTTTCTATCCAATAATTATGATTATATGCATATATTAGCAATTTTGGACAGATTTTTTTTCAGTTTACTATGGGCACGTAATTCCTCCAAAGGGGGCAGTATTCTGCCTATCCTTAACTGGTAATGTGCTTCTTCTTGAGCCACTCCTTTGTTGCCTTGGCCGTGTGTTTTGGGTCATTGTCATGTTGGAATACCCATCCACGACCCATTTTCAATGCCCTGGCTGAGGGAAGGAGGTTCTCACCCAAGATTTGACAGTACATGGCCCCGTCCATCGTCCCTTTGATGCAGTGAAGTTGTCCTGTCCCCTTAGCAGAAAAACACCCCAAAGCATAATGTTTCCACCTCCATGTTTGACGGTGAGGATGGTGTTCTTGGAGTCATTGGCAGCATTCCTCCTCCTCCTCCAAACACGGCGAGTTGAGGCCAAAGAGCTCCATTTTGGTCTCATCTGACCACAACACTTTCACCCAGTTGTCCTCTGAATCATTCAGATGTTCATTAGCAAACTTCAGACGGGCATGTATATGTGCTTTCTTGAGCAGGGGGACCTTGCAGGCGCTGCAGGATTTCAGTCCTTCACAGCATAGTGTGTTACCAATTGTTTTCTTGGTGACTATGGTCCCAGCTGCCTTGAGATCATTGACAAGATCCTCCCGTGTAGTTCTGGGCTGATTCCTCACCGTTCTCATGATCATTGCAACTCCACAAGGTGAGATCTTGCATGGAGCCCCAGGCCAAGGGAGATTGACAGTTCTTTTGTGTTTCTTCCATTTGCGAATAATCGCATCAACTGTAGTCACCTTCTCACCAAGCTGCTTGGCGATGGTCTTGTAGCCCATTCCAGCCTTGTGTAGATCTACAATC
The DNA here is from genome assembly GCF_034236695.1 of Oncorhynchus nerka. Lineage (NCBI taxonomy): Eukaryota > Metazoa > Chordata > Actinopteri > Salmoniformes > Salmonidae > Oncorhynchus > Oncorhynchus nerka. The sequence goes on from NC_088417.1 coordinate 84,137,412, forward strand.
TTGCAGGACTACAACTCTGACATCCTTGGAGAGCTCTTCGGTCTTGGCCATGGTGGAGAGTTTGTAATTTGGATTGATTGCTTCTGTGGACAGGTAACTTTTATGCAGGTAACAAACTGAGATTAGGAGCTCCTAATCTCAGCTCGTTACCTGTATAAAAACACCTGGGAGCCAGAAATCTTTCTGATTGAGAGGGGGTCAAATACTTATTTCCCTCATTAAAATGCTAATCAATTTGTAACATTTTTGACATGTGTTTTTCTGGATATCTTTGTTGTTATTCTGTCTCTCACTGTTCAAATAAACCTACCATTAAAATTAGACGGATCATTTCTTTGTCAGTGGGCAAACGTACAAAATCAGCAGGGGATTAAATACTTTTTGCCGTCACTGTGTGCGTGTGTATATATATATATATATAATATCTTGGCCATATCGCCGGGCCCTAGCTGGAACATGCAAACAGCCAGCAAATTCTGGCTATACAGACACACACCCCATCACATTTCTGACTCTAATTGCAGGTTTTGCTGGCCGCACAGTCAAGAGAGAAGGGGGTGGGAAGAGGAAGACCTGTGAGTGTACGCTGTAGTATCTATAATATGACCTTGGTTGGTTGCAACAAAAGCAAAAAAAGAGGTGGCAAAAGAAATGGCCCCTGCCATGCTTCCTCTCCGGACAACTACCAAGACAGCCATTGTCTGAGTAAGCAGGCGACTGTGGATGATAGGCTACATGTTTGTCCAAAATCTATGGATAACATTTTGATCAACGATCAACTAAGCATAAGAGAAGGCAATCCTGTGTTTTACATTGGTGTGTATGTGCATTGCAATTGCTATTGTGCTCAAGCTGTTAGCTGGGTTACTGTAGCATAGTGCTGGGTGCTGTCGGAGGGAGAGTAGTTATGCTAGTTACCTGGACTGGCGCAGCGGTTGAGAGCTTGCTGAGTCCTGAAGAAGCGCAGGCATGGCGCCTTCACTGACCGGGCATTAGCCTGCAGCGAAACACAGGCCACCCCACTGAACAGTGGAGCAGAGCAGCTGGTAGCCACCACACGCAGAAGGCTCGACGCCATTGCAGACACACAAGGAGGAGCAGTGCAGCCGGATCGACCTCCTCCTATAAACACACACACACCACAACAAGGGAAAGAGAAGAGGGGGGGGGGGGGGGCAAGACTGTGAGAGAGTGAACTGTGAACAGTAGAGAAACCGACTGACCTATCGTGGCATGCCCAACTCTGTTCCTAAACAAAAGCCCCTATACCACTGCCTCAGCTGGTCTATGTGCCCCAGTGTGCTATACACAGACATGCCCATTTAACCTAAAATCATGCAGCAACAGGAAAATATTTGTCCTTATACTGCAAGTAAATCATTGCTAGCGTCACAAATATACCCGTTTAACTGTTTTCAGCATATCAGTTCAACTAGTAATAGGCTTTCATATTGACAGGGATCCAGCTGTAAAGTAAGGGGGGGAAAGGCAGTCAAGGACACTCCAAATATAATGTCCACAAACGTCCGGTGACCCTGTGTAGCTGTGTGTAATATGTTTGGCTTAGTCACTTCAGAGGCCTGATGTGTCGAGATAAGAGCTGTTACCAGAGTGAACCTCTTGACTGGAAGAGTCTGGTGTGGTTCAGGCCCTAGGGGGTTCCAGGCGGTATCGATTAGATAGTACACCATTACAGAAAACAGGGTCAGTTCAGCAAGAGTTTGAGCATTCAAAATAATGATCCCAGATATTTAGTGCCTTTCTATCCTATATAATATACAGTGCTTTCAGAAAGTATTCAGTCCCCTTGACTTCTTCCACAGTTACATTACAGCCTTATTCTAAAATTAATAAAACTTTATTTTTTTCCTCAATCTATACACAATGCCCGATAATGACAAAGCAAAAACAGGTTTAGAATGTGTTATTTTTTACATTTATTTTTAATAAATTATGGAGTAATCAGACACTTTACTCGGTACTTTGTTGAAGCACCCGTGGCAGCATCAAGTCTTCTTGGGTATGACGCTACAAGCTTGGCACACCCGTATTTGGAAAGTTTCTCTGTTCATCTTTAACTCGATCCTGACTAGTCTCCCAGTCCCTGCCGCTGAAAAACATCCCCACAGCAGGATGCTGCCACCACCATGCTTCACCGTAGGGATGGCGCCAGGTTTAATCCAGACGTGACGCTTGGCATTCAGGCCAGAGTTTTCAACCTTGGTTACATCAGACCAGAGAATTTTGTTTCTCATAGTCTGAGAGTCTTTAGGTGCATTTTGGCAAACTGCAAACAGACGGTCATGTGCCTTTTACTGAGGAGTGGCTTCCATCAGGCCACGACCATAAAGGCCTGATAGGTGGAGTGCTGCAGAGACGGGAGAACCTTCCAGAAGGACAACCATCTCCACAAAGGAACTCTAGCGTCAGAGTGACCATCGGGTTCTTGATAACCTTTTGACCAAGGCCCTTCTCCCCGACTGCTCAGTTTGGCCGGGCGGACAGTTCTAGGAAGTCTTGGTGGTTCAAAACTTCTTCCATTTAAGAATGATTGAGGCCACTGTGTTCCTAGAGACCTTCAATGCTGCAGAACTGGTTGGGTACCCTACCCCAGATCTGTGCCTCGACATAACCCTGTCTCAGAGGTCTACAGACAATTCCTTCAACTTCATGGCTTGGTTTTTGCTCTGACATGCACTGTCAACTGTGGAACCTTATATAAACAGGTGTGTGCCTTTCCAAATTATGTCCAATCAATTTAATTTACCACAGGTGGACTAATCATGTTGTAGAAACATCTCAAGGATGATCAATGGAAACAGGAAGCAGTTGAGCTCAATTTCGAGTCCCATAGCAAAGGGTCTGAATACTATAAGGTAGATAGATACACACTTTTTTAAATTCGATTTTTTTTTACTTAATCAATTTTAGAATAAGGCTGTAACAATATTACAAAATTGAAGGGGTCTGAACACTTTCCGAATGCACTGTAAATGTCAGATATTGTGAAACCATGAACTTGAGAGAGTGCGTTTACTGTATAGGCTTACAATTCATTAGGCCTAGTTTACCAACCAGTTTCAGTGCTAGAAGGAGGAATGCATTTGCTAATGCTACAAATTCTGTCCTGACATAGCTAGTTAGCTACTGAATGAAGGCAGACATGCTACCTGCAGATTAAACTATAATTTATTGCACTATATGCTGATCAAGCAGATTTCATAGAAACAGTGGGTTTCCTTTCCACACTGTAAACTTCAACTTGTGTGTGACCTCGTTTCTTCAGAATACCAACATTTTCCGGGCTTAATTTAAAAACTAACGTTAGCTAGCTACCGAAATACATACCACGTCAGCAATATGATAATAAACCAAAACCGTCTACTGACCATTGTTGTTCAGCTATCTAGCTAGCTAGTCCAGCCAGATATCTTTGGTCTAACGTTAACTACCTATGTCGCTTTTGATGTGAATTTAAGTGTTATGACATGTACGTTAAATCGGAATTTATTTGTCTATATTGCCAATATAATTATGCAAACATACGTGCATAGCCATCTCACGAGCCAACAAAAGCGAATGACGAAAATAATCAAATTCATTCATTCATTCATTGCAACAGCACCAATTTGCCATTTGGGTTATGATAGTTAGCATATACTGATTATTTGCTGTGTAAAAATGCATGACATTATTTGTAGTTTTCGCCTCAAAATACTGTGCATTAGCTGGACAGATAGCGAGCCATCTGTTCAGAACGGATTTAGAGCAGTTGCCGACCATCACTTCCCTTTTTTTATTGAATGAAAGGACTCGGCAGCAAAACTAGCTAAATGCTAACAAACAAAAACTAAGCTTTTTTGCATCAAACTGGAGGCCATCGAAGCTTTCACTTTCCACAACACAGCTGTTTGTGTGTAAAAAAAAATAAACCAACAGGTCTAAAAAATAAATACGCTTTCTTTAAATAACACAACTGACCTTTGCAGACTGTCTTGATTTTGTAAACCACAGCACAGCCGAAAATTCTTTCCAACCGGAAGAAATTACATGAATTGGACAGAACCGCCCACTTCATACAGTCAACAACAGTACAGCATATTACCTACCAGGGTATTGAAATAGATCATTTTGAATAGACATTTAAGCGTTTTTGAGGTGGTCACCATAATGATCAATAGAAGGATTTACTCCATACTTATTTGTCAAAGTGATGCTCAAGAATAAAACGTTGAATTGTGGGTTTATCTTTTTTGATCATATTGGGAACATAATGTAGCAATTAAATCATGGTTGCATAAACATATAACATGAAATAAGATGTGGCTTTTCTTATCTTGAGAGTGAGTAATTAAAAAATAATACAAAATATAGACGTTGGTATTTCTGACGTCTGGATGTTTGGCGTAAGATGTTAATGTCTACAGCAGATGGTACTGTTGGACACTTTTAAGTAGGCCAAGCCCTCCAAACTGGGCCAGTCATTTGCCCATGTGGAGGCTGCAACCGTGGATATTTACGATTTGAATGGGAGACATGAAATACAAAACATTAAGGACACCTGATCTTTCCATGACATAGACTGACCAGGTGTATTCAGGTGAAAGCTATGATCCCTTGATTGATGTCACTTGTTAAATCTCTTACAAAAAAAAGTCATATAGGAATCCAGAATGCAGAAATGCAGAAATACGAATGCAGAAATACGAATCCTGCAGGAAAACGAATATCTCAAAGGATTTTGTGGGCCACTTCTGCAGGAATCCTGCAGGGTCCAGCAGGAATCCCAAAGGTAGTCCTTCAGGAGAAAAATCATGCATGAATCCTGCAGATATTCCTAAAATAAATCCTGCAGGATTGTTTCCTGAAGAACTACGTACAGGACTCCTACAGGAATTGTCCTACAGCAAAATGGCCCCAAAATCTTGTGGGATATGCTATAGGTAAGATTCCTGCTTATAATTCCACAAGCTTTTCAGGGCCATTTTCCTGTAGGACAACCTGCAGGGTCCCCTCATCATCCTTCATAGAGAACTGTACTGTAAGACAAAACATATTTTCAAAAGAATGGACAGAAAGCACAATATATCATATTCAATTGCAATTGTATTATTCAATGGAGCAACAAAGGATGATTTTGATTGTCCATTTCAGCTCCAGGGTTGTATAAAATATGATTCCTAGGAAAATCACCTGCATGGCTGTCCAGTGCTGCATCCTGTGTTAGTCAGTCTCACTGTTGTTGGAGAGGAGATAGATAAGAGGGGCAGAGTTCATAGGATGTAACAGCAGAAACTGTGTGTGTGAATGTTTGGCTCCGTTTTAACAGTTGTTATAGAAATGCACCACTAATGACTCAAACTCAATGTAAATTAATCAATCTTTATTATCATGGCTGGAGAGGTTCACAAACTCAATCCAAGCTTGATGAAAACTCTTATAAAGGTGTTCCCTTTCGGTCCTTATATACTGCTACACAAACAAGTCATATAAACATGATTTACATTACTCATTATTATTTTTTGTTTCTGCATGTGACTGACATGGCTTCTTCTCTCAAAGCTGGGACCTTAAAACCGACATACTCCTTTTGGATCCCAGAGCAATGTTATGGATTCCTCCCATGTACAATAAATCAGATTGTACAGTCAATCAGTCACTCACATAAACTCAACAGCATTGATCTGATACACACAAACAGAAAATGTCAGTATAACAGCTGAAACACAGTATAACAGCTGAAAAAGTGTATTTTGTCACCTTTGCCTGCAAGTGTGTCCAGTGCTGCGAACCTGTGAGTCTCACTGTTTTTCATAGGCTCGGTCATAACTGGGGAGGAGAGGAGAGAGATGAGGGTCATAGGAGTTCATAGGATATAACAGAAGAAACGCTGTGTGTGTGTGTGTGTGTGTGTGTGTGTGTGTGTGTGTGTGTGTGTGTGTGTGTGTGTGTGTGTGTGTGTGTGTGTGTGTGTGTGTGTGTGTGTCATGAGGGATTGTGACAAAGGAAATAACAAGTAACAGTTAGGTCATACTTACCAGAAAAGTACTTACTGTAATAAATCTACATCAATGAAAGGGGTCATCTTGGAACAGCAACAAACTTGATTGTTGTTAAACATCGTCATCAATCAATCAATCAATCAATCAAAACCATTTATAAAGGCCATCTTACATCACCTGATGTCACAAAGTGCTGTACAGAAACCCAGCCTAAAACCCCAAACAGCATGCAATGCAGGTGTAGAAGCACGGTGGCTTGGAATTAAGGCCATTAAGTTGTATTACCAATAGGCTGTCAACTCAGTCACATGGGTAATGATTGACCTATGTAATTATATGCAATTAAACATGATACAAAAGAACACCGAAGACAACTTATTTTTTACTTTTATTAAATATTGATATTATCTTTCTCTCTATGCTGAAATTGAAAAAAAGCACAACACAATGGTCCAAACCATGCAAATAGCCTCATTGTGACAACAATACAAAGCTCAGGTGTTGTGGCATGCCCGATCACTGCACATAATGTGGTTGACTCCCTGGGGATATGCCATCTCTTGTGAAGAGTGGATCAGTTTTCATGAACTTGTCAGTCAAAAATCAACTAGAGGAAAAGTTATCAGAGCCCAAATTCTGTAAAGCATAAGAATATAAGTATTCTTGTACAAAGTAAGCCTTTGTAGATGAGATTTTCAGGGACCTGCACGGGCAGGGTGTAGTGATGTATATTGATGGGCAGGGTGTAGTGGTGTATATTGATGACATTCTGATATACTCCGCTACACGCACCGATCATGTGTCCCTGGTGCGCAAGGTGCTTGGTCGACTGTTGGAGCATGACCTGTACGCCAAGTCCACCTCAGGGAGATGTGGAGATGGAGAGTGACCGCATCTCAGCCGTGCGTAATTGGCCGACTCCCACCACAGTAACGGAGGTGCAGTGGTTTGTTTGCGGTGGTTGGCTGAGGCGGACAGGGTTTTTGGTCACCTAAGGGCTCTGTTTACCTCGGCTCCTGTGCTGGCCCATCCGGATCCCTCTTTTGCAGTCATAGTGGAGGTGGACGAGTCCGAGGCTGGGATAGGAGCCGTATGCCACCGAAGCTCCGCCCCTGGGCCTTCTTCTCGAGGAAGCTCAGCCCGGCGGAGCTGTTGGCTGTTGTCAAGGCTTTGAAGGCGTGGAGACATTGGTTTGAGTGGGCTAAACACCCATCTGGACTGACCACCGCAATCTGGAGTACATCCAGGAGACTGAACCCTCGCCAGGCAAGGTGGGCCATGTTTTTCACCTGTTTTGTTTTCACCCTTTCTTACAGACCAGGTTCCCAGAACGCGAAGGCAGACGCACTGTCCCGGCTGTATGACACAGAGGAGCGGCCCATGGATCCCACTCTCATACTCCCGGCCTCCTGCCTGGTGGCGCTGGTAGTGTTGGAGCTGGACGCAGACATTGAGCAGGCGTTGCGTGCAGATCCCGCTCCCCTCCAGTGTCCCGCTCGGCGTCTGTACGTTCCGCCTGCTGTCCGTGACTGGCTGATCCATTGGGCCCACACATCACCCTCCTCTGGTCATCCAGGCATCAGTCAGAGGGTGCGCTGTCTGAGTGGGAAGTACTGGTGGCCCACTTTGGCTAAGGGCGTGAGGGTTTATGTTTTCTCCTGCTCGGTGTGCGCCCATTGTAAGGCTCCTAGGCACCTGCCCAGAGGTAAGCTACACCCCTTACCCGTTCCACAGCGGCCATGATCACACCTGTCGATCGATTTCCTGACCGATCTTCCCCCATCACAGGGGAACACCACAATCCTGGTCGTTGTGGATCGTTTCTCTAAGTCCTGCCGTCTCCTCCCGTTGCCCGGTCTCCCTACAGACTGCGGAGGCCTTGTTTACACACGTCTTCCGGCACTACGGGGTGCCTGAGGGCATAGTGTCTGATCGGGGTCCCCAGTTCACTTCGAGGGTCTGGAGGGCGTACATGGAACGTCTGGGGGTCTCGATCAGCCTTACCTCGGGTTTTCACCCCGAGAATAACGGGCAGGTGGAGAGAGTAAACCAGGATGTGGGTAGGTTTCTGAGGTCTTATTGCCAGGACCGGCCGAGGGGAGTGGGCAACGTTCGTGCCCTGAGCAGAGATGGCCCAGAACTCGCTCCGCCACTCCTCCACTAACCTCTGCCCCTTCCAGTGCATACTGGGGTATCAGCCGGTTCTGGCTCCTTGGCATCAGAGTCAGACCGAGGCTCCTGCGGTGGACGACTGTTTTCGGCGCGTGAAGGAAACATGGGATGCCACCCATGTTCACCTTCAGCGCGCTGTGCTGAGCCAGAAAGCCGGCGCAGACTGTCACCGCAGTGAGGCCCCGGTGTTTGCACCGGGGGACCGGGTCTGGCTCTTGACCCGAAACCTGCCCCTCCGCCTGCCCTGCCGGAAGCTGGATCCGCGATTTTACAGGTTACAACTTCCCCCCGATTACCGAATTAACCCCTCGTTCCATGTGTCTCTCCTCAGGCCGGTGCTGGCCGGCCCGCTCCAGGAGTCTAAGGTGCGGGAGGTTCCTCCGCCCCCTCTGGACGTCGAGGGGGCCCCGGCGTACTCCGTTCGATCCATACTGGATTCGAGACGTCGGGCGAGGGTCCTTCAGTACCTTGTGGACTGGGAGGGGTACGGTCCGGAGGAGAGATGCTGGGTTCTGGTGGAGGACGTGTTGAACCCTTCAATGCTGCGGGAGTTCCACCATCTCCGTCCAGATCGCCCTGCACCTCTCCCTCCGGGTCGTCCCCAAGGCCAGTGTCGGCATGCTGCTGGAGCCGCGCGTCAAGGGGGGGAGGGGGTACTGTCACTTCTTCCACCGAAGTTGTTTCCTCTCCTTGTACGGGCGGTGTTCGGCGGTGGGCGTCACCGGTCTTCTAGCCATTGTCTACCCACTTTTCATTTTCCATTTGTTTTGTCTTGTTTTCCTACACACCAGGTTTCCATTTTCCTCATTAAGTGTTGCGTATTTAACCCTTTGTTCCCCCCCCCATGTCCTTGTGTGGAATTGTTTGTTTGTAAGTGCTTGTGCAGTATGTTACTGGGGCGCATCGGGTTTTGTACCCATTCAGGTAATTTTTTTATTGCCGTTGGTTTTGAAATTAAACTGCTCCGGCTATTACCTATTTCTGCTCTCCTGCATCTTACTTCACTGCCACCAATTCCACAACCCTTACGTAGACCTTTGTGATGTGGGCTGCTTTGTTCTTGTGTAACCTTGAGGACGGGACTGAGAGAAGTGTGACTTTTGTGAGCCTTTTCCACCACGTGCATCACTGACCTTGTGAACACCTTTCTGACGTTCTGCATGTCCCAATAGCTCAATAGTATCCCTGTGGGCAAGCTTGAGTCCAAATACGATATCACAGGCATTCTTAAATGTCCTTCTCTGACAGAAGCCTTCTGTGATATGCTTAACCTGTGAGACCACATACAAACTTGACTCGGAGAGCGTCATCAAGAAATCATGCAAACTCACATGTACTTGCCAGCCTTTTTAAAGCAAGGATGTAGTCAGCCACGGTTTCCCTTTGACTCTGGTGACGTTGGTAAAATCTGAAATGTTCTGCAATGAGAATTGGCTTATGCTTGAAATCCCTTGAAAGCTTTTCAGTCAACTCCACTACTTTTATTGGTTCAATGAGGCCTTTCAGCAATCCATACTCAGTTGGACCCAAAACACTGAGAAATACGTCTGCTTTCCTTTCATCTTTGATTTCATTTGCAGCCAGCCAACACTCAAAACGCTCTAAATAGGAATCAAAATCTTCTTTTGTAGCCTCAAACTCTGGTACTCGGCCAATGGTTGCCATTTTCACAATTAATTGTTCAGTATCCTCATTCCTTGTATTCCTTAATTTTCTTAATTTTCATGTAATTCTTCACTTTCTTCATTTCAGAAGTTTCTGCAATTACTTAATTCACTGTACTCATTTGTAATAATGTACACACTGTGTTAAGTTTCTTCTTCCTTTTTTTAACAATATTTCTCCATTGAGATTGCCTAATTTCAATGGGTTCAATGACAGTTTTTAATTTAATCACCAGAGGGCAGTGACACTAGTCTGGACTCCAATAGGCTTGCTACTTGGCAGCTCCTAAACGCTGTACCTACTAGCAGTGCTTAGCCTTTTCTACTGCGAAAAAAAAATGCATAAATAACTGACGATTTACAAAATCATTTTGAGTTCCATTATTCATGCAACATTCTTCCCTTCAAGCAATGTCTGTTTAAGAAGCTTAAGGATCTCGTCACCGCTGTAATACTTGTGTTGTGGAGAAATGACCAGGCAGGAGCCGGGAGTACAGTTAGTTTTGTTTAGTCAAAACCTCTCGTGCTCTACAGCCCCTGGGCCCAATAGTGTGCATGTGCATTTCCTATTAGGTGTAGTAACGTAACACTGCCGTAATAGATTACTGCTTAGTAACAGCATAGTAACTCATATAAACAGATATAGATTACATATACTACAAGCATCTGCTTCATCTGACCACTTTTTTATTGATTGAGTCACTGGTGATTCCTGCTTTAATTTTTTCTTGTTAGCAGGAATCAGGAGGATAGAATTATGGTCAGATTTGCCAGATGGAAGGCGAGGGAGAGCTTTGTATGCGTCTCTTTGTGTGGAGTAGAGGTGGTCCAGAGTTTTTTTCCTTCTGGTTGCACATTTAACATGCTGATAGAAATTTGGTAAGACCGATTTAAGTTTCCCTGTATTAAAGTCCCCGGCCACTAGGAGTGCAGCCTCTGGGTGAGTGTTTTCCTGTTTACTTATGGCGGAATACAGCTCATTGAGTGTGGTCTTAGTGCCAGCCTCAGTCTGTGGTGGTATGTAGACAGCTCCGAAAAATACAAATGAAAACTCTCTAGGTAGATAGTGAGGTCTACAGCTTATCATGAGATACTCTACCTCAGGCAAGCAAAACCTCGAGACTTCCTTAGATATCGTGCACCAGCTATTATTTACAAAAATACATAGTCCACCGCCCATGTCTTACCAGACGCCGCTGTTCTATCCTGCCAATAGAGTGTATAACCAGCCTGCTGTACGTTGATAATGTCGTCGTTCAGCCACGACTCCGTGAAGCATAAGATGTTACAGTTTTTAATGTCCAGTTGGCCATGCCATGGTGAATGGAGAGGGTGAACTCTGATTTAGAGAGTGAAATTGATGCTTCTCTTGGGTCATGTTCATTAGCTACCTGTCACGCCCTGGTCGAAGTATTTTGTGTTTCTTCATTTATTTGGTCAGGCCAGGGTGTGACATGGGTTTATTGTGGTGTGTTTTGTCTTGGGGTTTTGTGGGGTGTTGGGTGTGTGGCTTAGTGGGGTTATCTAGCAAAGTCTATGGCTGTCTGGAGTGGTTCTCAATCAGAGGCAGGTGTGTATCGTTGTCTCTGATTGGGAACCATATTTAGGCAGCCATATTCTTTGAGTGTTTTGTGGGTGATTGTCCTTAGTGTCCTTGTTCCTGTCGCTGGGTTAGTTTACACTAGTATAGGCTGTTTCGGTTTTCGTTACGTTTATTGTTTTGTAGTGTTTGTATTTAGATTTGTGTTACGTTTGTTCATTAAACATGGATCGCAATCTACACGCTGCATTTTGGTCCGACTTTCCTTCACCACATGAGGACCGTTACAGAATCACCCACCACACCAGGACCAAGCAGCGTGGTGACAGGCAGCGACAGCAGAAGCAACAAAGAGAGGAATGGACATGGGAGGATGAATTGTTCAGAGAAGGATCCTGGGATCAGCCTGGAGAATATCGCCGCCCCAAAGAAGAACTGGAGGTGGCGAGAGCTGAAAGGCGCTGGTATGAGGAGAAGCAACAGGAGCAACAATATCTGGACTACACAACTTGGGAGGAGATAGACAGGTGGGCGGTCGACCCAGGGAGAGTGCCGGAGCCCGCCTGGGATTCGATGGAGCAGTGTGCAGAAGGTTACGAGAGAATGAGGTTGGCGAAGCAAGCACGGCGGCGCGGAAGGAAGCCCCAAAAATGTATTGGGGGGGAGGCTCAGGGAGAGTGTGGCAGAGTCAGGAGTCAGACCTGAGCCAACTCTCCCTGTTTATCGTGAGGAACCAAGGAGGAGACCAGAGCCGGTGTTGGAGGTGAGCGAAGCAGAGACTGTGAAGGAGTTAATGGGGAAATTGGAGGAGAGAGTAATGAGGGAGTTGCTGTGTTGGTTTTTTAAACATGGAATTCGCCCGACAGAGCGCGTCTGGGATTTGATGGCACCTGGGTCAGCGCTCCATACTCGTCCTGAGGTGCGTGTTAGTCGGCTGGTGAAGTTGATGCCAGCCTCACGCACCAGGCCTCCTCTGCACATCCCTAGCCTTGCACGTCCTGTGGCAGCACTGCTCTCAAGATCTCCAGTACGCCTTCACGGTCTAGCCCATCCTATGCCACCTCCACACACCAGCCCTCCGGTGGCAGCTCCTCGCACCAGGCTTCCTGTGCGTGTCCTCGGTCCAGTACCACCAGTGCCAGCACCACGCACCAGGCCTTCAGTGCGCCTCGCCTGTCTAGCGCTATCAGAGCCTTCCTCCTCTCCAGCGCTGTCGGAGTCTCCCGCCTGTTCAGCGCAGCCAGAGCCTTCCTCCTCTACAGCGCTGCTGGAGTCTCCCGCCTGTTTAGCGCAGCCAGAGCCTTCCTCCTCTACAGCGCTGCCGGAGCCTCCCGCCTGTTTAGCGCAGCCAGAGCCTTCCTCCTCTCCTGTGCTGTCGGAGTCTCCCGCCTGTTCAGCACTGCCAGAGCCTTCCTCCTCTACAGCGCTGCTGGAGTCTCCTGCCTGTTCATCGCAGCCAGAGCTGCCAGCCTGCATGGAGCAGCCTGAGCTGCCAGTCTGCATAGAACTACCAGTCTGCATAGAGCAGCCTGAGCTGCCAGTCTGCATGGAGCTGCCAGTCTGCATAGAGCAGCCAGAGCTGCCAGTCTGCATGGAGCAGCCAGAGCTGCCAGTCTGCATGGAGCAGCCAGAGCTGCCAGTCTGCATGGAGCTGCCAGTCTGCATGGAGCAGCCAGAGCTGTCAGTCTGCAAGGAGCTGCCAGTCTGCACGGAGCTGCCAGAGCTGCCAGTCTGTAAGAAGCCGCCAGAGCTGTCAGCCTACATGGAGCAGCCAGAGCCGCCAGTCAGCGTGGAGCAGCCAGAGCCGCCAGTCAGCATGGAGCAGCCAGATCCGTCAGTCTGCCAGGATCCGCCAGTCAGCCAGACTCTTCCAGATCTGCCAGTCAGCCAGACTCTTCCAGATCCGCCAGTCAGCTGGACTCTTCCAGATCCGCCAGTCAGCCAGACTCTTCCAGATCCGCCAATCAGCCAGACTCTTCCAGATCTGCTAGTCAACCAGACTCTTCCAGATCCGCCAGTCAACCAGACTCTTCCAGATCCGCCAGTTAGCCAGGATCTGCCAGAACCGCCAGCCAGCCAGGATCTGCCGGATTCAGCTACCTGCCTGAGCTTCCTCTCAGTGCTGAGCTTCCTCTCGGTGCTGAGCTTCCCCTCGGTCCCGAGCTTCCCCTCAGTCCCGAGCTTCCCCTCAGTCCCGAGCTTCTCCTCAGTCCAGTGGGGTTCTGGGTGAGGACTACTAGGCCATGGTCGGCGGCGAGGGTGGACTATCCAAGGATGCGAGGAGGAGGGACTAAGACAGTGATTGAGTGGGGTCCACGTCCCGCGCCGGAGCCGCCACCATGGACAGACGCCCACCCGGACCCTCCCTATTGTTTTGAGGTGCGTTCGGGAGGCCGCACCTTAGGGGGGGGGGGGGGGGGGGTTCTGTCACGCCCTGGTCGAAGTATTTTGTTTCTTCATTTATTTGGTCAGGCCAGGGTGTGACATGGGTTTATTGTGGTGTGTTTTGTCTTGGGGTTTTGTGGGGTGTTGGGTGTGTGGCTTAGTGGGGTTATCTAGCAAAGTCTATGGCTGTCTGGAGTGGTTCTCAATTAGAGGCAGGTGTGTATCGTTGTCTCTGATTGGGAACCATATTTAGGCAGCCATATTCTTTGAGTGTTTTGTGGGTGATTGTCCTTAGTGTCCTTGTTCCTGTCGCTGGGTTAGTTTACACTAGTATAGGCTGTTTCGGTTTTCGTTACGTTTATTGTTTTGTAGTGTTTGTATTTAGATTTGTGTTACATTTGTTCATTAAACATGGATCGCAATCTACACGCTGCATTTTGGTCCGACTCTCCTCCACCACATGAGAACCGTTACACTACCAAGGAGATACATTTTATTTGAACTAGGAGTCATTACCTGGATTTGTACAACAGGATATGCTCATTTTAGTTTCTGGAATGGAAATAGTCATTTCCAACATACTATGCTTGGAGTGTGATAGATAACTAAAGATTATTTTATTAAACTCCATTGTTGCATGCCCTGCATTATGCATTAAACATGTGCTTTTCACTGTCTATGGAAAATATAGCTTTGAATCTCATAAAATGTATGCATTTTTTTTGTTTTTCTTCGTGGGTTCGTGCAGGTGACTGTGGATCCTAACCTTCCCAGACAAATTGCTAGAGTGCTTAGGAAATGTGTTGAGGATTGAAATAAGAGACCGTGCTGAGTTTCTTGGAATGAAGCTGGTCATGTGCAGGAACCCCATGCAATGAGTTATTGTTTGTGATTTTTGGTTTATGTAGAATGTATGGATTTTCTATGTAAATGGATGTTCTCTTAAATCTTGTAATTTTCTTTTAAATTGAGAATATTCTCAAAATGGGGGAGATGTCGAACACTGTCATGGAAAATTGATTATGTTATAATGTTTGTATTGCATTGTAATGATTGTTTTATTCGACAGAATAGAGTATTGTGTGTGTTCGACTGAGGATGGGCCTCTATGAGATAGCACTGACAGAGGAGATTTACGATGTCTTTGGGTGATAAAACCTAAAGAGCATTCCAAATTGGATGAGGTAATGGTTTTGTACTATGAAGTACCAGGAACGAGATTAGAACCTCGTCTGAGGGACCAAACTCAACGATAATTAATAGAGAATGTTATCTGGCTAAGGGATACTCCTTTCTCAAGAAAAAGTATTCCTTTGTGAACAGTTCCTAAGATCTGTGGTTCGTCATGTTATTTGAGAGGATTGTATCTTGGCTATAAAAGATCTTTGTATTTTTCTGTAGTCACTTTCAATGGTTCATTAGAGATAGCGCATCAATGAAAGTCAAAAGGCTATTGCAAAGCTTATTATTATTAAAGATGTTGTTTAAGTATAACTCTGACTACACCTTATGGAACAGCGGCGACTGTGAATGGACACACACAGAGGTACAAACACAGGCATACACCCATAAACACTAGCACACTCACTCTACACACACATACATTGTAATATTGTTGTATGGTGGTATTATACATTTTGTATTGTAGATATGTATTAATGTATTTTGTTGTTATGTTTAATGTAAGTACCTTAATGTGTCTGGACCACAAGAAGAATAACTGCTGCCTTGGAAGCAGCTAAGGGGGATCCCTAATAAATTCAAATAAGTACATTGACTGAACTGTGGGCCTACTGAACCGTTATCAATTGTTTTGGTATGTATCAAATAAAAGTAGCATACACTATATTTATTACATGTAGACATTATCTATGGTGCAATTTTTTATGTGCTGGGGGGCTAGGGTCAGTCTGTTATATCTGGTGTAATTCTCCTGTCTTATCTGGTGTCCTATGGGAATTTAAGTATGCTCCCTCTAATTCTCTCTCTCTCTCTTCCTCCCCTCCCAGAGGATCTGAGCCCTAGGACCATGCCTCAGGCCTACCTGACCTGATGACTCCTGGCTATCCCCAGTTCACCTGGTCATACTGCTGCTCCAGTTTCAACTGTTCTGCCTGCGGTTATGGAACCCTGACCTGTTCACCGGACGTGCTACCTTGTCCTGGACCTGCTGTTTTTGACTCTCTCTGTCTTGACCTCTGAATGACCTTACTGGTCATCTATGAACGTTTGAACATCTTGAGGAGCCATCTGGCCTTAATGGCCATGTACTGTTATAATCTCCACCCGGCACAACCAGAAGAGGACTGGCCTCCCCTCAGAGCCTGGTTCCTCGCTACGTTTTTTCCTAGGTTCCTGCCTTTCCCTAGAAAGGTTCCTGCCTTTCTAGGGAGTTTTTCCTAGCCACCGTGCTTCTACATCTGCATGGCTTGCTGTTTGGAGTTTTAGGCTGGGTTTCTGTATAGCACTTTGTGACATCTGATGTAAAAAGTGCTTTATAAATAAACTTGATTGATTGTCATTTCTTACATTTCTCACATCCACTGAGTTGAAATGTATGATATTGCACTCTTTCAAAATTCTCTTTTCTCAGTATGTCAAATCCTGTAGTTAAATTGAAATTGCTATGTCCTGCAGGAATTTCAGCATCCTGCAAGTTTTGATCTTGCTGGATTCCTGCAGCTATGTTCTTTGTCCTGCAGGAATTGTCATATCTTGCACGAATATCAAAATCCTGAAGGTTTCGGTCCTGCATGATTCCTGCAGGAATGTACTTGGTCCTAAAAGAATTGCCATAATCTGCAGGTTTTGGTCCTGCAGGATGGCTGCAGGAAGGTACTTGGTTGTGGAGGATTTTCAAAATGTCTGTAGGACAAGTCATACTCCTGCAAGAGACACCTGCACAATTCCTTCACAAAGGGTCAAATTCCTGCAGGATTCCTCTAGGAGTTTTTTGTAAGTTACTGTCACATGGGATGACAGTGGAGAGACGAAGCAGGTATGGGGAGTCAAACATTTAATATAGAACGGACATGGAACAAGACAGGAACAGCATCAGCAAACGAGTTATACACACAAAAAACAATTAATGCAGCAGCAGGGAACACAGCTGGGGATCTGACAAATATAGGGGAGGAAATAAACAGGTGATGAGTGAGTCCAATATCGCTGATGTGCATGACAAGGGAAGGCAGGTGTGTGTAATAGATGGCAGGGGTGCGTGATGCAGGGCAGCCTGGCGCCCACAAGCGCCAGACGTGACAGTTACTTTTTGTAAATTGCTTCATGATAAATTATCATATCTAAATATGAAATGTCATAGACTACAAATTCAAGGATCAGATCACTCTGGAGTCAGATGTTAACAGAATGTGTAATCTAGCATATTAAACACAAAAACTAAGTTTAAAGTGAGAATTCGGACGGTCTAATCCCAAAACACAAAGGGAGTTCTTGCCTACTTCACCCATATTCTTTTTCTTTTTTTAACAGAAAAAGTAGTGTGTAGCTCCAGTAGTTTGCTACACTGCTAAATGGCAGAAACTTTTTTGAATTAACTACTGAAAACACTCTCAAGATTTTAATTTAGTTCAACTTTCCACCAAGCTACTGCAAAACGTACTTAAATGACTATTACGTACTTCACTGCTACCCAACACTGGTTGTTGGTCAGACATGAGTCTGGTGCAAACAATTTCAAATTCCCCAATAAGGTAATGACTGGAAAAATTGGTGTGTATAAATAAGTGTGTAAACAGATAATAACACATTACCTGATAGTTACTGCTTCTTTGAAGTTAAAATAGCCTATAGTCAAACTCAGCATGACTGGGGTTGACACAAAGCTAGAAGCCTCACATCAAAGATTATATTAATATTACTGTATGCATCTTTGGTTTTTATTTATCATCTCTTATAGTGGAGAGA
Source organism: Oncorhynchus nerka (assembly GCF_034236695.1). Classification (NCBI taxonomy): domain Eukaryota; kingdom Metazoa; phylum Chordata; class Actinopteri; order Salmoniformes; family Salmonidae; genus Oncorhynchus; species Oncorhynchus nerka. The sequence continues at coordinate 84,155,102 of NC_088417.1, forward strand.
TGTTTCATCATGTGTTTCTAACTATCTGGCTCTTTATTACTGTAGGAATGTGCGGTGACCAGGGCTTTTAGCGATTACAACTTTATAAGGATTCTGCCTTTAGTTGTCTTGGCTCTTATCATTGATTCAAATCAGGAAAAAAATATGCGAAACATATTCTTATATTTTTCTTTTCTCCGTCAGTACCAGGGGCACACGTGTTTTCATGCAAACTTAGTATTCGTTACCTCCTATATTATTATCTGTCTGTCTCTATATCAATTGAATTCAATTCAAATGGCTTTATTGGAATGGGAAACATATGTTGGCATTGCCAAAGCAAGTGAAATAGATAATTAACAAAAGTGAAATAAACAATAAAAATTAACCGCAAACATTGCACTCACAAAAGTTCCAAAGGAATAGAGACATTTCAAATGTCATGTTATGGCTATATACAGCACAGTGTTCTTACATTGTGCAAATAGTTAAAGTGCTATATCCCTGTTACTGAGAGGATGCGTGCTTACTCTCATTTCACAAGATTCTGACATCTTCCTCTTTTCGGCTGATTTCTATCCATGTTATCATGGAGTCTTAATTTCCATGGTGCAATGTGCGAAATAAGATATCTGTGAAGACATACTGCAGACCTGTTCCGTCCTACACCAAGTGTCCCAAAGGAGTATACAATGCAAAGGGAAGGGATCATTGCCGCTACCTCACTTTCCAACCAAGGTGCATGAATTGAGGAGCAAACGAAGGTAGAGATGGGTGTTTCTGAATCTCATCTCTACCAAGGGAGTATCAATTGGTAGAGCATGATGCTTGTAATGCCAGAGTTGTGGGTTCAATCTCCATGGGTAGACCAGTATGAAACACATGTACACATTCATTACTGAAGGTGAATTATTATGCAGCAGGAAATGTGAATTATTATGCAGATTATAATTAATGTAGAGGGCAATACATTTTCCATAAGGGAAAATCATGACTGAAATTTCAAAGTGGAAATTACAAAGAGGCCTCCACATGGAACTCAAAATGGTTCTACCTGGAACCAAAAAAAGGTTTTCCTGGACAGGTGGACAGTCGAAGAACCGTTTTGGAACCCTTTTGTCTAAGAATGTGAGGTCATGAATGTCATTGAACAGATGATCTTACTCTGTCTCTCTTTCTTTCAGGAGGAAAAAGCAGATCTTAAAACTGACATACAACATCTGAAAGTCCCGCCAATTCAAAAAAAGTGATAGCACCCCTGTAAAGATTGAGCATGGAAAGGATTTTGCCAGCTATAATCTGGAAAACAACTGCTTTAGTGTGTGGTGTGAGTGTCAAACCTCAAACCTCATGTGGGATGGTGAGTGGGATGGTGAATTAGTAAAAACAATACATTAAAGAGAAAGTTTACCTTTAAAAACATAGATCAAGACGAAAACATGGGATTAAGCTACCTGTTGCTATTTATCACCTATAAAGTCCGCACTTGAATATCTGTCAGATGCTGGGATCAAAACTGTCAAATAAAGCCATTCTCTAAATCTCAGCAATAATGTGAATCATATTCTATTCATAGCATTCTCTCTCCCCCAGCTTGGGTCTGCTGTGCTGGGATCTTGTCCACTCATGGAGTCCAGGCACTGTGGGGTGTATTGTGTAATAATGGGTCCCAGATGTGTCAGCCTTTAAGGCATGAAGCACCAAACAAGCCTCGTGTCTGTCTCTCAAACGTCTCTGGATCGCAATACGATCCCAAGTATGTTTGTTCACGACAATGGAAGAAAGTATGTGTTACTGTGCACTGCATGTTTACATTTAATGTTCTAATTTCAATCAATATATCCTGTGTTTAATTTCGATGTACAATACAGATACATGCTTGTTTATGTTCCTGCACTGTTTTTATGTTGGAATTTGTAAAAGCTCAGGTTTCAGTACCCCCTCCGCTCTCACCCTTTCTTCTCCTCCACTCTGTTATTCTATAGCTCAGCATCGAACACATTGAAGGCAGTCTCAGTCTAAAGAGGAGCTCCCACCAAGCATGCTGCTTAAGAGAGTAATGCTTTGAAGTTGAAAAAATTCCAGGAGTTTCCTGTAACAACGTTGGAGTATAATGTAAACCAGGAGCTGTGGAGTATTCCTCCTTATCCCCAGTCAAGCCAATCTGCTTGGGAGAGACATCATCACTTCAGCTGTGCGCTGCGTCTGCTTCAAGGCAGTTTCCCTGTGGATTATAAAGTGACCACCACCCCACCAAGGATGTCTAGGTTGCTCTGTGCTCTGCTTGTCCTTATGTCTCTGTGTAGTCACAGCCTAGGGGTTTCTGCCTCACAGCCAGGGAAGGGAAGACATAAGACCAGACCTCAGTATAAAGAACCTGCTGGTCTCCTGGCTCCAGAGGATGATCATGGCGGAGAGGGAGACCATGAGACCAGGACAGTCCTTGACCCAGAACAGGAATTCCTGGCTGATTTTGCAGGTAAGAAGCGTTTGTGGGTAATCACGGCCCCGTCGCACAGTGACAACTACCTCCGCATGATGGAGAAACAGATTCAGGACATGGAGCAGGAGGGGCTGAACTGTCGCCTGGCTGAGAGGGACACCTTTATCGTCACCATCATCCAGAATGCCATGATGGAAGGCAGGATCCAGAAGACCACCTTCCAAGGAGAGGCCACCATGGAGAGCATTGACTCAGACATGGTCACCAAGCTGCTGCATTACCTTGAGCTGGGGGATCAAGGCTTCGCCATGCTAGTCATGAAGAAGAACCTTAGGGTGAGTGAGCGGTTCCCCTACCCTGTCCGTGTGGAGGCCATCCTAGAGGTCATTGATCAGTTCCCCTTGCGCAAGCTGGAAAAACTCACCAGGAAGGGCTCCCCTCTGAAATGTAAAATCACCAAGAAGAGGCTGATGAAGAAAAAGATTCCTGTGAAAAAGAAGGTGTTCAGTCCCCATATGCAGGGAAACGTTACCTCTGTCACCCAGAGGAATACTGTGGCCAAGAAGGCTGCACTGAAGAGCAAAATTCAGGACATTCTCAGCGGTCGCTCCAGGTTCATCATTCGAAAGACGACCACTGATTCAAAAGGAACACAAGTATTCATCGCAGGGAAGGCAAACTCCAAAGCTGTGGGAAAGGACAACCAAAAGAAAAATGGAAATGTTTTTACAGAAATAAGCACATATCCTTCTAATGTAGAGAAAAGAGAAAGAAAGACTGTAGCCAACTCTAGAGATAATAAACCAGAGAACGTTGGTGGGGGAGAAGAATCCTTGGAGAAAAACAACTCCCCCAAAAAAGGCAAGGGAAAGAAAGATGGGAAGAAGGGGAAAGGGAGAGGGAGAGTGAAGAAAAACCACAGAGAAGTGAATGAGAACAATAAGAAAGCACTGATGGACTTTGTAGAGCATTTGAAGGGGAAGAAAAGACTTATGGTATGTGCTTTTATAGGTCTCTTTTAAGTATATCAAATAATCTGTTTGTTTGTGATAGATGTGTTCATCCATTTGTGATACAGGTGATAGCCACGCCCAGTGCCAGCACACCTCAGTATGTCCAGCAGAGGGAGGAGAACGAGCTTCATTTCTGTGACCTTGCCCTGAGAAAAGTTACTATGGCAACCATCCTGAGCTCAGGGCCTGACACTACCCTCACCCTGCACCACTACCAACTTGGTACTACTATGTGTGTGTCTGTGTCTACTGACTCCATTTCCCTTATATAGATCCTACATTGATCCTATATCATATTCTCTTCAGAACTATAGTGTCATTATCGTCTTAAAGAGATTATCCTGTACTTTTAAAAATACTTTTTAGCCAGTAGTTCTGAAAGTAGCCCTCACAAGCCAAAAGTGGAACCCGAAAATTGCATAATGCATCACATATGTGCAGATATCTATATGTGCACCATTTCATTGCTCTCTCTTTCTCGCTCTGCTGTGTGAGCATATTTCTAGCTGTCACTCAAATGGCGAGGGGCTGAAGCTCATTGACTAGAACTTGAATTTCTAGGGGGTTGGCCCATGTGGGGGAAAATGTAGGGAAAAAGGCGTAGCACAGCTTCCAGAAAACAGTCGCTTTCAAACTAGGGATTTCGTAGATAGTTGAGGTAAGACAGTAATAGTGCTCATAGATTATGTATATATGAACTACACATAGACACATTCAGCCCAAAGTGGGAGGTTTCAAAAATACTTGGCAGCCGCCAAAGTTGCAGATCATGTCTTCAACAAAAAATCAGGTTCCTCTTTGGACTTTCATACAGTAAAACTTCATTTCTATATTCCAGATTCTGAGACGCCATTCACCTCACTACCAGAGAAGTTCACTGACCCAGATCTCATCTCTCAACTGATGAAGCAGTATGGGATGTCCTCTAAGGTTTTCTCTATGACTATGACTGACTATGACCTGAAACCCAATGTAAGCATAATCTCTATCTTGCCAGTGATTATTTAATAACACAGATCACTTTCCTCAGAAAAGTGTATACATTTTTCTTGTACTTAACGTGCCAATTATAAATGCAGTATGTGGTATTTGTATCCTAATTATTTATATCCCTTCTAGAAAGTATTTGATGTACCTCCACCCTCATCTGCGTTAATGGAATATGTTGACACCTTTCCATCGCGACGATCTGAAATGGAAAGAGAGAGAAAAACTCCACTGACCTGCTCCAAATCCCAAGAACAGGGCGGGGCATTGTTGAGGTATGTGATTAAGACTACACAGTATCTGTAATGACACCATAGTACTTAAAAACTTTAAAGCTGCAAAAAAGCATTGTAGTACTTGGCAGCATGTAGCCTAGTTGTTAAGAGTGTTGGGCCAATAAACAAAAGGTTGTTGGTTCAAATACCCTTACCGACTAGGTGAAAAATCTGTCGATGTTCCCTTGAGCAAGGCACTTAACTCTAATTGTTCTGCCTTAAATTATTAACTCAAATGTAAATGAAGTGGTTATAGTGCTTTATAATGCAGTGCACAGATAATGATGTTTCAAGTGTAGCGTGCAGATAATACTAGAGCCATTTATCCCTACCAGGTTCATGTCTAAAAGGAGACTGCTGATCATCTCTACTCCATCTGAGGACGACTACTCCTTCCAACAGCAGCTCCAGGGGCTGAGAGGACAGGCCTGTCCCATGGGTTAGTATTAGGCTCCCTGTTAAACATCTCCAACCAGACTAGTCTAAAAGTTATTGTGGGTTAACCTCAGCAACATTATGCTATTATCACAATAGTTCTCAGTCACAAGTAATGGAAGAATAATTACAAAATTCTTACATTTCATTGTTGGTCTTTCCAACAGGCGTCCGTCATTTTGCCTTGTTGAAGTTGATCGGAACAGGACCAACCGCCTCAGGCACTGTGGAACTGTTTCCACTCAATGGTGAGTTGTTTTCTCTAAAGATGATACTGTGTACTGACACAATGTCAACAGTTAATGTCAACATGTCATGCATTCTGTGTTGTTGGGCAGGAAATGGAATCCAACTCCCTTTGAATGATCTAACCATTCCTATACACAGACCTTTTCCAAGAGATATGACAAACACCTTTCCTTTATCCTTGACAGGAAAGAGCCAAACGGAGAATGAGCCTTTGTCACGGGACGTGGTCACTGGTCTCCAGGACCAGCTGAAGATCAACCGGGAGTACTTCAGTATGCTGGTGGTGGGGAAGGACGGGGACGTGAAAGCCTGGTTCCCCTCGCCCATGTGGTCTCTGGCCAACATCTATGACCTGGTGGACTCCATGGAGCTGCGGCAGCAAGAAGAGAAGCTGCAGAGGACTTTAGGTATTCGCTGCCCTGAGGACACTGGCGGTAGTTACCAAGGTTATGATGAGGAAGCAGATTACCACAGGTCAGAGGAGTAAAGGACAGTAAACAGCCCAAAGGCCTCAAAGACCCCATGGTAGCCAGCTCAAATGAATGGTTGTGGGTAAAAGTTTGACACAATAACAGATTGAACCATGAAAGGCTTTTTATTTTAAATGTTTTTGCAAACATTTATCAGAGGCGTGGCATTTGTAGTTAGAAATGGCCGACATTACATAAAATGATCTACAATTGAAGAGTTGCATTCCAAAACGCTGTATATCCATTTTCAGAAATGTTGGTAAATTAGCTTTTATTGTTTAATGTAATATCAAATCATGACATGGGGTTGTTCAATAACAAACATGTATTTGTTTAAAATCTATCTTTTGATGCTTTCAGAGAGGCAAATAATCATGTTTTTTCACAAAACGCTATATACCGGCCTCACTCTCAGAGAAATAAGTTGTACTGGTTTTACACAGTGAAATGTTACAAATAACTACATTTGTAATAAAGAACAGTACAAATTATACATTTATATGACATTTTTAAATGTATAATTCACTACAGTAATATGAGATCTGTATGGAAAACATTTACATTTGACATTTTAGTCATTTAGCAGATGTTCTTATCCAGAGTGACTTACAGTTAGTGCATTCATCTTAAAATATTCATCCATTCATCCAGCTAAACAATAGACATATACTGTTTTACCCCCCCCCCCCCCCAAAAAAAATAAGAATCTAACATCAATATATAAAAATCAGAGAACAGTAATATTTTACACACATTATGGTACCCGTAAGCAATCATTGCTGATTAAAAAACACAAATGTAAAAAATTGATGGATGTAACGTTTTGGAAATAAACTCTTCAAATACTTAATATGTTTCTTGAAATTAAAAAAGGTTTGTTTTTATAATTGTGATGTTGACATCTGTTTCTTTCAAAATGACAGACGTGGAAAGCTGTAAAAAAGAAAGTAATGAAAAACTATGCCTGAAGGTGTGCTTCAACAACTCCCCTATTTGGCCACATCAATCACACATGTCTACATTGTCATGGAAAATAACTCAAACTCTTACAGTTTGTTATAGACTAATGTCCAGGTAGTAGGATAGGAATTGGTTTGACAACAGAAGGTCAGGTCATTAGCTGTAAGCTAATAGTAATCTGTGTTTCATCGTGACCTACAGATGTAAGATCTTAATTGAATCACCCTGTTGTAGGTGAACTTTTCTGCAATGCAGGAAATGCAAAACGTATAATGTATTCAAGGATTAAAAAGGCTTCTGATTTTTGTAATTTCCACTTTCAGACTTGACTTTCCCTTGTGAAAAATGTATCAACCCCTTCAAAAATGTCCATTAGTTATAACCCTGTTGCGTCAGGATTATTTTCCTGCTGTAGCAAACTGGCTCAAATTAAGATCCTACATCAGTAAACATATAATAGGAATAAGATGGGTCTAAGAAATGTGGTTGTACAGTATTTGACCTGGATTTTGGGCTGTTGTTTTTCAGCTATGCTGGGAGCAATTAAAGTAGGATTTGTGGGGAGAAAAAAACATGTGTTCAGCAGCTTTGAAATGGACGCTGATAACTCGGTGCAGCACATAGTAAAAAAGAAAGTTACAGCACGCCGGGAAAATTTGCAGTAATAACTGTCAAAGACAGACCTTCATCTTTCCATTATTTCAGTTTGGACAAATCAGTTGTTAATTTCAGATCAATCTATTTCATTAAAGATCTTGGCTAGGTACTATCTAAAATTTCACACAGCATTCATCCAGACACTTTTCATTTCATTTCCACAGTCTCTTTCAACAATGACAACAACAACATCAACCCTTCATTCACATATTGGCGAGCCCTCAGGTTTGATTGTATTGGCCAGTGGACTTTCTGTCTTTGTGTCTCTGATCCTCTTGTCACATAATACAGTCAATTGTATTACAGGGTTTTGTATACTAGTCCATGACGTACACTACCAGTCAAAAGTTTAAGAACACCTACTCATTCAAGGGTTTTTCTTTATTTGTACTATTTTCTACATTGTAAATAATAGTGAAGACATCAAAATTATGAAATAGCACATATGGAATCATGTAGTAACCAAAAAATTGTTAAACAAATATACATATATTTTCCATTTGAGATTCTTCAAATAGCCACCCTTTGCCTTGACATCTTTGCACACTGTTGGTATTCTCTCAACCAGCTTCATGAGGTAGTCACCTGCAATGCATTTCAATTAACAGGTGTGCTTGTTAAAAGATCATTTGTGGAATTTATTTCCTTCTTAATGCGTTTGAGCCAATCAGTAGTTTTGTGATAAGGTAGGGGGTATACAGAAGATAGCCCTATTTGATAAAAGACCAAGTCCATATTATGGTGAGAACAGCTCAAATAAGCAGGGAAACAACAGTCCATTACTTTCAGACATGAAGGTCAGTCAATCCGGAAAATGTCAAGAACTTTGAAAGTTTCTTCAAGTGCATTGGCAAAAACCATGAAGCGCTATGATGAAACTGACTCTCATGAGGCCCGCCACAGGAATGGAAGACCCAGAGTTACCTCTGCTGCAGAGGATAAGTTCATTAGAGTTACCAGCCCCAGAAATTTCAGCCCAAATAAATGCTTCACAGAGTTCAAGTAGCAGACACATCTCAACATCAACTGTTCAGAGGAGAGTACTAAAGGACACCAATAAGAAGAAGAGACTTGCTTTGGCTAAGAAGCAGGAGCAATAGACATTAGACCGTTGAAAATTTGTCCTTTGGTCTGGAGTCCAATCGGAGATTTGTGGTTCCAACCGCCATGTTTTTGTGAGACGTGGTGTGGGTGAACAGATGATATCTGCATGTGTATTTGCCATCGTAAAGCACAGAGGAGGAGGTGTTATGGTGTGGGTGTGATTATCTGGTGACATTGTCTGTGATTTATTTAGAATTCAAGGCACACTTAACCAGCATGGCTACCACAGCATTCTGCAGCGATACGCCATCCCATCTGGTTTGGGCTTAGTGGGACAATCATTTGTTTTTCAACAGGACAATGACCCCTGTGTAAGGGCTATTTTACCAAGGAGGAGAATGATGGAGTGCTGCATCAGATGACCTGGCCTCCACAATCACCCGACCTCAACAAAATTGAGATGGTTTGGGATGAGTTGGACCGCAGAGTGAAGGAAAAGCAGCCAACAAGTGCTCAGCATATGTGGGAACTCCTTCAAGACTGTTGGAAAAGCATTCTAGGTGAAGCTGATTGAGAGAATGCTGGGAGTGTGCAAAGCTGTCATCACAGCAAAAGGTGGTTATTTTAATTGTACCTTTATTTTACTAGGCAAGTCAGTTAAGAACAAATTCTTATTTTCAATGAAGGCCTAGGAACAGTGGGTTAACTGCCTGTTCAGGGGCAGAACGACAGATTTGTACCTTGTCAGCTCGGGGATTCAAACTTGCAACCTTTCGGTTACTAGTCCATGCTCTAACCACTAGGCTACCCTGCCGCCAAGAATAAAAAAAAATATATATATTTTGTTTAACACTTTTTTGATTACTACATTAATCCATATGTGTTATTTCATAGTTTTATTCCACAATGTTGAAAATAGTAAAAATAAAGAAAAACCCTTGAATGAGTAGGTGTTCTAAAATCTTTGACCGGTAGTGTACGTCCAGAGGAGGAGACTGCCATACTTATGCCTCAACAGGAGAAGTTGTTAAAAGCACACACACACTCAGTACACACAGAGGAACTCATTCACATGCACAAACAAAGACACTCCTCTACCCAAGGGCCACCAGCCCACGTACAGACTAGATAGATACCCTGGGCGCTGACTGTACCCACTATGGTGAGTACCAGACTTGCAATCATATCCTCGTGAGTTGGGACCCTGAGAAGTAAATGGTACTGTATCTTTATTAGCTACTGTATAACTAGCTCAAACTTTCAAAGTGTATTTGCCATGTGCACAGGATACAACAGGTGTAAAACAGTACAGTGAACAGGAGGGTGCTGAGGGGAGAACCTAGACCACTCCAGTATCCCTGTACATTGAGTACAGGCACTGGCACTGACCTACTTATACTTGCATTCTCATGTTTCTTTAACTCTCATCGTTGTTCTTGTATAGTTTTTATTCAGACTTATTTTTTAAAATGTTATCTATGTTATCTAAGTTATTATCTATGTTATTATTATCATTGCATTGTTGGAAAGATCTCTCAAGGTTAGAATATTACTGTACCACAGGAGGTTGTAGGCACCTTTAATTGTGGAGAACGGCTCATAATAATGGCCTGAACGGAGCAAATGGAATGGCATCAAACACCTGTAAACAATGTTTTTTATGTATTTCATACCATGCCACTAATTCCACTCTAGTCATTACCATGAGCCCATTCTTCACAATTAAGGTGCCAACAACCCCCTGCCCAATATCCTGGCATTTGGGACTGCCTCAGCCAAACCCAGTCGGCCTCCTAGGTTCAACTTGGAAAAGTTCAAGAAGGGCATAGAGGCTTGTACCGATGGTAAGTGTTCTATCTCAAACATAACTGATAAGTCACGTGAGGCCAAAATCTGACAACTGAGAGACAGATTAGAGCTGTTGAATTTGCTTTACAGCACAGTGCGTTGATTTATATAAGCCCTGTTACATAAAGAATAAGTGAAGTTAAACACGCAGCTGTGCTGTAATTTAATGTCAAAATGTAAAACCAAAGATGCAGAAATTAATGCTTCCCCTAAATAAGTTCCCTCTGGTTTCTCTTTTTTCTTCCTCCTTTCTACAGCTGATGTTTGCACCCTAACTGGGAAGTTCGTCTTTAAACAGGCACATATTCAAGTGAAAGGTTTCAGGTTTCGATCCACATGGGGATAAGATTTTGACTAAAGACAGATTTCAGCATGGTTTGCATGCATTACTGTTAGTCAGCAGAGAGAAGAATCCAATGTGAATTCCACACTCCCCCTGGTGAGAATGTAGGCCAAAGCTGTTACAGACACTATTTATCGATTTGAGTAATGATTGTTGCCTACATGCAGGTTGAAAATCAACATATTCAGTAACCAGGTATCCAAGAGTACAAGGGTCATCTCAAACTCTGCTATTCTCCCTTTCAACTACAGAATAACTTCCACAGAACAAGTTGGACTGAGACTTGATAAAATAATTTGTATTTGTCACATACCAGTTTTGCAGATGTTATTGCGGGTGTAGAAAAATGCTTGTATTCAATCACTATATGTAGGTGATTTGAAAATGAACATGTTCATGCAATTTCCTTCTTCACTGTATGCGTGAGGAGGTCATCTAAAGGCCTGTATTGTCTCCCCTGAAGGTCCTGCTGGGTTAAAGAAGGGATCTGTTCCCCCAACCCCTGCCTCTCACCCCAGTAACCATATGGCCCCACCCCTGCCCTCTCACCCCATGGCCCCTAGCCTGCCCCCGCGACCACCAGAAGCCATGTGACTCGGAAGTGCAGAGTCGTGTGAAAGCCGGACGATATTTGAGAATAACACTACTGGCATTGAAGTACATCACAGGAGGCTGCTGAGGGGAGGACGGCTCATAGTAATGGCCAGAACAGAGCTAATGGAATGGAATCAAACCCATGGAAACCATGTTTGATGTATTTGATACCATTCCACACCAGCCATTACCATGAGCCCGTCCTTCCCAGTAAAATGCACATAAGCCTGTAGACACACACTGCAATTGCTTCAGAGCATAGAAACAGCACACCTTCCCTTTCACAAAACCCAGTTCTCTGTTAATATCCTACTATTCATTATTTCCTTCAGTAACTTTCACAGTTGAATCCCACTGGGCACACAGTGGTTGAATCAACGTTGTTTCCACATCATTTCAAATAAATTACAGTGAACCAACATGGAATCGACATTGAATTGATGTCTATGCCCAGTGGGATACTTGTCCACTGATCTTGTTTCCATTGTGTTGTGCTGAGTCATTTTGGCCAGTTGACTGACTGTGACTCTGCCTCCAGAATCCAACCTGACCCAGAAGAGAACTATGATGATGTTACGTACGCCTCTAGGAAGAGGGAACGCAACACCCTGCTAGAATTCAACTCTCTGTGGAGTGAAAAAGGTATGGGATTGTAGGTGTGAGTAAGGATGACAAAAGCAGATAATTTATTCCTTCACAAGGTAAATTTGGGGAAAAGGGGCTGTAACAGAACCAAAGCAAAGAAAGTACATTTCTCTCCTACCTTACCTGCCTGCCCGCTACTTACCTAACCTCTCCTACCTTACCTGCCTGCCTACTACTTACCTAACCTACCTTACCTGCCTGCCCGCTACTTACCTACCCTCTCCTACCTTACCTGCCTGCCCGCTACTTACCTAACCTCTCCTACCTTACCTGCCTGCCCACTACATACCTAACCTACCCTCTCCTACCTTACCTGCCTGCCTACTACTTACCTAACCTACCCTCTCCTACCTTACCTGCCTGCCCACTACTTACCTAACCTACCCTCTCCTACCTTACCTGCCTGTCCACTACTTACCTAACCTACCCTCTCCTACCTTACCTGCCTGTCCACTACTTACCTAACCTACCCTCTCCTACCTTACCTGCCTGCCCACGACTTACCTAACCTACCCTCTCCTACCTTACCTGCCTGCCCACTACCTACCTAACCTCCCTCTCCTACCTTACCTGCCTGCCCACTACTTACCTAACCTACCCTCTCTCCTACCTTACCTGCCTGCCCACTACTTACCTAACCTACCCTCTCCTACCTTACCTGCCTGCCCACTACTTACCTAACCTACCCTCTCCTACCTTACCTGCCTGCCCACTACTTACCTAACCTACCTTCTCCTACCTTACCTGCCTGCCCACTACTTACCTAACCTACCCTCTCCTACCTTACCTGCCTGCCCACTACTTACCTAACCTACCCTCTCCTACCTTACCTGCCTACCCACTACTTACCTAACCTACCCTCTCCTACCTTACCTACGATTTCAATAATCAAAAACACACATACCTTAATAGCAGCGGCTACAAAGTATTAAACAATAACATTTCCATTTCCATTTCCATCTCACTCTCATCTCACTCTCACTCTCACTCTCACTCTCACTCTCACTCTCACTCTCACTCTCACTCTCACTCTCACTCTCACTCTCACTAACCAAAATACATGACATAAACCTCAGCTCTCTGTAGCAACAGAACACTCGCTTATATAGAAGGAGTCTGTAATGGGATACAGCTGTATCCACTGACGAGGGGGCGGGGTCAGCTCCAATTAGCAAAAAGGGCTGACCAATCAGCTGCTTGGGGGAATTTCAGGAAGCCATCCTGAAACACACACATACAAAAAAAAAACACAACACAGAAACTGGGGAACGAAACAGATTATATGGGGTTAATGAACAGCCCTCCAACCCCTCCACAATTCTGACTGTATCTTTTTCATCCAATAGGACAGTGAAAGTGATGAAATGTATGAAGATCTTGATGAAAGATGGTGAGAAAGATTCCCTCCAAGTTCTATTCCACTTTTTCTATTGTACCAATCTGTGAAATGTGCAACAGGCTTTAGACATAGAGACAGAGGACTCTATAGCGACTCTATAGCGCCCAAAAGCTGATGAGATGTCTGAGACAAGTCTATAGTTTTATATAAACACTGCCCTCTAGTGAGCATTAAACACCACTGACACTTATTTATAATCAGGGGGGCAGTGGAATCAAAGGAGCAAGAGAAGAAGAGAGAGAGGGAGGAGAAAAAGCAATAGGAGGTGGAAAAGACAGAACAAAAAGAATATGAGACAAAATAGACCAAAAGGAAATTCAAAGTAAGTGTTCCTAAAAGCCTGCTGTTCAGTAGTTCCCCTAGATCTTGTTGTATTGTAGAATCCATCCGGTAGACTATAGAGAGAATAAAGTAGACTGATTTATGACCCTATGTCCGGATGACAGCGTACATACCCAAATATCAGTATCCGGCCAGGACATCCTGTTCCTGTTGTCACGTGTTAGAGGGTGTGTTAATTTATATCTATATTGCATCTATACCTTTGGGGGGGGGGGTTGGGTTTGTGGCAGACGCATTATAAATAAAGCCCAGAACAACACATGCGGCCCCAGAACACTAAACAATATTTTTAAACAGAAAAGTATGTCTCCTAGGCTAACGGGTGCTATGCATCTCTTGTCACGAACCCAATGATAAAAGCATTGAGGACGTTTTGTGTGAGGCCCCTGAATGTTTTAAATGAGTTTTGGATATGAGTGATGGGCATATGTCTTACATATTCCAACCTGAGGATTCTACTGTTAAGATATTCACAGACAGCGGCCCCAAACACCTTTATCATGCAAAACCCGGGAGTTTTTCTCCTGTGCTGCATATGAGAGAATGGCTTAAGATAAGGCTAGCGCTCTGTCAAATTGAACAGGCCCTGAGCGGTACAACCCTGCAAGGATATGCAATGGAAGAACTTGTGTGCGGGCGCAGTGATTTGAAGGCCCTAAGAATCGCTTCAATAGCGTATAGCCCCGACTCTAAAGTGACAATTTTAGCATGTGAACAATTTGATAGTACAAATGCGACGAAGTCTGTCAGTTCATATGTATTTTCCAAAGCCTGCAGGGATGTAAACTTTTTTATGCCAGTGTTTAGCTTTAAATGGATTGATTACCCTATATACATAACCCTGATGAATAAGCTGGACAGTCTTTTCCAAAATCGTGAACAATTACGGCGCTGGCCGCGTCTATCCTTAAAACATACCCAGGATCTACATGCCAGACGTTTGATCTATCCCTGGAGTGAAAACTTACGGAGCCTTGACGGAGAGTGTGTGGGATATCCTGAGAGCAAGAGAGCATGTCTTGATGTGGGTGAATTGGAGACGGATGGGGGTCAGGGCTAACCGGCCCCTTTATCTGTAATAAATGAATATTAAAAATGTAAAATTAATTATAACCTGTTTTACACTGTATGTACTAAATATAATGAATTAAATAAATGGTTTTAAAGAGGTATCTCGCCTTTAACGAAGGGGCTCTGTCTTTTAGATCTATCATCATGCATGTCTCTGAGAAAAGTCATTTCGGAAAAGATGTGTGTGTGAGGGCGTCTGCGTGCGAGTGTAGGTGTGTGTGTTTCAAAACAAAAGGGTGTGTGTGTTCAACAATGCCATGGCATTTGCACTCAAGGCTCTATCTCTCTCTTTCTGTCAAGATATCTGGCTACCCCCAATCAAAAAAGTGTGTGGGGTTGTGTTTGTGTGACTCTTCAAATGGGCACTTTCGATTCATTTACCACACAAGCCTTTCAAATACGTATTTATCTCATCCCCAAGGACGTGGGGGCCTAAAAAGTCAAACACCTCGGCAGAAAATATATTTTCTAGACAACCTCCTACAGTTTAAAACATATGTTATTTGTAATCAGTGCATATACAAACGGCCTCCCACCCAGGCCCATAAATTTATATCAGACACTCCCCAAAGCTGCTACCCATGATGTTGTAGGAAATCAAAAGGAAATACAGGCAGACAATATGTCGAGACAACCACCTGTGGTTTTGGGGTCTCTAAACATTCAGAGGTCCTGCCACCCGAAAAAAAACGTCATCCCCGCTCTGTAAAATCATTACAGAATATCTCTCCTTTGAGCCAAGTCCGCGGAGCGAGGCTAGTGAAACAGATACTATCCCCTCTGTACGAATGGCCAAAAGCTTAACTCCAGACACCAGGCCAACAGCCCAGAACAGCTAAAAGATCATCCTTGAATCTGTCCTAATGGAGCTTTCTGAAGGTGAGTTAGTGAAAATAACTCAGTGAAAATAATATATTTGATTTGAAGGCTAGGTATTTTCAGGGAATGGTATGGATATTATTGATATTATTGGAATATTAAACCGGCGTGATATGATTTTTTAAACGGGGGACAATGATTTTTTTAGGAAATATGTCAAATGCACGTATTCTTATAATTTAAAATGTATATATAAATCGGATAAATATATGTTAATATTATCTAACGTTTGTAGGGTATCCATCCTTTACGCAGTTGCTCAGGGGAATAAATGATCTGGAACAGCCTTCGTTAGAAGGGGGTTCAGCAGGAGCAAAACGCATGCAGCCAGTCCCCATCACATTATTGTAGACGTAAGTCCAATAATAAAATACATAAGAATATTTATACATTAAAAACAAAAAGTGTGCACCCTATATTAAAAGCAATTTTTGTGTTTACAGCTGACATACCGCCAAGAAGGATAACGGCATTATGTATTTATTATTATTATGCGTCGGCATTATTATGTACTCTGAACGACTATGGCGGAGAAGATGACATAGATGCTATTCTCCCATTCTGTATGAACGTTTTCTCAAACACACCGAGAACCGAGGATTTAAACATCCCGTCAACTCCCCCCCTCGCTCCATATTCCAGAGCCAAACAGGCAATGCACAACTCGTGCGCAAGTACATTGCGCAGAATCACCCCAGACCAAAAAGTGTTACTGGGCAGGGAACTTACTGCTTCAAAAAACAACGCTCCATGGACACGGTATGAAGCCATTATATATATATATATATATATATATACACTGCTCAAAAAAATAAAGGGAACACTAAAATAACACATCCTAGATCTGAATGAATGAAATATTCTTATTAAATACTTTTCTCTTTACATAGTTGAATGTGCTGACAACAAAATCACAGAAAAATCATCAATGGAAATCAAATTTATCAACCCATGGAGATCTGGATTTGGAGTCACACTCAAAATTAAAGTGGAAAACCACACTACAGGCTGATCCAACTTTGATGTAATGTCCTTAAAACAAGTCAAAATGAGGCTCAGTAGTGTGTGTGGCCTCCACGTGCCTGTATGACCTCCCTACAACGCCTGGGCATGCTCCTGATGAGGTGGCGGCTGGTCTCCTGAGGGATCTCCTCCCAGACCTGGACTAAAGCATCCACCAAGTCCTGGACAGTCTGTGGTGCAACGTGGCGTTGGTGGATGGAGCGAGACATGATGTCCCAGATGTGCTCAATTGGATTCAGATCTGGGGAACGGGCGGGCCAGTCCATAGCATCAATGCCTTCCTCTTGCAGGAACTGCTGACACACTCCAGCCACATGAGGTCTAGCATTGTCTTGCATTAGGAGGAACCCAGGGCCAACCGCACCAGCATATGGTCTCACAAGTGGTCTGAGGATCTCATCTCGGTAACTAATGGCAGTCAGGCTACCTCTGGCGAGCACATGGAGGGCTGTGCGGTCCCCCAAAGAAATGCCACCCCACACCATGACTGACACCATGACTGACCCACCGCCAAACCGGTCATGCTGGGATGTTTCAGGCAGCAGAACGTTCTCCATGGTGTCTCCAGACTCTGTCACGTCTGTCACATGTGCTCAGTGTGAACCTGCGTTCATCTGTGAAGAGCACAGGGCGCCAGTGGCAAATTTGCCAATCTTGGTGTTCTCTGGCAAATGCCAAATGTCCTGCACGGTGTTGGGCTGTAAGCACAACCCCCACCTGTGGACGTCGGGCCCTCATACCACCCTCATGGAGTCTGTTTCTGACCGTTTGAGCAGACACTTGCACATTTGTGGCCTGCTGGAGGTCATTTTGCAGGGCTCTGGCAGTGCTCCTCTCTGCTCCTCCTTGCACAAAGGCGGAGGTAGCGGTCCTGCTGCTGGGTTGTTGCCCTCCTATGGCCTCCTCCACGTCTCCTGATGTACTGGCCTGTCTCCTGGTAGCGCCTCCATGCTCTGGACACTACGCTGACAGACACAGCAAACCTTCTTGCAACAGCTCGCATTGATGTGCCATCCTGGATGAGTTGCACTCCCTGAGCCACTTGTGTGGGTTGTAGACTCCGTCTCATGCTACCACTAGAGTGAAAGCACCTCCAGCATTCCAAAGTGACCAAAACATCAGCCAGGAAGCATAGGAACTGAGAAGTGGTCTGTGGTCACCACCTGCAGAACCACTCCTTTATTGGGGGTGTCTTGCTAATTGCCTATAATTTCCACCTGTTGTCTATTCCATTTGCAGAACAGCATGTGAAATGTATTGTCAATCAGTGTTGCTTCCTAAGTGGACAGTTTGATTTCACAGAAGTGTGATTGACTTGGAGTTACATTGTGTTGTTTAAGTGTTCCCTTTATTTTTTTGAGCAGTGTATATTATTAGTTATACTTATTTAATTATCTATAAAAAAAAATAATGATTGAATATGTTAAAACTATGACAAATAATGTTTTTTCAGACTCCAACGAGACATGCCCGGCAGAATCTGGAATACCTGGTGAAAAAAGTCAAGAGCCCCCGGTTTCTGCGATTCGTTAGAACAGCCCTCATCAAAAAAGGTAATTGAATTATGTATTGTTAATATATAGTATTATACCTTAAATGTATTTGACATTTTGTATCATTTTAAAGGTAATTTTCAAAAAAAAAATGTAAAGGTAATTTTCATTTTTAAAGTAATCTTGTTGTTAATCCCACCAAAATGTCCGATTTCAAATAGGCTTTTCAGCGAAAGCACTACAAATTATTATGTTAGGTCTCCACCAAACCACAATAAGCACAGCCATTTTCCAGCGAAATATAGCATTCACAAAAAGGATCTTCATCAGATGACACTCATAGGACTTCATGTTACACAATACACGCATGTTATTTTTGATAAAGTTCATATTTATATAAAAAATC
Source organism: Oncorhynchus nerka (assembly GCF_034236695.1). Taxonomy (NCBI): domain Eukaryota; kingdom Metazoa; phylum Chordata; class Actinopteri; order Salmoniformes; family Salmonidae; genus Oncorhynchus; species Oncorhynchus nerka. Next base: position 84,173,657 of record NC_088417.1, read on the forward strand.
GGAGTTTACATTGGCTTATTAGATTCACTAGTTCCAAAAACATCAAGTGATTTTGCATAGCCACATCATTTCAACAGAAATACTCATCATAAATGTAGATGATAATACAAGTTATACACATGGAATTATGGATATACCTCTCCTTAATGCAACCGCTGTGTCAGATTTTTTTTAAAGTTTACGGGAAAAAGCAACACATGCAATAATCTGAGACGGCGCTCAGAACAGAAGCCAAATTAGCCTCCATGTTGGAGTCAACAGAAACCAGAAAATAAATGATAAATGTTTCCTTACCTTTGATGAACTTCATCAGAATGCAGTCGTAGGAATCTCAGGTCCACAATAAATGAATTTGTTCGAAAATGTCCGATATTTATATCCAATTAGCTACTTTGGTTAGCGCATTTGGTAAACAATTCCAAAGTCACAAAGCGCGTCCACTATAACGTGACGAAATGTCCAAAAGTTCCGTAACAGTCAGTGGAAACATTTCAAACGATGTACAGAATCAATCTTTAGAATGTTGTTTACATATATCTTGAATAACGTTCCAACCGGAGAATTAGAATGACTTCAGATGACCGGTGGAATGCAAGTCCTTCCCCTGTGAAAGCGCTTGGTGAATGCATGGTCAACTCGTGGCAGTGGTGACTATTTCCTGTGTCATTCGACCCCCCTTCACATTAGTGTCATCAGACAAAGTTCTATTGACTGTTGATATCTAGTGCAGAAGACCTCACACACCTAGAGCATGCGGAGGATTTCGGCTCCCCGGACATTCACAATGAAACAACGAAACCGGAGTATTCATCGTTTTAAATGACATTTCAGAGGTAGACGGCCTGTTATTATGGGAGGCGGCCAACCTTATTGATTCCTCCAATTCTTTGGTGGAAACACCCAAACCTGAAATAGAACAAGCTAGGTTTTTACAGCCTTTTCCAGGGCTCTAAAATCCCGAAAGGTTTTGCTCCACAAACGAATGGGGGCTTTACTCGAGCGACAATACCGCCAGGATCTATCCTTCTGGCATAGAATAATGCCACGTTTGTTAAACAACAATCCGATTAAAAAACGCAAATACAGGCGCTAAAAACATATATGTAACATGTATCCTTCTAGAATACCACAAGAACACATCATTAATAATCCAAATGGCTGAGCCAACAGACATAATTGAGACAGTTGAAACCCTGTTATCCCAGATACCGCCCGAACTCCAAGCTATAATTAACCATATGAATGAGGCTGGGGTAACAGACATAATGCCGATAGATGAAACCCTGTTATCCCAGATACCGCCCGAACTCATAGAAATAATTAATCGTATGAAAGAGTCAGGGGCGACCGATGAAAACCTGTTAACCCAGATCCCGGACGCCCTCATATCGTTTGTGCTGCCATCCTGTTAGAAGGTAACAGATTATTTTATTACAATGGTTAAATTGGATTTTCATTGTGTTCAATGGTTTTATTTGCCCCCTAGTGGCGCTTTCTGGTACTTAGAAAGACGACGCAAACAGGAAGTACAGAATTTGTTTTGCACGCATAGAAGCAGCTACAAACAACGCTACGGTGCAGGTCTTTCAATGTAGTTATTTCTTGTCACGCTTCAGCCTTGGAAAAATATTTGTTTGTAAGTTCGATTCAAGCATTTAGCTAATGATGATAATCTTGTTATTGATAGAGTTGCTTACATATCAATGTTGGTTGCATTTACTCACAAATTGCAATGCCTTTAATGTATGTCGTTAGCTGTATTACTTGCTCATGTGTCATGCAAACGAATTGTAAAATATACAATACTGTAGTTTTGTTAGTGTTTCTAGTGTAATATGCTTTGTTATTCTACATAGATGGTTATACATTATTAGAGTAATGAAAGGAGCCAATTACCATATGGTTAACAATTAGCTATATGGTTTGGCATCATGCCAGATGCATGGTACCACTAAAGTATATTCTTTTCTGTATTTTGCAGTTTCACAACATAAACGTTTTCAATATATTCATTCAAGAAAAGTCACGCCTTGGGAGTTTTATTGAAGACTTAGTTGTTAGCTATCTGTCTAGTTTTGCATGGGAACGCAATTCAAGGGCAGAATAGTGAAAAAACATCATCACAGCGGGCTCAAGCACAAGAATAACTGCACAGGTGGTTATGTTTCTACGTTCATCAGCCAACAAAGCCTCTTATCCTAGGGAAGACCAGCAGTCTACGATGCAACAACCAGAGCCAGGTGTTCAACAGAGAGAGATGGAAGAGCCTCTTCAGCACATTGGGACCAAGTCTCAATCTACAAGATCAAGGTCATCAAAACAGTCAAGCAGATCCTCAACGGCGAGTTCTGCAGCCGTCAAAGCACGCGCCAAGGCAGACGCAGCGCGTGCACAAGTCCCCTATGCTGAGAAGGAAGCTTCTGTGATGAAGCAAAAAGCTGACCTCGAGGCAACTTTATATGTTCTCCAAGTTGAGAGAGCAGCTGCTGCTGCGTTGGCTGAAGCTGCAGCCTTTGAAGAAGCTGTAGGATCAGAACGCAGAGAGCTTCGCAAAGAACTAGACACAGGGACACAGCCCTTAAGTCCAGTCCAACGTACATGTGAGTATGTGCAACAACATGCTAGGCCCTACTTTGCTGAACTTCCATTTGAAGTGGAGAAACAAGAGGTTAGTGTTGACCCAGCTACATGCCATAATCAAGAAAATAGCAAACAACAGAACATGAGCAGAGACTCTCCGTTCAAAAGAAATGAACAGCAGCATGGTGGAAATGGAAAGCAAGCCCACTTCCAGTTACACACACACAACTTCCCTGAGTCACAAGTGGCACCAGACCTCATCAAGTACCTCCTACGACGTGAGATGGTGAGTTCCGGACTCCTGAAGTTTGAAAATGATTGGGCATGGAAAGCATCCTTTCTCAATGCGACCAGAGACTTGAATTTATCAGCCAGGGAAGAGTTAGATCTAATTACCAAGTGGCTAGGGGCAGAGTCATCTGAGCAAGCAAACAGAATTAGATCTGTCCATATTTTCAACGCAACAGCAGGACTTAACATGGTCTGGCAACAACTAGAAGAGTGCTATGGTACACCCGAAGTGATCGAGAATGCACTGTTGAAGAAAATTTATGATTTTCCAAAACTGGCTAACAAAGACAATCACAAACTAAGAGAACTAGGTGACATTCTTCTCGAACTGGAGTGTGCTAAAGTAGAAGGGTACCTTCCAGGCCTCGCTTATCTGGACACATCTGGGGGGGTAAACCCTATTGTAGAGAAACTTCCATTCAGTTTACAAGAAAAATGGATAGCACAGGGATCCAAATATAAGGAGGAGTATCGGGTAGCATTCCCACCATTCTCGTTCTTCTCGAGATTCATCAGGAACCAGGCGAAAATTAGAAATGACCCCAGCTTCACCCTCTACACCTCAACTAACCAGGTGTCCATGAAAAGTGAGAAACCTGCCAGGTACAGCAGCAAGACACCTGTGACTGTATACAAGACAGATGTGTCATCTGAGGCCTCAGACCACCAAACCAAACCCAGTAAGACAAAGGTTGAAAACCCTGACCGTCACTGCCCAATACATAACAAGCCTCATCCTCTTAAAAAGTGTTGTGGGTTTAGATACAAAACTCTAGATGAGCGTAAATCATATCTCAAAGACAATGGCATTTGTTTCCGATGTTGTGGGTCAACTCAGCACAGAGCTAAAGACTGTAAGGTTTCAATCAAGTGCTCTGAGTGCGACAGCGACAGGCATCTTGCTGCTCTGCATCCAGGCCCAGCCCCTACAAATACAGACACCGCTACAGCAGAGACAGAGCATGGCGGGGAGCAAGGTGACGAAGCTCTTCTATCTGTTACCTCAAAGTGTACAGAGATCTGTGGTGAGGCAGTCAATCCAAGATCATGTTCAAAAATATGCCTAGTCAAAGCTTATCCGGCTGGGAAAAGAGAGAAAGCTGTCAAAATGTATGTAGTGCTTGATGAACAGAGTAACAAATCTCTGGCCAAGACAGAGTTTTTCAGTCTCTTCAATATCAATGACAACTCTGCTCCATACACCATGAAGACGTGTTCTGGGGTAACAGAGACTTCAGGCAGGAGAGCCGTCAACTTTATGGTGGAGTCTATAGATGGACACATGCAGCTCACTCTCCCTACTCTGATAGAGTGTGATATGATGCCAGACTGTTACGGATACAGTTATCCTGTGTGTGTGTGTATCCTGTGTGTGTGTTTCTTTTCTCTCCTTCTCCCCTCACAGGTGAAAATCATCACTCCCCAATCAGTCAACAATCAATCATCAATCAGAAGACACACCTCCTCCTATTTCCTATCCTATCACAGTTCCTTCCCCATGGTTTAAAAACCCCATCATTTGTTTGTTCTAAAGCAATCTCTAGCTCAATCTCTCTGTAAATGCCATGTCTGTAGGTCTCTGTGTTTCACTCTCGCTTTGTGTCTTAACCTCTCTTTTGTTTAAGCACCTCATTTATGGTGTTTGTTTGTTGCTGGTGGGAAAAGGGGGAAACCAAGACAAGTCGCCCATGGGCATACACTATCCGTAGGTGAACTTTGTTAAATACACTAGTTAGAACTGGGCGGACCACCCACTGTATTTTTGGTTAGTTAGTTAGCTGTTGTTAAAGTAGGCTAGTCTAGCTTAGGGGTGTTTTTGAATACTTATTGTTTATTTTCTTGGGTCCAGCTCAGCCCCTTTTCCTGCTCCCCCCATTACCGTGTGTTTATAAATAAACCTAGAGTTTGACGGTAGATTTCTGTTGTCGTGGTTATTTCGTGCACACTTTTACTTTGTCACAATAATAATTTGCATGAGTTATGTTACGGGTCTCATTACCATCCCCCCTAGACTGTCGGGCCAAAAGGGATTCGTAACACAGACAATAGGATGGAGATTCCCTCCCCCGACATTGCGTATCATCATCCCCATCTGCAACCAGTTATGGACAGAATTCCAGCTGTGGACCCAGACGCTCCCATCCTCCTGCTCTTAGGACGAGACATCTTAAGGGTACACAAGGTACGAGAGCAAATCAATGGGCCCCACGACACTCCTTATGCACAGCGACCTCGGGTGGGTCATTGTGGGTGAGGTCTGTCTGGGAACGGCTCACCGACCAGCCAATGTTAATGTGTTCAGGACAAACATACTTCAAAATGGTCGCACATCCTATCTGAGCCCTTGCCGTGACATCATCCAGGTAAAAGAGAACTACAACAGCGTAGCTCAGAAACACATCTCTCCCTCTACAGTGAACTCGAGAGATCCAAACACAACTGTGAACACAGACAGCCTGGGATGTTCCGTGTTCGACAAAACACAAGACGATGATAAACCAGCACCATCAGTGGAGGATAAAGCCTTATTGGACATTATGGACAAACAGGTTTTCCAGGATGATGGAAACAACTGGGTGGCTCCACTACCTTTACTCCCCACTAGACGTCGCCTTCCTAATAACAGGGAGCAGGCCATGAACCGTCTCACATCACTTCGCAGGACTTTAGACAAAAAGCCTGACATGAAGCGTCATTTTATTGACTTCATGCAAAAGATGCTGGATAACGACCAAGCCGAACCTTCACAGCCACTAGAGGGAGACGAAGAACGTTGGTATCTGCCCATATTTGGTGTTTACCATCCACAAAAGCCTGAACAAATACGAGTAGTATTTGACTCCAGTGCTAAGTGTCAAGGCGTGTCACTTAACGATGTTCTGCTCAGTGGTCCAGACTTAAACAACACACTCTTGGGTGTCCTAATGCGTTTCCGCAAGGATTGCATTGCACTAACAGCAGATGTGCAACAAATGTTTTACTGTTTTGGTGTACGTGAGGATCACAGAGATTACTTAAGGTTTCTCTGGTATGAAGACAACAACCCAGATAGAAACATAACTGAGTACAGGATGAAAGTCCATGTATTTGGGAACAGCCCTTCACCAGCTGTAGCCATCTACTGCATGAGACGAGCAGCGCTACAGGGTGAGAAGGAACACGGGTCAGAACCCAAGCATATCGTTAATTAACCAGATGAATGAGAGTCCAAGATCTTCCACACCGGACCCCCCACAAACCCCGCCATTAACGCCCATGTCCGAAGAGTCTGAAATGCGATATGATGTTTTTGAGGAATTGGAAAATTGTCTAATCTATCAGGAGGGAGATGGTATTGATAGAAGTGTCCGGGTTGTGTACCGAAATAAATTCAGCAATACAGAGATTCGACAATTTTTCTTATTCACATGGGTGAATCAGAATCTTGACTATGCAGTGTTTTATGTGATGATACTGGATACTCTGAATGAACTGTTTGACAGGGCAAGAGATTATGGCGAACCTTATGATGTCTTTGTCATGAGAATTATGTTCTCAATGTCCATAAACCCAATTGAATTAATTACTCAGCCTGAAACCCAGAATTTGTAAGAAACTGGTTGAAATTAATCAGACGGACGCACAGCTACAGTAGTCAGAAAATGTATTTACGAGAGCACACTAGCCTGTTGTACAAAACAATTCATTTTATATTGGCTTGAGTTGAAATGTCTGACATTGCACTTTATTTCAAAATTATATTTTCTCAGTATCTAAAATCCTGTAGTTAAATTGAAATTGCTATATCCAGCAAGAATATCAGCACCCTGCAAGTTTTGGTGCTGCAGGTATGTTTTTTGTCCTGCAAGAATTGTTATATTGTGCACAAATATCAAAAACCTGGTTTCGGTCCTGCATGATTCCTGCAAGAATGTACTTGGTCCTGCAGGAATGTACTTGGTCCTGCAGGAATTGCCATATTGTCACGACTCCTACCGAAGGTGGCTCCCCTTCCCGTTCGGGTGGCGCTCGGCGGTCGTCGTCACCGGCCAACTAGCTGCCACTGAAGGAGGCTCCCCTTCCCGTTCGGGTGGCGCTCGGCGGTCGTCGTCACCGGCAAACTAGCTGCCACTGATCTTTTCCTCCCCCTCCTTGTCTGTTTATTAGTTACACCTGTTGTTAATTAGGTTTATTAGTTGGGCTTTATTAGCCAGCCGGCTGGGTGTGCGGCATTGTTTTATGTGTACTCGCCTGTAAGTCACGGTTATTCGTGTACGTGAGTTATTTTCGGGACTGTTTAGTTCCCCTGTGTTAAAACCTGTTATGGCAAGGAGTTCCCCTCTGGGAACTCCACCCCCATTCAGCTGAAAAGGTGGCGCAGGGAATTCAAAAATATTTTTGAGAAATATTTAACTTCCACACATTAACAAGTCCAATACCTCAAATGAAAGATAAACATCTTGTTCATCTACCATTCATGTCCGATTAAAAAAAAAAAAATACAGCGAAAACACAACATATATTTATGTTAGATCAAAGGGAAAACGCAGCCATTTTTTCCAGCCAAAGATAGAGTCACAAAAGTAGGATTAGAGATAAAATGAATCACTAACCTTTTGAAAATCTTCATCAGATGACACTCATATGACATGTTACACAATACATTTATATTTTGTTCGATAATATGCATATTTATATCCACAAATCTCGGTTTACATTGACGCCATGTTCAGAACTGCCTCAAAATATCCGGAGGAATTATAGAAAGCTACGCCAGATAACAGAAATACTCATTATAAACTTTGACTAAAGATACTTGTTCTACATATAATTAAAGATACACTGGTTCTTAATGCAACCGCTGTGTCAGATTTTTTTTAAACGTTACGGAAAAAGCCTAACATTGCAATAATCTGAGACAGCGCTCAGACGTAAAAGTATTTCTCCGCCATGTTGGAGTCAACAGAAATACGAAATTACAACATAAATATTCCCTTACCTTTGATGGTCTTTCATCAGAATGTAGTGCAAGGAGTCCTAGTTCCACAATAAATCGTTGTTTTGTTCCATAATGTCCAATACTAGTGTCCAATTAGCTGCATTTGCTATCACTTTCAGCTCACGTGCCCAAAACTGACTGCTGGTCCAGGATAACTCGCACGAAAACTTCAAAAAGATATATTCCAGGTCGAATAAACTGGTCAAACTAAGTAGAGAATCAATCTTCAGGATGTTATTATCATATATATCCAATAACGTTCCAACCGGATCATACGTTTTCAGCTGGAGCCAAATGGAACGGCGGTAGCACCCACAGAGAAATGCGCCACAGGAAAATGGCATTCTGTCAGGACACTGACTATTTCCCCTCCCATTCGGTCAAAGTTCGCAGCAAATGCTCCATTACACTTTCTACTGAATGAGGACATCTAATGGAAGGCGTAGGAAGTGCTACCAGATCCATATCTTGTTGGGAAAGGAGGGGGCGATGACGTCAAATTTGCCCCACATTCAGAATTTCACTTCTTGTTTGGAAGATTGCCTGCCCTATGAGTTCTGTTATACTCACAGACATAATTCAAACAGTTTTAGAAACTTCAGAGAAGTGTTTTCTATCCAACAGTAATAATAATATGCATATATTAGCAATCTAGGACAGAGTAGGATGCAATTCACTATGGGCACGCAATTCATCCAAAGTGAAAATACTGCCCCCTATCCTCAACAAGTTTTAAGGGGCATTTTTTTTGAGTGGCGTCTGTTTTCACCTGGTTGGTGAATAAAGAAGTAGTGTACTCTGAACTCTCTGTCTCCTGAGTCTGGCTCCTTCCTCCACTACACCCTGGGCATTACACATCTTATGCAGCCTTTGGCCCTGCAGGATTGCTGGAGGATATGTAGTTGGTTGTTCAGGATTTTCAAAATTTTCTGTAGGACTAGTCATAGTCATGCAAGAGACACCTGCACAATTCCTTCACAAAGAATCACAGGAAACCTGCAGAAGCTTTTGTAAGCTACTTTTTGTAAACTGCTTAATGAAAAAATTATGCGAAACATATTCGTATATTTTTATTTTCTCCATCAGTACCAGGGGCACAAGTGTTTTCATGCAAACTGTATTCTTTACCTCCTATTTTATTGTCTGTATGTCACTATATCAATTGAATTCAATTCAAATGGCTTTATTGGAATGGGAAACATATTTTTTATTTTATTTTATTTTACCTTTATTTAACCAGGCAAGTCAGTTAAGAACACATTCTTATTTTCAATGACGGCCTGGGAACAGTGGGTTAACTGCCTGTTCAGGGGCAGAACGACAGATTTGTACCTTGTCAGCTCGGGGGTTTGAACTCGCAACCTCTAACCACTAGGCTACGCTGCCGCCCCAATGTTGACATTGCCAAATCGAGTGAAATAGATCATTAACAAAAGTGAAATAAACAGTCAAAATTAACCACAAACATTGCACTCACAAAAGTTCCAAAGGAATAGAGACATTTCAAATGTCATGTTATGGCTATATACAGTACAGTGTTCTTACATTGTGCAAATAGTTAAAGTGCTATATCCCTGTTACTGAGAGGATGCGTGCTTACTCTCATTTCACAAGATTCTGACATCTTCCTCTTTTCGGCTGATTTCTATCCTCTGTGTTATCACGGAGGCTTAATTTCCATGGTGCAATGTGCGAAATAAGATATCTGTGAAGACATACTGCAGACCTGTTCCGTCCTACACCAAGTGTCCCAAAGGAGTATACAATGCAAAGGGAAGGCTGCACTGAAGAGCAAAATTCAGGACATTCTCAGCGGTCGCTCCAGGCTCGTCATTTGTAGACAACCACTGATTCGACCACTGTAGTCAATTAATAGCATTCTCACAAAGGTGTTCCTTTTGTCCAGGTGTGAAAGGGCAGTGCGGAGTGCAAAAGAGACTGCATCATTTGTGGATCTGTTGGAGCAGTATGCAATTGGAGTGGGTCTAGGGTTTCTGGGATAATGGTGTTGATGTTAGCCATGACCAGCCTTTCTAAGCACTTCATGGCTACAGACGTGAGTGCTACAGGTCTGTAGTCATTTAGGCAGGTTACATTAGTGTTCTTGGGCACAGGGACTATGGTGGTCTGCTTGAATACATGTTGGTATTACAGACTCAGACAGGGAGAGGCTGAAAATGTCAGTGAAGAAACCTGCCAGTTGGTCAGCGTATGCTCAGAGTACATGTCCTGGTAATCCATCTGGCCCTGCGGCCTTGTGAGTGCTAACCTGTTTAAAGGTCTTACTCACTCCGGTACTCACAAGCGGTACCGGAGTACCAAGTCTAGGACAAAAAGGCTTCTCAACAGTTTTTACCCCCAGGCCATAAAACTGCTGAACAGGTAACCAAATGGTTACCTGGACTTTTGCATTGTGTGTGCCCCCCCCCCAACCCCTCTTTTACGCTGCTGCTTATCTTATATGCATATTCACTTTAACTATACATTCATGTACATACTACCTCAATTGGCCCGACCAAACATGTGCTCCCGCACATTGGCTAACTGGGCTATCTGCATTGTGTCCCACCACCCGCCAAACCCTCTTTTTACGCAACTGCTACTCTCTGTTCATCATATATGCATAGTCACTTTAACCATACCCACATGCACATACTACCTCAATAAGCCTGACTAACCGGTGTCTTGCTACTCTTATTTTCAAATGTCTTTTTACTGTTGTTTTATTTCTTTACATACCTACACACACACACACACACACACACACACACTCATACTTTTTTTCTCCGCACTATTGGTTAGAGCCTGTAAGTAAGCATTTCACTGTAAGGTCTACACCTGTTGTATTCGGCACACGTGACAAATAAACTTTGATTTGATTTGATCTACATTGTCATGGAAAATAACTCCAACTCTTACAGTTTGTTATAGACTAACGTTAATATCCAAGTAGTAGGATAGGAATTGGTTTGACAACAGAAGGTCAGGTGATTAGCTGTAAAACAATAGTAATCTGTGTTTCATGCTAACCTACAGATGTAGGATCTTAATTTAATCACCCTGTTGCAGGTGAACTTTCCTGCAATGTGGGGAATGGAAAGGAAATAGAAATAGGGAGAAGCCTATAAATGTATTCAAGGTTTAAAAAGGCTTCTGAAGTTTGTAATTTCCAATGATTTTCCCTTGTGAAAAATGTATCCACTACACAAATGTCTAAGACATTTCATTATTTATTTAATCCGGAAAATTTCTAGAACTTTGAAAGTTTCTTCAAGTGCAGTCGCAAAAACCATCAAGCTCTATGATGAAACTGGCTCTCATGAGGACCACCACAGGAATGGAAGACCCAGAGTTCATTTGAGTTACTAGCCTCAGAAATGGCAACTCAAATAAATGCTTCACAGATTTCAAGTAACAGACACGTCTCAACATCAACTGTTCAGAGGAGACTGTGTGAATCAGGCCTTCATGGTCAAATTGTTGAAAAGAAACCACTTTCTTAAGGACACCAATAATAAGAAGAGACTTGCCTGGGCCAAGAAACATGAGCAATGGACATTAGACAGGTGGAAATTTGTCCTTTGGTCTGGAGTCCAAATTGGAGATGTGTGGTTCCAACCGCCGTGTCTTTGTGAGACATGTTGTGGGTAAACAGATTATCTCTGCATGTGTTTTTCCCATTGTAAAGCATAGAGGAGGTATTATGGCGTGGGGGTTCTTTGATGGTGACACTGTTTGTGATTTATTTAGAATTCAAGGCAAGCTTAACCAGCATGGCTACCACAGCATTCTGCATCATTCTGCAGATACAACATCCCATCTGGTTTGGGCTTAGTGGGACTATCATTTGTTTTTCAACAGGACAATGACCCAACACACCTCTAGGCTGTGTAAGGGCTATTTTACCAAGAAAGAGAGTGATGGAGTGATGTATCAGATGACCAGGCCGCCACAATCCCCCGACCTCAATCAAATTGAGATGGTTTGGGATGAGTCGGACCACAGAGTGAAGGAAAATATGGTTAATATGTAATGAAATTAATTATATGTACACATGAAGACAATTGAAAGGGTGAAATGAGAAACGTCATTGTTTGCTAACTGATCGACTTTGATACCAAACTAATGGGGATTATAGATTGAAATACCATTCACTGTTTGTATTCTTTCATGATTTATGATAAATAGTTACGAGCCTAAATGACTTACGGATGATTACTATTGACTTCTTAATGAACTGGATTGTTGACTTCCCTAATTATGTTAATCATGAATGATTGTTATGATATAATCTTTGGGGTGAGGAATTTGAACGGATACATGTTATTTGTTTCCTTAGTGATGCAGCACAAACTACTCAGTAAATATACCACTTTATGGTTAAAGGAATTCCTGCCTCAGTCTCATCCATTCCTCTGTCACCTGACACTTTGATTTAACACCTCACTGTCAGTCATCCTACCTGTCCAGCTACCCACACAGATTCCACTAATCTTTCAGATGGCTACTTTGAAGAATCTCAAATATAAAATATATTTTGATTTAACACTTTTTTGGTTACTACATGATTCCATATGTGTTTTTTCATAGTTTTGATGTCTTCACTATTATTCTACAATGTAGAAAATAGTAAAAATAAAGAAAAACCCTTGAATTAGTAGCTGTTCTAAAACTTTTGACTGGTAGTCCAGAGGAGGAGAGAGGCCGTATTTCACATGACAAACATTACAGTAGACGTGACACTGGTGGTTCAGTGGAGATGGAAACAGCAGTGGGGCTGCTTGGAATAGGCAAATAAAGGAGATGAATAGAAAGTGATAAGGCTGCTGTACTTATGACTCAATAGGAGTCCCTCTGCAGAGAGGGGAAGTTGTTAAAAGCACACACACTGAGGTCACAACTCTCCCCTACCCAAGGACCACAAGCCCACGTACAGACTGGATAGATTCCCTGGGCGCTGACTGTTCCCACTATGGTGAGTACCAGACGTACAGTAAATGGTACTGTATCTTTATTAGCTACTGTATAACTAGCTTCATGTTTCAAGTTTTAAAGTTTATTTGCCACGTGCACAGGATACAACAGGTGTAAAACAGTACAGTAAACATGAGGCTGCTGAGGGGAGAACGGCTCATAATAATGGCCGGAATGGAGCAAATGGAATGTCATCAAACACCTGGAAACCATGTGTTTGCTGTATTTGATACCATGCCACTTATTCCACTCATTACCATGAGCCCATTCTCCACAATTAAGGTGCCAACATCCTCCTGTGGTACAGTAATATTCTAACCTTGAGAGATCTTTCCAACAGTGCAATGATAATCATAACATAGATAACATAGATAAAATGTTAAAAAGTCTGACTAAAAAACACACAAGAACTGCAATGAGAATGCAAGTATATACAGGTCAGTGCCAGGTGGGTTTATACATGAAAAGTGAATGGTAGTAGGATATACATGTAACAGGGCAGAACATTTCAGTTGGGAAAGCTTTACTGTTTGTTTTACCGTCCTTGTTGTACAACGTAGTGTAGTGGCAGGTAGGAGCAGGAGTTTTGTAAATATATACTATTCTATTTTAATTTTCTTTGTTATACGGTGCCCTGTTTTCTTTGCACATTTTTCTTGGAAGTTTTATGAAAGCGCTATGAGACGGAGATTAGAAAAGTTTGTTGATGTCTTTTTGTTTTTTCTTTTTAGAGTAGCTCTTAACCTCTGCATTAGAGAAGTACTTGTTCAAAGCAGTTTTGCTTAACAGGGTTGTGGCAGTCTGGATTGTGTAATACAGCCTTTTCAACTTGAAACCTTTGGTTCCTCTTTGCTTTTACTCAAGACATGTTATCCTTTATTGAGCTATAAGAACAACATCTAAGACACTGACCTCTCCTTAGCGTGTCAGGAGGTTAGTTATATTGTTGGAAAAATCATTAATAATAATTAATCTTAATTACAACAGCCTACTTTTTTTTCACCCATGGATTTTTCTCAAGGCCATGTCATACCAAAATAATTCCCAGCTCACAGCCAACTCATCTCATGTATCAAAAAAGTCCATGTGTTGCTGTAGAACCTCTGTTATTGGCTGTAATTTACTCCTGCTAGACATGCAGCACATCTCTAGTGAGGTGACTATAGACAGAAGGATGCTGAAAGGACCTTCTTTAATGTCTTTGTGACACATACAGTAGCCGTTAGACAAGTGAAACCCACTGTGTCTGTAAAGTCATAAACATGAGATAGCATTGTCACACAGTCTTTAGCACATCCTTAATAGACAGACACACATTCCCCTTTAGATCTTTATTTAATAATGATTAGCTTCCAAATGGCTACATTTGTAAGGGACATGAACTAGTTAGTGACAAGAAAAAGTATGTGAACCTTTTGGAAATACCTGGATTTCTGCATAAAATGGTCATAAAATGTGATCTTCATCTAGGTCACAACAATAGACAAACACAGTCTGCTTAAACTAATAACAAACAATTATAGGTTTTCATGTCTTTATTGAACACACCGTGTAAACATTCACAGTACAGGGAGGGAAAAGTATGTGAATCTTTGGATTTAATAACTGGTTGACCCTCCTTTGGCAACAATAACCTCAACCAAATGTTTTCTGTTGCGGATCAGACCTGCACAACGGTCAGGAGGAATTTTGGACCATTCCCCTTTACAAAACTGTTTCAGTTCAGCAATATTCTTGGGATGTCTGGTGTGAACTGCTCTCGTGAGGTCATGCCACAGCATCTCAAATCGGGTTGAGGTCAGGACTGGGCCACTCCAGAAGGCGCATTTTCTTCTGTTGAAGCCATTTTGTTGTTGATTTACTTCTGCGTTTTGGGTCGTTGTCCTGTTGCATCACCCAACTTCTGTTGAGCGTCAATTGGCGGACAGATAAGCCTAACATTCTCCTGCAAAATGTCCTTAATAAACTTGGGAATTCATTTTTCCGTCAATGATAGCAAGTTGTCCAAGCCCTGAGGCAGCAAAGCAGCCCCAAACCCTGATGCTCCCTCCTCCATACTTTACAGTTGGGATGAGGTTTTGATGTTGGTGTGCTGAGCCTTTTTTTTCCACACTGTGTTGTGTGTTCCTTCCAAACAACTCAACTGTAGTTTCATCTGTCCACAGAACATCCAGGTGCACTTTTGGGAACTTCAGACGTGCAGAAATGTTTTCTTTGGACAGCAGTGGCTTCTTCCGTGGTGTCCTCCCATGTTTTACGTATCGTAGACTTGTCAACAGAGATGATAGCACGTTCCAAATATTCTGTAAGTCTTTAGCTGACACTAGGATTCTTCTTAACCTCATTGAGCATTCTGCTCTCTACTCTTGCAGTCATCTTCGCAGGACAGCCACTCATAGGGAGAATAGCAACAGTGCTGAACTTTCTCCATTTATAGACAATTTGTCTTACTGTGGACTGATGAATATCAAGGCTTTTAGAGATAATTTTGTAACCTTTTCCAGCTTTATGCAAGTCAACCATTCTTAGGTCTTCTGAGATCTCTTTTGTTCAAGGCATGGTTCACATCAGGCAATGCTTCTTGTGAATAGTAAACTCAAATCTTGTGAGTTTTTTATAGGGCAAGGCAGCTCTAACCAACATCTCCAATCTCGTCTCATTGATTGAACCTCCAGGTTAGCTGACTCCTGACTCTCATTAGCTTTTGGAGAAGTCATTAGCCTAGGGTTTGACATATTTCTTCCAACCTACACTGTGAATGCTTAAATTATGTATTCAATATAGACAAGAAAAATACAATAATGTGTGTTATTAGTTTAAGCACAACATTTTTGTCTATTGTTGTGACTTAGATGAGGAGCAGATCAAATTTGATGACCAATTGTTGGGGATGAATCAGAATAGTTGGGTAACATAGATAAGATGTTTTATTTTCATTATATGCTTGTGAGTTACTTCTCATTTAGAATGTATCTTGTTGTACTATAGTGGTGGCCATTTGCAGTTATCCTTTCTCTGTCCTGGGTTCAGTTACTTGGGCCGCAGAGAGGGAAGAGGTCAAGCTTGTCTTCATATGTAAACATATTTTAAACCATGTGAAGGGATGATTGAGGGGGAACCAATTATCTCTTAGCTCCACAATGTCTGTGTGCCAGTCACTGTGTCTCTGTGATCTTGTCCAGGGGGGGTGTGTTTGATATATGCTAGTGGATGAGGTTTTGTTTTTGGTCCTGAGTGGTACCAAGAGTGAGATAAGAACATAGTTTAGGAGACAAAGCTGAACGATAATTTATAGCCAATGCTGTCTGGCTATGTGTGTCTTTGCTATAAAGGATCTCAGTTGCAATGTGTAAGGACTCTCAGAGCATTCATTTATAGACACTGAATTGATCTGAGAGTCACAGGGTTGTGATGGAGCTCATAATAATTAAAGATGGACTTTATGATAACTCTGACTTGTGTGGTGGTTTGGGTCTCATGATTTGGTAAATACAGGATATTTCCACTACACAATTTATCCAGAAATCCAGATAATTCCAAAGGGTTCACATATGTTTTCTTGCCACTGTAAGTGGATTCCAGCTGAAGTGGATTCCGTGTCGTTTCTGGGGGGAAACTACGGAGTTGAGCAATAGTCATGCATGTTCACCAATGAGGCAAAAGGTGTTTAGCTAATAAAAAGTGTTTAGCTAATGATTGAACATGTCACGTGCATTGACTGCTTTAAGCAGAACCAGTGGGAATGATATTCAGATACCTAATAAGTAATCTCCCTCTGTGGCTGTGTTACAAGTTGTTGCTCTTTATATGACATGACACAATTTATTAGGCTATTTGTGTATTCATTAAATACAATACATTGTGAAACAAGTGTTAACATGTTTCATTAATTGATTAGTTGATGCCACTTCTTATGGACACTTCTGGCCCCCTAGCTGTCTCAATTGTCTGTCCAAGTTCAACAACAGCACAGCGTGTTCCTCCCTGGCCAAGGGGCTGTCAGCCTTGTGCAATAGGAATGTCTGTCCTCCGGACTTATCAGCACTTCCTCATGATAGGTTGCTCTGTCTCAATTCAAACAAACCTCATTAATGTGAGGTGTGGTGCTACAAGAGGAAAGCCATTCACCACTTATCCCTTATTGTCAACAACATGGAGCATATAGTAGTCTTTTACTGCAGCTATCACTAGAGCAGCTTATAACAGATGCATGTTCAAAACCTCACACAGACAGAACACAAATAAACAGATGTTTTGTCATTTGCATCTTGAGCATGGACATACAGGATTAACAAGAGACTACAGCTACAACAGCAATGTAGGCGGACACAGAAGTTAAATAACTCTTTCACCATAGAGTGGTAATCTGGTTATTTGGGCCTTCTTAGGTCATCGTAATTATATTTTTAACAACCAGCCATTCAATATATTGTTTTTGTCAAATAGTAAGTAGCAGAACCATTATCGTTAGACCTCCTATATTGACTATGAAAAACAAAGCAAAGCATGGGTTAATCAAGTAATGTGAGCACAAAACACTGATGTGTCCACTTCCTGTTTAGCACCATGACTTTGTTGCATTTCCTGTGTGATCTGTCACACACTGGGTCCTGAGGGTCTAAGTGCTCTTAGTACCTCAAGACACGAAGAGGTAAGTGAATCATTGTTGGCTAAAAATACCAACATGGTGCAAACACAGTATAGTTTACTCAGGGTTCGGTCGTAAGGCTTAGGATCCTTTTTAGAGTCTGTCCTTTGAGTTTCATCAATCTGAGCTGTAAAATCATAGAGCAACCTTTCTCTTAGATGTTGTGATTGGTTTGGAATGAGTAGCTGTACGTGTGGAAGTTGGAGTCATTTCTAAATGTCAGTTATTGAACAATTGTTACAACCTCCAGCTTTCTCCCCCCTGGGTCCCACCCCTTTCTCTCCCTTTCTCTCCCTCTCTTCTTTCTCTAGCTCCCTCGTTAAATGTGTCTGTGTTTGTATAGTAGAGACATTTTCAATGGTGGTTAATGAATCAATAATGCAATATTGATGTGAATGACATTAAATGTTTCCGTCTTCCTCAAATTCATATTTATTAGGAGAAACTCCTGAGAGTGTATACATAAAGCACACTTCCTCCTCAGTAGTCTTTCTCTGTTTCCTGCCAGCAGGACAACAAGTCTGATGTGAAGGCCATCATGGCTCGCTTCAACACGGGGGGAAATGCTACAGAGGGTATCTCCTCAGAACGTCCAAAAGCTACAGTGCACCCCACCCTGTCCTCAGGACCCCACATCCAGCCTAAGAAACCTGCCCTGGAGACCAGCCTCTCAGGCAGCGCAGCCTCCACCGCGCCCAAACCCAACTTCCTCAAGAGCACCATCACCACCAAGAGCGCTCCAGAAGTCAGGGACTTTCCCAAAATCAAAGTGATCCCTAGTAAGTTTGGAAATGCCCAAGAGGACAGCAAACCCTCCTTTGTCAAACAGTACCCCTTTAAACTCAAACCACCTGGCCCAGAGATATCCCAGGATGCTGAGGTCAAAAGCCCTTTTCCCAAACTCCCTCTCCAGAAGCCCTCTCTGAGCTTGACCTCGTCTGACACCAAGTCTGCCTTTCCCAAACCTCCCCTGGGTGTGGCCAAACCCTCCTGGGTCAAAGACAGCAGCCCCAAACCTGACGATAGTGGGGGTACCTCGAACTCCATCCCACCCAAAATACCCCCTTCCAAAAAAAACATCATCTCCATTGCAAAGATGAGTCTACAGACAGAGGATAGTGTGGATGGAGCAGTGGAATCTACAACCAAACCACTGGGAGCAGCTTCTATCCTCAAACCCTCCAACTTCTGGACTACACAGAACGTGTTCAATAGAGGAGATACCCTATCTGAGAATGGGGTAAAGGAAATAACCAAACTTCCCCTCACTTCCAGCGACTCTTGTCTTCCTATACCTACAGCCAGTAAGAAACCCAGCTTCATTAAGAAGCCCCTGGGTCCCACCTCCCCAGTCGTGGGGGTGAGCAACAGTAGCCCGTCCCCCCCCAAATTGAACCCCATGCCCAATTTCCTGGCAATAGGGACTGCGCCAGCCAAACCCAACCGGCCTCCTAGGGTGACCTTGGATAAGTTCAAGAAGGGCACAGAGGCTAGGACTGATGGTAAGTGTTCTATCTCAAACGTAACTAATAAGTTACATACCGCCAAAGCCATCAATAGTGAAGATGCTTCTGCTGTGGTTTTCTAAACATGCTGCAGTTGTTCAGACTTTCCGTCTTGCACCCAGACCAGAGGGGTTTATGTGGTTGTATGCTCCACTGATCAGAACCCCCAGAGACGGGTAGTAGAGGACACGCAGACACACACACACACGCAGGCAGGCAACTTGCATGTACACACGCGCACACACACACACACAAGCAGGCAGGCAACTTGCATACGCACACACATGCACACGTAGAGTACACACTCACTCACACACTCGACTGCATCATAGGTCTTCATCACAAACCACAAGACCGAATCTGACAACTGAGAGACAGATTAGAGCTGTTGAATTTGCTTTACAGCACAGTGCGTTGCTTTATATAAGCCCTGTTACATAAAGAATAAGTGAAGTTAAACACGCAGCTGTGCTGTAATTTAATGTCAAAATGTAAAACCAAAGATGCAGAAATGAATGCTTCCCCTAAATAAGTTCCCTCTAGTTTCTCTTTTTTCTTCCTCCTTTCTACAGCTGATGTTTGCACCCTAACTGGGAAGTTCGTCTTTAAACAGGCACATATTCAAGTGAAAGGTTTCAGGTTTGGATCCACATGGGGATATGGTTTTGACTAAAGACAGATTTCAGCATGGTTTGCATGCATTGCTGTTAGTCAGCAGAGAGAAGAATCCAATGTGAATTCCACACTCCCCCTGGTGAGAATGTAGGCCAAAGCTGTTACAGACACTATTTATCGATTTGAGTAATGATTGTTGCCTACATGCAGGTTGAAAATCAACATATTCAGTAACCAGGTATCCAAGAGTACAAGGGTCATCTCAAACTCTGCTATTCTCCCTTTCAACTACAGAATAACATCCACAGAAGAAGCAGGACTGATTCTTTATTCAAATAAAATGACATTTTATTTGTCACATACAGACAGTGGCGTTTCTAGCTTGCATAGATCCCTGGGCGAATGGATGGATGCCTCCCCCCCCCCCCCAAAAGCACCATTCTGCACTAACTGCAATATTTATTCAGACATTTGGAACAACACAAATAAATAATGAGAACATTTAAAACTATATCAATGTAAAAACATATACAAAAATAAGACTCATAAATATCCAAAATAAGTAACAAAGACCAATTGAAACAAATTTGTGTTGATTTGGCACTCGAGCATCAATACATTACCCATCCCCCAACACTGTCAACCAAGAGTCAAGACTAAACTAATTCACCTTGGTGGTGTGCAGACTGGTTTTATATTATTCTTAACGACTTCACACAAACCAGAAAGAAATGCATCAATTTGTCGGTGGAACTATATATTCACAGTACTATGAATGAATTGTGGTTTATTTGGTAGCATTTTGTAGTGTGACTGATTTTACTAATTGCATTAGTACTGTACAAAGTTAGAGGTGCGCAATTTGATAGATTCCTCCGCTCCCCCTAGCTCAGGCTTCCAGTGGGGAGACCTGAGGTAAACCTACCCCGCCCCCCTCCCCATCTCGTACTTGTGAGTGGGAGACCTTCCCAGGCAGTAGCCTGCCTAGCTCACAAACTAGAATCAGGGCGCCCACTTCCACAAGGTTAATTGACCAAAAAGTCCCACACGGTGACATGATATCATTGATGTGACGTGCAAATGATCGATAGAAAACCAATCGCGCAAATGTCACAATTCCGCCCTGGGCGGCTGCCCATGTCACCTATGCCTAAATCAGCAACTGCATACACATGTTTAGCAGATGTTATTGTGGGTGTAGCAAAATATTCAATCAATATATGCAGCTGATTTGATAATTAACATGTTCATGCAATTTCCTTCTTCACTGTATGTGTGAGGTGGTCATCTAAAGGCCTGTATTGTCTCCCTTGAAGGTCCTGCTGGGTTAAAGAAGGGATCTGTTCCCCCAAACCCTGCCTCTCACCCCAGTAACCATATGGCCCCACCCCTGCCCTCTCACCCCATGGCCCCTAGCCTGCCCCCGCGACCACCAGAAGCCATGTGAGTACCGGACTCTGATAATCAGAGGAGAGTCGTGTGAAAGCCGGACGATATTTGAGAATACCACTACTGGCATTGAAGTACATCACAGGAGGCTGCTGAGGGGAGGATGGCTCATAGTAATGGCCAGAACAGAGCTAATGGAATGGAATCAAACCCATGGAAACCATGTTTGATGTATTTGATACCATTCCACACCAGCCCTTACCATGAGCCCGTCCTCCCCAATTAAGTTGTCACCAACCTCCTGTGAAGTACATACATAATTAAAGTGCACATAAGCCTGTAGACACACACTGCAATTGCTTCAGAGCATAGAAACAGCACACCTTCCCTTTCACAAATCCCTGTTTTTTTGTTTAGATCCTAATATTCATTATTTCCTTCAGTAACTTTCAAAGTAGAATCCCACTTGGCACACAGTTGTTGAATCAATGTTGTTTCCACATCATTTCAATAAAATTACAATGAATCAACATGGAATCGACGTTGAACTGACGTCTATGCCCAGTGGCATACTTGTCCACTGACCTTATTTCCATTGTGATGTGGTGGGTCATTTTGGCCAGTTGACTGACTTTGTGTCTCTGCTTCCAGAATCCAACCTGACCCAGATGAGAACTATGATGATGTGGGGTTAATGAACAATCCTCCACCCCCTCCCTCTGGAGGACATCCTAGTCAAAAGACTAAGGTGAAGTTTTTTCCTAATTCCTCATTTGTCCAATTTGGGCCTATGTATTTGATTAAATACCACCATACAGGCCTACAGTATTCTGATTGCATCTTTTTCATCCAACAGGACAGTGAGAGTGATGAAATGTATGAAGATCTTGACAAAAGATGGTGAGAAAGATTCCCTCCAAGTTCTATTCAACTTTTTCTATTGTACCAATCTGTGAAATTGGAAACCGGTTTTAGACATAGACAGAGGACTCTATAGCGCCCAAAAGCTGATGAGATGTCTGAGACAAGTCTATAGTTTTATATAAACACTGCCCTCTAGTGAGCATTAACACCACTGACACTTATTTATAATCAGGGGGGCAGTGGAATCAAAGGAGCAAGAGAAGAAGAGAGAGAGGGAGGAGAAAAAACGACAGGTGGAAAGGAAAGAACAGAAAGAACGTGAGAGGAAAGAACAAGAGGCCAAAAAGAAATTCAAAGTAAGTGTTTGCAAAAGCCTGTTGTTCGGTAGTTCCCCTAGATCTTGCTGTTTTGTAGAGTCCATCCAGTATACTATTTATGAAGTGAATGTGTTTACTCTCCATCTTCTATCATGTATTTATGTTTCCTTTTGTGGCAGCTGACTGGTCCACTGAAGGTCATCCACAGGGTCCAGGCCAGAGTGGACAGTAAAGGGAGTAAGACGGACCTGGGGCTGAAGCAGGGAGAGTCTATTGACATCATGCGTGTTTTGGACAACCCAGAAGGACGCTGGCTAGGGAGGTCACAGGACGGCTCCTGTAAGTGACAGCTGTCTCCTCGTCCTATTCCAGGTTACTTTTCTCCCTCACATCCTTTTGACTGTTCTTCATGTGCAAGACTAACATGTGCTCTGTATATTTGCAGATGGCTATGTGAAGACTGAGTCTGTTGAGATTGACTTTGACACCCTGAAGCGTCAGGGTGTGTCTATATCCAGTCATATGGAGCACGAACCGGAGGTATACGATGATGTGGCCTTTCAGAATGACCCCAGCAGGTAAAATGGCTCTCGATCCTGCTGACACTGTAAAAAACATTTGAGACAAATAACCATTGGAAAGACATGAATACCTTATTATTGTAATGAACTGCATGAATTTCTTTCTGTCTTTTGATTGTGTAATTATGTGATCCAATGGAATGATGTCCTCCTCATTCCAGTGGGATTAAGAGTGCAGGAAGTAAGTTTCAAATGACCAAAACGTAATATTGAAACTGAACAACACAATATGGCAATGTGGTCACAAATTACTTTAGTTAAATCTAGATTACATTTTTATCTTGGTCATTCCTAGTGGTTCTTCCTTCCCCTCCTGATGAGGATAGTGACATATATGATGATCTTGACGATTCAAGCTTCGACGTCAGGTGAGAATATCTTTTTGCACTATGATGGTGTAGATTCATTGGTGTGCATTCATCTGTGAGTGTATATGTTCTATGCATGTGTCTGTGTAAGTATGTGAATAAGTATGTATGTGCAGCCCTAGCCCCTCAGACTCCAGATCCCCTCCTAAACCTCGCTTTTGGATGTTTATTAAGGGCTTCGACCAGTGGAGGAAAAGCCCAGGCAGCAAAATTGAGTAATACCATAAGATGGATCAGGAAATACACTGTAATTACCTCCTATCCCGATAACCCCAAATATCAAAGCACCAATCAGGAGGGACTGAAGGGATTCATTACCTCACTACTGAATAATTTAATGAAATCATACTTACATCATCAGTGCTTGACTTGGACTGAAATAGGTGCTAGTACTCATGTTGGGTCCCGGTACCATTAATATTTAGGTGCAGGAGCTCCACAATACCATTGAGCTAATATTCTATAAGAGGAACAGGAGCTCAAGCAGTAGAAAGTTTGGGGTAACGGTACTTAGCTCTGGTGAGCTCCTGCCCAAGTCAAGCACTGTACATCATTAAATAAATACTTATTTTACATCCTTTAATGAATGAACAACCTTCCCCATTTCTGTCTATACATCTACTGTAGATGCACTCACTTACAATGTTCTATGTACAGGTGTGGAAAAAATAACTCAACTCTAATCATAGTTCCATTGGTTGTGATTTGTTGACCTGTTTTTCTTTTATTATTGCTAGATTCTCTGTATTGATTTGTGTCCTTTTGCTTACAATGAACCCACAACAATAAAATCAACTTGCACCAGACATAACATGGACTAATATTTTAATTCTGTTTTTGTCATTTTCAGAGTATCCCCACCTTCCCAGTTTGACCAGACAGGAAATACTGGTAACTTAATATGATTAATATGCAGAGTGACTATGTGTGTTCTGTGTCGGTGGCATTACAACAACTGAAGAATAGAATTGTGAAAGTACTGTTAACTTCCCTTCCGTTTCAATGTGTTCTTGATGTTATTTCTCTGTATCTTTTGTTGTTCTAAAAAGAATCTTCTGAAGTCAGTGATTCAGATATTTATGATGATGTTGACACCACTAACTTCCATCTGCCTCCACCTATTAGCAGGTAATGACAGAGAGAGTAGTTTTTTTACCCGTGTTTAAACAAAGTCGCTGTAATTACATAAGAATGTCCTTATCATCCACTGGGAAGCATTTTGATAATGTCCCGTTTTTCTCTCTTCAGTCTCCCACTAAGTAAAACCAAGGGTAAGGCTGAGGACAAAGATCCTAAAAAGCTAAAGAAACTTGAAAAGGAAGAGAAGGAATTCAGAAAGAAGTTCAAGGTAATTTGGCTATCACAATTTAAGTTTATAATTTTACATTTTTTGTACATTCATTCGACCCTCAAACCTGACCTCTCATTCCTATAGTATGATGGGGAAATCCAGGTACTCTATCAGGTGACCATCGTTTCCACCTTGGCCAATAAGAAGTGGAGCAGTAAAGATCTGTTGTTGAGACCTGGGGAGACTCTGGATGTCATCGTTAAGCCTGTAGACAACAAACTCATCTGCAGAAACGAGGAGGGAAAGTGTGAGTAACAATGAATCCTCAGTGTGATACATAGGCGTTCTGCAATAAAACAAATCTAAAAGGGAACTAACTTCAATGATCTCTCCCCATCTCTCTCTCCTTCAGTCGGCTACGTCTTGACCAGCCATATTGTAGTAGAGTAAGTACAACACAAAAACAGATCATACAAAATCACATCCATAAATACACATAATATACTGTATAGTATGTAATTAACAGTTTACTAAACTGCAGAGAAAAATGCTTGGATATGAAATACCCAGAATTTGATACCAATCATCTGTTTTGCTTTTACAGAGATGCTGATATCTATGATGACATTAGTGATGGTATGTTTCAGACCTGACATGCAATGGCATTTAATAATGAATATCATAATATATGCTAAATCAGAAGATCAAGCGATCAACGCTATAAATTTTATTCTTGCAATATGGTGCTGATATGTTTTTCTTGTCTGATAAATATTTTTCAAATGTCAGTCATCTCTAGTAATAGCTGTCATTTCTTTGCAGGTTGCATCTATGACAACGACTGAACACTGTCTACAAAGTGATGTGATATTTGTATTTTGGGGGTTTCTTGTTTATATCAACAACCTTTATCTAATTTACTGTGATTATTTTGAGGTGAAGTGGTTTTCATTCAAGAACAACACAGTCCACAGACACTTCCTCCCTTCATGAATAACTGTGACTTTGCATTGAATAGGCCTAAATGACATACAATGTTACGTTTTTATATTGAAAGTGTATTTCAATGCTTATATTCTATATTCAACAAGAGATATTACAATTCTGATTGAAAACAAAGGTGCAATGATGATGATGATGATGATACATTTATCAAAAAAAATATTAACAATTTGATGCCAAATATAGCATGTCTGATCAGTTGTCATATGGTTGGCTGGTTCTCACCTGACAGGTGAGTAATGTCATATTGTAGACCTACTGAAAGTAAGAGTCCATTAGTGATGTGCAGTTCGCAAACGATTTGTTCTTTTTTAACTACTCTTTTTACTGACTCGAGAATCATAATTAGTTTGACTGAGTGACTTGTTCATTTTAGTTCTTTGCTAGACCTGCTTGTGCTGGCAGCAATGTATCTTACCACTGTATCCTACCACAGAGATAATAATAGAGGCCCACAGTGGAGGCGTCATGATACCCAGCAGTCAAACAGAGAAATGGTTCCTATCGCTTCTCCACCAGTAATTTTTCCCATAGGGAATTGTAGAAACACTTCAAATAAGGGTGTGACATTTTGATAACCATGTAAATCTCTAACAAGGTGATTTTCATCAATATATTTGGCTCCATTTACTCAGATTCAAAAATGATCATTAACATCAAAGTAGGCATCATGCAAGACTACAAAACCCTCTTGCACGTCATCTTTAACTGACACCTTTGCTAACAGGTATTGATTCAATTTAAAACCTGCACAAGACAGTTCACAGAATTGTCAATTCAAAGAAATGTAGCCTATTTATTTATTACTACATTTAGCTAACATTAGATAGTTAATCCAGAGATTCTTACCTTTGTCTCGAGTCGGCAGTCTCGTCCAGATCATAATGGCATTTGTAGTTCTTTATGATAGCTACATGAACATCTAATTAGCATTTCATTTTGGGGGGGAAATACAGGTGAAAATATTGAGAGATTGACATGGTTATCAAAACATCACGCCAGGGTAAGCCTACACGAAACAAAAATTGGAACCATTTCCTCCATTCGTTTTTCCCATATGAGATTTTATAAACACTTAAAATAAGGGCTGTGTTTCGTGTAGGCTTACCCTGGCGTGATGTTTTGATAACCATGTCAATCTCTCAATATTTTCACCTGTATTTCCCCCCCAGCAGTGCACCTTCTTCTTCTATGATATCATGGCCGTCCGGAAACAATCGTTTAAGTGCATGCCGCCACCTACTGTGCTGGAATGCACGATCAATCATGATCTGCCCAAATCTGTACTACCATGAAAATACAATTCAAAACTAAATTAAATCCCTACTAACTTCTAGCAACCCCCTCAACCCCACTATTCTTGATCTGTATCATGCTGAAACACTCCACTTTTAGGATTGTTCAGTATGTCAACAACCATTTGTAACATATGCTGTCTCCACAACAACCTTCAACATTTACATTTAAGTCATTTAGCAGACGCTCTTATCCAGAGCGACTTACAACCTGGCATTTCTGCTTTCCACAACCTGAGTCGTATTGATAACCTTATCAATAACAGCTATGAAGTCAACTTCATTCATTATCAAAGTGTCCTTTGACACTGCACATTCATGAGCACAAGATTTCTGAACAGGCCTCCAAACCATGCCAGGACCAGCAGAAGCACCAGACCAGACAGTAGGTCCACTTACTACAGGTACATCCATGTAAGCTCCATCAGTCCGCACTGTAGTTCCACCAACCTGTTTTAAGGCCTCTGCATATGATACATCATGACTGATCTTATATCTCTGAGCCTCTCTCTGTAGCTAACATCCACCAAATGCTGCACTGTGTTCTCCCCCACAATTACAGCACTTAACCATCACACTGCTTCCACATTCACCATAATCATGTGCCCCTCCACACTTGGCACATCTTTTCTTTCCTTTACACTGAGCAGCTACATGTCCCTTTCTTTGGCATTTAAAACACTGCAGTGCATACGGGACAAATTCTCTGACATTGACACTAAGGAATCCTATCTGTACTTTTCCCGGCAAGACTTTCTCAAACCTCAGCATCACTGATAAGCTTTCACTTCTTTGACCCTCTTTCCTACTGATCAACCTTTTGGCCTCAATAAGTCTGCCTCCATTCACATTTTAATATCATCTGTGGACATAGATATTGATACTTGGCCCTCTTTATGCTTTCTTTACTAGATGCTCCACTGCTCTCTGTATCATGATCTCTCTTCTTCCTGTCTTTCCACTACCGACCATTCTGGTCCTTGACCCTCATCCCATTCCATACAATCAGAACTGAGAATTGTTTGCATGGTGCAAGAATTCATGCAATTAATTGATTATTTAATGTTATGGTCACAGCTTTGTAGAAACAAAACATACACAGCCTCTGCTCAACAACTAGAACATTCATAATTTGGGGGTCTGCAGTTCGCGAACGACACAGTGCTTATAGTTTGGTTTACACCAGCTCTCGAAGTTGTGGTAGTCCCATGTGTCGCGTCAGTAACAATGCATTCCGCCAAGTCATTCACAATCTAGTCCGTTTGAGGCCACAACTAGACCTCGTTTCAAATATAGGTATATCAAGAAATAATCGTATTTGTATGCCTAGCAATTATCCAATGTACATTATTTAGAGCACACGTTTACAAGTCACAGTCAAAAATGACAGCTCCAATAAGCCCCTTATGGTGAACGAGAGGCTTGTAGAATCACGAGTTCTGTTCGCCAGTAGAGGGTCCAGCGTGCTCTGTATGTTCCGTAGCTCTGGGCATTACTGTCTCAAATGAACGAAATGAGTCGAAATATTAGTTTCTTTGACTGAATGAATCGTAAAGATCCGAGTCGGTAAAATGAGCCGAACTTCCCATCACTAGTCCATGACCACATTACATTGTATGACATAGCCCTAACCTGTCTGGTTGAAAGCGCGAGAGAACAAAAGTCTTGATTGTATGTAAAGCCCATGCTATAGAAATAACATTGAATCACATAATAACAAATAAATAAAAGTAAGAATTACTGTTCCGAATAATCGACTTGATCTGCTATCATCACTCCTCCCTGGCATGCGCATTTCCTCAATTTTACAACAGCAATATGGTACCTCCAGTTGTAGTGTCGCCTGTCATCAAGGTAAATCTATATTTATTTTATTAAATTGTGTTGTATAACTAACTCAATTGAAATCATATGATGAATACAACATGTTATTGTTGTGTCATGTTAAAACAGATGTCTGGGCCGTTAGAAAGCTTACTAACGTGAACTTTCATATGACATTGACTGGTTAAATCCAATGAGGGTTAGCCAGCTAGCTAGCTAACGTTGACTAACGATATGCCTGCCATAAAACTAGCCAAACGTAACTAAATAATCCGGCCAAACCAAAATCAATGTTTATAGTAATTTAGTTCATTGACCTGTAATAATTATCGATAACGGGCTAATTTATAGACTTGCATGGCTAACTGGGGGCGTTCCAATTCATCTAAGAGGAAACGTTAGTCTTGCTAGCGTGTCACACTATAATTTTGGGTGTGTTCGTAAATTCAATATGGGTGTTCGTAAATGTAGAGCGTTGTCAGATTGTCCGTTTGTAAATTCAGAGTTTCGCTCTCGGAGCGTTCAGAGCGCACACTGGACGCGTTGCCAGTCAAGCACCCAAGCTAACTGGCTAACGTTGGGTAGTTTGCTGATTGGGTAACTTGCTGATTAGCTACATCCTGACACACGAGAGAACACTTTCAACTCTGACCATTTTACTCGCCCTAGCAGAGCTGGTTAGGCTGTTTTCATGTTATCCAGAGCGTTGGTGACTGTAACATGCTGATCACACCGTATACGCGAGCATTGCAAAATACATTTACACATACATGTTATTCAATCATTGCACCCACACTGCTCGTGCATAATTGAGTTTCTGTGTGGCTCCCATCTCCTAATTGGTTTTTAGGCGTATATACCCACGTGAGTGATTGAAAGCTGAACTGAGGTCCACACTCGGTTCATCTTTATGGTAATGCACCGTAAAGGTGGTTGCCAACCGCCATTTAAAGTCCAAAGAAGAAAAAAGAAGCCTGAAGGAATTTACCGTTTTATCTGTGGATTAATTGTTGGAGTAGAGGACCTTGTACATTTCAGGTAAAATAACAACCCAACGTTTATATCCCAGGACAAATGATCTAGCAACAGCAAGCTAGCTAAAGTGCCATAAATGTTTAATACGTTTTGACCTGTCCCCAAATTAATATAATTGGTTCAGAGTTTGTTTTGATATTTTAACCTGTGTGTTCTGGTGTGGGTGACAAAGGATGTTGAGCATTTGCAAATTCATATTATTTTGCGCTCAGACGAGAGTGCTCTGAAATCGGAGTAGATAACCAGAGCAAATTTACAAACGTTAAATCAACTCAATTTTCCTTTATTTCAGACCGCAAGGTGGTCATTCTTGCTCATTGGCATGTTCTATGGCAAACAGAGATATGGTAAGTAAAATTAAGTTTTTATTTTATTTAGCATAAGCTCTTATCCAGAGCGACAAACAAAAGCAATTAGGGTTAAGTGCCTTGCTCAAGGGCACATCAACAGATTTTTCACCTAGTCTGCTCGGGGATTCAATCCAGTGACCTTATGTTTACTGGCCCAACACTCTTAACCGCTAGGCTACCTGCCTCCCTACAAGATATAATATTGTGTTAATGTCACCCGAGGGTATTTTGAATGTTCATAATTGCAATGTTACTGAATGTCATCTCTGCATTTCCGTTAGACTATCTGAAGCCAAGAGCTGAGGAAGAGAGGCGTGTTGAGGAAGCAGAGAAGAAGATACGAGAGGAACAGGAAAAAATAGCCAAAGCACTTGCGGAAGGTAAATAGTAAACCCATCAGAATGTTAGGGGAGATGAATAGCTGATGGTATCATACAGGTCTTATCATGCTGGGAT
Source organism: Oncorhynchus nerka (assembly GCF_034236695.1). NCBI lineage: Eukaryota > Metazoa > Chordata > Actinopteri > Salmoniformes > Salmonidae > Oncorhynchus > Oncorhynchus nerka. Next base: position 84,204,020 of record NC_088417.1, read on the forward strand.
AACTGTTGATCTCAGGCAGCTGTATAGGCATAGCAGATTTTTCGACCAACCTTTTCTTTGCGATACTTTCTTTGTCCTCGATTAGGCGAGTTATAAACTTGTGTGTCCAGTTACAGGTGGTACTCCAAAAAAACAGAATATTCAGAACAATATTAATCAAGTGAATTTTTAAAAATTTATTGGACCTTTATTTTAACAGTGTGTAAGTCTTTGTTTTGGTCACACTGAGACGCACTGTCATCTACCTTTACACTTGGCGACGTCGCATAGAAATGACTAGTTCCTGCAAAGATGCTGGAAAATGCGAGATGTGCGGTAGCTTCGATGATGAGGAACCTCTTCACGTGGTGCAAAAGTAGATTTCATGTTTTTCTAAAATATTCTCTGGTTTTTGGAGTACACCTGCAACTGGACACAGAAGTGTATAAGGCAACGGTGCCTCTTAATCGAGAACGAAGAAAGGGTTGCCAAGAAAAGGTTATTTGAAAAATCTCCTGCTATGCCTATACAGCTGCTGAGATCAACTGTTATCTCAGCATAATAACTCAATGATACCATCAGCTAGAGGATGCTGTGAAGAAATGTTTGATTTGAGCATGGAGTGTGAAGCATGTTTTTTCTTTTCTCCCCACAGCCTCTGAAGACACCATCCTGAAATGAACTTATGGATCTACTCTGTCATGTTAGAAGAAGAATAAATGCATGATAAACATAATTATTTGAATGTATTACAGAATTCTTCTCTGGTATATCTGTTTAGATGTGCTTACAATTATTAGTATAATACAAACAACTTCCAGTACTCTCAAAACACATCCAAAATGTGTTTTGACATCCAAATTCAACCAGATGTCGAATTTATTTTACCCAGATGTTTCACAAATTTACTCTAACATTTTGTATAATTTTAATCTCAAATCAGAAAACATTTGTCTATATCTTTGTGTATTCTACTGACTAAATGGATAGGAATAAATAGTAAAGCTAACTGTCTGGTTCCCAGGTGTATACTGTATGTCTGGGACTGTCACCCTGCCCTTCAATGTTAGGAGGAAGGACTAGGTTGTAATCCAGGCCCAGTTTAGCATAAATCCCAGGATTCAGGTCATAGGCCAATCTACTGCCACATACTCTTCTGCCTAGGTTCAACCATGGAGATCAATTGAGGACTCTAGTGCCGAAATGCAGATGCCATTTTGGGACAGATAAATTATGTGATGTGTAAGTGTATGGGTTTACCACAGAATAGTCATCTACCTGGCCAATTTGTGATTACATTCATGAATATTTGACATGCACATACTTTTTCTCTAATCTGAATTCATTTTGTTGTAACTTGTTCTTGCATTTCTATCTGTATGCTGCTGGGCCAGGGGTAACTTCGATACTTTGACCCAACCTCTGGCCATATGCATACAAACAATAGTATATTTTACAAATGAGTTTTCCTGTTATATAAAACTAACAAGATACCATTAGACAAAATGCATCCTTTAAAAATGTATTTACTTTATTTTGGTTATTGTAGATAGCACATACAGAGCTTCAGAATTCTGGTCATGTTTACATGCAAATATTTGTAACAGCAAATTGGGGAATAAAATTTTAGTTGCAATTTTTAATGGTATGGTTATGCAAAAATAATTGCTGCTTCTAATAAATGGGTACTTGATATTTAGTGTAATGTTGGCATAGAGCATAACAGTAATGTTGCACTGACGTTCATAGAGAATCTATATTACCTATTAATCATCTGAAAAAATATACTATAATTTAAATATATTTACAGCAGGAGACTATTTACAAATTATTCCATCTATCAAAGCATAGATACCCCATAGAGAGTGGGGCTGCTATAAGAACATGATTATTCTTTGTTCATAATGAGTACTAGGAGATTCTATGGATCCACTGAGTCGGCTCGTATCAGAATCAAGGCCACTGGCTTCAATAACTACCGAGGGTTTGGGACTTTGACCATTATCCTCAGTGGACCATTTGGAAATGCATCCATATTGTTATAGATCACACACATCATTTGAGACATATTGTATCTTGTTTTTACCTTAAAAGTATGTCTTATTCAAATATTCTAAAATAGACAGTGAACAGTTACATATTCATTTTTTTTCAAAATTAAGCATTTCTAGTTCAGTGTTGATAGCCAGGGACTGGAACAGACCTTCCTGAAAATGTCAACTCCTTTCTCTCCTATCTCAGTACAATACATTTTAAATGTACACACAGAGAGAATCTCGACTGTCTTGACTTCAGACTTTCTATAATATTTACCTTGCTGTACTTAAACAGCACGGGACAATACAGTAACAATTAGTTGACAGCAAAACTATCACATAGCAACCCACAACAAGGGGTAACATTACCCTGTAATGGAGTGAAATCATAAAACATAAATACTGTTGGTGCTTTTTCTGTCCTATTTCACACATGTTCAAGTGTGTATTAATACTCTTGTGAATTAGAAATGTGTTTTTTTGCATATCCCAACCCCCTCAGGGAATGCGGTCATGGCCAGAGTTTGCCATTATCAATGGTGACCCTGGAGCAGTTAGGGTTAAGTGCCTTGCTCAAGGGCACAGACAGATTTTTCACCTTGTCGGCTCAGGAGTTCGAACTAGCGACCTTTCGGTTACTGGCCCAACGATCTAACCGCTCGTCTAGCTACCACCATGGCGTATCAGGACGCTAACCTAACTACTGCATAATCTACTTTTGATTACCATTAGGATAAACACATTCTCTCATGTAAATGATGACTGACTGGAAGGTATGAAGAACAACATAAGTCACTGTAATTACACTGTTGATGTAATATTGGATTCTTGATGAATCCACCAAGGTTTTGTATAATAACTGCCCCTGAATAAGGCAGTTAACCCATTGTTCCTAGGCCGTCATTGAAAATAAGAATTTGTTCTTAACTGACTTGCCTAGTTAAATAAAGGTAAAATAAATGTTTTAAAAAATACAGAATACTGTTAAAAATGATTTATTATTTAACAGTATTCTGTATGAAAAAGGTCAAATGAGAAGCAATGCATATTAATGTTATATTCATAGGACATTCCACATGTTTAGAAACAAATATTTCAGAATTTAGTGATTTCTTGTTCCTTAAATTGGTTGATAAAGACCTTCAGGAACTTAGTGTACATAAGACGCATACTCTCCACACGTCTACTTGCAGGATTCCTCCGAAGGTCGTGAAACATATTGACCGGGGTAACTTCTAAAATGTGGATCTGCCAATGCAACTAATGACAACTACCCTTCAACTGAAGGAAGAAACTTGACTGTTGTGTCCATAATGTGCCAACATGGGTCTGTAACCAGCAGGTCCAACGGCTTTTCTGCGTGGCTGCTAAATAGTCCCTCTGGCTCTTCTCCAAGGCTCTGATGCTGTGAGTGCAGGCTGTCTTTCCACAGCTGCTCTGAGGTGAGGCTGGCCCTGCCCCGGCCGGCAGCAAGACTGTGTGGCTGTGATGTATCCTGGAGTGATCTACCTCCAAAACGGGCTCTAGCACACTGAACACGTCTTGGACCCTGTACATTACAAGAATAGAAAATAAAGTACGTGTTAAGGATCATCTGTTACTTTTACTGCAGACAAAATACTCTCTAAACTACAGAGCAATAATGCAATATATCCTCCACTCTGACCTGACTGGGCTTCCAGGATGGCCTGCTTGGCCTCGTACTCTTCCTGCTTGGCCTTCCACTCCTTCCTGTTGTTTAGGAGGCCATCATACATCGGCTGGATGGCCGGATGGAAGCGGGAGAATTCCTGATGGAAAAATAAACTAAACATAAACTAGCGAGCTCTATTTCTGACAGTCAAGCCAGCTAACTAAATAATGCTTGTTTAAATGACAGTTGTGCATTTGGTTATTCTATACATCCAATAGAAGATATGATTCATGGTTTACTTTGTGCTTAGCAATAGATGTGAAACTGAGAGATGTAGCTAGTCTGAAAAAGTGGTAGTACATACTGTACCTTGTAGATGAATGTGCAGACAAAGTCAATGAAACCACACTGCAGTTTGGGGAGTTGGCCAGCGCAGTTTCTGTCCATCATAGTCTGGAGGAAGGAGGGAGAAAAACATTATTAAACACACAACACACACACACACACACACACACAATGAATATACTCACAATGGGTTGTTTTTCAAGAACTTCCCTTTCCAAGTCACCCTGCTCCCAGAACTCAGCTGCTTCAAACAGCGCCACCTGGATGAAGCCAGACAGTCCCAAGTATTTCACTATGTTGGACATCTTTATCGATTTACAGAAACACAAAACTTCTGCTAAAATGTCTTCAAGGTATATAATCAGGCTATAATCTGAGGATCTCCACACCTTGCTTTGCACCTCCCATGGTTTAGTGATGGCTGACAGGTCACATGCTGTCATCATCATGGCCCTTTGAGGAGAATTATTGGAGGTATCAGAGCAAAGTAGAAGTGCTAAGATACGATCCAATGTGCATGTTATAATCCTAAATATCCCACTATCACTACAATCCTCCCCCTACCATGAACTGCACTCACAAGACAATCTCTTTCCTGGTCGTCTCCAGGGACATCCAGTCCACCCACTTCTTCTCATCTTCGTAGGTCTTTGATAGGTCAACAATCTTCTGGAACATTGTTCGCTTCCTTGTGACATTGGAAAAAACAGAGATTTATACATTCTGTTAAAGTTGTAAGCTGTGCAATGTGAAATGTTGTTTTCCACAACTTTACAGGGCTAAGTAGGCATGATTGTTGCAGCTAAAGCTGTGAAAAGCAAACATTTGGATTAACAGTGCTTCAATATGCAGAGAAAGAGTCCACATTAACAACAATACATTCTTCCTAAGATTTGAACCAGGTTATGTAGACAAACAGTGCAATTAGTGCAACCAATGACAATAGTGAGGGGTGTTTCATAATGATTAAGTTAATTAAAATGAATTAGTTAAACTGTTAAAAAATATTATATGGCATATTAAATATATTACACTATTGCTATTATATAGAAACATAATGGAATATTGTACATCATATTAGCATCAACATACATTATTGTTTCATTCAATTTCACATAATTTCATGTTTGTTACATGTAATCTTTTGGTTCAACCTTAATGTATAATGAGCATCATCAACAGGGGGAACATGTTAGTTGTACGCTAATAATCTGTAGAAATAATATATCAATTTATAAGACTTGTTCATAAAGGAAAAATATGTTCATAAGAAGGGCCTGAGATCAAAGTCAATATTCAGGCAACTAGGGGTCAATGTTTTCAGATAGGATATCCAGTAAGCCTCCCTTTGTAGTAGTAGGATCTCGATGTTACCTCCTCTCCTTGGTTGAGCCACATGCTCAATGCCTGTGTATTTGAGGGAGGGGATTGGATGGTTAGCTTTAACAAAGTGAGCTGCTACTGGATAATCAATGTTCTTACACCTGATTGAGCTGCGGTGTTCAGCTATGCATTGCTTTAATTGTCTTTTCGTTTGTCTTACGTGGGCTTTTCCACATGAACAGGTGATGAGATTACTCCCTTGGTCTTGCATGAGATGATACCCCTAACAGGGATCTTTCAACCTGTATATGAGTGTCTGAAGAAAGATGTTTTTATAGTGCTACTACACTGTGCGCATGAGCCACATTTGTAGTTCCCATTTGGGCATTAACACTCCTGCAACCTCAGCAAACACACTGGACCCCAACACACACATATAGTACAAACAATTACATGTTGAAGTCAGAAGTTTATACACCTTAGCCAAATATATTTAAACAATTGCTGACATTTAATCAGAGTAAAAATTCCTTGTCTTGGGTCAGTTAGGATCACCACTTTATTTTCAGAATGTGAAATGTCAGAATAGTAGAGAGAGTAGAGAGAATTAGTAGAGAGAATTATTTATTTCAGCTTTTATTTCTTTCATCACATTCCCGGTGGGTCAGAAGTGGCCACTCAATTAACATTTGGTAGCATTCCCTTTAAATAGTTTAACTTGTGTCAAACGTTTTGGGTAGCCTTCCACAAGCTTCCCACAATAAGTTCAGTGAATTTTGGCCCATTCCTCCTGACAGAGCTGGTGTAACTGAGTCAGGTTTGTAGGCCTCCCTGCTCGCACACGCTTTTTCAGTTCTGCCCACACATTTTCTATAGGATTTAGGTCAGGGGTTTGTGATGGCCACTCCAATACCTTGACTTTGTTGTCCTTAAGTCTTTTTACCACAACTTTGGAAGTATGCTTGCGGTCATTGTCCATTTGGAGGACCCATTTGCAACCAAGCTTTAACTTCCTGACTGATGTCTTGAGATGTTGCTTCAATATATCCGCATAATTTTCCAACCTCATGATGCCATCTATTTTGTGACGTGCACCAGACCCTCCTGCAGCAAAGCACCCCCACAACATGATGCTGCCACACCCGTGTTTCATGGTTGGGATGGTGTTTTTCGGCTTGCAAGCCTCCCCCCTTTTCCTCCAAACATAACGATGGTCATTATGGCCAAACAGTTCTATTTTTGTTTCATCAGACCAGAGGACATTTCTCCAAAAAGTACAATCGTTATCCCCATGTGCAGTTGCAAACCGTAGTGTGGCTTTTTTATGGCGGTTTTAGAGCAGTGGCTTCTTCCTTGCTGAGCGGCCTTTCAGGTTATGTCGATATAGGACTTGTTTTACTGTGATATAGATACTTTTGTACCGGTTTCCTCCAGCATCTTCACAAGGTCGTTTGCTGCTGTTCTAGGATTGATTTACAATTTTCGCACCAAAGTTCGTTAATCTCTAGGAGATAGAACGCGTCTCCTTCCTGAGCGGTATGACGGCTATGACGGATGCTCCCAAGGATGACCCAGACTTGTGGAGGTCTACAATTGTTTTTCTGAGGTCTTGGCTGATTTCTTTTGATTTCCAATGATGTAAAGCAAAGAGGCACTGAGTTTGAGCGTAGGCCTTGAAATACATTCACAGGTACACCTCCAATTGACTCAAATGATGTCAATTAGCCTATCAGAAGCTTCTAAAGCAATGACATAATTTTGGGGAATTCTCCAAGCTGTTTAAAGACACACTCAACTTAGTGTATGTAAACTTCTGACCCACTGGAATTGTGATACAGTGAATTAAATGTGAAATAATCTGTCTGTAAACAATTGCTGGAAAAATTACTTGTGTCATGCACAAAGTAGATGTCCTAATCGACTTGCCAAAACTATAGTTTGATTAAAAAGAAATTTGTGGAGTGGTTGAATAACGAGTTTTGATGACTCCAACCTAAGTATATGTAAACTTCCGACTTCAACTGTATGTCCACACACACATAACACACGCACACACGCACACATGCATACTGACTACACACACACACTTTCACACTCATCACATGCGCTGCTACTACTGTCTATGATCTATTCTGTTGCCTAGTGACTTTACCCCTTTTTAAAATGGTTTTTATTTAATGTTTATTTAACCCCTACATGTGTGTACATAGCTACCTCAATTACCTTGAACCCTGCACACTGTCTCAGTACTCCTTGTATACTGTATAGCCACGCTATTTTACTTGTTATTGTTATTCACTGTGTATTTATTCCTTGTGTCACTGTTTCTGTTATTACACTGAACAGCTGAAGGTCCCATGTTTCATATTCAACCTAATATTAGGTAGGTGTACCACTGTTTGGTGTACTCAGTGTATTATTCATGTCCAGATAGATTTGGGTGAATTTGCTGGACTAAAAATATATACTGATCAAAAATATAAACGAAACATGTAAAGTGTTGGTCCCATGTTTCATAAGTTGAAATAAAAGATCACAGACATTTGCCATAAGCACAAAAAAGCTTATTTCTCTTAAAATGCTTAACAAATTTGTTTACATCCCTGTTAGTGAGCATTTCTCCTTTGCCTAGATAATCCATCCACCTGACAGGTGTGGCATATCAAGAAGCTGATTAAAGAATATGTGTGCACTTTGTGCTGGGGGCTGTAAAAGGCCACTCTAAAATGCAGTTTTGTCACACAACACAATGTCAAATATGTCTCAAGTTTTGAAGGAGCGTGCAGTTGGCATGTCTACTACAGGAATGTCCACTCAAGCTGTTGCCAGAAAATTGACTGTTCATTTCTCTACCATAAGTCGCCTCCAATGTCATTTTAGAGAATTTGGCAGTATGTCCAGCTGGCCTCACAACCGCAGACCATGTGTGACCACACCAACCCAGGACCTCCACATCCGGCTTCTTCACCTGCGGGATTGTCTGAGACCAGCCACCCGGACAGCTGATGAAACTGTGGGTTTGCACAACCAAAGAATTTCTGCACAAACTGTCAGAAACCATCTCGGGGAAGCTCATCTGCATGCTCATTGTCCTCACCAGGGTCTTGACCTGACTGCAGTTAGGTGTCGGAAAATGCTCACCTTCTATGGACACTGGCACGCTGGAGAAATGTGCTCTTAACAGATGAATCCCGGGGTTTCAACTACCGGGCCGATGACAGCGTGTATGGTGTCGTGTGGACGAGCGGTTTGCTGATGTCAAGGTTGTGAACAGAGTGCCCCATGGTGGCGGTGGAGTTATGGTATGAGCAGGCATAAGCTACGGACAACAAACACAATTGCATTTTATTGTGTCATTCATCCACCGCCATCACCTCATGTTTCAGCATGATAATGCACAGCCCCATGTCGCAAGGATCTGTACACAATTCCTGGCAGCTGAAAATGTTACAGTTCTTCCATGTCACCCATTGAGCATGTTTGGGATGCTCTGGAATGACGTGTACTACAGTGTGTTCCAGTTCCCGCCAACATCCAGCAACTTCGCACAGCTATTGAAGAGGATTGGGACAACATTCCACAAGCCACAATCAGCAGCCTGATCATTTCTATGCGAAGGAGATGCATGAGGAGAATAGTGGTCTGATCCACGTCCCTACCTTTTTTAAGGTATCTGTGACCAACAGATGCATATCTGTATTCCCAGTCTTGTGAAATCCATAGATTAGGGCTGATTTCCTTATATGAATTGTAACTGTTTTTATCTTTAACTCTGCATTGTTGGAAAAAGAGCCGTAAGTAAGCATTTCATTAGTCTACACCTGTTGTTTACGAAGCATGTGACAAATAAAATGCCATTACTCACTTGAAATAGAGTTGCAAGTCTGTTGCAATGATGGCAATGTCCAGGAGGTGGATGGCATGCTCGTTCTGTCTTCTGTTGAGGTTCTGGTAGATATTCAAGGACTGGTGGGAGGGAGGAGGAGTTAGACGAAAACGTCATGTGATCAACATGGAAGTAAAGAGTACCAATAAATAAATAATTGACATCAAAGATGCTACTGCAGTAGTTGAGATTCAAAAGCCTTACGTACCTCGTCTGCCAGAAGGAACTTGCTAAATTCTAGATGATGCCTCTCCAGGACAGACGAGCCGTGAAGCTTGGCTAGTGGGTTACCAGATCTGTCGATGAGGAGGGACCAGACCACTCACTGTACAGGGAGCTCATCATAAGCCATTCATTACACAAAGCTAATTCAAGTGCTTCTCTACATTTACAGTTGCAATGAGAGAGATAGTAAAAGAAGAGACCTAGAGATATATGAAGGGCTGGTTGTACCAACTCTCAGAGAGCAGAGATTCTCAGGAGTACTCACTTCACCTGGTAGAGGTTGTTTGTCCCCCTGTGGTCCATATCATGGAGAAAAGCAGATGTGATCATGGCCATCACCTCCAGATCTGTGTAGTACCTTTTCAGGTTCCCTGTCTTGACACAAAAAAACAGCAGTTTGACATTAAGAATTAGAGATGTCTTTTAATTGTGTCTTTCAGTTAAGTGTTTGGGCAAATACAAATTGTTGTCGCAGAGAATATTCCTGTGCAGCAGAAAATGCCAATTGTAGTATATTTGAGGTTTAAACAGGCTTCTAAAGTTCATAATACCCACTTTGAAATGTCAGACTTGATTTATCCTAACAAAAATCATATCAACCCATGTTGCTGCAGGATTATCTTCCTAATGTGAGAATCTAGTCAAATTAGGATATCTGTAAGAAAATATGCCTTTTTATTTTCTGTGAGACAAAATAAAGTACATTACTACTGAGGCTTAAGCACTCCTACCGTCAACAGTGTGAACATAGTCTGCCCAACATTGAAACCGTGGCGCCAGTTGTGATAGGTGATTTTCCTGTAGCCTTTGCTGATAGAGAACAGGAAACGCACCAGAACCTGTTGAAATAAATAAAGATGCCTGATGATTTTCATGGGATTTGGAAGTAGAGAATTAGAACATAAACAGATATTATGGGAGAGCAATAAATTAACTAATGACAAACAGCATACCTACATGTTCATATATACAGTATTTTCAGAGTATTTGCTCAAATTGACACTTCCCCAGCATTGAAAGTTGTTGCAGTACAGATCATGATTGTACAGTAACGTTACCTCCTGTGGAACCTGGAACTTCTTGACCACTCCGACCTCATAGTACATCTGGATCCCACACATCACCAGCTCCAGCTCTGTGCAGTCAAAGTCAGAGAACCCGAACTCGTAGATCTCAAACTTCTTGGGGCCGGGTAGCTCTTTTTTCTGTATTATAATGCATGATTATTATGGCATTATTAACAGCAAACCAAACATATGGCCATATGAATGTAGAGGTTTCAAATGCAGGCCTACTGTTCCAGTTAATCTGGAACCAGAGGATGACCAAACTGTTATTCTACAAATATAACGTGGTAATACCAGAATCTGCAGAAACTCATCCTCTTCACAGTCACAGGGCTCTCTGTTGAAATACTGCCTGGTTTTCTAACATACATGAAACAACAATGAGTGTCAAACATTAAAACAATAGTTCTCGTATAAAGGGGGTTAGATCTTTGGTGTGTACAATATCTTTGAGCAAGTCTTCACCAGGATTGTCTGTATTTCGTCATCACGGCACTTGACGTGGTAGAGAACCATGTCCTGGGCTATGTCTTTCCGGTTCTCCATCATTTTCATCCTGTCATTAGTGTCTGTGTTGAGGTGGGACCAGCCCAGGAAGTTAGTCATAGCCTGGGGAGACAGACAGAAACAATGTCATTCAGAGTAGGTTTATTCAGTAGCCAACATGGTAAAACTTGGTGAAGTCTTGAAAGTCCTGATGAAGACAAGTGGGGAAGGTGGGCAACAACACCTCCGCCACACTGGTCCTCAATACAGGGGCCCCATAGGGGAGCGTGCTCAGCACCCTCCTGTACTCCATGTTCACCCATGACTCCCTCCAAGTCAACAAAATGAAGGAGCTGATTGTGGACTACAGGAGACAGCAGAGCGAGCACACCCCCATCCACATCGACGGGGCATTAGTGCAGAGGGTCAAAAGCAAAAGTTCCTCAGCGTGAACAATACTGACAACTTGAAAGGGTCCCTTCACACAGACAACAAGGAGAAGATGGTGCGAAATCGCCTCTTTAACCTCAGGAGGTTGACAAAATTCGGCTTGGCCCCTAAGACCCTTACAAACTTCTACAGATGCACCACTGAGAGCATTGTCGGCCTGTACCACCTGCCTGGTATGGCAATTGCACTTCCCACAACCGCAGGGCTCTCCAGAGGGTGCTACAATCTGCCCAACACATCACTGCCTACCCTGCAGGATATCTACAGCACCCGGTGTCACAGGAACGCTAAGAATATCATCAAGGACCTCAGCCACCCAAGCCACGGCTTGTTCACCCCGCTACCATCTAGAAGGCAGAGACAGTACAGGTGCAACAAAGCTGAGACTGAGAAACAGCTTCTATCTCCAGGCCATGCAAATAATACAAATAAAATATCAATTATTGGAATTCACTCTGCCCTAAACTTTAATCAATGTTCTAGCCGGCTACCACCCAGTACTCTACCTTTAACCTTTGAGACTGCTGTCCAATTTACACTGAGAACTTTATTAATGTTTACATACTGTTTTACCCATTTTACCCATATATATATATATATACGCTACCGTTCAAAAGTTTGGGGTCACTTAGAAATGTCCTTGTTTTTGAAAGAAAAGCACATTTTTTTGTCCTTCAAAATAACATCAAATTGATCATAAATACAGTGTAGACATTGGATGGAATGTCTACATAGTCGTGCAGAGGCCCATTATCAGCAACCATCACTCCTGTGTTCCAATGGCACGTTATGTTAGCTAATCCAACTTTAGCATTTTAAAAGGGTAATTGATCATTAGAAAACCCTTTTGCAATTATATTAGCACAGCTGAAAAAATGTTGTTCTGATTAAAGAAGCAATAAAACTGTCCTAGACTGGTTGAGTATCTGGAGCATCAGCATTTGTGGGTTTGATTACAGGCTCAAAATAGCCAGAAACAAAGGCTTTTCTTCTGTAACTCGTCAGTCTATTCTTGTTCTGAGAAATGAAGGCTATTCCATGCGAGAAATTGCGTAAACTGTCTCTAACCGGAATAGAAAGAGGAGTGGGAGGCCCCGGTACACAACTGAGCAAGAGCACAAGTACATTAGTGTCTAGTTTGAGAAACAGTTGCCTCACAAGTCCTCAACTGGCAGCTTCATTAAATAGTACCCGCAAAACACCAGTCTCAACGTCAACAGTGAAGAGGCGACTCTGTGATTCTAACCTTCCAGGCAGAGTTCCTCTGTCCAGTGTCTGTGTTCTTTTGCCCATCTTAATCTTTTCTTTTTATTGGACAGTCTGAGATATGGCTTTTTCTTTGGAACTCTGCTTAGATGGCCAGCATCCCGGAGTCGCCTCTTCACTGTTGACGTTGAGACCGGTGTTTCATCAAGGATCTCTCCGTACTTGCTCCGTTCATCTTTGCCTCGATCCTGACTAGTCTCCCTGTCCCTGCTGCTGAAAAAATCCCCACAGCATGATGCTGCCACCACCACCATGCTTCACTGTAGGGATGGTGCCAGGTTTCCTCCAGATGTGGCGCTTGACATTCAGGCCAAAGAGTTCAATATTGGTTTCATCAGACCGGACAATCTTGTTTCTCATGGTCTGAGAGTCTTTAGGTGCCTTTTGGCAAACTCCAAGCAGGCTGTCATGTGCCTTTTACTGAAGAGTGGCTTCTGTCTGGCCACTCTACCATAAAGGCCTGATTGGTGGAGTGCTGCAGAGATGGTTGTCCTTTTGGAAGGTCCTCCCATCTCCACAAAGGAATTCTAGAGCTCTGTCAAAGTGACCATCGGGTTCTTGGTCAGCTCCCTGACCAAATCCATTCTCCCTCGATTGGTCAGTTTGGCGGCCAGCTCTAGGAAGAGTCTTGGTGGTTCCAAAGTTCTTCCATTTAAGAATGATGGAGCCCTGGTCTAAGGCACTGCATCGCAATGCTAGCTGTGCCACTAGAGATTCTGAGGTCAATTCCAAGCTCTGTCACAGCCGGCCGCGGCCGGGAGACCCATGGGGTGGCGCACAATTGGCCCAGCGTTGTCCGGGTTACGGGAGGGTTTGGCTGGCAGGGATGTCCTTGTCCCATCGCTCCTGACTCCTGTGGCAGGCTGGGCGCAGTGCACGCTGACATTTTAGAAAAAGCTGTTGTACAGCAACTCACTGCCTTCCTGAAGACAAACAATGTATGCGAACCGCTTCCGTCTGGTTTTAGACCCCATCATAGCACTGAGACTGCACTTGTGAAGGTAGTAAATGACCTTTTAATGGCGTCAGACCGAGGCTCTGCATCTGTCCTCGTGCTACTAGATCTTAGTGCTGATTTCAATACATCTAACACACCACATTCTTTTGGAGAGATTGGAAACCCAAATTGGTCTACACGGACAAGGCTTCGATTTAGGACCACTATTGTTTTATTTCATCCATTTTTTTTAATAACAAAATAATGAAAAAGTTAAGGGGACTAAATACTTTCCGAAGTAAATATATATATTTATATATCTATATTCTGGTCTCTGACATTGCTCATTCTAATATCTCTTCATTAAAATATATTTATGGATTAGATGTGTATTGTTATTCTTTTTATTGCTAGGTATTACTGAACTGTTGGAGCTAGAAACACAAGCCTTTTGCTGCACCTGCGATAACATCTGCAAATCTGTGTACGCGATCAATAAACTTTGATTTAATTTTATTTAAAACATTGGGAGAGACAGTCACAATATCATTTTGAGTAAGTTCACTAAAGTCAATGTGGTCTACACAAAGCAGGAGCAGAAGAAGGCTTTCTCGAGTCACTTTACTTGACCACTTCTCTGTGAAGACAGAAGGAGTTAAGAAATCAACTGAGTGCTGTAGTATAGTAAAGTACCTCCATTAGCTCCTCATCCTGCTGGTCGAATGGCTTCCCATCTTTCCTGTTGTAGAATGTAGCCACGCCCACAATCTCTTCCATCATGTTGACAATTGGCATGGACAGCACATTCTTTATGGTCCAACCACTGTCATCCAAGGGCTCTGACTGCATCATGGGAAGACACAAAGTAAATGCTCAACAGGAATTAGGCAAGTTGCTCAACTTTTTGCCAAAACTACATATAAGGATACCTGATTATATAATTAAGCAAAATGTACCTGAAACTTGAACATCTCCTCTGTTGTGGGATTCATGATGTTACATATCTAGATATTAATAATAAACAGTACAGCATCAATAACACATGCAAATCGTGGCAATTTGAATGTTCTCCCATTTTAAATATATTCCAAATTCTGAAAGCATTTCAAACACTACTGGAATGCTAGTTAAAAGGGAACTTACAAGACCAGTTTCGGCCACATATGTGGGCAATCCAGTACACAACACCCAGTGTTCTAGAGTGGGAGTCCTGTTGACAGGAGACAGTCAGACAACACACATTGATTATCCCTCTATACAGTGTCATACAGGGTTGTAACTACTTCAACTATACACAAATGTTCAGAGAAAGGTGAGAGAAACATACGCGATAACTTTGATATCCTCTTTTCCATGCAAAATATAATCAATGACTTTGTAGAATATGACTTCCTGCAATCACAGATAACCCCCCAAAAAATCACAAATGAGAATTTGCAGAACAAAGACAAAACGGTAAAGAGCTGTTCACGTGGTAATAAGTAGATAGATATGAACACTTACTCTGCCATCCGGAGTAACAGGTCCAGCGTAGGGGGGCTGATCTCCCATCAACACTGGCCAGATGTCAAAGAACTCCTATAGCAACAAAGCAATGACACAGATGGATTGTCACACACAGCATATTCATAATATACTGTATAGTGCCATATGAGATATGTCATGTAGGCTACAGTATTACCAGAGGACCCATAATAACTTCTTTATGATGACTAAATGTCTTGGTCATTCTTGAATTGCGGTGGCATTTACGTCCCTCACCTTTGCAACCATGAAAAAACACTTCAACATGACAAATAGTTACATATCATACGTATTTTTGTTTATATTTGACTGATTATCAATGATAAAACATAATGCAAGTACTTTATACTGCAAAACCTTATCATTTACATTTACATTTAAGTCATTTAGCAGACGCTCTTATCCAGAGCGACTTACAAATTGGTGCATTATGTTTGTGCATTAAAGTACTTGGGGCAAGCAAATGGACTGGTCCCAGTTGTGATGAGCAGAGTTGTAGTGACATGTTTTGGGATTTGGAGATATCTATCTATTATTTTTAATGCAAGAAAGTAATCAAAAGTATTCCATGTATTGTATAGACCAATAAAAACGAAGGCTATTAAAATACCTTTATTTTAAAATGTTTACAAATACAATATGTGTCCCTACGTTTTATTTCATTGGTGTTACTGCCTTGAAAATCACTCATTGCATTGAGCATTCCCTCCATTGGCAAACTGTTATCGGGGGAGGGGTCTATATTTAAGAAAATGATTTGCTTATCACTGTCACACCCTGGCCTTAGAGAGCTTTTTATGTCTCTATTTTGGTTTGGTCAGGGTGTGATTTGGGGTGGGCATTCTATGTTCTTTTTCTATGTTTTGTATTTCTTTGTTTTGGCCAGGTATGGTTCTCAATCAGGGACAGCTGACTATCGTAGGTAGCTTTTTTCCTCCTATGCATTGTGGGTAGTAGTTTTCTGTTTAGTGTTCTTCACATGACAGGACCGTTTCGGTTTCGTGTATTCTCTTTGTTATTTTTGTTTAAGTGTTCAGGTTCAATAAAAGTCATGAACACTCACCACGCTGCGCTTTGGTCCGATTCCTCCTCATCCGACGACAACACCTGTTACAATCACACCCTTTTAGTATGTCATAAGGCTTGAGGATTCCATTGAACATTTGGTGTGTCTAAATCAAAAGTGTAATTGGTGTTACTCAATTTAAATGCAGGGAAATTACGTTGTGCGCAACATGATTAATTATATCACTTTAATAAATGATTTTTAAGGGGTTATTGACCTTCGATTTGAGCATCTGGGACCATTTAAGTAAATCTTAATTTATTTAAAGTGTCATTGTGTTACCGTCAACGGTGTTGCTACTCCTACTGGTGGCAGAATGTTATCATAATGATACAAATGATACAAATTAAAGTAATTCAACTGCCATATTAGTTGATTTAGAATAGGAAGATGTGCCCAAATACATTTAAACAAAACACATTTTAGACAAATGAAGTCATTTTTTTCCAAAATGCCATGCCGAAATGTCACCGCAATTGAAGAATGACCCGGATACATGCAGACAGAGCATCACCTTCTCCTTTGTCATATCCAGTAGGCCCACAGAGTACCTGTCACAGTTCAGGTATGCCCGCACTGTATACAGGGCTTTATGGAACTGTCTCTCAATGTCTGTCAGCTCCTCAAACACCTTGTTGGCGGACCACAACAGGACCTTTACCCGACAGAAATGAACAACCACAAAGGATTAGTTAAAAATCAGTTGGTTGCTATATCCATAAATGTGTGAAAGCTAAATAAGAGCCTTTTTTTGTGTTTGCACCATATTGTCATTGACAACTATTCCTTCCTCTGAATATCAGTGCAGACAGCAGACTCACCTGTCCTTTTCGAGTCTCACAGTTGTACAGGTAGTTCAGCTGGTAAATCTTCAGGTTCAAAGAGGCTATTCTGAGATACTTCAGAAAAAGCTGGGAGACAGAAAATCTGAATTATTCTTAGAGTGAGTGACATACATTGATGTGTAATTAAGGTGGTAGAGGGAAGGCAAGAAGAATGAACGCATGTACTGTATGTGGAAACAGGTGTAAATGTGACCATCCTCTTCATAAAGGCAATACAGTTTGAACGCGTTCCTTGTTGGGCATGTTTGTGTTCTACAACAGCATTCAGTGTTTGTATGCTGCATATACTTTCAGTGAACAAACTTTGGGATTGGGGAAGGCCTCTTGATTACCTTTTTAGTAATTTAGCAGATGCTTTTATCCAGAGCAATTTACAGGAGCAATTAGAGTTAAGTGCCTTCACTTGAGCAACCTTTCGGTTACTGGCCCAACACTCTTAACCGCTAGGCTACCTGCCTCCCATCCCCAACTAATTCAGGCTCTAACGTCATGTAATTAATTTTTTAAAATTTTATTTCACCTTTATTTAACCAGGTAGGCCAGTTGAGAACAAGTTCTCATTTACAACCGCGACCTGGCCAAGATAAAGCAAAGCAGTGCGACACAAACAACAACACAGAGTTACACATGGAATAAACAAACGTACAGTCAGTGACACAATATTTAAAAAATCTATATACAGTGTGTGCAAATGAGGTAAGATTAGGGAGGTAAGATAATAAGTAGGCCGTAGTGGTGAAGTTATTACAGTTTAGCAATTTAACACTGGAGTGTGCAGATACTGGGGTGCAAAGGAGCAAAAAATAATAATATATAAATAACAATATGGGGATGAGGTAGTTGGATGGGCTATTTACAGATGGGCTATGTACAGGTGTAGTGATCTGTGGGCTGCTCCCACTGCTGATGCTTAAAGTTAGTGAGGGAGATATGACTCTCCAGCTTCAGTGATTCTTGCAATTTGTTCCAATCATTGGCAGCAGAGAACTGGAAGGAAAGGCTGCCAAAGGACGATTAGGCTTTGGGGGTGACCAGTGAAATATACCTGCTGGAGCGTGTGCTACGGGTGGGTGCTGCTATGGTGACCAGTAATGACCTCATCATAGTATTTCCATTGTGACTGTGTGGGATTTCCCTGCTGACACATAGAGATGTGTGGATCATATTCTCAGAGACTCACTTAATCCTCAGTACTCACATCCTCATCCTCAGTGGTGAAGTGGGGTCCAGTGGTCTTGTTCAGGGCCATGATCACAGCCACCACATCCTCTCCGTTCATGATAGGCGAGGCTAATATGTTCCTGGTTTTGTACTCTGTCAGGTCATCAACAAACGAGCTGAAGTGACTGCTCTGTATGGCAGAAAACCAAACAAATCACTGACATCAGAGATCACACATGGATGTGTTAAGATGGGTCTATAAGTCAATACATAGGCTTGGTGTGGAGCCTTTTT
The DNA here is from genome assembly GCF_034236695.1 of Oncorhynchus nerka. Classification (NCBI taxonomy): domain Eukaryota; kingdom Metazoa; phylum Chordata; class Actinopteri; order Salmoniformes; family Salmonidae; genus Oncorhynchus; species Oncorhynchus nerka. The sequence continues at coordinate 84,222,543 of NC_088417.1, forward strand.
CAGTTTACATATCATTATAGACCACAGATTAATACATGTTAACCTCTGGCAAATTCAAGATAAAAGACCATGTATAAAAGGGATATATGTAGCTATTCTGTTAAGAAATACACTTCAATATCAAGAGTGAATGTAAATTTGGGCAATGTGAAATATAAATTTATAAATGTATAAATAGCTTCATGCTGACCCCAATGTAAACGCCCCAAAACAGGTGCCATAATCCCAGATACAGCAGGGGGTAATGGGATATATAATAACTGGATTATGTCTGTCGAGAGGATTTATATTGTCTCCAGATATACATTTAGAAGCTCCCCACAGAACAGTATAGTTGCCGTACTACTTTATGTGGCACTATGTTTTAACAAGAATGTGAAAACTATGTGTATGTTAAAATAGTCACGGAATAAATAACTATTCACTTGTTTGTCTGGCTGAATATGAACTTGATGCATCTATCTATGTTGTATGTGTTATTTGTGGCAGTAGGTACAGCTAAAATATATTATCATGTGGGAGTGTGTGACAAGGCCCCTGAAAAAGGTTATTGACACAATCACACTGAAGCCACTGGCTTCTAGACTCTGGGACACTGTCTGTCTGTAGTCATCACTACCACAACATTTATGTCCTAACCTCTGGGACACTGTCTGTCCCCATCACTACCGCTGGCTCCTATTCTCTAGGATATTGTCTGTCTGTCCCAATCACTACCACAACGTTTATGTCCTAACCTCTGGGACACTGTCTGTCTGTCCCCATCACTACCACAACGTTTATGTCCTAACCTCTGGGACACTGTCTGTCTGTCCCAATCACTACCACAACGTTTATGTCCTAACCTCTGGGACACTGTCTGTCTGTCCCAATCACTACCACAACGTTTATGTCCTAACCTCTGGGACACTGTCTGTCTGTCCCACTACGTTTATGTCAACCTCTGGGACACTGTTTCTGTCCCAACCACTACCACAACGTTTATGTCCTAACCTCTGGGAAACTGTCTGTCTGTCCCAACCACTACCACAACGTTTATGTCCTAACCTCTGGGACACTGTCTGTCTGTCCCAACCACTACCACAACGTTTATGTCCTAACCTCTGGGACACTGTCTGTCTGTCCCAACCACTCTGTCCCTCTGGGACACTGTCACTATCACTACCACAACATTTATGTCCTAACCTCTAGGACACTGTCTGTCTGGCCCAATCACTACCACAACGTTTATGTCCTAACCTCTGGGACACTGACTTTCTGTCCCAACCACTACCACAACGTTTATGTCCTAACCTCTAGGACACTGTCTGTCTGGCCCAATCACTACCACAATGTTTATGTCCTAACCTCTGGGACACTGTCTGTCTGTCCCAATCACTACCACAACGTTTATGTCCTAACCTCTGGGACACTGTCTGTCTGTCCCAATCACTACCACAACGTTTATGTCCTAACCTCTGGGACACTGTCTGTCTGTCCCAATCACTACCACAACGTTTATGTCCTAACCTCTGGGACACTGTCTGTCTGTCCCAATCACTACCACAGCATACGTTTATGTTTAATTTCAACAATCTTACCTCATTGGCATCTTTCAAATTGATGTGTTTCTTGGTCTGGGCCACATTTCCCACCACCCCAAGGTCCAGGGGGAAGACTATCTCGTGGTCAGGGTGAACCACACAGTCATCCAGCTCAGACTCTGTGGTGATGTTGAAAAGACGCGTGGCTAGCTCCGCGATGCCGTTCCTCTCCCGGTACATGAACAGGCTGCAGCGGTCAGCTTGGATCAGGGCGACGATCCTCTTCAGGATCTTGAACACCACTTTCTCCATGTTCACATTCTCCTGCATTTCTTTGATCAGGTCGAAAAGGATCTGGCCTTCCTCTATCTGGCTCAGCTCCTGTAACATCCCAAAATCCACATTTGACTCCGGGATCCCCGCCATCACAGAGAGGGCCCCTGGTGTGAGCTTCTTGTTGAAGTAGCCCTGGGCGAAAGCCGGGTTTCCATCCAGGAACTTTTCAACATCTTCCTTTGTCGCACTCATCTTGGGTTAGGGATGTACTGGTTCTACCCCAGTTATTCAAACCAACGCTCCCTAAAAATACTACAAAACCAATTATCTATTGATTACTGGCAAATAAAAAAGTAGACACATTCACTCCATGTTATCCCAAAACATCCTGAATAAAGAGGGCAGGCAGGTTAGGCACATTAGTTAGGTCCTGCTGTGAACAGAGGATACACCTGCAATGACAGGGGAGTGAGGGCTGAGTCCAATCCCACTGTCATCAGCAAGCTTTTCTCTTAATAGTGTTGAAGGTGAACCAGGATCTGCTCATGTAAAACTGATCAGGTGATCACTATGAAGGAGGCCATCCCAGTCCAGTCCTATCATTGAGATGTATGGGGGTCTATGAGATAATAAGACAAGCCTGATGATAAAATGGCAATAATCTTTCCACCCCGGCTATATTAAGGTTCCTTAACCATCTTATACAAAAGGTCAGCTGGATAATCTCCACATGAATAGATTCATACTACCAGATCTGCTACCTGTGAGTGAGACGAGGCTGGCGAGGGAGGTGTGTCATACTCATATGTTTCGTTCATATGAACCTGCGCGTGTCTGTCCTCGTTTATGAGGGTATATGCTTACGGGCATTTGCTTATGAGTGTGTATAAAATAATTTGGTCTGTAATCTTTGTTACTCAGTATTATGTTGGATATAACTACTATTATTTTATAATAAATATAAAATTGATTCAACAGTTCTTTAATCACAATTACAGTATAAACCTCTGAAACTAATGGGGTCAGTCATTACATACTGTATGCATGCAGCAAGGGGAACTGACAGACTTGACAGCAGAGGAACTGTTGATCCCAAGGCATTATATTCATCTGAGATACTCTCTACAGATGGAGATGAGGGATTTAACACATGTACACATCCAAGGATACTAGATGTAATATTAATCCAACCATTGCAGGCCTCTACATTACCTGTTCGTCACCAATGAACTGTTGCCCCTTTGTTGTCCCTGGTGCATGGGCCACATTTGAACCTAGAGATACAGTGTTACAACACAAGATGGCAGCCGGCTCATACTAAGGACCAAGCTAATTGTGCTTGTACTGTTAATCATTGCTACTGAGGCTGACCATGCCATTAAGATTCAAGCCATCAAAATAATTGTATTCAAGAGATTTTGTTTAACCAGTACATATTAGAACTGTTGCTTGTTTGTCATACTCCTTCTGTTATCTATTGGCACTATAATTCTTCAATGTCAGTTCAATTAATTTGATATGCCAGATATAGTCAGCAAATGTATGCTCCCTCTCAGCCTCTATCCCAAAGGTTGAATGAATAAAAAGCAACAACACGCCTAGACATACTTTCCACTGGTCTAAATGATTACAGTAACCTGGTAACCAAAATACCAACATTGAACGCCTGTACAGAAAAAGCTGTGCGTTGTCTAATGCAGTACAATATCATATGATATTGTCAATAGACATCCATGTGCCAGCAATCTTCCCTGAGGTCTAAGATCAAGTGTGGTGTTACAAGCATAAGTTTTGTACAGGCATCAGCTTGGAGTTTGCAAGCACAGTACGTGGCTTTTCAAAGAACTACAGAACAGCTAAAGAACTACAGAACAACTAAACACCTGTATAACATCTAAATAACTACCAAACTACAGACCAACTAAAGAACTACAGAACAACTAAATAACTACAGAACAACTAAAGAACTACAGAACAACTAAACAACTGTATAACATCTAAAGAACTACCAAACTACAGACCAACTAAAGAACTACAGAACAACTAACAAACTACAGAACAACTAAAGAACTGTATACCAACTAAAGAACTACAGAACAACTAAAGAACTACAGAAGAGCTAAAGAACTACAGAACAACTAAACACCTGTATAACATCTAAAGAACTACCAAACTACAGACCAACTAAAGAACTACAGAACAACTAAATAACTACAGAACAACTAAAGAACTGCATACCAACTAAAGAACTACAGAACAACTAAAGAACTACAGAAGAGCTAAAGAACTACAGAACAACTAAACACCTGTATAACATCTAAAGAACTACCAAACTACAGACCAACTAAAGAACTACAGAACAACTAAACAACTACAGAACAACTAAAGAACTGCATAACTACTAAAGAACTACAGAACAACGAAAGAACTACATAACAACTAAAGAACTACTAATGCCCAAAGAGCTATCCCAGAAATAGACAACAACACTGGGTGTAATGCCTCAAAGTAGTGTTGAGAAAGATTACAGTACACAATGCTCTAACTACTGGAAGTGCCTTTAGTTAAATTAATGAAGATTGAATGAAGAGTGGTGGTGCCACTCCTCCGCAGAGCCCATTAGCCAATCATTCATGCCCTTTGCCATCATCCTCTGTGTCCACTCCTCAGAACAAAATGTCCCCAGAGAACTCCAGACAGCTCCTGGCAGGAGGCTCCAGGTACTGGGATTACACTCTTATACTGGTAACAGGTGGACAGTGGTGGGAAAAGTACCTAATTGTAATACTTGAGAAAAAGTAAAGATACCTTCAAAGAAAATGACTCAAGTAAAAGTGAAAGTCACCCAGTAAAAGTCTAAAAGTATTTGGTTTTAAATGTATTTAAGTATCAAAAGTAAAAGTATGAATAATTTCACATTCCTTATATTAAGAAAACCAGACGGCACTATTTTCATAATTTTTACAGATAGCGAGGGGCACACTCCAACAAAGTGTTTGTGTCTAGTGAGTCCGCCAGATCAGAGTCAATAGGGATGACCAGGGTTGTTCTCCGGGGAAATATATGGAGTGAAAAGTACATGATTTTCTTTAGGAATGTAGTGAAGTAAAAGGAAGTTGTCAAAAATAGTAAAGTATAGCTACTCCAGAAAACGACTTAAGTAGTACTTTATGGTATTTTTACTGAAGTACTTTACACCAGTGCAGGTGGATGAGAAAAGCCTCAGCAGAAAATAGACTCCATTGACACAGTACATGCTTGTGGTAAAAATAGGCCTGTCATGTAAAAAAAAAGGTCTTCTTAAATAACTATGACTTTCTTTTCTCTCCAAAACTCTTGAACGTGCCGTCCTTGGCCAGCTCTCCCGCTATCTCTCTCAGAATGACCTTCTTGATCCAAATCAGTCAGGTTTCAAGACTAGTCATTCAACTGAGACTGCTCTTCTCTGTATCACGGAGGCGCTCCGCACTGCTAAAGCTAACTCTCTCTCCTCTGCTCTCATCCTTCTAGACCTATCGGCTGCCTTCGATACTGTGAACCATCAGATCCTCCTCTCCACCCTCTCCGAGTTGGGCATCTCCGGCGCGGCCCACGCTTGGATTGCGTCCTACCTGACAGGTCGCTCCTACCAGGTGGCGTGGCGAGAATCCGTCTCCACACCACGTGCTCTCACCACTGGTGTCCCCCAGGGCTCTGTTCTAGGCCCTCTCCTATTCTCGCTATACACCAAGTCACTTGGCTCTGTCATAACCTCACATGGTCTCTCCTATCATTGCTATGCAGACGACACACAATTAATCTTCTCCTTTCCCCCTTCTGATGACCAGGTGGCGAATCGCATCTCTGCATGTCTGGCAGACATATCCGTGTGGATGACGGATCACCACCTCAAGCTGAACCTCGGCAAGACGGAACTGCTCTTCCTCCCGGGGAAAGGACTGCCCGTTCCATGATCTCGCCATCACGGTTGACAACTCCATTGTGTCCTCCTCCCAGAGCGCTAAGAACCTTGGCGTGATCCTGGACAACACCCTGTCGTTCTCAACTAACATCAAGGCGGTGGCCCGTTCCTGTAGGTTCATGCTCTACAACATCCGCAGAGTACGACCCTGCCTCACACAGGAAGCGGCGCAGGTCCTAATCCAGGCACTTGTCATCTCCCGTCTGGATTACTGCAACTCGCTGTTGGCTGGGCTCCCTGCCTGTGCCATTAAACCCCTACAACTCATCCAGAACGCCGCAGCCCGTCTGGTGTTCAACCTTCCCAAGTTCTCTCACGTCACCCCGCTCCTCCGCTCCCTCCACTGGCTTCCAGTTGAAGCTCGCATCCGCTACAAGACCATGGTGCTTGCCTACGGAGCTGTGAGGGAAACGGCACCTCAGTACCTCCAGGCTCTGATCAGGCCCTACACCCAAACAAGGGCACTGCGTTCATCCACCTCTGGCCTGCTCGCCTCCCTACCACTGAGGAAGTACAGTTCCCGCTCAGCCCAGTCAAAACTGTTCGCTGCTCTGGCCCCCAATGGTGGAACAAACTCCCTCACGACGCCAGGACAGCGGAGTCAATCACCACCCCTGAAACCCCACCTCTTTAAGGAATACCTAGGATAGGATAAAGTAATCCCTCTCACCCCCTCCCCCTGAAAAGATTTAGATGCACTACTGTTCCACTGGAGGTCATAAGGTGAATGCACCAATTTGTAAGTCGCTCTGGATAAGAGCGTCTGCTAAATGACTTAAATGTAAATGTAATGCAACTATACTAAGATCCTGGTGAGATCATCTCACATGGCACTTGTTACACAATATTATTAAAGTCACCTGATCAGGGTGAGTCTCCCCAGATGAAGAGTGGGCGGCTAGTGGTTAGAGCGTTGGACTAGTGACCGGAAGGTTGCAAGTTCAAACCCCCGAGCTGACAAGGTACAAATCTGTCGTTCTGCCCCTGAACAGGCAGTTAACCCACTGTTCCCAGGCCGTCATTGAAATTAAGAATTTGTTCTTAACTGACTTGCCTGGTTAAATAAAGGTAAAATAAAAAAAAGAGAGCAATCTAGGACATTTCAGCCTCACCCTGCAGGCTCAAAATGGAAATTGTGTGTGTGTGTGTGTGTGTGTGTGTGTGTGTGTGTGTGTGTGTGCGTTCATGTGTGTGTGTGCGTTCATGTGTGTGTGTGCGTTCATGTGTATGTGACACAACAGAAGCGTTTGTATTTATTGTATCATGTTGTTTCCAGCTCAGTTCATACACTGAGTCTCCATACAACACAAGTGTTACGTTACAAACATAACCTTAAAGCCATGCCAGTTATGTACATCACATATACATGGATCAGAGTCAAACGAAGTCTATCTTTGTCCCCGGGCTAATTGCTACCAGATAGCAATAGCTTGACAGAGAGATTCAGCTGTTGGATGAGACTACAATATTGAGACTTTTAGCCAGCTGGCTGTTTTATCATACTTCAGGATCTCCAAACTAGTGTCAAGGTCTACAACTGAGCAGTGCTGCTGGCAGTGGGTGATTTTTTAATATTTTTTATATATACATTCTGTCACATAAAGAGCACATCTCAAGAAGTTAAATAAAATACATTTAAGTGCCTGTTAAGTGCCAAATAAAGTTACAGGGTTGACAATTTCCTTTTCAATTAGCCATAAATCCCATTGTGACAGCAGGAATGGAAGCCTCACAAAATAAAATGCTTTTTTTCCCTTCTTTTTTTGCCTGTCTTTTTATGGGTAACAGGCTTGACTTGTTATGCTCAACCCGGTCAGTTTTTCACCACAAATCACCAGAAAATTGCCAAAAAGCATAGAACCAGCTCACATGCTTTAAACTATGATTTGACTACTAGATGTTCAATGATTCTTTTGAATAATAATAAAAAAAGGAATATGGTTTTAACATTTTAAAATGAGAGTAATCCCGCGTGGCTCAGTTGGTAGAGCATGGCACTTGCAATGCCAGGGTTCTGGGTTTGATTTCCACTGGGGACCAGAACAAAAATGTATGAGCTCATTACTGCAAGTTGCTCTGGATAAGAGTGTCTACTAATTGACTAAAATGTAAAAATGAGATTTAAGTTCACCTATCACACCCTTTGGCATTCCCAATAGGGGAACCCTTTTTGGTTCCAGATAAAAGCCTTTTGGTTCCATGTAGAACCATTTTGGGTTCTGTGTAGAACCCTCTGTGGATAGGATTCTACATGGAACCCAAAACAATTCTACTTGGGACAGCCGATAGCACCTTTTTTTCTAGAGTGCGGGGTTGACTTTAAAATGAAGGACATGTTGTTTTTTACTTCAAAATGAATCACTAATCACATGAAATAAATCATAATAATCTTCAGAAATAACTTTGTCAAAGCAACAAAACAACTAGGGCTTACAATCAGAGTGAAATCTTAAACCTGGGTTAGGTGGGTTAAAATCTTTCTGTAAGTCTCAGAAATGAACATGTCAATACGCTGAATTTTGGCACTGATTTATTGTATTCGCTGTTTGGTCTATATTAAAGAGAACTTAAATTAATATAACAGCTTTTAAAATTCTATTTGGTGCAAAATGTCTACTTAAAATATCAAGGATGATGCAAAATACACTTATTTTGTGGAACGACACTAGTATTCCATCAGCATAGTAATGATTTATGTGCTGGAACACAACAACTAATGCTCATTACTGCTGGCACTGTTTTCTCTAATCTTGCTGGTCCTCTGTGTTTGTAGAATACATTTTCCCATTGTAAGTATGTGTGTGTTTGTGTGTGTGTGTTTGTGTGTGTGTTTCTTCACAGTTACATAAAGCCCTAATTGTTTTTACGGGAGGCATGGGCGGGTTCAGAGGTGAAGCCAGATTATAGTCGGAATTTCACCAACCGGATTAACCCGCGATTTAATCACCTTATTTACTTACAAGAAGTGAAAATAATAATTAAGCTTGTCTGTGTTCCTGTATATAAAGGACCCCAAACACAAGAGACTCCACAACCTAACGGACAACCACAAAACAGAGATCACTGAGTTCTACTTGCTGCTCATCTTTACAAAGAAAGGTAAGGTCCAGCCACTTGGTAAAGAGGAGCCGTGGATATAATATAACTTGATTATCTTACTGAAAACGTAAATATTGTTCTTGAATACAGTATGAATTTATTTTGGAAGATATTAGTTAGCTAAGAATGAGTTGTGCTTTTGTATATATGTGCATGCAAAATATGTGATTGGACAGCTCATTTTTACCTCAGGACCCTATGAACATATAACAGAATGACCATCGTTCCTAAAAAAAATGTTTATGTAATTTTACTACAACTACTAGTGTGTTTACTAACTTCATTTGAGGGTCTCTCTCCTGATCTAGTGTCTATTTTGTCTAATGTGGTCAGTTCATCCCCATTGTCTCTCTCTCTCTCTCTCTCTCTCTCTCTCTCTCTCTCTCTCTCTTACTCTCTCTCTCTCTCTCTCTCTCTCTCTCTCTCTCTCTCTCTCTCTCTTACTCTCTCTCTCTCTCTCTCTCTGCTATGCAGCATGGGATCCTCAAAGCTGACTCTCCTCATGGTCCTGATGGCCTGCGTGGAACACACCTGGTCTGCCTCCTGCGTGGTCGACAGCTTCACAGTCAAGGAGGACTTTGAACCGAAGAGGGTGAGCTTTGCTACAGTACATACATTATGGGTCACATCCCTAGACAGACAAAAACAAGCAAATGATGTCAGTTCTAAACATGATTGGATAAACATGGCTGTACGAGAATGTTTAACGTAAATGAATATGAGATTATTACAATGATCTACTGATGAAGTCTTACGTCTCCATATATACATTTAGTGCTCTGGATTTCCACCCTCATCTCCATCACTGTCTACGGTATGTGTGAGCATTTCTCACCTTTCTGGTTTTGTTCTGTTTCTCTCTGTGGCAGTATGCAGGGAAGTGGTATGCCCTCCAGAAGAAGGACCCAGAGGGACTATTCCTCCAGGACAACATCTCCGCTGAGTACACCATCGATGATGACGGCACTATGACAGCCTCCTCCAAGGGACGTGTCACTCTCTTCGGGTGAGTAGGTCTATATCAACTTGGAAAAACTAGCATATAAAGCATAGAGTCTAAACTAATTTTCTAATTGTACAGAAGAATGTGGTTTGATATCCGAACATTAATCTAAACAATTTGTCTGTTAGACAACAAGATTTTGTGGACAGGAAATATAGACAACAGTTTACAGTGTGTGTTATGGATCGCAATAATGTTGCGTTTGTATTTGACCTCCGGTTCTGTTTTGCGAGAGCTAATATGAGTTTGAGTTTGTTCTGGATTGTGTGCTGATGAGTGTGTGTTGTTGTGATGACAGGTTCTGGGTTGTGTGTGCTGACATGGCTGCCCAGTACAGTGTGCCTAACCCCACCACCCCCGGCAAGATGTTTATGAACTACCAGGGGCTGGCCAGCTACCTGTCCAGTGGAGGTGACAACTACTGGGTGATTGACACCGACTATGACAACTATGCCATCACCTACGCCTGCCGTACACTGAAGGAGGATGGAAGCTGCGAGGATGGTTACTCCCTGATCTTCTCCCGTAACCCACGTGGCCTACCCCCAACCATCCAGCGCATTGTCCGTGGGAAACAGGAGGAGATCTGCATGGCTGGCCAGTTCGAGCCTGTCCTGCAGTCCGGTGAGTTGGACACAGCATGGAAAAAAAGGAGATCCCATCTGGATAATTGCAATGAGAGCATTTATCCAGAGCATCCTGATTAATGAATGAAAGATAAGCGGGAGCTTAGAGTTGTAGTTAAAATACAATAAAAAACTATTCACAACCTTAGGAAGATAACTTATTCATGCTCCCTAACCTAACTTGTTTTTCTCTTTCATCTACAGGAGCTTGCTAATTTGGTAGCACACCCTGTGCTCAATTCCTTAAACATGCTGGCATGAGAAGAGGCCTCCAGGGCCGATGGATGCATCCATAGCAGCGCTGTAGAAATGAATAGACCGTGTTGCGAGGCGGGAGGGAAGAAGCCCACCTCAGCCACCCATTGTCTCAAGGGAAGGGTTGCTCAATTAGGTTGGTGTGTTCTGTCAAGTCAAGTGCGTGTGTTAAAATGTATCTTCTTTTTTTTCAACAAATCTCTGAGTTGCATCCATGTTTGATCAAGACTGCATTTAAGCAAAAAGGCCTGAGTGTGTGTGGTATATGGCCAATATACCATGGCTAAGGGCTGTTCTAATACACGACGCAATGCGGAGTGCCTTGATACAGACCTTAGCCATGGTAAATGGCCATACATCACAAACCCCCGAGCAGCCTTTTTGCTATTATGAACTGGTTACCAATGTAATTAGAGCAGTAAAAATAAATGCTTTGTCATACCCTTGGTATCTGGTCTGATATGCTATGGCTTTCAGCCAATCAGCATTAAAGGCGCAAACCACCCAGTTTATAAAGAGCGATACCTGAGGTACATTTGAGACCAACACTGAGACAAAGCTCCACAACAAACCTCAAAGTTACCCTGAACAAAAATATAAACGCAACACTCAATTTCAAAGATTTTACTGAGTTCACAGTTAATCTATGTTTTTCACATCACTGGGAATACAGATATGCATCTTTTAGCCACAGATCCTTTAAAACAAAGATCAGACATTTTCAGCATTCAGGAATTGTGTACAAATCCTTGCGACATGGAGCCGCGCATTATCACTTTTAGTTTTTAGTTATTATATTTTTAGTCCAGCAAATTCAACCAAATCTATCTGGACATGAATACTACACTGAGTATACCAAACAGGGGCACACCTACCTACCCCCCCCCCTATTCGACAGCGCAAAACCTAGCAGTACTATTTATTTTCTCTGAGAGTGAGGTGGATACAGTTGAAGTAGGAAGTTTACATACACCTTAGCCAAGTACATTTAAATTCAGTTTTTCACAATTCCTGACATTTAATTCCAAGAAAAATTCCCTGTCTTAGGTCAGTTAGGATCACCACTTTATTTTCAGAATGTGAAACATCAGAATAATAGTAGAGAGAATGATTTATTTCAGATTTTATTTCTTTCATCACATTCCCAGTGGTTCAGAAGTTTACATACACTCAATTAGTATTTGGTAGCATTGCCTTTAAATTGTTTAACTTGGGTCAAACATTTCGGGTAGCCTTCCACAAGCTTCCCACAATAAGTTCAGTTAATATTGGCCCATTCCTCCTGACAGAGCTGGTGTAACTGAGTCAGGTCTGTAGGCCTCCTTGCTCGCACACGCTTTTTCAGTTCTGCCCACACATTTTCTATAGGATTGAGGTCAGGGCTTTGTGATGGCCACTGCAATACCTTGACTTTGTTGTCCTTAAGCCATTTTACCACAACTTTGGAAGTATGCTTGGGGTCATTGTCCATTTGGAGGACCCATTTACGACCAAGCTTTACCTTCCTGACTGATGTCTTGAGATGTTTCTTCAATATATCCACATCATTTTCCTACCTCAACAAACATTTGGCAAAACACAACACACAATTCTCTACCTTTGGCACAATCTTCACAACTAAAATCTATTGTGTGCAAATGAAAAGCAACACTGTTCAACAAGATAAGCTGAATTATCAATTGATCACTTTCTCTCTTCACATGTGCAAACAGTGATTGCATAAATGTTCACTTTGCAATCAGACCTTTGGTATGGATAAAAAGACCACAGGTGAGTACTCCTATGTTTGGCGAACAACGGAAGCAAACTTGACAGAGAGAGGTAGAGTTTGAGGTGGGAGTAGAGGTATTTTTTATTGAACTAATCAAGTCAGTTAAGAATAAATTATTATTTACAATGACGGCCTACCCTGGATGACGCTGGGCCAATTGTGCGCCACCCTTTCAGATTCCCAATCACGGCAGGATGTGATGCAGCCTGGATTCAAATCAGGTACTGCAGTGACACCTCTTGCACTGAGATGCAGTGTCTTAGACCACTGCGCCACTGGGGAGAGGTAGAGACAGAGGTGGACATAGAGGTGGAGGTGGAGATAGAGGTGGAGGTGGGGGTAGAGATGGAGGAGGAGGTAGAGATGGAGGTATTTGTATTTATTATGGATCATATCAAATGTATTTATAAAGCCCTTCTTACATCAGCTGATATTTCAAAGTACTGTACAGAAACCCAGCCTAAAACCCCAAACAGCAAGCAATGCAGGTGTGGAAGCACGGTGGCTAGGAAAAACTCCCTAGAAAGGGCTGAACCTAGGAAGAAACATAGAGAGTAACCAGGCTATGAGGGGTGGCCAGTCCTCTTCTAGCTGTGCCGGGTGGCCAAGATGTTCAAATGTTCAAAGATGACCAGCAGGGTCAAATAATAATAATCACAGTGGTTGTCGAGGGTGCAACAGCTCAGCACCTCAGGAGTAAATGTCAGTTGGCGTTTCATAGCCGATCATTCAGAGTATCTCTGCCACTCCTGCTGTCTCTAGAGAGTTGAAAACAGCAGGTCTGGGACAGGTAGCACATCCGGTGAAAAGGTCAGGGTTCCATAGCCGCAGGCAGAACAGTTGAAACTGGAGCAGCAGCACGGCCAGGTGGACTGGGGACAGCAAGGAGTCATCAGGCCAGTTAGTCCTGAGATATGGTCCTAAGGCTCAGGTCCTCCGAGAGAGAGAAAGAAAGAGAGAAAGAGAAAGAAAGAGAGAAAGAGAAAGAAAGAGAAAATTAAAAAGAGCATACTTAAATTCACACAGGACACCGGATTAGACAGGAGAAATACTCCAGATATAACAGACTGACCCTAGCCCCCCGACACAAACTACTGCAGCATAAATACTGGAGGCTAAGAAAGGAGGGGTCGGGAGACACTGTGGCCCCATCCGACGATACCCCCGGACAGGAACAAACAGGTAGGATATAACCCCACCCACTTTGCCAAAGCACAGCCCCACACCACTAGAGGGATTTCTTCAACCACAGGCCGAGTATAGCCCACAAAGATCTCCACCATGGCACAACCCAAGGGAGGGGTGCCAACCCAGACAGGAAGATCACGTCAGTGACTCAACCCACTCAAGTGACGCAACCCTCCTAGGGACGGCATGGAAGAGCATCAGTAAGCCAGTGACTCAGCCCCTGTAATAGGGTTAGAGGCAGAGAATCCCAGTGGAGAGAGGGGAACCGGCCAGGCAGAGACAGCAAGCATGGTTCGTTGCTCCAGTGCCTTTCCGTTCACACACTCCTGGGCCAGACTACACTTAATCATAGGACCTACTGAAGAGATGAGTCTTCAATGAAGACTTAAAGGTTGAGACCGAGTCTGCGTCTCTCACATGGGTAGGCAGACCATTCCATAAAAATGGAGCTCTATAGGAGAAAGCCCTGCCTCCAGCTGTTTGCTTAGAAATTCTAGGGGTAGTTAGGAGGCCTGCGTCTTGTGACCGTAGCGTACGTGTAGGTATGTACGGCAGGACCAAATCAGAAAGATAGGTAGGAGCACGCCCATGTAATGCTTTGTAGGTTAGCAGTAAAACCTTGAAATCAGCCCTTGCCTTAACAGGAAGCAAGTGTAGAGAGGCTAGCACTGGAGTAATATGATCACATTGTTTGGTTCTAGTCAAGATTCTATCAGTCGTGTTTAGCACTAACTGAAGTTTATTTAGTGCTTTATCCGGGTAGCCGAAAAGTAGAGCATTGCAGTAGTCTAACCTAGAAGTGACAAAAGCATGCATCATTCATGCATCATTTTTGGACAGAAAGTTTCTGACTCATGCAATGCTACGTAGATGGAAAAAAGCTGTCCTTGAAACAGTCTTGATATGTTCGTCAAAAGAGAGATCAGGGTTCAGAGTAACGCCGAGGTCCTTCACAGTTTTATTTGAGACAACTGTACAACTATCAAGATCAATTGTCAGATTCAACAGAATATCTCTTTGTTTCTTGGGTCCTAGAACAATCATCTCTGTTTTGTCCAAGTTTAGAAGTTGAACATTTGCAGCCATCCACTTTGTTAAGTCTGAAACACAGGCTTCCAGGGAGGGCAATTTTGGGGCTTCACCATGTTTCATCGAAATGTACAGCTGTTTGTCATCCGCATAGCAGTGAAAGTTAACATTATGTTTCCGAATGACATCACCAAGAGGTAAGATATATAGTGAAAACAATAGTGGTCCTAAAACGGAACCTTGAGGAACACCGACATTTACAGTTGATTTGTCAGAGGACAAAACATCGACAGAAAATATCTAAACCAGGCCAGAACTTGTCCGTGTAGACCAATTTGGGTTTCCAATCTCTCCAAAAGAATGTGGTGATCAATGGTATCAAAAGCAGCACTAAGGTCTAGGAGCATGAGGACAGATGCAGAGCCTCGGTCTGACGCCATTAAAAGGTAATTTACCACCTTCACAAGTGCAGTCTCAGTGCTATGATGGGGTCTAAAACCGGACTGAAGCGTTTCGTATACATTGTTTGTCTTCAGGAAGGCAGTGAGATACTGCGCAACAGCTTTTTCCCCAAAAATTGAGAGGAATGGGAGATTCGATATAGGCCGCTAGTTTTTAATATTTTCTGGGCCATGGTTTGGCTTTTACACGAGAAGCTTTATTACTGCCACTTTTAGTGAGTTTGGTACACATCCGGCACATAGAGAGCCGTTTATTATGTTCAGCATAGGATGGCCAAGCACAGGAAGCATCTCTTTTAGTTGGAATAGGGTCCAGTATGCAGCTTGAAGGTTTAGAGGCCATGATTATTTTCAACATTGTGTCAAGAGATATAGTACTAAAACACTTGAGTGTCTCCCTTGATCCTAGGTCCTGGCAGAGTTGTGCAGACTCAGGACAACTGAGCTTTGGAGGAATCGGCAGATTTAAAGAGGAGTCCGTAATTTGCTTTCTAATGATCATGATCTTTCCTTCAAAGAAGTTCATGAATTTATCACTGCTAAAGTGAAAGCCATCCTCTCTTGGGGAATTTTGCTATTTAGTTAGCTTTGTGACAGTATCAAAAATACATTTTGGATTGTTCTTATTTTCCTCAATTAAGTTGGAAAAATAGGATGATGGAGCAGCAGTGAGGGCTCTTCGATACTGCACGGTACTGTCTTTCCAAGCTAGTTGGAAGACTTCCAGTTTGGTGTGGCGCCATTTCTGTTACAATTTTCTGGAAGCTTGCTTCAGAGCTCAGGTATTTTCTGTATACCAGGGAACGAGTTTCTTATGACAAATGTTATTTGTTGTTCGGGGTGCGACTGCATCTAGGGTATTGCGCAAGTTTAAATTGAGTTCCTCAGTTAGGTGGTTAACTGATTTTGGGGTAGGTAGAGGGAGTCTGGAAGGGCATCTAGGAATCTTTGGGTTATCCGAGAATTTATAGCACGACTTTTGATGATCCTTGGTTAAATCAAAAGTCTCAGAGTACAAAAATCATTTAACCACCTAACTGAGGAACTCAATTTTACCTTGCGCAATAGCCTAGATGCAGTCGCACCCCTAAAAACAAAAAACATTTGCCATAAGAAACTACATTTACATTTACATTTAAGTCATTTAGCAGACGCTCTTATCCAGAGCGACTTACAAATTTGTGCATTCACCTTATGACATCCAGTGGAACAGCCACTTTACAATAGTGCATCTAAATCTTTTAAAGGGGGGGGGTGAGAAGGATTACTTTATCCTATCCTAGGTATTCCTTAAAGAGGTGGGGTTTCAGGTGTCTCCGGAAGGTGGTGATTGACTCCGCTGTCCTGGCGTCGTGAGGGAGTTTGTTCCACCATTGGGGGGCCAGAGCAGCGAACAGTTTTGACTGGGCTGAGCGGGAACTGTACTTCCTCAGTGGTAGGGAGGCGAGCAGGCCAGAGGTGGATGAACGCAGTGCCCTTGTTTGGGTGTAGGGCCTGATCAGAGCCTGGAGGTACTGAGGTGCCGTTCCCCTCACAGCTCCGTAGGCAAGCACCATGGTCTTGTAGCGGATGCGAGCTTCAACTGGAAGCCAGTGGAGAGAGCGGAGGAGCGGAGTGACGTGAGAGAACTTGGGAAGGTTGAACACCAGACGGGCTGCGGCGTTCTGGATGAGTTGTAGGGGTTTAATGGCACAGGCAGGGAGCCCAGCCAACAGCGAGTTGCAGTAATCCAGACGGCAGATGACAAGTGCCTGGATTAGGACCTGCGCCGCTTCCTGTGTGAGGCAGGGTCGTACTCTGCGGATGTTGTAGAGCATGAACCTACAGGAACGGGCCACCGCCTTGATGTTATTTGAGAACGACAGGGTGTTGTCCAGGATCACGCCAAGGTTCTTAGCGCTCTGGGAGGAGGACACAATGGAGTTGTCAACCGTGATGGCGAGATCATGGAACGGGCAGTCCTTCCCCGGGAGGAAGAGCAGCTCCGTCTTGCCGAGGTTCAGCTTGAGGTGGTGATCCGTCATCCACACTGATATGTCTGCCAGACATGCAGAGATGCGATTCGCCACCTGTCCATCAGAAGGGGGAAAGGAGAGGATTAATTGTGTGTCGTCTGCATAGCAATGATAGGAGAGACCATGTGAGGTTATGACAGAGCCAAGTGACTTGGTGTATAGCGAGAATAGGAGAGGGCCTAGAACAGAGCCCTGGGGGACACCAGTGGTGAGAGCACGTGGTGAGGAGACAGATTCTCGCCACGCCACCTGGTAGGAGCGACCTGTCAGGTAGGACGCAATCCAAGCGTGGGCCGCGCCGGAGATGCCCAACTCGGAGAGGGTGGAGAGGAGGATCTGATGGTTCACAGTATAGAAGGCAGCCGATAGGTCTAGAAGGATGAGAGCAGAGGAGAGAGAGTTAGCTTTAGCAGTGCGGAGCGCCTCCGTGATACAGAGAAGAGCAGTCTCAGTTGAATGACTAGTCTTGAAACCTGACTGATTTGGATCAAGAAGGTCATTCTGAGAGAGATAGCGGGAGAGCTGGCCAAGGACGGCACGTTCAAGAGTTTTGGAGAGAAAAGAAAGAAGGGATACTGGTCTGTAGTTGTTGACATCGGAGGGATCGAGTGTAGGTTTTTTCAGAAGGGATGCAACTCTCGCTCTCTTGAAGACGGAAGGGACGTAGCCAGCGGTCAGGGATGAGTTGATGAGCGAGGTGAGGTAAGGGAGAAGGTCTCCGGAAATGGTCGGGAGAAGAGAGGAGGGGATAGGGTCAAGCGAGCAGGTTGTTGGGCGGCCGGCCGTCACAAGACGCGAGATTTCATTTGGAGAGAGATGGGAGAAAGAGGTCAGAGCACAGGGTAGGGCAGTGTGAGCAGAACCAGCGGTGTCGTTTGACTTAGCAAACGAGGATCGGATGTCGTCGACCTTCTTTTCAAAATGGTTGACGAAGTCATCTGCAGAGAGGGAGGAGGGGGGGGGGGGGGAGGATTCAGGAGGGAGGAGAAGGTGGCAAAGAGCTTCCTAGGGTTAGAGGCAGATGCTTGGAATTTAGAGTGGTAGAAAGTGGCTTTAGCAGCAGAGACAGAGGAGGAAAATGTAGAGAGGAGGGAGTGAAAGGATGCCAGGTCCGCAGGGAGGCGAGTTTTCCTCCATTTCCGCTCGGCTGCCCGGAGCCCTGTTCTAGCTTCCTGGTATACATAAAATACCCGAGCTCTGAAGCAAGCTTCCAGAAATGGATCCCCATTAGCTGCTGCCAACGCAAGAGCTACTCTTCCTGGGGTCCAGCAAAATTAAGGCAGTTTATACAAATGTAAAACATTACAATACATTCACAGATTTCAAAATAGTGATGAAATCAATCTCTCCTCCACTTTCAGCCAGGAGAGATTGACATGCATATTATTAATATTAGCTCTCTGTGTACATCCATCTGAAACTAACTGCAGCTCTTTGATGAGTGTTGCAATCATTTCAGTCAAGTCAGTGGCATGTTGTTAGTAAAAATTGAAAAAAGCAGGTGGAGGTAGGTCACTGGGATGATTTTAACTGAAACATCCTCCCTCGTAAGCAAGCTACGCAAACCAGCCAATAAGCTGCCATGTTGAGTAGGTGAAGGCAAGACAAAAATAAAACCAAAAACCCATTGGCTTAACAATAAAGTGACAAGGGGAATCACCAATATAACCCTGTTACATATGGGGTGGAAGGTGTATGATCGCAAACCCCATTGAACGTATGGCCATTTTCCAGGCAATGTAGGAGGCCTGTGGTGGCATTCCAGTCCTTTCAGGGGTGGAGATGTCATGCTAAATCAAATCAAATTGTATTGTTCACATACACATGGTTAGCAGATGTTAATGCGAGTGTAGCGAAATGCTTGTGTTTCTAGTTCCAACAGTGCAGTAATGTCTAACAAGCAATCTAATAATTGCACAACAACTACCTAATACACACAAATGTAAAGGGATGGAATAAGAATATGTACATAAAAATACATAGATGAGCAATGGCCGAGCAGCATAGGCAAGATGCAGTAGATGGTATAAAACACAGTATACACATATGAGATGAGTTACGTAAGATACAATTGACGTCGGAAGTTTACATACACTTAGGATGGAGTCATTAAATCTCGTTTTTCAACCACTCCACAAATGTTTTGTTAACAAACTATAGTTTTGGCAAGTCGGTTAGGACATCTACTTTGAGCATGACACAAGTAATTTTTCAATTTTTAGAGAAATACGTTTTTGTGCTTATGGCAAAAGTCTGTTATTTCAACTTATGAAACATGGGACCAACACTTTACATGTTGTGTTTATATTTTTGTTCGCAATATAGTTTTAGTTCAGCAAATTCACCCAATTCTATCTGGACATGAATAATACACTGAGTACACCAAACAGTGGTACACCTACCTAATATTAGGTTGAATATGAAACATGGGACCTTCAGCTGTTCAGTGTAATAATAGAAACAGTGACACAAGGAATAAATACACAGTGAATAACAATAACAAGTAAAAATAGCATGGCTATACAGTATACAAGGAGTACTGAGACAGTGTGCAGGGTTCAAGGTAATTGAGGTAGCTATGTACACACACGTAGGGGTTAAATAAACATTAAATAAAAACAATTTCAAAAAGGGGTAAAGTCACTAGGCAACAGAATAGATCATAGACAGTAGTAGCAG
Source organism: Oncorhynchus nerka (assembly GCF_034236695.1). Taxonomy (NCBI): domain Eukaryota; kingdom Metazoa; phylum Chordata; class Actinopteri; order Salmoniformes; family Salmonidae; genus Oncorhynchus; species Oncorhynchus nerka. The sequence goes on from NC_088417.1 coordinate 84,242,429, forward strand.
TGCATGTGAAAGTGCGTGTGTGTGTGTGTGTAGTCAGTATGCATGTGTGCATGTGTTATTTGTGTGTGGACATACAGTTGAAGTCGGAAGTTTACATATACTTCGGTTGGAGTCATTAAAACTCGTTATTCAACCACTCCACAAATGTATTTTTAAACAAACTATAGTTTTGGCAAGTCGGTTAGGACATATATGTTGTGCATGACACAAGTAATTTTTCCAACAATTGTTTACAGACAGATTATTTCACTTATAATTCACTCTATCACAATTCCAGTGGGTCAGAAGATTACATACACTAAATTGACTGAGCCTTTAAACAGCTTGGAAAATTCCAGAAAATGATGTCATGGCTTTAGAAGCTTCTGATAGGCTAATTGACATAATTTGAGTCAATTGGAGGTGTACCTGTGGATGCATTTCAAGGCCTACCTTCAAACTCAGTGCCTCTTTGCTTGACATCATGGGAAAATCAAAAGAAAAATTGGAGACCTCCACAAGTCTGGTTCATCCTTGGGAGCAATTTCCAAACGCCTGGAGGTACCACGTTCATCTGTACAAACAATAGTATGCAAGTATAAACATCATGGGATCACGCAGCCATCATACCGCTCAGGAAGGAGACGCGTTCTGTCTCCTAGAGATGAACGTACTTTGGTGCAAAAAGTGAAAATCAATCCCTGAACAACAGCAAACGACCTTGTGAAGATGCTGGAGGAAACAGGTAAAAAAGTATCTATATCCATAGTAAAAACGAGTCCTATATCGACATAACCTGAAAGGCCGCTCAGCAAGGAAGAAGCCACTACCTCAGAACCGCCATAAAAACGCCAGACTACGGTTTGCAACTGCACATGGGGACAAAGATCGTACTTTTTGGAGAAATGTCCTCTGGTGTGATGAAAGAAAAATGGGACTGCTTGGCCATAATGACCATTGTTATGTTTGGAGGAAAAGGAGGAGGCTTGCCAGCCGATGAACACCATCCCAACCGTGAAGCATGGGGGTGGCATCATCATGTTGTGGTGGTGCTTTGCTGCAGGAGGGACTGGTGCACTTCACAAAATAGATGGCGTCATAGGGAAGGAAAATTATATGGCTATATTGAAGCAACATCTCAAGACATCAGTCAGGAAGTTAAAGCTTGGTCGCAAATGGGTCCTCCAAATGGACAATGACCACAAGTATACTTCCAAAGTTGTGGCAAAATGGCCTAAGGACAACAAAGTCAAGATATTGGAGTGCCCATCACAAAGCCCTGACCTCAGACCTATAAAAAATGTGTGAGCAGAACTGAAAAAGCATGTGTGCTCAAGGAAGCCTACAGACCTGACTCAGTTACACCAGCTCTGTCAGGAGGAATGGGCCAAAATTCAACCAACTTATTGTGGGAAGCTTGTGGAAGGCTACCTGAAATGTTTTCCCCAATGTAAACAATTTAAAGGCAATGCTACCAAATACCAATTGTGTGTATATAAACTTCTGACCCACTGGGAATGTGATGAAAGAAATAAACACTGAAATAAATCATTCTCTCTACTATTATTCTGATATTTCACATTCTTAAAATAAACTGGTGATCCTAACTGACCTAAGACAGGGACTTTTTACTTTTTAAATGTCAGGAATTGTAAACTTGAAAACTTCCGAGATCAACTTTATGTAAACATTATTAAAGTGGCATTTTGTAAAAGTGACTAGTGATCCATTTATTAAAGTGGCTAATGATTTTAGTCTATGTTGGCATTCAAATTAATTAAGGATCCAACCCTTTTTTTTCAATTTTTGCCTAAAATGGCATTCCCAAATCTAACTGCCTATAGCTCAGGCCCTGAAGCAAGGATATGTATTTTATTGATACCATTTGAAAAGAAACACTTTGAAGTTTGTGGAAAGGTGAAAGGAGTGTAGGAGAATATAACACATTAGATCTGGTAAAATAATAAATAAAAAGAATTGTACAATCTTTGAAATGCAAGAAAAATGCTATACTGTACTATTCCAACCCAGGTGCAATTTGGATTTTGGCCACTAGGTGGCAGCTGTGTATGTGCAAAGTTTTAGACTGATCCAAAGAACCATTGCATTTCTATTCAGAACTTTGAATCGAGACTGCCCAAATGTGCCTAATCTGTTTATTAATAAGTTTTCATGTTTAAAACAGTGTACTCTCCTCAAACAATAGCATGGTATTCTTTCACTATAATAGCTACTGTAAATTGGACAGTGCAGTTAGATTAACAAGAATTTAAGCTTTCTGCCAATATCAGATATGCCTATGTCCCGGGAAATGTTCTTGTTACTTACAACCTCATGCTAATCTCATTAACCTAGATTAGCTCAACATCCCGCAGGGGACCCACCGATCCTGGAGAAGATTTATAAATGTATTTAACAGTCTGATGACCTTGACATAGAAGCAGTTTTTCAGTCTCTCGGTCCCAGCTTTGATGCACTTGTACTGACCTCATCTTCTGGATGGTAGCGGGGTGAACAGGCAGTGGCTCAGGTGGTTGTTGATGATCTTTTTGGCCTTATTTTTGACCTTCCTGTGACATCGGGTGCTGTAGGTGTGTCCTGGAGGGCAGGTAGTTTGCCCTCCGGTGATGCATTATGCAGACCGCACCACCCTCTGGAGAGCCTTGTGGTTGAGGGCAGTGCAATTGCCGTACCAGGCGGTGACACAGCTCGACAGGATGCTCTCAATTGTGTGTCTGTTGTGAGGGTTTTAGGTGACAAGCCACATTTCTTCAGCCTCCTGGGGTTGAAGAGGCGCTATTGCGCCTTCTTGACCACACTGTCTGTGTGGGTGGACCATTTCAGTTTGTCCATGATGTGTATGCCGAAGGAACTTAAGTTCCAGAAACATTTCAAGGGTGATCATTGGAAACAGGATGCACCTGAACTCAATTTTGAGTCTCATAGCAAAGGGTCAGAATACTTACATAAATAATGTATTTATATATATTTTTTATCTTTAATACATTTGCAAAAATATCTAATAACCTGTTTTTGCTTTGTCATTATGGGGTATTCTGTGTTGCTGATTTATTTATTTTTTAAATCAATTTTAGAATAAGGCTGTAGTGTAACAAAATGTGGAAAAAGTCAAGGGGTCTGAATACTTTCCGTAGGCACTTTATGTCCTAAATATGTCCTAAATACAAAGTTTTTAATAACAGTGTAGCTAGTTTGTTTTGAGTCTATTATGTTGTTGTTTTGTATTCCACTGGACCAGATGGTCCCACTCACCAGTCCCTTAGACGCCAGATTGCTAATTAAAGCTTCTCCTCACAGAACCTCTTTGTAAGAGCCATAGTTAATAATATAAGTGGATTTACCTGCTCAGTTGTTCTCCTGTAGTCTGTGAACTGTGAATACTTGCAGACAGAGACTCCACTGGTCCAGGTCCAGTTAGGTCCACACTAGGTAATGCTAGGTCCAGACTAGGTCCACACTAGGTACAGCTAGGTCCACACTAGATCCAGCTCTGTCCACACTAGGTACAGCTAGGTTCAGACTAGGTCCAGACTAGGTCTAACTAGGTCCACACTAGGTCCAGCTAGGACCAGACTAGGTTCAGACTAGGTCCAGACTAGGTCCAGCTAGGTCCACACTAGGTCCACACTAGGTCCAGCTACGTCCAGACTAGGTCCCGTCTAGGTCCAGCTAGGTCCAGACTAGGTCCAGCTAGGTCCACACTAGGTCCAGCTAGGTCCAGACAAGGTCCAGACTAGGTCCAGCTAGGTCCAGACTAGGTCCAGTCTAGGTCCAGCTAGGTCCAGACTAGGTCCAGACTAGGTCCAGACTAGGTCCACACTAGGTCCAGCTAGGTCCAGTCTAGGTCCAGTCTAGGTCCATCTAGGTCCAGACTAGGTCCAGCTAGGTCCACACTAGGTCCAGCTAGGTCCAGACTAGGTCCAGCTAGGTCCAGACAAGGTCCAGACTAGGTCCAGCTAGGTCCACACTAGGTCCAGCTAGGTCCACACTAGGTCCAGCTAGGTCCAGACTAGGTCCAGACTAGGTCCCGTCTAGGTCCAGCTAGGTCCAGACTAGGTCCAGCTAGGTCCAGACTAGGTCCAGACAAGATCCACACTAGGTCCAGCTAGGTCCAGACTATTTTTATTTTTTATTTTTTTATTTCACCTTTATTTAACCAGGTAGGCTAGGTCCACACTAGGTCCAGCTACGTCCAGACTAGGTCCCGTCTAGGTCCAGCTAGGTCCAGCTAGGTCCAGACTAGGTCCAGCTAGGTCCACACTAGGTCAAGCTAGGTCCAGACAAGGTCCAGACTAGGTCCAGCTAGGTCCAGACTAGGTCCAGTCTAGGTCCAGCTAGGTCCAGACTAGGTCCACACTAGGTCCAGACAAGGTCCACACTAGGTCCACACTAGATCCAGCTAGGTCCAGTCTAGGTCCAGTCTAGGTCCATCTAGGTCCAGACTAGGTCCAGCTAGGTCCACACTAGGTCCAGCTAGGTCCAGACTAGGTCCAGCTAGGTCCACACTAGGTCCAGCTAGGTCCAGACTAGGTCCAGATTAGGTCCAGTCTAGGTCCAGCTAGGTCCAGTCTAGGACAGTTCTGTAAGTCAGTTCTCTCACACCAGCTCAACGGCCTCAACTCCTGAATCATGAGACCACAGATATCCTATTAAATGATCAAGTTAGTTCTAATATGTAATTCTTTGTGTGAGCCTTCAAAGCCTTTACCCAGAAAGTCCCCATGTGAATATGGCCCACACAAAATGTGACTTTGTGTATTAACAGAATAGCTGAGTTGCAATAGGCTTATCAAGCTAGTTATTCAGGAACTGTTTTCTCCTGTTGGGTGGTCCTTTGCATGGGGTGATGTAAGTTTCCTTTAACAATCAGTCTTCCAGATAGACAGACACAGAACCTTGGTATAAAGCTATTTAGTAATAAAATGCAATTGCAGACAGAGATTCACATACAGAGTACCTCAGTAGTCTATAGTAAAGATCTGTGTGGCGAAACAGGAGACAAAGCTCCTTATACTAGTGGTGTGAACAACCTACCGTTAATCATACCTTAACATTGGATACAAAGTATCTAAGATGAGTAAAACATGTCTAGACTGTGGTTTCTCACTATGCTATCTTGGCCTTGAGCCTGGGTGACAATCAACAGGTTCAGACCATTCTCAGCCAGGGAACAAAAGCAGTACATCTCCATTTACCCAGTATTTTTCAGTCATTGTGCATTGCAAACATACAAAGGTTATCACATATATACAGTAATCATGGCATTGGCAAGTTCTTAACTTCCCTGCCTGGGCTGATTTTTTTATTGAACCTTTATTTAACTAGGCAAGTCAGTTAATAACAAATTATTATGGGGCGGCAGGGTAGCCTAGTGGTTAGAGTGTTGGACTAGTAACCGAAAGGTTGCAAGTTCGAATCCCTGAGCTGACAAGGTACAAAAAATCTACAGCAAATTTGTAGCTATGTCTCTAATGTTAACTAGGCTAGGAATTAAGGTTAAGCATTAAGGTTAGGGCTAGGGTTAAGGTTAAGGCTAGGGTTAGGAGTTAGGTCAAAGGGTTAGGGTAAGAGGGTTAGCTATCATGCTAAGTAGTTGCAAAATTGCTAATTAGTGAAAATTGTAATGTTGTCTGTGATGACATTTTATCACGCAAACTTTGGGTTGCTTAGACATTCACGTTAACACGCTACCATCCACCCCGACCAACTGCCTATTAACCTGAAATGTATAACATATTTGTATGTTATTGTAATTTGTAACATATCATACAAGATGTATGATGAACATTCACAAATGAAAACATACCATATGAAATGTATGTGTCATATTAATTTGAGTGTCCTGGATTTACATTTACTGTGTTATGTCTAGTCTATGAGAACAGGCTGGTTTCATTGCCATGCAGTTTCCATTGCCTTTTCTAACTTCCTTTCTGTACTATTCAACAGTGGTGATTGTGGCATGGTGAGAACTCAAGATAGGAGACTGTTCCCTCTAGTGGCACATGGTATTTTTAATTTGGCCTAACAGAGACAGAAGACAAAGCAAGACACTCAACCTTAACCCACATTTTTTCTGATCGCTTATTTGATTTATTATACTTTTCTTAATGCTTAGGTTGTTACGAGTGTACTGATATAAGTCCCAGAAACTTTAAGAAAGAACACTTCATACAGGAGTAGTGCCTGTTGTTCACACACGCTAGAATGACCCACCTGATCTTGCCTCCTCCCATCGCCTTCCATTTTTGAATAATTGTTCCAGCGGCCACTTGAGTATCTGGTCAATATAATGGATAATCTGTGGGAACACAGTTGACCAGAGCAAGCTGTTCCCTTCCTCGCTTGAGCATGCCAGATATTCTGGAGGAACCGTGAGCTCATGAGGAGAGCATGCTGACACTCTAGCGTCAGCATAGAGGGAACGCCCACTTACACAGATCATTTTTTTTATGGTAAACAGCCCGAGTAAACTATCTTATTTATCCACCATCATTAGTGCTACCACACTCATGAGGAAGAGTGATGATTATGCAATGATTAGGGATTTATTTGTATCTTTATGGTACCTCAAATCTATATGGTATGCATTATTTTTCCCTTAACAACTGTACGCCCCCGTTCTAAAAAGACAAAAACAGAAAGTAATTGGTGACCGATTAAGAAACAAAAAAACTTATGGACTTTATAGTGAACTTAGTGTGACTCAGCATTATAGCCAGACCTAAGGTTTTAGATGTAAAAACACATTATTCTATGGTTACAATATAACCCAAAGGACTTTACAACAACAATAACTAGACAACAATGACTGGGGAACTTTGATCTGGAAACAAAGCTTACTTTTTCATGACACAAATTGCCTTTTAGAAAATGTAATTTTAAGCAAGCCAAAGTATGCTTTGCAACTACATATTGCTCTTATTATTTTGAAACCATCCGTCTTGTCAGGATCAAAGGGGAATGTTCAACATTGCTGCTCAAGCTAAGCTCTGATTCTACTCATTCTAAGCCATAGGCAGAATTCTATCGCATTCATGACTACCTTCGTTGCTGGAAATAAAAGTAGACTACAGGCTTTGTTACCGGCAATATCTTTCAGATATATAGAAAAGGCAGCGAAAAGTTGGCGGCATGGTAAAGTTTGTGGCTAAACATCTTGGTATGTAAGGGGTATTAGTTAGAGTGGATCTCAAGGTCAAGAATGTATCTGCTGTGAACCTGGATGTTCAGATGGATGAGATGGTGACCAATAGGTCACTTTTCCAAGCTCGCTGACTCATCCTATTCAAACATTTACATGTTGATACAAAAAACTGTTTACTCTCTTCAAAGGAAGTTAATGTGTAAAGGACCTTTAATTACTCTCACACCTAGGGTTGCAAAAATTCTGGGTACGTTCAAAAACTTTTACCGGCTGTAGGATTGCCGGAATCAGGAGGGAATAAGCAGGAAATCCGTTAACCTTCAACCAGGATTTCTGGAAAACCAGGGAATTTATTAAAAGCCTAGAATTTTGCAACCTTACTTACACAAGATGTTCCATGTATGTAAGAATGAACTGGCATAACAAAAGTTCTCTCTGTACAGCCAGTACTGCAAAAAGAACCCAACAATAGAATAGAATAGAACACCTACATATTGTTGCTGAGGTAGGCTACCCGGGGAGATAATAAAGCACTTGACAGTGACACATTTTACAAAGTAACAGTGCTAGTAATGTGACAATGTCCTAGAGAAAGCATTATATATTTGGCAAGCTATATAACACGTACAACACAGTTCATGATCATTCTGTGTCTTCGAGAGAGACTGTTCATTCCCTCCACCCCCTCACACAGACTCTCAGTCCCATCAGTGAATGGATGCCTCAGTCTCCATGGTAACAACCCATCCCACACAACCCATCCCCTGTCCCCTCCTCTCTCGCTCTGTGATTGGAGGATTAGATGAGTGGTGCCTGGATGAGAATGAGGCTGCTATTCCCATCATGCTTTGCTCCATCCGGTTGTACGGAATCAGGCCTGTGGGTGTGCGCACAGTGAAGATCTCAGAAGAGGAGGCATGGCTACTGTGTCCTCTCACAAGCCTTCACATTCCTTATGTCAGGGTGAGTCTCCTTTCCTTGTTCACAATGTTGGCTCTGTCTCTGTGCAGCCACAGATGGACCCCTGCAGAGGGGCTTTGTAGCTAAAACAGATACATGTCTAGACTGAGAATGAATAGTACATCAGAGAACACCCCGACTCTGATGTATTTGCAGAGACAGAGCTTTAATCCTCTCAGATCTGTTACGTATAGTGCGCCTTCTACAGTACATACTTACACATTTACAAAACAAGGTATTGCCTTATTTATTTATGTGTTTTATAATAACGTCCTCATTTCAATATTAACTTGAAAGGTAAATGTTTCAGCAGCATGGTGTATTCCTCTCTGCATGTTTTTCACAGATACAGGTTCTTCAAGGGGTATATTCTGTCTGGAATGCATTGTATATAAACTGATGATGAACTGTATTGTGTTGCACATTGTCACACTTAAATAACAATGAGCGACCCCTCCCTTTACAGATTACAGTAATTTAGTACCATTACTCTACTGAAGCCCGTTACTCTGTTGGAGAGGGGTCTGTTGAATGCCACTTCTTCAGCCCACCAACATTAGTGCCATTCACTATGAAACACAGCCACACAAAGCAATTGTTACTACTACGGGACCAAGGCACTGAAGGAAAAAACAGACAATCCAATGACTCTCAATTCCATTTATATTTGGGAAATGTACATAAATTCACGAGGTAGAAAGAACCAATATCACCAAGCACCCCTATTTGGAATAACCCTACCTTCCCTCCAGCATTTAATGATAACACCCTTAAGTCCTGGTTCCAAAGTGGCATCATTCATTTTGAACATGTGTCCTATGATGGATCTCTATTGTCATTCATTCAATTACAAGAAAGATTTGGATTGTCCAAGGCCGATTTCTTTACGTTCTTACAACTCAGAAATCTTATTTGTATTTATATTTGTACTTATTAGGGATTCCCATTCTTCCTGGGGTCCAAACATATTAAAACACTTACATTACATATAAAACAAAAGATGAAACAGTACATCATATAAACATCCTTACACTACTACATACCGGTCACAAGTTTGGACACACCTACTCACTCAAGGGTTTTTCTTTATTTTTACTATTTTCAACCTTGTAGAATAATAGTGAAGACATCAAAACTATGAAATAACATATGGAAACATGTAGTAACCAAAAAAGTGTTCAACAAATTTATATTTGAGATTCTTCAAATAGCCACACTTTACCTTGATGACACAATCTTGGCATTCTCTCAACCATCTTCATGAGGTCGTCACCTGGAATGCATTTCAATTAACAGGTGTGCCTTGTTAAAAGTTCATTTGTGGATTTTTTCCCTTCTTAATGCAATAAAGCCTATCAGTTGTGTTGTGACAAGGTGGGGTGGTATACAGAAGACAGCCTTATTAGGTAAAAGACCAAGTCCACATTATGGCAAGAACAGCTCAAATAAGCAAAGAGAAACAACAGTCCATCATTACTTTAAGACATAATGGTCAGTCAATACGTAACATTTCAAGAACTTTGAAAGTTTCTTCAAGTGCAGTCGCAAAAACCATCAGCGCTATGATGACTGGCTCTCATGAGGACCGCCACAGGAATGGAAGACCCAGAGTTACCTCTGCTGCAGAGGATAAGTTCATTAGAGTTACCAGCCTCAGAATTCGCAGCCCAAATAAATGCTTCACAGAGTTCAAGTAACAGACGCATCTCAACATCAACTGTTCAGAGGAGACCGTGTGAATCAGGCCATCATGGTTGAATTGCTGCAAAGAAGCCACAACTAAAGGACACCAATAAGAAGAAGAGACTTGCTTTGGCCAAGAAACACAAGCAATGGACATTAGACCGGTGGAAATTTGTCCTTTGGTCTGGAGTCTATATTGGAGATTTGTGTGTTTTTGTGTGTGAACGGATGATCTCCGCATGTGTATTTCCCACCGTAAAGCATGGAGGAGGAGGTGTTATGGTTTGTGGGTGCTTTTCTAGTGACACTGTTGGTGATTTATTTAGAATTCAAGGCCCACTTTACCAGCATGGCTACCACAGCATCCTGCAGCGATACGCCATCCCATCTGGTTTGGACTTAGAGGGACTATCATTTGTTTCTCAACAAGAGAAACACCTCCAGGCTGTGTAAGGGCTATTTTACCAAGAAGGAGAGTGTTGGAGTGCTGCATCAGATGACCAGGCCTCCACAATCCCCCGACCTCAACCAAACTGAGATGGTTTGGGATGAGGTTTAGGAAGGAAACCAAAAAATTGAACATTTCCATCCCAAATTACAACATTTTCCGTCAAGACAGAACTGCTGAAGGGGGTGGATATTACAATCTACTGTAGAGATAGCCTGCAGAGTTCTGTCATACTATCCAGGTCTATGCCCAAACAATTTGAGCTTCTACTTTTAAAGATCCATCTCTCTAGAAATAAGTCCCTTACTAATGTCGCTTGTTATAGATCCCCCTCAGTTCCCAGCTGTACCCTGGACACCATATGTGAATTGATAGCCCCCCATCCATCGTCAGATGTTCGTACTGCTAGGTGACCTAAATTGGGATATGCTTAACACCCCGGCCGTCCTACAATCTAAGCTAGATGCCCTCAAACTCACACAAATTATCAAGGAACCTACCAGGTACAACCCCAAATCCGTAAACATGGGCACCCTCATAGATATCATCCTGACTAACTTGCCCTCTAAATACACCTCTGCTGTTTTCAACCAGGATCTCAGTGATCACTGCCTCATTGCCTGCGTCCGTTATGGGTCCGCGGTCAAACGACCACCCCTCATTACTGCCAAACGCTCCCTAAAACACTTCTGCGAGCAGCCCCTTTTAATCGACCTGGCCCGGGTATCGTGGAAGGATATTGACCTCATCCCGTCAGTAGAGGATGCCTGGTTCTTCTTTAAAAGTGCTTTCCTCACCATCTTAAATAAGCATGCCCCTTTCAAAAAAAATTGAATTAAGAACAGATATAGCCCTTGGTTCACTCCAGACTTGACTGCCCTTGACCAGCACAAAAACACCCTGACACCGTAAAGTCCATGGAGAATAAGAGTACCTCCTCCCAGCCTCCCACTGCACTGAGACTAGGAAACACAGTCACCACTGATAAATCCACGATAATCGAGAATTTCAAGAAGGCTGGCCATGCTTTCCACCTCTCCATCACCCATATCCAGACAGCTGATGTCCTGAAAGAGCTGAAACATCTGGATCCCTACATATCAGCTGGGCTAGACAATCTGGACCCTCTCTTCCTAAAAGTATCCGCCGCCATTGTTGCAACCCCTATTACTAGTCTGTTCAACCTCTCTTTCGTATCGTCTGAGATTCCTAAAGATTGGAAAGTGGCCGTGTTCATCCCCCTCTTCAAAGGGGGAGACACTCTAGACCCAAACTGTTACAGACCTATATCCATCCTGCCCTGCCTTTCTAAATTCTTTGAAAGCCAAGTTAACAAAGATCAATCAGTTCAAATCAAACAAATCCCACCATACCTTCTCCGCTATGCAATCTGGTTTCCGAGCTGGTCACAGGTGCACCTCAGCCACGCTCAGGGTCCGAAACAATATCATATCCGCCATCAATAAAAGACAGTACTGTGCAGCCGCCTTCTTCGACCTGGCCAAGGCTTTCGACTCTGTCAATCACAGTATTCTTATCGGCAGACTCAACAGTCTTGGTTTCTCTAATGACTGCCTCGCCTGCTTAACTAACTACTTCCCAGATAGAGTTCAGAGTGTTAAATCAGAGGGCCTGTTGTCCGGACCCCTGGCAGTCTCTATGGCTGGTGCCACAGGGTTCAATTCTCGGGCTGACTCTTTTCTCTTTATATATCAATGATGTCACTCTTGCTGCTGGGTGATTGTTTTATCCACCTCTATGCAGACAACACCATTCTGTATACATCTGGCCCTTCTTTGGACACTGTTTTAACAAACTTCCAAACAAGCTTCAACGCCATACAACACTCCTTCCGTGGCCTCCAACTGCTCTTAAATGCTAGTAAAACGAAATGCATGCTCTTCAACCGATCGCTGCCCACACCCACCCGCCCGACTAGCATCACTACTCTGGACGGTTCTGACTTAGAATATGTGGACAACTATAAATACCTAGGTGTCTGGCTAGACTGTAAACTCTCCTTCCAGACTCACATTAAGCATCTCCAATCCAAAGTTAAATCTAGAATTGGCTTCCTTTTTCGCAACTAAGCCTCCTTCACTCATGCTGCCAAACATACCCTCGTAAAACTGACCTTCCTACCGATCCTTGACTTCGGCGATGTCATTTACAAAATAGCCTCCAACACTCTACTCAGCAAATTGGATGCAGTCTACCACAGTGCCATCCGTTTTGTTACCAAAGCCCCATATACTACCCACCACTGCAACCTGTTTGCTCTCGTTGGCTGGTCCTCGCTACATATTCGTCGCCAAACCCACTGGCTCCAGGTCATCTACAAGTCTTTGCTAGGTAAGGCTCCACCTTATCTCAGCTCACTGGTTACAATAGCAGCACCCACCCGTAGTAAACGCTCCAGTAGGTATATTTCACTTGTCATCCCCAAAGCCAACACCTCCTTTGGCCGCCTTTCCTTCCAGTTCTCTGCTGCCAATGACTGGAACGAATTGCAAAAATCACTGAAGTTGGAGACTTATATCTCCCTCACTAACTTTAAATGCCAGCTGTCAGAGCAGCTTACCGATCGCTGCAGCTGTACACAGCCCATCTGTAAATAGCCCATCCAACCAACTAGCTATCTCATCCCCATATTTGTTTTTGTTTTTCTGCTCTTTTGCACACCAGTATTTCTACTTGCACATCCTCATCAGCACATATATCACTCCAGTGTAGATTGCTAAATTGTAATTACTTCGCCACTATTGGCCTATTTATTGCCTTACCTCCTTACTTCATTTGCACACACAGTATACAGATTTTTCTATTGTGTTATTGACTGTATGTTTGTTTATCCCATATATAAATCTGTGTTGTTTTTGTCGCACTGCTTTGCTTTATCTTGGCCAGGTCGCAGTTGTAAATGAGAACTTTTTCTCAACTGGCCTACCTGGTTAAATAAAGGGGAAATACATGTTTTTTATGTTGGACCGCAGAGTGAAGGAAAAGCAGCGAACAAGTGCCCAGCATATCTGGGAACTCCTTCAAGACTGTTGGAAAAACATTCCAGGTGAAGCTGGTTGAGAGAATGTCAAGAGTGTGCAAAGCTGTCATCAAGGCAAAGGGTGGCTATTTGAAGAATCTCAAATATATTTTGATTTGTTTAACACTTTTTTGGTTACTATATGATTCCATATGTGTTATTTAATAGTTTTGATGTCTTCACTATTATTCTACAATGTAGAAAATAGTTTAAAAAAACAAAAAACTTGAATGAGTAGGTGTTCTAAAATGTTTGACCGGTAGTGTATCTATAATACAAAATGTTTGACACCACCATACAACAATATCACAATGTGTGCATATGCATGTGTCTGTACCTTTGTGTGTGTTACTTCACTGTCTCCATTGTTCCATAAGGTGTATTTTTACCAGTTTTTTAAATCTGATTCTACGTGGAATAGAGTTCCATGTAGTCATGGCTCTATGTAGTACTGTGCGCCTCCCATAGTCCGTTCTGGACTTGTGGACTGTGAAGAGACCTCTGGTGGCATGTCTTGTGGGGTATGCATGGGTGTCAGAGCTGTGTGCAAGTAGTTTAAACAGACAGCTCGGTACATTCTGCTTGTCAACACCTCTTAAATAAACAAGTATTACATTTCTTCAACGGAATCTGGATGAACCTAAGGCATCTTACATAGAAAAAATACTGAAAGAGGCTGCTACGCCAAAGAAGTTGATTGCCAAGTTTTTCAAGGGTTGTTTGAAACTCTACCTGGTGGTTCAGAACCTAAAAGGAAAAAACGGGAAACAGATCTAAAGGAAGAAATTGGGGGGAACCATTGGTCACAGATATCGAATTGCTGGAGAGAAAAAAATTGAGCCATCAATTGGAAATCCTCATATCCGCACTCAATAACAAACTAGAGGACTGAACTATCTAGCTACATCCCATTAGACATTACAAAATCAAACATAAACCAGACACATTTGAATGTTTTCTATAGTGCCTGTTTCATTGAGTTTTTTGTGTTGTGTTATACAGTATGTGTTGTATGTAATAATAACAAATGTAAACAAACAACATAGACAAAAATAGCTTTTTGCTAAAAAAATATTCCGCAATAAAGGATTTTGCTAGGACTGTCTAGGAGTAGTCTGTCTGGGAGTTGGGAGGGGAAAACTGAAAACTAGCTGTTATTGGCAAAGAGGTTCGGAACTCTCTTTGTTTTTGGTCAATTAACCAATTTACCCCCTGGTGATGTCACCAGGCAAGCCGAAACTCCCGCCCATGCAAACCTGCTGATTAGAAGGTCCTATGTAGATTTAATTTTCAACCAGCAACTGTCAGGAAATAACACTGATCAAATTTGTTCACACTTTTACAGCATTAGTTTCCTCAGCTGTTGTACAATATGATACAAAACAAAGGAACAACTGAATTTTGACTGCACTGGTTAAGTCTTTGACATAGCTAGAAACCAGAAACACAACACATATTTTAGTAGTCCATCAATGATGACTAATATGCAAAGCAAAAGTAAAAAATAATGTACGTGAACACAGACCTTACTAAGTAAGCGCACCTTTCTGATTCAGTGTGGTTGGGTTAAATGAAGACACATTTCAGTTGAAGGCATTCAGCAACTGACTAGGTATCCCCCTTTCCCTAGGCTTCTGGAAACAGGACATTCTGTCTAATTAAAAAAGGCTGATGCTGAAAAGCATGTGCATTTGTTTTTTCACTTCCATATTTGTCACATATATTATGTAAATGAATGCAATACATTGATAAACTGAGAGCAGGGATCGGTAACCTGGTGTCCAGGCAATAGTGAATGAAGCCCCAATCTGTGGTAAGGCATCCATACCAGGCTATGGTATCAACTGGAACTATGTGAACAGTTTGGCTTTTGCAATTTGTGACCCTTCTTCAATTTCAGTTGGACAACCAGATCCCAGGTTAAGTCTGAATAGTAACACTGTAGAATATAAGCCACACCAGCCAGTAAACGATTGACTTATGTTACCCTATTGCCCTGATCTTGACTCGATGAGACAGTGCCCCCCCATGATAATGATCAGTGTCAGGCCAAGGGTTGCCCTTATCTTCATTCTCATCCAACATAAATTTGCCACAGAAACCGGTTTGTCAGTCTCCTCGGGGGAAGTGAGCGAGGTGCATGTATGACACTGCCAGAGAGACAGTGGAGACGGGGGAGACAAAAGTAGAGAGAGAGAGAGCGAGCGAGCGTGTGACACGTTGGCTTTAAGTGTGAGGGACAGTACAGATAGCGGTGATTATTTTCAGGTATACCTGAAGATACATGTACCTGACTATAAAACTAAGACACCCAGTTTGCATTCCTCTTTGGGTTGGCAGAACACAGTGTGGGTGAGTTATTGTTTTACCTCAGCCTGAACGTTGCTAAAATAACAAGTAGTCTAACTTTGTAACCTACAGTATGCCATATCATGCATTTAGATGTTTTAATACAGGTATAAAATATAATTTAGAGGAGAGAGTGTTAAAAATAGTGTTCAAATCTGGAGTGTCTACCAATTAGATTTTTTACCTAAAATTTCTCTTACTATTTGAGTCCCCTTAGTGCAGTTATTGCTGTACATGGGGGGTGGGTGTTGACTTTGGCAACACAGAGTAAAAGCAGGAATCAAAGCCCATTAGACAGTTGTAATGAGGTTAGGATGAGACACAATGGTGACTTGATCTTCTGTGCTACTGTAAGGGATTATCATCCTAGTTATCATATACTGCATCGTTTAGTGCTTCTGAAGACATGATGAGACATGAACGGCTCTATGGTGAATGTCTGTATTACCCTTTCATCTCAATCTAGGGATGTTCAGACTGTCCACAGCGGGAAATGGAGTCATTTTTTGTTTTTTTCACTGATATCATTAGAGGCATGCTTTGATACTTTCCGGTTAGGTCCCATTTAAGATATATTGGGGTTTTATATGATAATAATTATTATTATAATAACATATTTTATTTTGAACCCTTTTCAAGACACCCAGTCACTTTACATACATAAGCTAATCAGCAGGATAAAAAGTAATACAATCACACATTAAAATAAGCAAATGCAAAAATACATACAGTGCCGTGAAAATGTATTTTCCCCTTTCAGATTTTCTCTATTTTTGCATATTTTTACACTGAACGTTGTCATCTTAAAAAAAAAAAAACTAATATTAGATAAAGGGAACCTGAATGAACAACAAACACAACATTTTGATACGTATTTCATTTATTTAATTTGGGGATGCTTTGCTGCCTCAGGACCTGGACGACTTGACACCATTGAAGGAACCATGAATTGTGCTCTGTATCAGATCATTCTAAAGGACAATGTCAGGCCGTCAGTGAGCTGAAACTAAAGCGCAGCTGGGTCATGCTGCAAGACAATGATACAAAACACACAAGCTAGACTACATCAGAATGTCTGAAAAGCAACACATTTAAAGTTTTGGAACGGCCTAGTCAAAGTCCAGAAAATCAGAAAGTGGAAAAATATTTATTCATGGCACTGTATATGGACTGTCAATACATTGTCTGTGTTTGTCTTTGGATTGAGGGGCAATCTGAGATGGGTTGACAGATATGGTCCTTGGGTAAGTTTTTCCATTGCCACTGTGCTGAACATCGCTGTGCAATATTGAACTGGATGTGGGAGCACATCAACAGCAGGCTCTATGAGAATAGTCTAACTTATCTCTCATATATAATGACATGTTTATTGCTTTTCAATGTATTAATGTTATCCATACAGTGAAGCTATTTTCACTAAATCACAATTTCATCGATCTACACTACCCATCAAAGTTTAACTAGCAGACTATGTGAGTGATGTAACACCCCTTGAATTCCAATGCTAGCTTGGAAGTTGCTGTGTTTAATCATTGTTTCCTTTCAGTGAGGAAACACTATCTAATGATCAAAGAGTATCATGATGAGTGAAGGTTCTCTGTCTGATTCATTCCAGGAGCACGGCTAAGCGCCACACCAAGACCACCACCACAGCCTACCCCTTCCAGAGGCCATGGAGGAAGCCAAGGTTACAGAAGTTCCCCACCTGGAACGGAGGGTCAGGAAGCGGAAAGAGCCCATGGCCATCCTGAAGACCAAGCTGAGCCGTAGCCTGTCCTGCTCCATGCCCAGGGTCAAGACAACCCTGACTGGATTATTCCCTGTGGTGCTCTGGCTGCCCAAGTACAAGCTGAAAGAGTATATCTGGGGTGATCTAATGTCGGGCCTCGTCATAGGCATCATCCTGGTCCCTCAGGCCATCGCCTACTGTCTGCTGGCCGGAGTAGACCCCATCTATGGCCTTTATACTTCCTTCTTCGCCAACATCATCTACTTCTTCATGGGGACCTCCAGGCACGTGTCTGTGGGCATATTCAGTCTGATGAGCCTTATGGTGGGCCAAGTGGTGGACAGAGAGGTGTATATGGCAGGGTTCGATTTGGATGACACCAAAGCAGATGGAATCTTGAATGTGACAGTTGACTCAGACAGCTCAGCCGTCAACCTGACCATGGGGGCCTTCGGCATGGAATGTGGGAAAGAATGTTATGCCATCAGTATCGCAGCAGCCATGACATTTTTGGTTGGGATTTACCAGGTACATTTTCAACTCAACCACTCTGATTCATCACTCTCAAAACTGCTTTGAAGATTTTGTGAAAAAGATGTAACAATTACTACTGAAATTATTTTACTTGATTAAACACTGATGTCATAAACATTGTAGATCCCCTACAGATGTAGGATCTTAATATGAACCATATTTCTACAGCAGAAAATTAATCCTCCAGCAACAGGAAATTATGTAGATTATAATTCATGGGAATTTATTGTAGGTGTTGATACATTTATCATTAGGGCAAATCACATCTGACATTTTTAAGTGGAAATTACAAACATTTTTAAGCCTTGAATACGGTACAAGTTTGCATTTCCTGCTGTACAGGAAAGTTCTCGCCAAGAAACGAGTGATCAAATGAAGATCCTACATCTGTACATCAAAGATGACTGTGCTGAATATATTGACCTTCAGAATAGATTAAATGAACTATCTGATAAAAATGGTTGTCTCCTTCCAGGTATTGATGGCTGTGTTCAGACTGGGCTTTGTCTCCATCTATCTCTCTGCCCCCATGCTGGACGGCTTCGCCACTGGCGCCTCGTTCACTATCCTCACCGTCCAAGCCAAGTACCTCCTGGGGCTCAAGATCCCTCGCCACCAGGGCTATGGAACAGTGGTGGTCACCTGGATCAACATCTTAAGCAACATCCAGAATACCAACTACTGTGACCTGATCACCAGTGCCATCTGCATCTCCGTCCTGGTGGCGGGGAAGGAGCTCCAAGAGCGCTTCAAGGACCGTCTTAAGATCCCCCTGCCCACAGAGCTGGTGGTGGTGGCGATCGCCACACTGGCGTCCCACTTTGGAGACTTTCATAGACGGTACGACTCCAATGTCTCTGGGGCTATCCCCACAGGCTTCATCCCCCCTAAGGTGCCCAGTTTTGGGTTGATGCCCAGGGTGGCCTTCGATGCCATCCCACTGGCTGTGATCAGCTTTGCCTTCACGGTTTCCCTCTCTGAGATGTTTGCCAAGAAGAACGGCTACACCGTTCGCCCCAACCAGGAGATGATGGCCATTGCTTTCTGTAACATCATCCCTTCTTTCTTCCACTGTTTTACCACCAGCGCTGCCCTGGCTAAGACTATGGTGAAAGACTCCATGGGCTGCCAGACTCAGGTCTCCAGCATTGTGAGTGCCTTCGTCGTTCTCCTGGTCCTACTCTTCTTTGCCCCCCTCTTTTACTCCCTCCAGAAGTGCGTCCTGGCCTGTATCATCATCGTCAGCCTGAGGGGTGCGCTCCGTAAATTCAGAGACGTGCCCAGTAAGTGGCGCATCAGTAAAATGGACGCTGTTGTCTGGATGGTGACGATGAGTGCCTCAGCTCTGATCAGTGTGGAGATGGGGCTGGTGGTTGGGGTAGTTTTCTCTATGCTCTGTATCATCGTCCAGACTCAGAAGCCCAAGGTTTCTCTGCTGGGACAGATCCATGACACTGCCCACTACGAGGATATGGAGGAGTATGAAAACCTCATGTCTCTCCCTAAAATAAAGATCTTCCGTTTCCAGGCCCCGCTGTACTATGCAAACAATGACTTCTTCCTGAAGTCCCTGTACAAAGCTGTGGGCTTGTCACCCTTCCTGGAGATGACCAGGAGGAGGAAAGCAGAGAAAAAAGGGGAAACACTGGCAGCGAAGGAGGGTGGGAGAGCCGACAAGACTAATGGAGAGGTAAAGGTAGGGCTGGGTTCCAGAGAATTTGACTTACATACGATAATCCTAGACTGCTCTGCCATGCCCTTCATAGACTCAACAGGAATGCAAACCTTCAAAGGGATCCTTAAAGACTATAAGGAGGTGGGTGTCACGGTGCTGCTAGCAAGCTGCAACACCACGGTCATAGATTCTCTCAGTCAAGGCTCTTTCTTTGGGAAGGCTGACAAAGACATGGAAAACTTGTCATTTTACACTGTACATGCTGCAGTTCGATTTGCCAATGACAGGGCAGCTTCTACATCAGAACTCTCCAACCCTGTTCCTCGAGAGCTACCGTCCTGTAGGTTTTCGATCCAACCCTAATCTAGCACAGTTGTTAGTTGATAAACTGAGTCAAGTTAGTTAAAACTGGGGTTGGAGTAAAAACCTACAGGAGGCTAGCTCTCTAGGAACAGAGTTGGAGAACCCCAATCTACATCCATTGGTGACGCACAGAAAGGTTGGAGGCACCTTCATTGGGAGGACAGGCTCGTGGTAATGTCTGGAGCGGAATCAGTGGAATGCGACCAAATACATCAAACACATGGTTTCCATGTATTTGATGCCATTCCATTTGTTGCGTTCCGGGCATTATTATGAGCCGTCCTCCCCTCCAACCTCCACTAGACTAGAGCCATATATATCCAAATAAATGGAAATGGAAATAAATGACTCTGGTGTAGACTGAGACAGAAGAACAAGGTTTTTTTAATGTGAGGGAGAATGAGTAGTTGAAGAGTTAAATAGTGTATGTATGCAATATTATGAAAGATAAAGTGAGCAAACAGCATCACTGGTAATTTTGCTCCTCACTTAGAGGCATCAATACATAATGTTTTACATTTTAATAGATTAATATGCTGATTAAGAATCCTCTAATGGAATAATGCCAAAGGGAAGTGTTTGGAGGGAGAGTTTACTTGACTCCTCAATCAATACATAACATACAGCTACAGTTAACAGTATAGGAACCTATTGAACTTTTCAACAACAAATTATTCCCTTAATGTTATACTTGAATTATAAGACAAGCAAGCTTTTGTACAGTGATGACCATGTGTCAGTGATACTGTTAATGCGCTGGATGTTTTATAGGGGATTTATGATTGACCATCCAATTAATAATCAAGGGAGTATCAATATATTTTATGTTACATTTTGAGTTTGGCCAGGACAGATTCACCGTAACATAGTACATTTCGACTTCACAATTTATTTTCTAAAACACAACCTATGGTTGCTAATCCAATATGTTACCTCAAAATGTACAATATTAGTTGACTTTTCAGATTAACTTTTGAAGTTTGGAATCTCATGAAATAATTAAATTCCCATTTAATATTTCTTAAAATCTGTACATTTGAGTTACCAAAAGAAACAATTTTGTATATTTATACAGTATCTGGAAATCCATGGTTAAATAAACTATTACAATACATTGTGTAATTTAAATGACTAATGATTTTGAAACTGTGAAGTTATAATGAATGCCATTTTCAGCACGCAGTGTGTCAATTATTAACTAGCAAACATGGAGCATTGGACAACACTTCATCTGTGCTCAGCCATATACAGCCTAGGCCTACTACTTTGTTTTATCATTTCATCATTTGTTCCATCGGTATGACATTTTTAAAATGTTTATTTAGCATTTATTTAACTAGTCAAGTCAGTCAGGAATAAATTCTTATTTACAATGACGGCCTACCCCGGCCAAACTCTAACCTGGACGACGCTGGGCAAATTGTGCCCCGCCCTATGGGACTCCCAATCACGGCCGGTTGTGATACAGCCTGGAATCGAACCAGGGTCTGTAGTGCTGCCTCTAGCACTGAGATGCAGTACCTTAGACCTTAGACCGATTGGGTGCCCCCAAGTGGCATGTATTACGGTGACTTTTCCTATTACAGGTTCAAACATATGTCCAGACTATTACAGACATTCATTACAATTTGATCTAACTGTTTATTGAAAATGTATTGAATGCACTGTCTAACGTGTCCATCTAATCAGCAATAGCTGGCTACAGTATTTTGACTGACAACGTTCAGTACTGAAGTGAAAATGTAATGTAGCTTACTATCCACTTGACGGAGGCAGAGAGCCTCTCTGACCAAAACGAGAAAAGGGGAGTGTCATTAGTGAATAGCACCATTGCTTCGTCGCGGCTATAATGACAATTCAAACCAGCCAGCCACACGTCTTTTTAATTTAATGTAAAACATTTATATTCGTCAATAGCTACCTAGTTTTCAGAGCAGCTAACGTTATGTCAAGCCGGAGGAGGTAAGTTGACTTGGTTTGCTAGCTAAAGTGGCTATAATTAACCAGATTAGTAAGGAGTTAACGTTAGCTATACTTAGGAGTATCTCTAGTTAAATTTGCTGCAGCAATGTGTGAATTAAATTAGAAGTAGCTACCACAATGCAAAAAGCCAATGCCATTGCTGGGGTGGGGGAACGTCTCATACTAGACTACTCTTATTCTGACAATGACTATAGTAGGTTAGCTAAATTAAGTTATTCCGCGTTCAAAACAACTGGTAACTCGTATATATCGGACTTGTGAGTTCAAGACAATTGGGAACCCGGCTGGCGGAAAAAATCGTTTAATGGTCATCTAACTCAAGAACTCGGGCCTATTTCTAGAACTCTTAACTTCCCGACCTGAAGATCAGACGTCATGATTTGACCGTCATTTTTAGTGTTCCCAGGTGTCTTGAACGCACCAATAGTTAAACACACGTTGTTTTCTAGCTCGGGAGTATTCATTACAGAACACGTTCAGTTTAATAACCAAACAGAACTAAACTCGTTTTTGGACAAATGCAGGTCTCTCATAAAACGGAAGCAAACGAAACTAAGGAACGTTTTGCAACAGAATTGGCGCAATGAATAGACCCGTGGGGTAAGAGGAGTGAGTCTTCAACGCGCTTTATCGTTAAATCATCCCCACATCACACATTTTTATTAGTGACTGTCATCACCATATTTGGTAGTGAGAGGAAAACACCAATGAGATGCTTCACATGTATACTTCCGATCAACTATCTGGCTCATTTGACTATCTGTGATGGCGCTGCCCATGCTGTCACAGACACTAAATATAATGGCACCGATCCAATCACGAGTCCTCTATCTCAATGCCACATCCACAAAGTCATAATTATGGCTAAACCCTGCCTATTTCTAAAATGTATCTGCTTTTAACCACACTGCTAACCTTGTGCCTAACCTTAAGACCAGAAAGGAAAGCAAGTTTTTGTTTTCATGTATTTTTACGATTTAGCCAATTTTGGCTGTGGTAACTAGTGACAACCTGGTGAAAAGGCAACATGATCCATTGTTAAGAAACATACAACATCTCCTTTCCATAAAGTATATATTCAAATGTTCATACTATATTTCATTGGAAAGGCAGAGCGTTTATCAAAAGCAATCACTTTTGCATGTGAACACAGAATCCTACTCATTACTCCACATCCTTAATCTACCTCACTTTTGTTTTGAGTGAACTTTGCCAAAGAATGCAATCACTCTTCACCGATGCAAACTACTTTTGCCCGGGCCAGGGGTGTATTCATTAAGCCAAGTCTGTTGCAAAATGTTTTGTCTGTTCAATGTGACGTAAAAGCGGTTGGGTTCTTAAACGGAAGTTGTAGTTAATTTTAATTGTATGATTTCCACGCATTGTCATTTCAATCAGAATAGTAGTATTAAACAGACTTGAAAATGCGGGTCTCTGTGTGGCAGTCAATACTTGTTTGGTCATCGGCTAAGACACGTGCACACATGGATAGGATACAACAAAAGTCTTGAAGGTGTTTACATGGTGTAAGCATGTGACAGATATAACAACGCCAGTACCGGCGCTCTAATAATTCAGGAAGACAACACTTTTCTGTGGATATTTTGTCTCACATTTTGACCAGCTGAAGGACCAACCAGTAGAGTAAGTGCAAATGTAATTTTATACAAGATTCTGGCTTGTAAGGAAACTTTCCAAGTTTTTGCAGTGCTTGGTTTGACTGTATACCAATAATTGGTATCATATTCAATTGATTAAGTAATGTGTTTGCGAATGGGGCTGAAGTATGGGATTAAAAACAAACAAAAAAAGAACTATTGTAAATTATAAACTGGGTAGTTTGAGCCCTGAATGCTGATTGGCTGACAGCCGTGGTATATCAGCCCGTACACCACGGTCTTGACATGTATTTTTACTGCTCTAATTAACTTCTTGGCGCACCCAAGAAGGGTGCGTCAACATCCTCTGAATTGCAGAGCGCCAAATTCAAATTAAATTACGAAAAGGATTTAATTTTCATGAAATAACAAGTGCAATATAGCAGAACACACCTTAGTTTGTTAATCCACCTGGCGTGTCAGATTTCAAAAAAAGCTTTACAGCAAAAGCTATCCAAGCGTTTGTTAGGACATCTCTCTCAGCAGACAAAACATTAAACAGCTAGCAGCAACGTAGATTGGTCACGAAAGTCAGAGAAGCCATAAAATGAATCGCTTACCTTTGATCTTCGGATGTTTGCACTCACGAGACTCCCAGTTACACAATAAATGTTCCTTTTGTTCCATAAAGATTATTTTTATATCCAAAATACCTCCATTTGGTTGGTGCGTTTGTTCAGAAATCCACAGGCTCGAGCGGTCACGACGGGGCTGATGAAAATTCCAAATAGTATCCGTGAAGTTCGTAGAAACATGTCAAATGTTTTTTATAATAAATCCTCTGGTTGTTTTTACAATAAATAATCGATAATATTTCAACAGGACCGTAGCTTTTTCAATAGGAGAGAGCGAGAAAATGTCTGCTCCAAGCTGTTGCGCATGCAAAACTCTGCTGGCACCCAGTCATCCAATGACGCGATGTGATCCTTCTCGCTCATTTTTCAGAATAAAAGCCTGAAACTGTGTAAAGACTGTTCACACCATGTTTAAGCCATAGAGAAAGGAATCTGGTTGATATCTCTTTAAATGGAAGGAAGGCATGCAATGGAACAGAGGTTTCTGGAAAAACAGCACTTCCTGGTTGGATTTTCCTTAGGTTTTCGCCTGCAATATCAGTTCTGTTAATCTCACAGACAATATTTTGACAGTTTTGGAAACTTTAGTGTTTTCTATCATAATCTGACAATTATATGCATATTCTGGGCCTGAGAAATAGGCAGTTTCATTTGGGTAAGTTTTTCATCCAAACATCAAAATACTCCCCCCTACACTCAAGAGGTTAAGTTGGTAACCAGTTGCGTCATGCCTAAGAACATGGTATATTAGACAGTATATTTGTGGTATACTGTCTGTCTGTAAAATGTATGTATGAGCTGGATGTAGAAGCCTGAGTGTTGTCCATTAGTTTACTCCAATTAGGGGAGGGATGGTAGGGTTAGGGGAAAATAATATAGATATTTTTTAATACAGTACCAGTCAAAAGTTTGGACACCTACTCATTCAAGGGTTTTTCTTTATTTTTTACTATCTTCTACATAGTAGAGTAATAGTGAAGACATCAAAACTATGAAATAACACATGGAATCATGGAGTAAACAAAACAAGTGTAAAACATTTTTTTATAATAATCTAAATCTATTTGAGATTCTTCAAAGTAGCCACCCTTTGCCTTGATGACAGCGTTGCTCACTCTTCGCATTCTCTCAACCAGCTTCATGAGGTAGTCACCTAGAATGCATTTCAATTAACAGATTGTTAAGTTAATTTGTGGAATTTCTTTCTTTAATACGTTTGATCCAATCAGTTGTGTTGTGACAAGGTAGGGTTGGTATACAGAAGATAGCCCTATTTAGTAAAAGCAAAGAGAAACGACGGTACATCATTACTTTAAGACATGAAGGTCAGTCAATCCGGAACATTTCAAGAACTTTGAACGTTTCTTCAAGTGCAGTCGCAAAAGCCATCAAGCGCTATGATGAAACTGGCTCTCATAAGGACCGCCACTGGAAAGGAAGACCCAGAGGTACCTCTGCAAATAAGTTCATTAGTTAACGGCCTCAGAAATCAGAAATTAACTGCACCTCAGATTGCAGCCCAAATAAATGCTTCAGAGTTCAACTAACAGACACATCTCAACATCAACTGTTCAGAGGAGACTGCATGGTTGAATTGCTGCAAAAAAACACTACTAAAGGACACCAAGAAGATACTTGCTTGGGCCAAGAAATACGAGCGATGGACATTAGACCGGTGGAAATCTTCCCTTTGGTCTGATGAGTCCAAATTTGTGATTTTTTTGTTTTTTTTTTTTTGTTCCAACCGTCGTATCTTTGTGAGATGCAGAGTAAGTGAACGTATTATCTCCGTATGTGTGGTTCCCACCGTGAAGCATTGAGGTGTGCTTTGCTGGTGACATTGTCTGATATTTATTTAGGATTCAAGGCAAACTTAACCAGCATGCCTACCACAGCATTCTGCAGTGATACGCTATCCCATCTGGTTTGCTTAGAGGGACTATCATTTGTTTTTCAACAGGACAATGACCCAACACACCTCCAGGTTATGTAAGGGCTATTTGACCAAGAAGGAGAGTGATGGAGTTCTGCATCAGATGATCTGGCCTCCACAATCACCAGACCTCAACCCATTTGTGATGGTTTGGGATAAGTTGGACCTCAGAGTGATGGAAAAGCAGCCAACAAGTGCTCAGCATATGTGGGAACTCCTTCAAGACTGTTGGAAAAGCATTCCAGTTGTAGCTGGTTGAGAGAATGCCAAGAGTATGCAAAGCTGTCAAGGCAAAGGGTGGCTACTTTGAATAATGAAATATATATATTGATTTGTTTGACTTTTTTTCAACAAAAAAAAATTTTCATTCTATATATTTAACCAGGTAAGCTAGTTGAGAACAAGTTCTCATTTGCAACTGCGACCTGGCCAAGATAAAGCATAGCAGTTCGACACACCACAGAGTTACACATGGAATGAACAAAACATACAGTAGGGGAAAAAATAAAACAGTCTATATACAGTGAGTGCAAATGAGGTAAGATTAGGGAGGTAAGGCAATAAGTAGGCCATGGTGGCAAAGTAATTACAATATGGCAATTAAACACTGGAGTGGTAGATGTGCAAGTAGAGATACTGTGGTGCAAAAGGAGCAAAATAGATGGGCTGTATACTGATGGGCTATGAACAGGTGCAGTGATCTGTGAGTTGCTCTGACAGTTGGTTCTTAAAGCTAGTGAGGGAGATTGGGAATCTCCAGCTTCAGTGATTTTTGCAGTTCGTTCCAGTCAGTGGCAGCAGAGAACTGGAAGGAAAGGCGACCAAAGGAGGAATTGGCTTTGGGGGTGACCAGTGAGATATATACCTGCTGGAGCGTGCGCTACGAGTGGGTGCTGCTATGGTGACCAGCGAGCTGAGATAGGGCGGGGTTTACTTAGCAGAGACTTGTAGATAACCTGTAGCCAGTGGGTTTGGCGACGAGTATGAAGCGAGGGCCAGCCAACGAGAGCGTACAGGTCGCAGTGGTGGGTAGTATATGGGGCTTTGGTGACAAAACGGATGGCACTGTGATAGACTACATCCAGTTTGCTGAGTAGCGTGTTGGAGGCTATTTTATAGATGACATCGCCGAAGTCGAGGAAGGGTAGGATGGTCAGTGTTACGAGGGTATGTTTGGCAGCATGAGTGAAGGAAGCTTTGTTGCGAAATAGGAAGCCGATTCTAGATTTAATTTTTGATTGGAGATGCTTAATGTGAATCTGGAAGGAGAGTTTACAGTCTAGCCAGACACCTAGGTATTTGTAGTTATCCACGTATTCTAAGTCAGAGCCATCCAGAGTAGTGATGCTGGATGGGCGGGCAGGTGCGGGCAATGATCGGTTGAATAGCATGCATTTAGTTTACTTGCGTTTAAGAGCAGTTGGAGGCCACGGAAGGTGAGTTGTATGGCATTGAAGCTCGTCTGGAGGTTAGTTAACAGTGTCCAAAGAAGGGCCAGAAGTATACAGAATGGTGTCGTCTGCGTAGAGGTGGAATAGAGAATCACCAGCAGCAAGAGCGACATCATTGATGTGTACAGAGAAGAGAGTCGGCCCGAGAATTGAACCCTGTGGCACCCCCATAGACTGCCAGAGGTCCGGACAACAGGCCCTCCGATTTGACACACTGTCTAGCAGAGAAGTAGTTGGTGAACCAGGCGAGGCAATCATTTGAGAAACCAAGGCTGTTGAGTCTGCCAATAAGAATGTGGTGATTGACAGTCGAAAGCCTTGGCCAGGGCGATGAATACAGCTGCACAGTAATGTCTGTTATCGATGGTGGTTATGATATCGTTAAGGACCTTGAGCGTGGCTGTGGTGCACCCATGACCAGATTGTACCTTCTCCGCTATGCAATGTGATTCAAAATGGTCAGTAATCTGTTTGTTAACTTGGCTTTCGAAGACCTTAGAGATGTAGGATAGATATAGGTCTGTAGCAGTTTGGGTCTAGAGTGTCTCCCCCTTTGAAGAGAGGGATGACCGCGGCAGCTTTCCAATCTTTGGGAATCTCAGACGATATGAAGGGAGGTTGAACAGGCTAGTAATAGGGATTGCAACAATTTCGGCAGATAATTTAAGAAAGAGAGGGTCCAGATTGTCTAGCCCGGCTGATTTGTAGGGGTCCAGATTTTGCCGCACTTTCAGAACATCAGCTATCTGGATATGGGTGAAGGAGAAATGGTGGGGGCTTGGGTGGGTTGCTGTGGAGGGTGCCGGGCAGTTGACCGGGGTAGGGGTAGCCAGGTGGAAAGCATGGCCAGCCGTAGAGAAATGCTTATTGAAATTCTCAATTATAGTGAATTTGTCGGTTGTAACAGTGTTTCCTAGCCTCAGAGCAGTGGGTAGCTGGGAGGAGGTACAGTGTCCCAGAACTTTTTTGAGTTCGTACTGCAGGATACAAATTTCTGTTTAAAATAGCTAGCCTTAGCTTTCCTAACTGCCTGTGTATATTGGTTCCTAACTTCAGGATACTCCGGCCAGGTCGATTAGAAAGGCCTGGTTCTCATTTTTTTGAATGGGCAGAAGATGTTTTAACCAGGCATTCTCTACTGTGTTTGAGGATACAGTGATGAGGGGTGGTGTTTGACAGTTTGCTCGCAGACCCATTACGGATGCAGGCAGTGATCGCTGAGATCTTGGTTGATAACAGCAGAGGTGTATTTGGAGGGTGAGTTAGTTAGGATGATATCTATGAGGGTGCCCGTGTTTACGGATTTGGGGTTATATCTGGTAGGTTCATTGATAAGTTGTGTGAGATTGAGGGCATCAAGCTTAGATTTTAGGATGGCCGGGGTGTTAAGCATGTCCCAGTTTAGGTCACGAGCTCAGAAGATAGATGGGGGGGAATCAATTCACATATGGTGTCGAGGGCACTACTGGGGGCAGAGGGTGGTCTATAGCAAGCAGCAACGGTGAGAGACTTGTTTCTGGAAAGGTGGATTTTTAGAAGTAGAAGCTCAATTTTTGGGGGTACAGACCTGGATAGTAAGACAGAACTCTGCAGGTTTTCTTTGCAGTACATTGCAACACCGCCCCCTTTGGCAGTTCTATCTTGCCGGAAAATGTTATAGTTAGGAAAGGAAATTTCAGTTTTTGGTCCTTCCTAAGCCAGGATTCAGACACGGCTAGGACATCCGGATTGGTGGAGTGTGCTAGGGCAGTGAATAAAACAAACTTAGGGAGGAGGCTTCTAATGTTAACATGCATGAAACCAAGGCTTTTACGGTTGCAGAAGTCAACAAATGAGAGAGCCTGGGGGATGGGAGTGGAGGTAGACACTGCAGGGCCTCTGGATTAACCTCTACATCACCAGAGGAACAGAGGAGGAGTAGGATAAGGGTACGGCTAAAGGCTAACAGAACTGGACGCCTAGTACGTTCAGAACAGAGAGTAAAAGGAGCAGATTTCTGGGCACGGTAGAATATATTCAAGGCATAATGTACAGACAAAGGTATAGTAGGATGTGAATACAGTGGGGGTAAACCTGTGCATATAGTGATAATGAAAGAGACATTTTCTCTAGAAATAGCATTTAAACCAGGTGATGTCACTGCATGTGTGGGGGGTGAAACTAAATTGTTAGCCGAGGCGTGTTGAGCAGTGCTAGAGGCTCTACAGTGAAATGTTTCTATTGTAGAAAATAGTAAAAATAAAGAAAAACCCTTGAATGAGTAGGTGTGTCAACTTTTGACTGGTACTATGTATCAATTTTTTAAATATTTGATTTACTTAAAAAAGTAATTGGAAATGCAGACAATTACATAGATTCTGTCAATCTGCAATATTAAAGCCGATCTACCCCCTAAAGAAATATTGTTTTTGCAGTGCTTGGTTTCAAACTGTATACCAATAATTGGTATCCTATTCAGATTTGTTAGGCAATGTGCTTGCTACTTAGCCAGCTGAAGTTACCAAATGTGATGGTCATGTCACTCATCTCTGCAGTGAAGCCCTGGCTTTCTCTCTAGTGACGGGTATAAACCATGCCATGGCCAAGCTCGTGGACATCTGGGACAGCATGGGCATCATGGAGGAGCAGAGGGTAGAGCGGATGGAGACGGTGAAGAACCACATTGAGGTGAGGCTTGAGAAAACAGGAAATGTAGATGAACTGAAAATGAAACGGAAGCCTTGTCAAGTAACTAATTAACAGACTGACTTGACATTCCTAATCTAAAGGGCCTTTTGAATGACATGATCACTGAGGAGGAAGCTTTGAAGCACCGCATCCGAACCAATATCATCACTTTTGAAAAACAGTTGGATACCTTGTGTCTGGAAATGTCAATGGATCCATACAAAGTAAGTGGTTATTTCTTCAGGCTTAACAACAGTAAAGGTTGGTCTTTAAAGGTTCTGTGTCTCAATAGTTTAGCTGGTTCCACCCCTTGACTCTTTACCTTCCATTGTGCTAACCTCATGTCTCCATCTTGTCCACCTGTCAGTTGGAGGAGGGCCTGACAGTCCTCCAGATCGAGAAGAACCTGCGTCTGCATGTGGAGGTTCTGACCAAGGAGAAGGGGGACCATTTGAAGGAGTTACACGGACTGCAGCAGCAGGATAAGGAACTGTGCATGGAGCTGTGCGTCACTCCCTATTATGTTCCCACAGGCAGCATACCCTCACGCACTCAGTTGCAGGAGTTCCGGGAGCACCTCAAGACCCTCAGTGAAGAAAAGGTATTGCAACAGCTGCCAGGATGGCAAGACTTTAGTGTGAATGTTATGAATACCTGACTCAAGTATTACTAAGAACATTATTAATTTCTTATTTTTTAAGTCTCTTTTGTGGTCTTGTGATTGTCTTTTGTTGAAAGCATCTCGTCTCTTGTCCCTCCCTTCCCCCGTTCTGTAGAAGAGTCGTGCAAAGGTGTTCTCAGGGCTGCGTGAGGACATCAGGAAGCTCATGGAGGACATTGGTCAGAAACCAGAAACCAGTCTGGAGAAAGAGTCTGTGTGTCATGGCGAGGAGATATTCCTGCTCACGCATGAAAACATCAAAGCCCTCCAACTGCTGTTGTCCCAGGTACTGAAAATAATTTGATAAAACTTACTAATGATTACTCAAAGATTTTTGTTGTTTTGGTTCTAGGACTTTTGACCAATTATATTAGTATATTTTTGTTTAGATGAAGGTCAAGAAGGAATCCCTGATGAATACTCTGGCTGAGCTGAAAGAACAAGCTATATGCCTGTGGAATCGTCTGGAAGCGCTGGAGCAAGATCGCACTGCGTTCCAGGAGAGTGTGCAGGGTACCCTTTCTGACCAAATCGCACAGGTTGGAACTCCCTCTTCATACATCTCCCTTCACCACTGTGTTGGACAAAGCTTCACTGGCATACCACTGCAAAACAGTAAACATGGCACCATAACGATTAAGTTTCCCCAGAATTGACTAACAAGGGAACAGAGAATACCTTTACAATGGTGCTAGAACATCAGTGTTTGACAGTCCTGTACCATTAGGGCAGTGTTTCCTAACTCCAGTACCTTCAACAGTACACATTTTTGTTGTAGTCCCAGACAAGCACACCTGATTCAACTTGTCAATGATCAAGCCCTCAATGAGTTGAATCAGGTGAGTTTGTCTGGGGCTACAACAAAAACATGTGCTGTTGGAGGTACTTGAGGACTGGAGTTGAGAAACACTGCATTAGGGCATACGGAAAATGTAAATGACTATTTCTTAAGGAACGAGTTCAGATGGTACCTCCTCATGTTGCTGTTTCAGAGATGTATTTTTACTCCTACTGAACCTGACCTTGTTGCCCTTCCAGTGGCAGGGGGAGGTTGATCGTCTGACAGTCCTGCAGAAAGCCATGTTGGAGGATGTGATTGACAAGGTCCGACAGGAACTAGTGGCTCTCTGGGACAAGTGCAACCAGGGCACTGAGCAGCGTGAACCCTTCAACGCCCACATCTGTGACGGTAGGTAGAACAATAATGGAAATACTTCCTCTCACTCATGCGCAAAACGCATACATACTGATCGAACCGATCCGTCTTTCCCTAGATGACTTCACAGAAGAATTGTTGGCACTGCATGATGCTGAGCTATTGAAGGTGAAGAATTACTATGATCAGGCTAAACCCTTACTGGAGGTTCTGCAGAAATGGGAGAAGTACTGGGCCCTCTTCCAGGAGTTTGAGGTAATGCTGGAATTTGCGGTCAAGCCATGTTTGTGAAATGAATTGCAAATATGTATTTTTAATTGTGTACCACTTGATGCATGTAATGGTTTTCAATCAAACATATCCACAGTAGATACCAGCTGCTCTTGTTTCTGATACATGTTCAGTGTGGTGCAGAATTGTTTTTGTTCCACTTGACATAGAAACATATCTAATTTTCAAACCTCTTTGCAGAAAAAGGCCAATGATCCAAACCGCTTCTCCAACAGAGGAGGAGCCCTTCTCAAAGAGGCCAAAGAGAAGGTCAAAGTTCAGAAGATGTTGCCAAAGGTAAGGCTGGATTTGACTCCTCAACATGTCCCTCTAATAACTTTATTTGGCAGTTGGAGGGAGAGAAAAATGTATATATTCTTTGTTTTTAAAGTAGGGCTGTTGTACATGTTGGTCTAGAGCATCGCAATCATGCTCAATGGGTGACATGTCTGAGAATGGAAGAACTGGGACATTTTCATCTTCCAGGAATTGTGTACAGATCCTTGCGATATTGAGCCGTGCATTATCATGCTGGACATGAAGTGGTGGATGAATGGCACCACAACGGGCCTCAGATCTCGTCACGGTATCACTGCATTCAAATTGCCATCAATAAAATGCAATTGTGTTCATTCTCTGTAGCTTATGCCTGCCCATACCATAACCCCACTGCCACCATGGGGCACTCTGTTCACAACATTGACATCAGAAAACCGCTCGCCCACACGTCTGCGGTTGAGGCTGGTTGGACGTACTGCCAAATTCTCTAAAAGATTCTTGCAGTCAGGAAACTTTTATTGTCCCCAGCACAATGTGCACCTGTGGTAAGGATCATGCTGTTTAATCAGCTTCTTGATATGCCTCGCCTGTCAAGTGGATGGAATAGCTTGGCAAAGGAGAAATGCTCCCTAACAGGGATGTAAACAAATTTGTTCATAATTTGAGAGAAATAAGCTTTTTGTGAGTGGAAAGTTTCTGGGATGTTTTATTTCAGCTCATTAAACATGGGACCATGTTGCATTCATATTTTTGTTCAGTGTATATATTTTTTTAAATATAATGTACATTTAAAATGTAATGTCTGAAAAGTGGCAGCAATGGTTGATGGTAATCAAAAGATCACCGCCTCCTTTATTCAATGTCAAATCTCGCCCCACTGTATGCTGCTGCCCCACCGTATGATGGGTATATGATGGTGTCAATGAGGTTGAGACCTTAAGGAGAATGCCAATGATGTATAAGGTTTGATTGCCAGTGAAGTGTGTGTATATAAAGGATTTTGACAAAGGAAAAGTGATGTTGATCCTCCCTGTTATGTGATGTGACTAGTTGGAGGAAGAGCTGAGGACTGGTGTTGAGAGCTGGGAGAAGGACCAGGGTACTGCCTTCCTGGTCCAGGGCCAGAGAGTCATGACCTACATCTCCACCCAATGGGAGGAGCACAAACAGCTGAGGGGCAAGGAGAAGAGTGAACGTGCCACTGTAAGTCCAGCCCCTCATAATGCTCTCACACTGACCCAGCAGTGTTCCCCAGTCAGCCCAATACTGGTCCATAGAGGCTTCGGGTGGGGGTTTGCTATTTGTCTTTAAAAACTATCAACAAACCTGATCTCCCTGTTCCCGTGTGCAAAAGGCCAATTCTAAAACGTACTGTGCTGAACTTGGATTGAAATAGACTTGTACACCATATGGTGGTCAGCATGTGTAACTGTTGAGTGGTGGGAAACAGGGATTTGACCATTCTGTCCCCAGCAGAATGGTCTGTTTGTTATTGACTGGTCTGTGACTGAGGCTTTGTTTGTCTCGGTGTTGCAGACATCAAAGAAGGGGGAAATGACAACTCTCTTCAAAACTCCCACGAAGAGGGCCCATGACGGGATGAACACCCTCACCCCCAACAAGATCAGGAAGGTACAGTAACTATCAGTGGTCCACATAGGGCTAGTTCACTCTCCTCCAAAACCAACTGGCCACTTTACTATTGTGGTAACTTTTTTTATTTATTTAACTAGGCAAGTCTGTTCTTAACTTTCTTATTAACAATGACTGCCTACACCAGCCAAACCCAGACGACGCTGGGCCAATTGACCTTGACCACCATGACTGTCCTTTCAGCAGACTCCTACACAGCCTATCATGGTGCGCTCCTACAGCTGCAACTCATCCAGCACCTTCATCAGTGTGCCTAGCAGCAAGCCTCCTCTCTCCCAAATTCAGATGCAGGTACACACACAGCACTCACTCCAAACTGTGGCCCATCATTGGTTCTTGTACTTGCACACGTATATCCAAATTGAATGTTCAACATCTTCCTTTTATATTGCTGGACAACTGTTAAAACAACCACTAGGTGATGCTGTTATAGAATTGTTCTTATTCAAGCGGTAAGCCATTCGGCCACAGTCAACTTAGCTTGTGAAAGAATATTGACACCAAAATCAAAACTTGTCTTTAGAATCTAACCTCTTTCCAAGGTCAATCATTCTGGTAAAGAGATGCAGAAATTGAATACTTAAAATGGATTAGCAGAGACTGCTGGGAAGGAAGTGTGTTGCATGCTCAGTTTGTTGACTGATGTGCTGTTTGTTTGTCAATTCATTGGCTAAGCAGAAAACCAAGTCCCTTGAGAGAAGCAACAGCAGCAGTAGTCAGAGAACACCCCTGCAGGAGTACAACGGTACAGAGGAGAAAAAACCTGTTGACATCAGCTACTCTGACTTCACTGTAAGACCAGCCTCTTAAACTATACTCTAACTCAGTGGTCACCAACCTTTTCTCAGTTAAGATCACTTTCGCAGTCAAAAAGCAAGTCGAGATCTACCTCACAGAATTGATTAAAAGCATGACATGAATCGAGGCCTATGCAACATAAATCTAATTAAACCAGTTCTGTAGGAATGAAGTTTGTGCTGTATGCCTAATATATTACCACAGCATACTGCCAATCTTGTTCTTGTCGGACCATACACTGCCATTCAAACGTTTGGGGACACTTAGAAATGTCCTTGTTTTTGAAAGAAATGCACTTTTATTTTTTATTTTTTGTCAATTAGAATGACATCAAATTGATCAGAAATACAGTGTAGACATTGTTTAATGTTGTAAATGACTATTGTAGCTGGAAACGGCTGATTTAAAAAATATATATTTAAAAATAAATAAATAATGGAATATCTACATAGGTGTACAGAGGCCCATTATCAGCAACCATCACTCCTGTGTTCCAATGGAATATCTACATAGGTGTACAGAGGCCCATTATCAGCAACCATCACTCCTGTGTTCCAGTCCTGTTGTTAGCTAATCCAAGTGTATTATTTTTTAAGACTAATTGATCATTAGAAACCCCTTTTGCAATTGTTAGCACAGCTGAAAACTGTTCTGATTTTTAAAGAAGCAATAAAACTGGCCTTCTTTAGACTAGTTGAGTATCTGGAGCCTCAGCATTTGTGGGTTCAATTACAGGCTCAAATGGCCAGAAACCAAGCACTTTCTTCTGAAACTCAGTCTATTCTTGTTCTGAGAAATGAAGGCTATTCCATGTGAGAAATTGCCAAGAAACTGAAGATCTGGTACAACGCTGTGTACTACTCCCTTCACAGAACAGCACAAACTGGCTCTAACCAGAATAGAAAGAGGAGTGGGAGGCCCTGGTGCACAACTGAGCAAGAGGACAAGTACATTAGAGTAATGGAGTACAAATTCATGACCTCCATATTAAAATAGACACGACGAGCTGCTTATAATTATAACGCAGGGCTGTCGATACTTTTGGCTACTCATTCATTGCAGCTACAGTTCTGGTTGTAGCGGGAGTAGAAGTAGGGTGAAGCACATTTTTATGTTTTGTAAAAGTGTTGAATAAAAACAGTGTTGACAGTGGTGAATTAAAAACTGAAGTATGAAAGCAGCAGCTCTTTGCTGTGTTCTTTAAGTCTCTCTGGTCATGGGTTTTAAAGTGATTAGAACTCATGTAGTTTGGGTGTTGTGGAAGCGGTAGGCATGGTGATTTGAGCTATTCAATAGGCCAGTGCACTTGATTTAGCTCTCTCAGGTCTGCCGGGTAGGCAGAGTTTGTTCCTTCAGACAAATGAAATGGTTCAAAATGGGAGTACTTTGATTATCTGGCGCGCAGGGCTTCTGAATCATATGCACCTACCGCCAGCAGCACAAGATGAATAAAAAATAATAATAATAGGCGCATAAGGCTTTATCGACCAGTTAACTTCACTGTAAGACCAGCCTTATATGCTGCCACCTCAACTTTCAATGTTTACTTCAATAATCCATACAAGACACATGAATTTAAAGCAAAGATTGACAGAATGTATTTTTTCTTCGCATTCTGCTTACTCCTCTAGATTGCTTTTTTTTTATGGGGGTGGGGAGGGGTATATCAGTTACTAAAATATGTGTCTTTCATTCCCCCCAGGGTGACCTGTCCAAAAAGACAAATGATGCCATTTTCAATTCGACAGCAAAGGACCTTTTCTGATTTTCTCATGATGGTCCCCACGTTTTAAGATGTGTGTGTGTGGACAATTCACCCCGCACAGGTTGTGTTGTGTCCACTTGGCACTCCTCTCATGTGTGTGTGTATATATGGCCGGTGTTTGTAATGGTCAGTGAGCATTTCAGGTAATGCAAGTCTTTATCTTGATGTAAATCATTTTTTGTAGTTGGTGTTGCTGTTACTTTGAAATGTGACCAATTTAGCCTTTTTGTAAATGCTTATTTTTGGACACCCTGTATGGAAGTGAATAGGTCTAAAGGGACTCTGTCAGGTGTGGATGAAACATCATAAAGCCATGTTTTCCAGTTATTAATACTGTGCAGTCCAGGGAAGTGAATCACAAGTTTGATACAGTAGAGCCCCTTAGATGTTACATGCAGTACTTTTGATATTTGACTTGTTTCTAAATGGCCAGGCTCCACCGGAGGAAACATCCTGTTAAGATACAGACCTTCCAGCAGAACAACATGCAGCTCTATCTGTATGGAAATATTGCTCTCTTGAAAATATACTTTTCTTATTGCACATACGGTATTGACAATGTGTTTTGTCTTGACATGTGCGTTGTCTTGTCAACATGTGCCTGTTTTTATTTGATATTTTTTGACTTAATTAATAAATATATTTCAATGACATCTTTTGAGTTTATTTTTTAATCTACGGTATTATATCATAATACACATGAAACAAGAGTTTGGCTTTAATCATATGGGGGAGTGTTCGATTAGAGCCAAAGTCCTTCAATTGAACCAGGCCCTGTAAACTTGAGTGGTTATAGAGAATATTAATTCCTCTTCTGCGCCATCAATCCTGGATTGTATTGTTGACGAGTGGGATTGATGAGTGGGATTGTAGAAACCATGTAATTATCATGGATGATCAAGTTAGTCATTTATGAAAAGGGAGAAGAGTATTTTTGCTGTGTAATTGCCTCACTGAAATAACAGCATAATGGTCAAACATGTTTTAAATGCTTTCAAGGCAACCCAGTATTACACAATTACAGCTGTTTGCTATTCAGCGGTCTCCATCAATTTTTCTGGCCTACATGATCAGAAGTATAAGGCTAGATTAGACAGCAATTCAAAAGCAATTTTGTTAGTTGCTGAGTTCTTGGCACATAAAATTGTGAAGTTACACATTTATTTATCACAAATAATATCCAACAATGCAAAAAAAATCTGACTAAAAAGTTGTCACATAGTAACAAGACATTGCTCCTTATTTTCTGAAGCCAAAATAAATACAATTTAGTAATGTCTATTTTATACCATCAGTTCTCTTCAGATTAAAATGTACATGAAATAGTTGCTGTCAGAGTCAAAACTGAATATAAATAGTAAATGCTAAGTTGATTGACATAATTAAATAGTTGTTTTTAACGTACACGGGTCACTACCAGGAATGAGACTCTTTCATCCAGTGTTTCCCCCAGGTATTTTTTCAGCAGGGGTGGCAAGTAAGCAGGGGGTGGTAGGCATGGCCAATGGAGCGGTTTTTGAAGCCCTCTTGACAATTCTACACGTTTTGCCATAGGGCAGAGAGAATTTTAGTTTTAAAGCTAGTTTCCTACAATTGTTCTTGTGCTGAGTAGCTTAAACAACTAAATTAAAGGGGGTCCCATGCCATGACATTTTTTGAATTTCAGATTCTCCCTGACTAGTTTGTATTGTGGTGGTTGTTAGTTCCTCAAATATGATCTTATTTAAAATAAAATAAAAAGTGTGTGTGTATATATATATATATATATATATATATTGCTCCATTATCTTTTCTACATACCTTATATATGGTTTTAGTTGTTGAAGTTTAGATTTAAAATGTTTTATCCTGAATTTTTCACTGGAGGCCAAGATTTAGCAGCGGTGGCGCGACGCTTGTAAAATGCATATAGGGGAAACACTGACAAAACTGGTGAGCCAACAATAGCTTTTAACTTCATAGGGACCCGTAGAATATTAATCACCAACAATCATCTTGGCGTAATGCTCAAGTCATTCCACAGACACTAACTGGCTTTTCATCTCTTCATGCATCTTCATTGTCTGATTGTCTTCACCTGGGGAAAA
Source organism: Oncorhynchus nerka (assembly GCF_034236695.1). Classification (NCBI taxonomy): domain Eukaryota; kingdom Metazoa; phylum Chordata; class Actinopteri; order Salmoniformes; family Salmonidae; genus Oncorhynchus; species Oncorhynchus nerka. The sequence goes on from NC_088417.1 coordinate 84,281,293, forward strand.
AAAAACTGACTGGACAGTGCTTTTACGTAGTAAATTCATAAACCATGATCTGGTAATTCAATAATCAAATGATTGACTTCATCACTATCAGACTGTAGTCCTTCAGACCAGAATCTCATTGCGGTGACCATACGTCCCCATTAATACATACTGTATTTCACTTGTTGAACTTGTGTAAGACATAAGCAGGTTTAGGTCATTATCTCTGGGCTATAGACAGTCCACCCATGGAGTCCTGAGATTCCAGCTCATTGGATAAAATCCTCCTGCTGTTGTCACTGTAGCTTCCGTTGGGAAGGAAGGATAGTCTAGAAGGGGGAAATGAAAAGAATTTAGTTAGTTATGAGCTCAGCCGGCCACGACCGGGAGACCCATGGGGCGGTGCACAATTGGCCCAGTGTCGTCCGGTTTAGGGGAGGGTTTGGCCGGTAGGGATGTCCTTGTCCCATCGCGCTCTAACGACTCCTGGGCCGGGCGCATGCATGCTGACACGGTCGCCAGGTGTACGGGGTTTCCTCCAACACATTGGTGTGGCTGGCTTCCGGGTTAAGTGGGCATTGTGTCAAGAAACAGTGCGGCTTGGTTGGGTTGTGTTTTGGAGGACGCACGGCTCTCGACCTTCGCCTCTCCCGAGTCTCTGTACGGGAGTTGCAGCGATGAGACAAGACTGTAACTACCAATTAGATACCAAGAAATTGGAGAGTCAAAAGGGGTAAAATAATAAAAACATATATATTTTTTTAAAGAGTTATGAGCTGATGAGGGTCCAAGTAAAAGATGATATCCAATGGAAAGTGAATCTGAAAAAAGACAGTTCTTGACAAATGAAGGCTCCTAGCAGGCAGGGCAGATACCAGACAGTGTTACACAACCAGCTACGCTAACCGTAGAATAGACGCATCTCTCATACCTCAAGACATGAATTCTTAATTACAATGTTCCTCCATGTGAGACAAGGGAGATGTACCTGACCATAGTTTTGTCTGTCTTTGTCTTGTCACTACTATTGCTGCCAAACCTTGCTGCATCCCCCTTCCCCTCCAAAAGGAGCTCAATGAAAATAAGCTTTTAAGCTTTGTGTTATCATTAATGATTTTCTTAAATTGTTTGTGGAGGCGTCACTGGCTGGAACGCCCTTATGTATGTATTTAAAATGGTCTAAATTCAATCAAATCAACCTCCAAATGCACTCTGTTCTCGCAGAAGACTGTTTACTGTCAAAATAGAGCTCTCAATCTCTATTTATCAAACAAGTACTTATCATACCCATATGAACAATGTCAGATGCTATTTGTCTAAGCCTGTACAGAATGTCATATCAGGCATTGTCATGATCAACTTGACAACATGAAAATGTCACCAGGACATCCATCAAACTTGGACATATTATCACTCCTACACGGATGTTTCAAACATACATTTTCTGTCAGGAATGACAAATGGTTTATAAATAGCCTATGCAATTGCCTTTGTTCATATTTACACTGCTAAACGGCCATTAAAGCTGCCATAATGCACAGCTATATATAATGCTACAGTGCCTATTCTATGCCGGGTATTTTGTCAGTGTAATGATGCCACTTAAATGGAATGAATCACGATGGCACAATGTGGCATCACACCACACACAGTAACAGAATCACTCTGTACCTATGGCATCCTGTGGCACTGGACTTGTTCACTGCAGTTATGTTTCAGCACTTCCTGCAGGGTCGACAAAGGTACCTCATAACATGCGTTCCTGATTGACAAAATACACAAGACATGTTCAATGTTATTTCTAGATTATTAATGTTATGCACTCTAGACTAGCGCCAGCTCAAACCTGAGGGCTGCATCCATGGAATCAGACAGTTGTGCTATCCACTGAGAATCGAAGGCATTTTGCGGGAATTAGACATTTTGAATGCTGATGATACATTTCTAGAGCACCACCCTTATATGGTTCATTTCACCTACATGCCATGTGATTTAGCTTAAGATGTTTATGGTTAAAGAACTAAAATAGATCTCCATAATGGACATTCCCACGTTTGACCACAATGGGATCTATAAAAAATGTGCTCCACATTGTGAACCCTGAACCTTGAACTGTATTTCGCATCATACAAATGCTTTGGCAGAGATGTTACCCTATCTCTTACACTAAGCAGTAGATCCAACTGATATCTTTGGCTGTAGTGCAAACTTCATTACAAGAACAAAATGTGTTGTCCACATTTTTGAAAACAGAGTGACCTCCAGCCAGGATGTACTGTTTTGAAAGAACAAGTGCCAAAATAAACCCACATGAGGTCAAGCACTCAACATAAACATACTGTATCAAAAGAAGCACTATAACTATATAGATACCATTCAATGCATGTCCAATTTGGCCTAAACTTTCCAACAGCTCTCCAACTCTATACAACTCCTCGAAAGAGAATGTGTAGTGAGCATGAGAAAGCCGATTTGGTTTATTAGCTTAGATCGTTGTCACTTAATACAATATTTAGGCAAGTGAAGAGGGAACACAACCCCTTCTGCCGTTTTCTATGCTCCATTTCATGGCAATATTTTTTTTGTATATCAAATAATCAAACCCTCATCAAATAAAAATTAAAGCAAATTTTATTTGTCACATACACATGTTTAGCAGATGTTATTGCAGGTGTGGTGAAATGCTTGTTTTTCTAGCTCCAACAATGCAGTAATATGTAACAATTCACAACAATACACACAACCTAAAGGTAAAATAATGGAATTAAAGAACATATAAATATTAGGATGAGCAATGTCGGAGTGGCATAAACTAAATACAGTAGAATAGAATATACATATGAAATGAGTAAAGCAAAAATATGGAACATTATTATTGTGACTAGCGTTCCATTATTAAAGTGGCTAGTGATTTCAAGTCTACGTAAACTACCGTTCAAAATCTTGGGGTCACTTAGAAATATCCTTGCACATTTTTTTGTCCATTAAAATAACAAATTGATCAGAAATACAGTGCAAACATTGTTAATGTTGTCAATTACTATTGTAGAAACAGCAGATTTCTTTTATGGAGTATCTACTGTACATGGGTGTACAGAGGTCCATTTTCAGCAACCATCACACCTGTGTTCCAATGGCACTTTGTGTTTAGCTAATCCAACTGTATCATTTTAAAAGGCTAATTGATCATTAGCAAACCCTTTTGCAATTATGTTAGCACAGCTGAAAACGGTTGTGCTGATTAAAGAAGCAATAAAACTGGCCTTCTTTAGACTAGTTGAGTGTCTGGAGAATCAGCATTTGTGGGTTCGATTACAGGCTCAAAATGGCCAGGAACAAAGAGCTTTCTTCTGAAACTCGTCAGTCTATTCTTGTTCTGAGAAATTAAGGCTATTCCATGCGAGAAATTGCCAAGAAACTGAAGATCTCACAACGCTGTGTACTACTCCCTTCACAGAACAGCGCAAATGGGCTCTAACCAGAATAGAAAGAGGAGTGGGAGGCCCCAGTTCACAATTGAACAAGAGGACAAGCACATTAGAGTGCCTTTTAAAATGATAAACTTGGATTAGCTAACAACGTGCCATTGGAACACAGGAGTGATGGTTGCTGATAATGGGCCTCTAATGGGCCTCTGGCCTATGTAGATATTCCATAAAAAATCTGTCGCACAACTGAGCAAGAGGACAAGTACATTAGAGTGTCTAGTTTGAGAAACAGACGTCTCCCAAGTCCTCAACTGGCAAAACACCAGTCTCAACGTCAACAGTGAAGAGTCGACTCCGGGATGGTGACCTTCTAGGCAGAGTTCCTCTGTCCAAAGCCCTGACCTCAATCCTATAGAAAATGTGTGGGCAGAACTGAAAAAGCATGTCCGCTCAAGGAGGCCTACAAACCTGACTCAGTTACACCAGCTCTGTCAGGAGGAATGGGCCAAAATTCACCCAACTTATTGTGGGAAGCTTGTGGAAGGCTACCCGAAACATTTTACCTAAGTTAAACAATTTAAAGGCAATGCTACCAAATACTAATTGAGTGTATGTAAACTTCTGACCCACTGGGAATGTGATGAAACAAATAAAAGCTGAAATAAATAAATCATTCTCTCTACTGTTGTTCTGACATTTCACATTCTTAAAATAAAGTGGTGATCCTAACTGACCTAAAACAGGGAATTTTTACTAGGATTAAATGTCAGGAATTGTGAAAAACTGAGTTTAAATGTATTTGGCCAAGGTGTATGTAAACCTCTGACTTCAACTGTATACAGTGCATTCGGAAAGCATTCAGACCCCTTGACTTTTTTCACATTTTGTTACGTTACAGCCTTGTTCTAAAATGAATGAAATAGTTTTTTTCTCTCATCAATCTACACACAATACCCCATAATGACAAAGCAAAAGAAAATGGAAATATCACATTTACATAAGTTTTCTGACCCTTTGCTCAGTACTTTGTTGAAGCACTTTTGGCAGCAATTACAGCTTTGAGTCTTCTTGGGTATGACACTACAAGCTTGGTACACCTGTATTTGGGGAGTAAATCACATTTTCTGCAGATCCTCTCAAGCTCTGTCAGTTTGGATGGGGAGCGTCGCTGCACAATTTTTAGGTCTCTCCAGAGATGTTCGATCGGGTTCAAGTCCGTGCTCTGGCTGGGCACCTCAAGAACATTCAGAGACTTGTCCCGAAGCCACTCCTATGTTGTCTTGGCTGTGTGCTTTGGGTCGTTGTCCTGTTGGAAGGTGAACCTTCGCCCCAGTCTGAGGTCCTGAGTGCTCTGGAGCAGGTTTTCATCAAGGATCTCCCTCTACATTGATCCGTTCATCTTTCCCTCGATCCTGACTAGTCTCCCAGTCCCTGCCGCTGAATAACATCCCCACAGCATGGTGCTGCCACCACCATCCTTCACTGTAGGTATGGTGCCAGGTTTCTTCCAGACTTGATGCTTAGCATTCAGGCCAAAGAGTTCAATCTTGGTTTCATCAAACCAGAGAATCTTGTTTCTCATGGTCTTAGTGTCTTTAGGTGCCTTTTGGCAAACTCCGAGCAGGCTGTCATGTGCCTTTTACTGAGGAATGGCTTCCATCAGGCCAAGACCATAAAGGCCTGATTGGTGTAGTGCTGCAGAGATGGTTGTCCTTCTGGAAGGTTGTCCTTCTCCCATCTCCACAGAGGATCTCTGGAGCTCTGTCAGAGTGACCATCAGGTTCTTGGTCACCTCCCTGACCAAGGCCCTTCTTCCCTGATTGCTCAGTTTGTCTGAGCAGCCAGCTCTAGGATAAGTCTTGGTGGTTCTAAACTGTGTTCCTGGGTAGCTTCAGTGCTGATGACATTTGTTGGTATCCTTCTACAGATCTGAGCCTCGACACAATCCTGTCTCGGAGCTCGACGGACAATTCCTTCGATCTCATGATTTGGTTTTTGCTCTGAAATGCACTGTCAACTGTGGGACCTTATATAGACAGGTGTGTGCCTTTCCAAATCATGTCCAATCAATTGAATGTACCACAGCTAGTCTCCAATCAAGTTGTAGAAACATCTCAAGGAGGATCAATGGAAACAGTATGCACCTGAGCTCAATTTTGAGTCTCATAGCAAAGGGTCTGAATAATTACGTAAATACATTTATAAAGTTTTGAAAAACCTGTTTTCGCTTTGTCGTTATGGGGTATTGTCTGTTGATTGAAGAAAAAGGTAATTTAATACATTTTAGAGTAAGGCTTTAACATAACAAAATGTGGAAAAGGGAAGGGGTCTGAATACTTTCCGAATGCATTGTCATCAACAGAGACGAAGGGAGACCAGTTGAACGTCTCCAGGGGAAGGTTGTTTCTGTTTAATTTAGTCTTAATTCCTCGGGCGCTGGTACACATGGTTCTTTTTATCAACATATGTGATCAGTCTTAAACTATAAACTCTGAATCCTGGAGGACTCTGGGTGGAAATTAAACCAAAATACAGGACCTCAGACCTTGCCCTGGCAGACACCAGGAGCCATGGGGATTGCATGTTGATTAGCTTAATAATGATGTGATTTTCTTCTGACATGACATCAAGGAATGTAGAAATAGAGCTACAACAGGGGTGGGCCAGTTCCGGCCCGTGAGCTCATTCAATCTGGCCCGCGGGAGGTTTGAGTAAGAATAAAATAAAAATCACTCCAGGCCACTCTTGAATATCTTCAACTAGATAGAAAGTATGTAGAAATTAGAATGGACCTATATATTTTCAAATACCTGCCCTTTTTCTGAAATTTCTTTTGACAAACAAATCGTTCCAACAAAAGAAATCTGTGAAGCCCTCCGCTGAATTTTTAAATCCCACCTCCTGATCGACAGTATATCTCTCAGACACTTCGACCTTATTTCACAGGGTCAGAAAACAGAAAATGGCTTGAGTCCCTTGGGTACCTGAATTTCTTACTGCCAAAACATGTTGCGAAGAATTTGTTCTGCCCCTGAAAACAAATAAATTGCATTTTTGCAGCTCTATCAAATCCCTAAGTCCCAGTCAGTCTCAAATGAATTACAACCAAATCCCATCTATGGTGCAGTATTTGTTCAAATGTAGTCATGGTACATTTTACAACTGTTTATTCCCAGACTAAAAATAACATGTCTTTCTATTGAAGAGGGCAGAACAGCAGTACATTCCCCAAAGGAAATTAAAACACTGACTTTCAGATCACTTGACCATTATCCAAGGCATTATGCCACCGGTATAGTAGGTCTATAATATACTATTCTGTTATTTGAAAACATCTATATAATAGATGAAAACATCTTATATTTTTTATACCTATTCATCCATTCATCTTGCACTGCGTAAATCCATTTGCAGTCACTGACGACAACTGAAATTGCCATCCGGATCAGCTCCTCTGATCCCTGGTATGTGGACGTTACTAGTTTCAGTTTGTATGGGGTTTATTGGATTGAGGCTGAGACACACTGTTAAATTCCCCCATCCTGGTATGTGGACGTTACTAGTTTCAGTTTGTATGGGGTTTATTGGATTGAGGCTGAGACACACTGTTAAATTATCCAATCCTGTGGTCCTAAACTCAAACCTTTGATCATAACCAGATGACCACCAGTATGGTCAGGGCAGGACAGGAGTGAAAGGGGCTGTGTGTGAGACACCCTGCTATCTGAGCCCTTCTATCTGAGCCCTGCTATCTGAGCCTTGCTATCTCAGCCCTGCTATCTGAGCCCTGCTATCTGAGCCCTGCTATCTGAGTCCTGTTATCTCAACCCTGCTATCTGAACCCTGCTACATGAGCCCTGCTATCTGAGTCCTGTTATCTCAACCCTGCTATCTCAGCCCTGCTATCTGAGCCTTGCTATCTCAGCCCTGCTATCTGAGCCCTGATATCTGAGCCCTGCTATCTGAGTCCTGTTATCTCAACCCTGCTATCTCAACCCTGCTATCTGAGCCCTGCTATCTGAGTCCTGTTATCTGAGCCCTGCTATCTGAGCCCTGCTATCTCAGCCCTGCTATCTGAGCCCTGCTATCTCAACCCTGCTATCTGAGCACTGCTATCTCAACCCTGCTATCTCTGAGCCCTACTATCTCAGCCCTGCTATCTGAGCCCTGCTATCTGAGCCCTGCTATCTCAACCCTGCTATCTGAGCCCTGCTATCTCAGCCCTGCTATCTGAGCCCTGCTATCTCAGCCCTGCTATCTCAGCCCTGCTATCTGAGCCCTGCTATCTGAGCCCTGCTATCTGAGCCCTGCTATCTCAACCCTGCTATCTCAGCACTGCTATCTGAGCCCTGCTATCTGAGCCCTGCTATCTCAACCCTGCTATCTCAGCACTGCTATCTGAGCCATGCTATCTCATCAAGTAGCCAAATCTCCACAGGTTAGATCACTGAAGGGATCTGTCAAGTATCAAACCAGCTCTGGTAAAATAAACAACACAAACCTTGTATCTGTTTTAACTGTTTTATCTGAAAAAGTCAAATGAACATTACTGTTCAAGTTTCAAAACATGCATATTAATTACACATGAACATGTAGTGCTCATAAAAGCTTCCGTTGAGTCCATCGTAAATCTATTCTGTGCAGTAAACAAACACCTGGTTTGACTAAAGTCTGCAGAACCTAGAGGGGCTGAGTTGTGAGTTTAGTACAGTTAAAATTATATTAAATTATATGGTTTGACTCAACCATCTTTATTTGGTTTGAATCAACCATATTTGCATGATATTGTGAGAAGTAGTAAACAATTTATATAACATAATATAATCGTGAAATTCACAGTACATTTGTAATACAATATAACATGGTGAACTATGTGTATTACAACTTGTTGACGTCAAAGAAAGTACTGGAAGCTTTGTTATTAAACTGGAACAGATCAGTTGCCCCCAGGTCATGAAGTCATTTCCCCCCCCATTTTTCCACAGTCTTTCACTATTACATCAAGACATAATAATAATAGTAATAATATGTGCCATTTAGCAGACGTGACTTACAGTCATGTGTGCATGCATTTTACATATGGATGGTCCCGGGAATCAAACCCACAACCCTGGCAGTGCAAGGACCACAAGACAAGGCAGGAAGAGATAGAATCAGACATCCACATCAGTTGAGGTCCTGCTGTATTTATGAGCTATATTAAAATCCAGTCTCCAATAATACACTCAGTACACTGTACCAAAATACACTCCTCGGCCAGTTTATTAGGTACACAACCCTGTTCACGAAAATGGTTCGCTACTAGTGAGTCACGTGGCCATGGCTTGCTATATTTTTATTTTATTTAACTAGGCAAGTCGGTTAAGAACAAATTCTTATTTACAATGACGACCTACCGGGGAACAGTGGGTTAACTGCCTTGTTCAGGGGCAGAACGACAGATTTGACCTTGTCAGCTCTGGGATTCAATCCAGCAACCTTTCGGTTGCTGGCCCAACGCTCTAGCCACTAGGCTACCTGCCGCCCTACAGCAGGCAGACAAGCATCGAGGCATTCAGTTACTGTTAGATTCAACGTTATAATGGGGAAAAACTAGTGACCTAAGTGACTTTGAGGGTGATATGATCGTCGGTATCTCAGAAACAGCTGGCCTCCTGATCTTTTCACGCATGTCTAGAGTTTATTAAGAGTGGTGTGACAAAACAAAAACCATCCAGTCAGCGGCAGTCCTGAGGGTGAAAACAGCTAGTTGATGAGAGGTCAAAGGAGAATGGCAAGAATCGTATAGGCTAACAGGCATGCCACAAACAGGCAAATAATGGCACAGTACAATAGTGGTGTGCAGAACGGCACTTCAGAACCCACATCTCGTCGGTCCCTTTCACGAATAGGTTATTGCAGCAGATAACCGCACTGGGTTCCACTCCTATCAGCTAAAAACAAGAAGAAGCGGCTCCAATGGGCACGCGATAACCAACACTGGATAATATGGAAATGGAAATACATTGCCTGGTCCGACGAATCCCGGTTCCTGTTGCGTCATGCTGATGGCAGAATCAGGATTTGCCTGGTGTCAATGGTACAGGCTGGTGGCGGTGGTGTAATGGTGTGGAGAATGTTTTCCTGGCACATGTTAGGTCCCTTGATACCAATTGAGCAATGCTTACATTCCCAAAAAAATTCTGTCTGTTCTGGAGACAAAGGGGTCTGACTCTGTACCATATGGGTGTGCCTAATAAACTGTCAACTGAGAGTAGATTCCCACAATTGAAACAGCCTGGACCTGGCTTGTTTTTACAAGTTTTAAAAAAACGTCTTGCTCTGTAAGTTTGTTTTCTTTGAAGAAAATGAAAACGATTTCATAAAAACTTGCCTTCTTTTGATCATCCTGTGCCTTAGGAAAGTATTCAGACCCCTTGACTTTTTCCACATTTTGTTACGTTACAGCCTTATTCTAAAATGGATGCAATAAAAAATCCTCAGCAAAACTACACAGAGTACCCCATGAGGACAAAGCGAAAACAGTTTTTTAGACATTTTTGCAAATACCTTATTTACATAAGTATTCAGACCCTTTGCTATGAGACTCAAAATTGAGCACAGGTGCATCCTGTTTCCATTGATCATCCTTGAGATGTTTCTACAACTTGATTGGAGTCCACCTGTAGTAAATTCAATTGATTGGACATGATTTGGAAAGGCACACACCTGTCTATATAAGACCTCATAGTTGACAGTGCATGTTAGAACAAAAACCAAACCATGAGGACGAAGGAACTGTCTGTAGTGCTCCGAGACAGAATTGTGTCAAGGCACAGATCTGGGGAAGGGTACCAAAACATTTCTGCAGCATTGAAGGTCCCAAAGAACATCATCATTCTTAAATGGAAGAAGTTTGGAACTACCAAGATTTTTCCTAAAGCTGACTGCCAGCCAAACTAAGCAATCAGGGGAGAAGGGCTTTGGTCAGGGAGGTGATCAAGAACCCGACGGTCACTCTGACAGAACGTCACATCTGGAAGAAACCTGGGACCATCCCTACAGTGAAGAATGGTGGTGGCAGCATCATACTGTAGGGATGTTTTTCAGCTGCAGGGACTGGGAGACAAGTCAGGATCGAGGGGAAGATGAACAGAACCAAGTATAGAGAGATCCTTGATAAAAACCTGCTCCAGAGTGCTCAGGACCTCAGACTGGGGTGAAGGTTCACCTTCCATCAGGACAACGACCCAAAGCACATAGCCAAGATGACATAGGAGTGGCTTCGAGACAAGTCTCTGAATTCCCTTAAGTGGCCGAGCCAGAGAACGGACTTCAAATAAAATAAAATAAAACTTTATTTGTCACGTGCGCCGAATACAACAGGTGTAGGTAGACCTTACAGTGAAATGCTTACTTACAGGCTCTAACCAATAGTGCAAAAAAGGTGTTAGGTGAACAATAGGTAAGTAAAGAAATAAAACAATAGTAAGAGTGAGGCTATATACAGTAGCGAGGCTATAACAGTAGCGAGGCTACATACAGACACCGGTTAGTCAGGCTGATTGAGGTAATATGTACATGTAGATATGGTTAAAGTGACTATGCATATACACTGCTCAAAAAAATTAAGGGAACACTAAAATAACACATCCTAGATCTGAATGAATTAAATGTTCTTATTAAATACTTTTTTATTTACATAGTTGACTGTGCTGACAACAAAATCACACAAAAATTATCAATGGAAATCAAATTTATCAACCCATGGAGGTCTGGATTTGGAGTGACACTCAAAATTAAAGTGGAAAACCACACTACAGGTTGATCCAACTTTGATGTATTGTCCTTAAAGCAAGTCAAAATGAGGCTCAGTAGTGTGTGTGGCCTCCACGTGCCTGTATGACCTCCCTACAACGCCTGGGCATGCTCCTGAGGAGGTGGTGGATGGTCTCCTGAGGGATCTCCTCCCATACCTGGACTAAAGCATCCGCCAACTCCTGGACAGTCTGTGGTGCAACGTGGCGTTGGTGGATGGAGCGAGACATGATGTCCCAGATGTGCTCAATTGGATTCAGGTCTGGGGAACGGGCGGGCCAGTCCATAGCATCAATGCCTTCCTCTGGCAGGAACTGCTGACACACTCCAGCCACATGCGGTCTAGCATTGTCTTGCATTAGGAGGAACCCAGGGCCAACCGCACCAGCATATGGTCTCACAGGGGGTCTCAGGATCTCATCTCGGTACCTAATGGCAGTCAGGCTACCTCTGGCGAGCACATGGAGGGCTGTGCGGCCCCCCAAAGAAATGCCACCCCACACCATGACTGACCCACCGCCAAACCGGTCATGCTGGAGGATGTTGCAGGCAGCAGAACGTTCTCCACAGCGTCTCCAGACTGTCACGTCTGTCACATGTGCTCAGTGTGAACCTGCTTTCATCTGTGAAGAGCACAGCGCGCCAGTGGCGAATTTGTCAATCTTGGTGTTCTCTGGCAAATGAAAAACGTCCTGCACGGTGTTGGGCTGTAAGCACAACCCCCACCTGTGGACGTCGTGCCCTCATACCACCCTCATGGAGTCTGTTTCTGACCGTTTGAGCAGACACATGCACATTTGTGGCCTGCTGGAGGTCCTTTTGCAGGGCTCTGGCAGTGCTCCTCCTGCTCCTCATTGCACAAAGGCAGAGGTAGCGGTCCTGCTGCTGGGTTGTTGCCCTCCTACGGCCTCCTCCACGTCTCCTGATGTACTGGCCTGTCTCCTGGTAGCGCCTCCATGCTCTGGACACTACGCTGACAGACACAGCAAACCTTCTTGCCACAGTTCGCATTGATGTGCCATCCTGGATGAGCTGCACTACCTGAGCCACTTGTGTGGGTTGTAGACTCCGTCTCTTGTTACCACTAGAGTGAAAGCACCGCCAGCATTCAAAAGTGACCAAAACATCAGCCAGGAAGCATAGGAACTGAGAAGTGGTCTGTGGTCCCCACCTGCAGAACCACTCCTTTAATGGGGGTGTCTTGCTAATTGCCTATAATTTCCACCTGTTGTCTATTCCATTTTCACAACAACATGTGAAATGTATTGTCAATCAGTGTTGCTTCCTAAGTGGACAGTTTGATTTCACAGATGTGTGATTGACTTGGAGTTACGTTGTGTTGTTTAAGTGTTCCCTTAATTTTTTTGAGCAGTGTATGATGAACAGAGAGTAGCAGTAGCGTAAAAGAGGGGGTGGCAGGTGGTTGGTGGCGGGCCACAATGCAGATTAGCCAATGTGCGGGAGCACTGGTTGGTCGGCCCAATTGAGGTAGTATGTACATGAATGTATAGTTAAAGTGACTATGCATACATGATAAACAGAGAGTAGCAGCAGCGTAAAAAGGGGGGTTGGGGAGGGGGGCACACAATGCAAATAGTCTGAGTAGCCATTTGATTACCTGTTCTGGAGTCTTATGGCTTGGGGGTAAAAACTGTTGAGAAGCCTTTTTGTCCTAGACTTGGCACTCCTGTTGTGTTGTCTGCAAACTTAATAATGGTGTTGGAGTCATGCCTGGCCATGCAGTCGTGGGTGAACAGGGAGTACAGGAGGGGACTGAGCACGCACCCCTGTGGAGGTCCAGTGTTGAGGATCAGTGTGGCAGATGTGTTGCTACCTTCATTCACCCCCTGGGGACAGCCTGTCAGGAATTCCAGGATCCAGTTGCAGAGGGAGGTGTTCAGTCCCAGGATCCTTAGCTTAGTGATGAGCTTTGAGGGTACTATGGTGTTGAACGCTGAGCTGTAGTCAATGAATAGCATTCTCACATAAGTGTTCCTTTTGTCCAGGTGGGAAAGGGCAGTGTGGAGTGCAATAGAGATTGCATCGTCTGTGGATCTGTTTGGGCGGTATGAAAATTTGAGTAGGTCTAGGGTTTCTGGGATAATGGTGTTGATGTGAGCCATTACCAACCTTTCAAAGCACTTCATGGCTACGGATGTGCATGCTATGGGTCTGTAGTCATTTAGGCAGGTTGCCTTTGTGTTCTTGGGCACAGTTGGTCAGCACATGCCCGGAGCACACGTCCTGGTAATCCGTCTGGCCCCACAGCCTTGTGTATGTTGACCTGTTTAAAGGTCTTACTCACGTCGGCTATGGAGAGCGTGATCACACAGTCGTCCGGAACAGCTGATGCTCTCATGCATGCCTCAGTGATTATGCTCGTGTCACTGGGCAGCTCGCGGTTGTGCTTCCCTTTGTAGTCTGTAATAGTTTGCAAGCCCTGTCACATAAGACGAGTGTCAGAGCCGGTGTAGTATGATTCAATCTTAACCCTGTATTGACCCTTTGCCTGTTTGATGGTTCGTCGCAGGGCATAGCAGGATTTCTTGTAAGCTTCCGGGTTAGCGTCCCGCACCTTGAAAGCGGCAGCTCTACCCTTTAGCTCAGTGCGAATGTTGCCTGTAATCCATGGCTTCTGGTTGGGGTATGTACGTACAGTCACTGCGGGGATGACGTACTCGATGCACTTATTGATAAAGCCAGTGACTGATGTGGTGTACTCCTCAATGCCATCGGAAGAATCCCGGAACATGTTCCAGTCTGTGATAGCAAAACAGTCCTGTAGTTTAGCATCTACTTCATCTGACCACTTTTTTATAGACCGAGTCACTGGTGCTTCCTGCTTTAATTTTTTCTTGTAAGCAGGAATCAGAAGGATAGAGTTGTGGTCGGATTAACCAAATGGAGGGGAGGGAGAACTTTGTACGCGTCTCTGTGTGTGGAGTACAGATGATCTAGAATTGTTTTTCCTCTGGTTGCATATTTAACATGTTGATAGAAATTTGGTAGAACTGATTTAGGTTTCCCTGCATTAAAGTCTCCGGCCACTAGGAGCGCCGCCCCTGGGTGAGTGGTTTCCTGTTTGCTTCTTTCCTTATACAGCTGAATGAGTGCGGTCTTAGTGCCAGCATCTGTCTGTGGTGGTAGATAAACAGCCACGAAAAGTATAGCTGAAAACTCTTGAACCCGATCGAACATCTCTGGAGAGACCTGAAAATACCTGCACAGCGACGCTCCCCATCCAACCTGAGTTTGAGAGGATTTGCAGAGAAGAATGGCGGACTCCCCAAATACAGGTGTGCCAAGCTTGTAGCGTCATACCCAAGAAGACTCAAGTCTGTAATTGCTGGCAAAGGGTCTTCAACAAAGTACTGAGTAAAGGGTCTAAATACTTATGTAAATGACATATTTCAGTTTTAAAAATTCGAAAAACCTCTTTTTGATTTGTCATTTTGGGGTATTGTGTGTATGTTGATGAGGGGGAAAAAATGTTTTAATCAGTTTTAGAATGAGGCTGTAACGTAACAAAATGTGGAAAAAGTGAAGGGGTCTGAATACTTGCCGAATGCACTGTATCTTTGATCTCTCATTTCATCAAAGTTAAAAACAATCATTCCTGAAATTCTACTTTTTCTTAAATGTATTTGCTGATATCAGAATCCATGGCTTTTTATCATCAGTTTCAGAGACATAAAGATTTGTCAGGGCTGATTTATTGTGGTTTTCCTTTATGAAGAACTTTTCCCCTGACTATATATCTAGCCGCAAGCATCATAGTAAAACATGATTTACCACCAGTGTCATTGGGCCATCTCAGCCCATGTATTAATAAGCACATTACTGCTAGCCTATAGAGTAAGACAATGTTTCGTGTAAGACACAGTGAATGACTAGTGACCTCTCTCTGTCTTTCTTATCCATTACTGTCTTCTACAGGTGATCATTCAGGCCTGTCATGTAACATCATGAATATGCTTGCTTATACAACCAGTGCTTAGGGTGGTTGTTATTGAACAAACACAAAATGGCACTCTTTGCATATACATTTTATTGTTTGCAAGTTCATTGAGAATTCTTTAGGCATGTGAGTGTGAAGGTGTATAATTTATAGAATGCATTTCATCGTTGTTATATGGAATGTTTGTCCAAAGTTAATTTAATTGTTTTGCTGCATAATGTGGAGGAGAGCTTGCCTTAAAAAAAATCACAAAACCAATTAGCAATGCTGTATCAACAACTGTCAAAGCCAACACGTTGATTTGGAATGGTCATATCAAGGCTAACCTATGTAAATAAACCTTTAATAATCTCTTAATCCAATTTAATCAAAGCCAAGAGGTGATACAGTATGTAACCAATTCCAGCATTTGTACTGAACACCGCTGAATCTCCAGAGGTTACTGCGGACTGATCAAATCCAGGCTTCATCTACGCCACTAATCCAAGCACACTGCTAACAGAAACCACTGAAAAGCTCAGTGTGAATAGAACAGTGCATATTTATACTGGCAATTGCTTAAAAGCAAAATCCTCCAAACGCAGATCCTGCCAAATGCCTGTCTTGAATTGGGTCCGGAAAGACTCATCAAAATGATAGTTTTGGACAGATCTGGCAGAATCAACACCTCGGCTGGATTTGTACACGGACATCAGACGATACACATGAGATGATGTGTTAGATGTTTTGCTGTTACTATACAATCAATCAGGATGGGAAACAACCTCTTTGGTTGTTAGTATCATTCTGAAAATACCTGATATTATTTATTTATTGTCAAATTAGTCATGCAAGCTGAAGAAGAGACTCCCTGAAATCTACACTGGAAACAGTATAACAGTTTACAACAGAAATCATTCCGCAACCGTTTCCAGGTTACACAGGTTACGATGATGATTACTGAGATCATGAAATACAAATCTACCACAATTAGGAAAGCTGCTCTTCTGGATGTTAAAACAACTACATTAGCAAGATATTTCAGGATGCTGTATTTGACAGACATAAGAGGCGAACCTGATAAAGAAAGCATTGTTTTCAATGGCTACTCAATGTGATTGACTGACGCTGTAGCCCAAAGACTGACAGGGCTGGCCATCAACCTGAGATGGGTTGATTTGGTGCTTTAGAGAAAAACATTTTCCTTGGTTTGACCAAATATGGAGATATACTTCTAGGTAATTGCTTAGAAATTAGGTTTTACTAAATGCTTACTGCAGCTGGAGAAATTGGCACACAAGGGTTCTCTTGGTAATAGTCACCATGGTGATAAACACTTATAGAAAGCCTAATAATTGTGAGACAAATCTACAGCACAGCCTCACTCAATCCACACTATTATTATCCGCATCAATTATTTTCTGTGATTTCAGTAAAAAGAGGATTTGATTCATTCTAGCGGTAAATCAAAAACATTGATCTCACTACCAACAGTGCAGTTGACTGTAAGGGGGGATTGTATATTTACCTAGATATGTCACACTCACAGGATTAAATTGAGATTTTGTGTCACTGGCCTACACACATAACGTTAAAGTGGAATTATGTTTTTCGAAATTTGTACAAATGTATAAAAAAATCTGAAATGTCTTGAGTCAATAAGTATTCAACCCCTTTGTTAGGGCAAAACTAAATTCAGGAGTAAAATGTGCGTAACAAGTCACATAATAAATTGCATGTGCAATAATAGTGTTTAACATGATTTTTTTATGACTCCCTCATCTCTGTACCCCACACATACAATTATCTGTACGGTCCCTCAGTCGAGCAGTGAATTTCAAACACAGATTCAACCATAAAGACCAGGGAGTATCACTCTTCATATTTTCAAGCATATTGTTGGCTGCATCATGTTATGGGTGTTAAAAATAAATGGAAATGGAAGTTTCCCACTGCAGGCGGTCAATGAGTTTGAGGTGCTAAATGAACTCCTTTAGGAACTTGACCCCCAAAAAACATCTGGGTCAGATGGTTTAGACCCTTTCTTCTTTAAGGTTGCTGCCCCTATTATCGCAAAGCCTATCTCTGAACTTTTTAACCTGTCTATCCTTAGAGCTTGAGGTAGTTACCTCATACAAATACTATTCAAATGACCATCCTACCCATACTAGACTACGGAGACGTAATTTATAGATCGGCAGGTAAGGGTGCTCTCGAGCGGCTAGATGTTCTTTACCATTCGGCTATCAGATTTGCCACCAATGCTCCTTATAGGACACATCATTGCACTCTATACTCCTTTGTAAACTGGTCATCTCTGTATACCCGTCACAAGACCCACTGGTTGATGCTTATTTATAAAACCCTCTTAGGCCTCACTTCCCCCTATCTGAGATACCTACTGCAGCCCTCATCCTCCACCTATTCTGCCAGTCACAATCTGTTCTGCCAGTCACACTGTTAAAGATCTCCAAAGCACACACATCCCTGGGTCACTCCTCTTTTCAGTTCGCTAGCGACTGGAACAAGCTGCAAAAAACACTGAAACTGGACCATTTTATCTCAATCTCTTCATTCAAAGACTACATCATGGACACTCTTACTGACAATTGTGGCTGCTTCACTTAATGTATTGTTGTCTCTACCTTCTTGCCCTCTGTGCTGTTGTCTGTGCCCAATAATGTTTGTACCATGTGCTGTACCATTGTGCTTCTACCATGTTGTGCTGCTGCCATGTTGTGTTGCTACCATGTTGTTGTGATGTTGTGTTGCTACCATGCTGTGTTTTCATGTGTTGCTGCCATGCTATGTTGTTGTCTTAGGTCTATCTTTATGTAGTGTTGTGGTGTCTCATCGTTTTTCATTTTCACGTGTCATTGTGGGGTTATTGTGTGTAGTTGGGTAAGAAAAAAGTATATTTAATACATTTTGAATTCAGGCTGTAACACAAAATGTTGAATAAGTCAAGGAATATGAATACTTTCTGAAGACACTGTATGTCAAGTCACTATAGGAATAAAACAGGACAATGTGATTCAAGGAGGCAATCTACCCTCTTCATGCAGCTTAATTCCACTTCCATAAAAAGAAAATATATTTAGCTGTTCAGGTCTACAAAGTACAGCTGTTGGTGATTCACATTGGCAGAATGAATAGAGACTACAACACATCAGTTTCTACAGAGCACAGACTTTCTACACAGTAAACAGAAAACCGAAGGGTGACCACTAGGGCTGTTACAGTGGCCGTATTACTGCCACACCGGAGGTCACGAGTCACGACTGCAGTCAAATTCCACGTGACCATTTAGTCACGGTAATAAGGCTTCTCCAAGCTCTGATGTTGCTGATGGTCATTAGTAGCCTACCAAACTTGCTAACTGCCTGGTACTCAGCACTCTATTGTCCATCTAATCACTCTGACATTGTCACGAGTGGCGCTCGGCGGTCGTCATCACCGGCCTATTAGCTGCCACTGATTGTCTTTCCTCCCCCTCCTTGTATGTTTATTGGTAGCACCTGTTTAGGTATGATTAGTTTGTCTTTATTAGACAGCCGGCCCGCCTGGTTGTTGTGCGGGATTATTTCAGTGTAACCTTCGGCTCTGTTGTAGAGGTACGTGTTAGTGCCTGGTCGTGACTTTTCCGTTGTACATTTTCATTCCCTGTGTTTGGGGTCGTTACTATTGTGAGTACCCTGTGGTGCGTTGGTGCAATTAAAGACGCACAGCATTGCACTCTCTGTCTCCTGCGTCTGACTCCACACCCACGACACCCGCAGCATTACAGAATCCCGCACCTAAATCAAATTGAATGGAGTCAGCAGGAGCAGCAGCCAACCCTCTCCCATCGATGGAGGAACGGGTTCTCCACCACACCACCGTTCTCCATCGGATCGGATCCGCGATGGATCAAGTAATGGAGAGAATGGACCGATGGGAGAGGAGTGGTCTCCTCTCTCCACCTTCGGCACCCACGGCTCCGGACTCCCCATCACTCGACTCCAGCACCCTCCGTCTGACGCTACCGAGGGCTTATGATGGAGCGGCGTCGGGTTGCCAGAGGTTTCTGCTTCAGCTGGAGCTATACCTGGCCACCGTTAGACCCACTCCCTCAGGAGCGGAGAGGGTGAGTGTCCTCATCTCCTGCCTCACGGGTCGTGCTCTGGAGTGGGCGAACGCAGTCTGGAATGGCCCAGACTCAGCGCGGGAGCACTACCCAGAGTTTTCCCTCCGCTTCCGTGCCGTGTTTGATCACCCTCTAGACGGCCGAGCGGTGGGAGAACGACTTTTTCATCTCAGGCAGGAGAGGAGGAGCGCCCAGGATTACGCGCTGGAGTTCCGGACCTTGGCAGCCGGATCTGGGTGGAACGACAGGGCCCTTATGGACCACTACAGGTGTAGTCTCCGAGAGGACGTCCGCCGGGAGTTAGCGTGTCGGGACACCACTCTGTCACTGGATCAGCTGATTGACATGTCCATTCGACTGGACAATCTGCTGGCTGCCCGCGGGCGTTCAGAGAGGGCCCTGTGCGTTCCACCACCCAGCCCCTCCGCTCCCATTCCGATGGAGTTGGGAGGGGCTGCGCCGAGGGGTACCGGAGGAGGAGGCCTTCCCTGCACCAACTGTGGTCGGAGAGGACACACGTCTGATCGGTGCTGGGGGGGTCCGTCTGGGAGTAGAGATGGCAGGCGGAACGCTTCTCGATCATCCCAGGTGAGTCTGCATCAAACTCACCCAGAACCCCCTGTTGGCCACATGTTTGTCTTAACCTTTTTTCCCTCTTCCCAGCATAGGGCGCTAGTCGATTCAGGCGCAGCTGGGAACTTTATGGATCGCGGACTCGCCCTTAAATTAGGGGTTCCGCTGGTGCCGATAGATTCTCCTTTCCCCGTGCACTCCCTAGATAGCCGGCCATTAGGGTCAGGGATGGTCAGGGAGACCACGGTCCCACTGGACATGGTGACGCAGGGGAATCATAGGGAGCGTATCAGTTTTTTTATTATTGATTCGCCTGCGTTTCCAGTGGTGCTGGGGACTCCCTGGCTGGCCCGGCACAATCCTAAAATTTCGTGGAAACAGGGGGTTCTCCAGGGGTGGTCAGAGGAGTGTTCTGGAAGGTGTTTGGGAGTTTCCATCGGTGCTACGTCGGTGGAGAGTCCAGACCAGGGTTCCACGGTGTGCATTCCCCCCGAGTATGCCGATTTGGCAATCGCTTTCAGTAAAGTGAAAGCGACTAAATTACCACCTTATCGACCGGGAAGGGATTGTACGATAGATCTCCAGGTAGACGCTGCGCTTCCCAAGAGTCACGTGTACCCGCTGTCCCAGGAGGAGACGTTGGCAATGGAGACATATGTCACGGAGTCGCTGGGACAGGGGTACATTCGGCCCTCCATTTCACCCGTCTCCTCGAGTTTCTTTTTTGTGAGGAAAAAGGAGGGAGGTTTGCGTCCGTGTATTGATTATAGAGGTCTAAACGCCATCACAGTGGGGTATAGTTACCCTCTACCTCTCATCGCTACGGCGGTGGAATCATTTCACGGAGCGCAGTTCTTCACAAAACTGGATCTCAGGAGCGCGTATAGTCTGGTGCGTATTCGGAAGGGAGACGAGTGGAAAACCGCATTTAGTACCACATCAGGCCACTATGAGTACCTCGTCATGCCGTATGGGTTAAAAAAATGCTCCAGCCGTTTTTCAATCCTTTGTAGACGAGATTCTCAGGGACCTGTGCGGGCAGGGAGTGGTTGTTTATATCGATGACATTCTGATCTACTCGGCCACTTACACCGCGCATGTGTCTCTGGTGCGCAAGGTGCTTGGTAGACTGCTGGAGCATGACCTATACGTCAAGGCTGAGAAATGCGTGTTCTCTAAACGAGCCGTCTCTTTTCTGGGATATCGCATTTCCACCTCGGGGGTAGTGATGGAGGGCGACCCCATTAGGGCCGTGCGTAATTGGCCGACTCCAACCACGGTAAAGGAGGTGCAGCGGTTTTGGGTTTTGCCAACTACTACCGGAGGTTTATCCGGGGTTTTGGCCAGATAGCGGCTCCCATTACCTCACTGCTGAAGGGGGGCCCGGTGCGGTTGCAGTGGTCAGCAGAGGCGAACGGAGCGTTCAACAAGTTGAAGGCGCTGTTCACTGATGCGCCCGTGTTGGCGCATCCGGACCCCTCTCTAGCATTCATAGTGGAGGTGGACGCGTCCGAGGCTGGGGTGGGTGCCGTGCTATCGCAGCGCTCGGGTACGCCACCAAAACTCCGCCCCTGCGCTTTCTTCTCAAGGAAGCTCAGCCCAGCGGAGCGTAACTATGATGTGGGGGACCGGGAGTTGCTAGCGGTGGTTAGAGCTCTGAAGGTGTGGAGACACTGGCTTGAGGGGGCTAAGCACCCTTTTCTCATCTGGACCGACCACCAGAACCTGGAGTATATTCGGGCAGCTAGGAGACTTAACCCACGTCAGGCAAGGTGGGCCATATTCTTCACCCGGTTCCGGTTTACTTTGTCTTATAGACCGGGCTCCCAGAACGTAAAGGCTGACGCACTGTCCCGCCTTTACGACACGGAGGATGGGTCCACCGAACCTGCTCCCATCCTTCCCGCCTCAAAGCTGGTAGCACCAGTGGTATGGGAGGTGGACTCGGATATCGAGCGGGCGTTACGGGCTGAACCCGCTCCTCCTCAGTGTCCAGCGGGGCGAAGGTACGTGCCGCTTGGTGTTCGGGACAAGCTGATTCGGTGGGCTCATGTCTCCTCCTGTTCAGTGTGCGCTCAGAGTAAGGCTCCTAGGCACCTTCCTAGAGGGAAGTTACAACCCCTCCCCGTTCCACAGCGGCCATGGTCACATCTGTCCATAGATTTCCTGACCGATCTTCCGCCGTCTCAGGGGAACACCACGGTTCTTGTGATTGTGGATCGGTTCTCTAAGTCCTGCCGTCTCCTCCCGTTGCCCGGTATCCCTACAGCCCTACAGACTGCGGAGGCGTTATTCACCCATGTCTTTCGGCACTACGGGGTGCCGGAGGACATCGTTTCTGATCGGGGCCCCCAATTCACATCTCGGGTATGGAGAGCGTTCATGGAACGCTTGGGGGTCTCTGTCAGCCTGACCTCCGGTTATCACCCCGAGAGTAATGGGCAGGTGGAGAGAGTGAACCAGGAGGTGGGTAGGTTTCTGCGGTCGTATTGCCAGGATCGGCCAGGGGAGTGGGCACGCTACATTCCCTGGGCTGAAATGGCTCAGAACTCACTACGCCACTCCTCTACTAACGTGTCCCCTTTTCAGTGTGTGTTGGGGTACCAGCCGGTCCTGGCACCATGGCATCCGAGCCAGACCGAGGCTCCTGCGGTGGAGGAATGGGTACAGCGCTCCAAGGAGACCTGGAGGGCCGTCCAGGAATCTCTACAACAAGCGAGTGGACGGCAAAAGAGGAGTGCTGACCGCCACCGCAGTGAGGCCCCCGTGTTTGTACCGGGGGACAGGGTCTGGCTCTCGACCCGAAACCTACCTCTCCGCTTGCCCTGCCGGAAGCTGGGTCCGCAGTGTGTAGGGCCCTTTAAAGTCCTGAGGAGGATAAATGAGGTGTGTTATCGATTACAACTCCCTTCCTATTATCGTATTAACCCCTCGTTTCATGTGTCTCTCCTCAGGCCGGTGGTAGCTGGTCCCCTGCAGGACAGTGAGGTGCTGGAGGTCCCTCCCCCCCCCCCTCTGGACATCGAGGGGTCCCCGGCGTACACGATCCGGGCCATTCTGGACTCAAGACGCCGGGTGAGGGGCCTGCAGTACCTCGTGGACTGGGAGGGGTACGGCCCGGAGGAGAGGTGCTGGGTACCGGTGGGGGACATCTTGGATCCATCCATGTTGAGGGATTTCCATCGCCTCCATCCGGATCGCCCTGCAACTCGTCCTCCGGGGCGACCTCGAGGCCGGTGTCGGCGCGCTGCGGGAGCCGCGCGTCAGGGGGGGGTACTGTCACGAGTGGCGCTCGGCGGTCGTCATCACCGGCCTATTAGCTGCCACTGATTGTCTTTCCTCCCCCTCCTTGTATGTTTATTGGTAGCACCTGTTTAGGTATGATTAGTTTGTCTTTATTAGACAGCCGGCCCGCCTGGTTGTTGTGCGGGATTATTTCAGTGTAACCTTCGGCTCTGTTGTAGAGGTACGTGTTAGTGCCTGGTCGTGACTTTTCCGTTGTACATTTTCATTCCCTGTGTTTGGGGTCGTTACTATTGTGAGTACCCTGTGGTGCGTTGGTGCAATTAAAGACGCACAGCATTGCACTCTCTGTCTCCTGCGTCTGACTCCACACCCACGACACCCGCAGCATTACAGACATCAATGCAAATGAAATCGAAAATCAAATCAAACACTTCATGAGAGCCCATGAGCTCATGTTACACAACATTTCTATAGATTGCAAATGTGTGAGAAAACAGAGTGATGGCCTCTATTAAAAATAGGAGGATCCCATTAGCTTTCTATAGGCAAGGCCTTATTTATTTCTAAACTTTCCTAATATTAAGCACATTGCTTATCATTACAACAGGAGTATAGGCCACCTAGCTGGCATGAAAATGAACCACGGGAAAAGCACACTCCATTCTCTATTTAAGTACATAGATGACATGTATTTTTTTCACCTGTTTCAGACATCATGAAAATGGTCCATTCTAAATAAAACAAATTTCACACATATATTATTTGGTATACAGTACCAGTCAAAAGTTTGGACACACCTACTCATTCAAATCAAATCAAATCAAAATCAAATCAAATTTATTTATATAGCCCTTCGTACATCAGCTGATATCTCAAAGTGCTGTACAGAAACCCAGCCTAAAACCCCAAACAGCAAGCAATGCAGGTGTAGAAGCACGGTGGCTAGGAAAAACTCCCTAGAAAGGCCAAAACCTAGGAAGAAACCTAGAGAGGAACCAGGCTATGTGGGGTGGCCAGTCCTCTTCCTCTTCATTCAAGGGTTTGTCTTTATTTGGACTATTTTCTACATTGCAGAATAATAGTGAAGACATCAAAACTATGAAATAACACATGGAATCATGTAGTAACCAAAAAAGTGTTCAAATCGAAATATATTTGAGCTTTGAGATTCTTAAAAGTAGCCACCCTTTGCCTTGATGACAGCTTTGCGCACGCTTGGCATTCTCTCCAAATAAATGCTTCACAGAGTTCAAGTAACAGACACATCTCAACACCAACTGATCAGAGGAGATTGCATGAATCAGGCCTTCATGGTCTAATTGCTGCAAAGAAACCACTACTAAAAGTACAACAAAAATAAGAGGATACTTGATTGGGCCAAGAAACACAAACAATGGACATTAGACTATTCTTTGGTCTAATGAGTCCAAGTTTGAGGTTTTTAGTTCCAACTGCCGTGTCTTTGTGAGACACAGAGTAGGTGAATGGATGATATCTGCATGTGTGGATCCCACAATGAATCTTGGAAGAGGAGGTGTGATGGTGTAAGGGTGCTTTGCTGGTGACACTGTCTGTGATTTATTTAGAATTCAAGGCACACTTAACCAGCATGGCTACCACAGCATTCTGCAGCGATACGCCATCCCATCTGGTTTGGTCTTAGTGGGACTATCATTTGTTTTTCAACAGGACAATGACACAATACACCTCAAGGCTGTGTAAGGGCTATTTGACCAAGAAGGAGAGTGATGGAGTGCTGCATCAGATGACTTGGCCTCCACAATCACCTGACCTCAACCCAATTGAAATGAACTGAGATGAGTTGGACCGCAGAGTGAAGAATCTCAAATATAAAATATATTTTGATTTGTTTAACACTTTTTTAGTTACTACATGATTCCATATCAAAAGCAAATAAAATAAAATGTTATTGAACATATACACATGTTTATGTGGCAGGTAGCCTATTAGTTAGAGCGCTGGGCCAGTAACCGAAAGGTTGCTGGATCAAATCCCTCAGCTAACAAGGTAAACATCTGTCATTCTGCCCCTGAACAAGGCAGTTAACCCACTCTTCCCCGGTAGGCCGTCATTGTAAATAAGAATTTGTTTTTAACTGACTTGCCTAGTTAAATAAAGGTTAAATTTAGCAGATGTTATTGCGTGTGTAGCGAAATGCAGCTTTATAAAATAGTATCCGCAAAACACCAGTCTCAAAGTCAACAGTGAAGAGGCGACTCCGGGATGCTGGCCTTTAAGGCTGAGTTGCAAAGAAAAAGCCATATCTCAGACTGGCCAATAAAAATAAAAGATTAAGATGGGCTAAAGAACAAAGACACCGGACAGAGGAACTCTGCCTAGTAGGCCAGTATCCCGGAGTCTGTCGCCTCTTCACTGTTGACGTTGAGACTGGTGTTTTGAGGGTGCTATTTAACGAAGCTGCCAGTTGAGGACTTGTGAGGCGTCTGTTTCTCAAACTAGACACTCTAATGTACTTGTCCTCTTGCTCAGTTGTGCACCAGGGCCTCCCACTCCTCTTTCTATTCAGGTTAGAGCCAGTTTGCGCTGTTCTGTGAAGGGTGTAGCACACAGCGTTGTACCAGATCTTCAGTTTCTTGGCAATTTCTCGCATGGAATAGCCTTAATTTCTTAGAACAAGAATAGACTGATGAATTTCAGAAGAAAGGTCTTTGTTTCTGGTCATTTTGAGCTTGTAATCAAACCCACAAATGTTGATGCTCCAGATTCTCAACTATTCTAAAGAAGGCCAGTTTTATTGCTTCTTTAATCAGCACAATAGTTTTCAGTTGTGCTAACATACTTGCAAAATGGTTTTCTTTAAAAAAATATATTAAAAAAATTTCTCCAATTTCGTGGTATCCAATTGTTTTAGTAGCTACAATCTTGTCTCATCGCTACAACTCCCGTACGGGCTCGGGAGAGATGAAGGTTGAAAGTCATGCATCCTCCAATACACAACCCAACCAGCCGTACTGCTTCTTAACACAGCGCGCATCCAACCCGGAAGCCAGCTGCACCAATGTGTCGGAGGAAACACCCTGCACCTGGCAACCTTGGTTAGCGTGCACTGCGCCCGGCCCACCACAGGAGTCACTAGTGCGCGATGAGACAAGGATATCCCTCCCGGTCAAGCCCTCCCTAACCCGGACGACGCTAGGCCAATTGTGCGTCGCCCCACGGACCTCCCGGTCGTGGCCGGTTGCGACAGCCTGGGTGCGAACCCAGGGTCTCTGGTGGCACAGCTGGCGCCAGCGCCCTTAACCACTGCCCCACCCGGGAGGCTCAAAATGGGTTTTCTATTGATCAATTAGCCTTTAAAATTATAAACTTGGATTAGCTAACACAACGTGCCATTGGAACTCAGGAGTGATGGTTGCTGATAATGGACCTCTGTACGCCTATGTAGATATTCCATCAAAAAAATCTGCCATTTCCAGCTACAATAATCATTTACAACATTAACAATGGCTACACTGTATTTCTGATTAATTTGATGTTATTTTAATGGACAATTGTTTAAATTTGATTTCAAAAACAAGGACATTTCTAAGTGTCCCCAAACCTTTGAATGGTAGTGTAGGTATTCCTCCGGTCCATATGGGATAGGGCAGTGTGCAGTGTGATGGCGATTGCATCGTCTGTGGATCTATTGGGGCGGTAAGCAAATTGAAGTGTATCTAAGGTGTCAGGTAAGGTAGAGGTGATATGATCCTTAACTAGCCTCTCAAAGCAATTAATGATGACAGAAGTAAGTGTTACGGGGCAATAGTGATTTATTTCAGTTATCTCTGCTTTCTTGGGTACAGGAACAATGGTGGACATCTTGATGCAAGTGGGAACAGCAGACTAGGATAGGGAGAGATTGAATATGTCCGTAAACACTCCATCCAGCTGGTCTGCGCAAGCTCTAAGGATGTGGTTAGGGATGCCATCTGGGCCGGCAGCCTTGCGAGGGTTAGCACGCTTAAATGTCTTACTCACGTAAGAAGGAAGAAGGAAAGGAAAGCCCACAGTCCTTGGAAGCGCGCCGCGTCAATGGCACTGTGTTATCCTCTAAGTGGCCGAAGAAGATGTTTAGCTTGTCCGGAAGCAAGACGTCGGTCTCCATGACGTGGCTGGTTTTCCCTTTGTAGTCTGTGATTGTCTTTAGATCCTGCCACATACGTCTCATGTCTGAGGCGTTGAATTGCGACTCCACTTTGCCTTTATACTGACATTTTGCCTGTTTGAGAACCTTACTGAGGGAATAATTACACTGTTTGTATTTGTCCGTATTCCCAGTCACCTTGCCATGGTTAAAAGCGGTGGTTTGCGCTTTCAGATTTGAGCAAATCCTGCCATCTATCCACGGTTTCTGGTTAGGGTAGGCTTTAATAGTCACAGTGGGTACAACATCTCCTATACACTTCCTGATAAACTCATGTTATTCTCAGAGCAACGTGGAACATATTCCAGTTTGCGTGTTCAAAACAATCTTGAAGTCTGGATTCCAATTGGTCACCTCAACGTTGAATAGTCCTTTGCACGGGTACTTCCTGTTTGAGTTTCTGCCTATAGGAAGGGAGGAGCAAAATGGAGTCATGATCAGATTTGCCGAAGGGAGGGCGGGGGATGGCCTTGTAGGCATTTCGAAAAGCTGAGTAGCAGTGGTCTAATGTTTTCTCAAAGCGAGTGCTACAGTCAATGTGTTGGTAGATCCTCTTTAGCATTTTTCTCAAATTTGATTTGTTATAATTCCCAGCCATATGTGTTATTTCATAGTATTGATGTCTTCACTATTATTTTACAATATAGAAAATAGTAAAAATAAAGAAAAACCCTTGAATGAGTAGGCGTGTCCAAACTTTTGACTGGTACTGTACATACGCAGCAAGTGAGTTTCAAGCTTGGGGAAGCAAATTATCACCATAAAAATTCACCTTTATAATAAAAGCATTGCATGCATAATTGCATTTGTCATCACTTTTGAGAATGGTGTTTTCTTGCAAATGAAACATTTGCGCTTATAGTCTACTGCCATGTGCGCATTGCTGAACTTATAATGTGAAGAAATAGACCAATATTTTTTCATCATTTTAAGCTAAATGTTCTCATCTGTTGCGTCAGGCTCATTGCTTTTAAAACATATTTTTTAATGCTAGTGGTTATATTAATTTGGGATCTATCGCATCCCACAACTGTCCCAGACTATCTATTGAATATTTATTTCTCACACAGAATAGAATAGGTCAACTTTTGTATTATGGGGGATAG
Organism: Oncorhynchus nerka; assembly: GCF_034236695.1. Lineage (NCBI taxonomy): Eukaryota > Metazoa > Chordata > Actinopteri > Salmoniformes > Salmonidae > Oncorhynchus > Oncorhynchus nerka. Next base: position 84,309,653 of record NC_088417.1, read on the forward strand.
TAGATTGACATAGGCTAGTGCTTTTGCTGTTCGTTAGGCCTACTCATCTTGTTGGCTGACTAAAAGTAAATGTGGACAGTTATGCAGCCGGGAAAATGTAGGCATTATCCAGTCCTTGTCAAATTATTAATGAGAGACTGATGAAGTGTGTACAGCCTTTGCAAAAAACAAAGCAGATCTCATGTCTTTCATTTCTTTCATTTTCATTTCAAATCATTGTTAGAGTAGTTTCATGCAGCCTTAGAATATATAAAAAATCTAAAACATATAGCTCAACATTTGTATCACAACTAAAGTTTCATAAATAACTCTAAATTTAGCATTTAGAAGTACCTGTTCCTTTGTTAACCTCCCAACACAGAATAGACGCATGTGTGCACTCCCTCAAAACATTTGGAGAAAATACCCCTTCTATTTGATTCAGTTATGTTCAATTGTATTATTCATACTGCCAAACACAAGGACAACTCAGAGTATGCAATTCTGTTCTTCTGAAATAAACCACATTTTATTCATATAATGTTTCTTTAAGACCTGTCTAAAATAAAGAATGGATTTATTGTGATGGTGTAGGCTATATTACAAGTATTTATTAGACTTAGACTCCTAGATCAGCACTCCTACTCTGAGAAGCTTTTGGATACGGGCCCAGGGCTGTTTGAGCTGAAGGTCATTAAACTCTCACTATGTAGTTGAACATTTTACCAGAACTATACTGTAGCTACCTGGGCTTTTACAACATGCAATAACCACACTTCCCCGTCATTGCATACAGACCAATAAAGCAATATCACCGACTTTTATAAAGGGAAAACCAGCTGTGGCAAATACAGATGCCTCTCTCCCAGACGAGCTAAACACCTTTTACGCTTTCTTCGAGGTAAACAACAGCGATCCTCCTATGAGGGCCCCCGGTGCTCAACGGGAATGTGTGCTCAGCCCCCTCCTGTACTCCATGTACACTCACGACTGTGTGGCCATGCACAACTCTAACACCATCATTAAGTTTGCCAGCGACAAGACAGGGGTGGGCCTTATTGCTGACGGTGACAAGACAGCCTACAGGGAGGAGGTTAGAGCCTTGGCAAAGGGGTGCCTGGGGAACAGCACCTCCCTCAACGTCAATAAAACCAAGGAGCTGATCATGAAATCCAGGAAATGGGGGAGGAGCACACCCCCATCTGCATCGACGGGGCTGCAGTGGACATCACAGAGGAACTGACATGGACCAATCACACCGACACTGTGGTGAAGAAGGCACCACAGCACCTCTTCAACCTCAGCAGACTGAAGAAATGTGGCATGTGCCCTCAGATCCTCAAGAAGTTATACAGGTGCACCATCGAGAAGGATCTTGACCGGCTGCATCACCGCCTGGAATGGCAACTGTACTGGCCTCAACCACAAAGTTCTACAGATGGTGGTGCGGACATCCCAATACATTACTAGGGGCGAGCTCTCTTGTCTGAGGAAGCCCAGGGAGATCGTCAAGGACTCCAGTCACCCGAGCCATGGAATATTCAATCTGTTACCATCTGGCAAATGGTATCGGAGGATCGTGTCTCGGACCAACAGGCACTGAGACAGTTTCTAACATCAGGCTATCAGACTGTTGAACAGCTAGACCCTAGCTGTATAACTGCTCAGCCCTGCACCACCAAGACTATCTGCACCACCGAGACTATCTGCACCACCGAGACTGTTTACACCGACTCTCCACACATCCAACCCTTACACACAAGCACAGACACATACAACCACAAACAGCTTTGTTTTGGTGAAATGTCAGGACTTTTTGGAATGTAAATATGTTTGACCATTAAAAATCCTATTTTCCCTAAGCCCTAACCTTACACCCAAATCCCTAAACCTAACCCTTACCTTAACCCCAAAACCCTAAACCTAACCCTTAAGCTTAAAATAGCATTTAAACAAAATTCCTACCTTTTCAGGACATTTGGGTGAAATGTCAGGACATTGGGTTCCTGATAATGTAGGAAAACACACACACACCCACATAGTCAACGCTACTGTTCTATTATATACTTTTATTAAACTGTGCGACCAAGACACAATCCACTTTACATTTGTAACAGAGTTATACTTGATCATAGCACATTCATGATTTATATCGTATATCCTATTATGTACATATAGTTTTATTACTATGCATACTACCTTCCTCTATTACTTGTTATTTTCCATTTGGATTATTATTGATATCAATATTGTATCACAATGTTCAGGGAGCTAGCATGTAAGCATTTCACTGCACCTTGGACCTGCTGTAAACTATGTCCATGATTAATCAAATTGGATTTTATTTAATTTCATTCAAGTCTGCCTTGAGATAACTAACAGCCAACACAATGCTCTACTACCGTAAAAGGATTCCATCTTCTTGCCAGAAGTAGCGTACTAGAGTCATCAATGCTGCATCCAAGATAAATGCATGGATGCAATACAGTTGAAGTCGGAAGTTTACATACACTTAGGTTGGAGTCATTAACTTCTTGGTGACAGAGGGGCCAGTATTGAGTAGCTTGGATAAGGTGCCCAGAGTAAACTGCCTTCTACTCTGTCCCAGATGCTAATATATGCATATTATTAGTCATATTGGATAGAAAACACTCTGACGTTTCTAAAACTGTTTGAATGATGTCTGTGAGTATAACAGAACTCATATGGCAGGTGAAAACCTGAGAAAAATCCAACCAGGAAGTGGGAAATCTGAGGTTTGTAGTTTTTCAACTCTTTGCCATTCCAATATCCAGTTTAAATTGGGTCATATTGCACTTCCTACGGCTTACACTAGATGTCAACAGTCTTTAGAATTTGGTTTGAGGATTCTACTGTGAAGTGTGGGCGAATGAGAGGGGATAAAGCCAGGTGTCTGGCAGAGTGCCACAGGCTCGTGAGGCGCGGTCTCGTTCCATTGCTTTTCTACAGACAATGGAATTCTCCGGTTGGAACATTATTGAAGATTTATGATAAAAACATCCTAAAGATTGATTCTATACTTAGTTTGACAAGTTTCTACGACCTGTAATATAACTTTTTGAACTTTTCGTCCGACGTTCGGCTGGACCTGAACGCGCGTTTGGATTTGTTTACCAAACGCCCTAACAAAAGAAGCTATTTGAACATAAATGATGAACTTTATCAAACAAATAAAACATTTATTGTGGAACTGCGATTCCTGAGAGTGCATTCTGATGAAGATCATCAAAGGTAAGTGAATATTTATAATGCTATTTCTGACTAATGTTGACTACACAATATGGCGGATATCTTTTTGGCTGCTTTGTTGTCCGAACGCTGTACTCAGATTATTGCATGGTTTGCTTTTTCCGTAACGTTTTTAAAAAATCTGACACAGCGGTTGCATTAAGGAGAAGTATATCTCTAATTCCATGTATAACACTTGTATTTTCATCAACATTTGTGATGAGTATTTCTGTAAATTCCAGAAGATGATGTCATGGCTTTAGAAGCTTCCGATAGGCTAATTGACATCATTTGAGTCAATTGGAGGTGTACCTGTGGATGTATTTCAAGGCCTACCTTCAAACTCAGTGCCTCTTTGCTTGACATCATGCTTGAAAATCAAAAGAAATCAGCCAAGATCTCAGAAAACAATTTGTAGACCAACACAAGTCTGGTTCATCCTTGGGAGCAGTTTCCAAACGCCTGAAGGTACCACGTTCATCTGTACAAACAATAGTACGCAAGTATAAACACCATGGGACCACGCAGCCGTCATACCGCTCCGGAAGGAGATGCGTTCTGTCTCCTAGAGATGAATGTACTTTGGTGCGAAAAGTGCAAATCAATCCCAGAACAACAGCAAAGGACCTTGTGAAGATGCTGGAGGAAACAGGTACAAAAGTATCTACAACCTCAGTAAAACGAGTCCTATATCGACATAACCTGAAAGGCCGCTCAGCAAGGAAGAAGCCACTGCTCCAAAACCACCATTAAAAAAGCCTGACTACGGTTTGCAACTGCACATGGGGAAAAAAATCGTACTTTTTGGAGAAATGTCCTATGGTCTGATGAAACAAAAAATAGAACTGTTTAGCCATAATGGCCATCGTTATGTTTGGAGGAAAAGGTGGAGGCTTGCAAGTCAAAGGACACCATCCCAACCGTGAAGCATGGGTGTGGCAGCATTATGTTGTGGGGGTGCTTTGCTGCAGGAGGGACTAGTGCACTTCACAAAATTGATGGCATCATGAGGTAAGAAAATTATGTGGATATATTGAAGGAACATCTCAAGACATCAGTCAGGAAGTTAAAGCTTGGTCGCAAATGGGTCTTCCAAGTGGACAATGACCCCAAGCATACTTGCAAGCAAAGTTGCGGCAAAATTGCTTAAGGACAACAAAGTCAAGGAATTGGAGTGGCCATCACAAAGCCCTGACCTCAAGCCTATAGACATTTTGTGGGCAGAACTGAAAAAGCATGTGCGCTCAAGGAGGCCTACAAACCTGACTCAGTTACACCAGCTCTGTCAAGAGAAATGGGCCAAAATTCACCCAACTTATTGTGGGAAGCTTGTGGAAGGCTACCCGAAATGTTTGACCCAAGTTAAACAATTTAAAGGCAATGCTACCAAATACTAATTGAGTGTATGTAAACTTCTGACCCACTGGGAATGTGATGAAAGAAACAAAAGCTGAAATAAATAAATCATTCTCTCTACTATTATTCTGATATTTCACATTCTTAAAATAAAGTGGTCATCCTAACTGACCTGAGACAGTGAATTTTTACTCGGATTAAATGTCAGGAATTGTTAAAAACTGAGTTTAAATGTATTTGGCTATGGTGTAGGAGCGATCCGGGTTGGAGCGATCTGGTCGCATCCGCGCTTCGGTCTGCAGGTTGTATAACTTTTTCATTACATTTCATTACATTTCATTATAGTACAACGGTCTGATTTGTCTAATCTTAGCAATTTCCTCTTAGCTAGCTACATAGTCGTCGTTGTATCAAAGATAATTGCGTAATTATCGTATTTCGTCGTCTCCTATCTGTCCAACACGTTCACCGTCTACCGTAGCACTGTAGTACTATCACACTCAACTGAACGTCTTGATTAGTGTAGTGTTAGCTAGCTACATAGCTAGCTACATAGTTGTCTTTGCTGTCTTCGTATCCAAGATAATTGTGTAGCTTAGAGTGTGGAGTCTTAGAGTGATAATTGCGTTATTATTGTATTTCGTCGCCCTCCTATCTGCCTAGCAGCTAGCATACGTTCACCGGCTACCGTAGCACTGTAGTAACTATCACACTCAACCGAACGACTTGATTAGTGTAGTATTAGATAGCTACATAGTTGTCTTTGCTGTCTTCGTATCCAAGATAATTGTGTAGTTTAGAGTGTGTAGTCTTAGAGTGATTATCTTAATTCACCGAGGTTAGCTAGCCAGCTATTTTGTCGTCCTTAACGTAGGAGACACTCCTAGCTAGCCAATAGCCAGCCAACGTCTACTGAATAGAACTTTCGCATTCCGGTCGCATTCCGCGTCGCTCCACAGGTAGTATCACTTTTTCACTTCATTTCATTACAGTCCCAACGGTGTGATTTGTTTGATCGTAGCTAGCTACATAGCTAGCTACATAGCCGTCTTTGTTTCAAAGATAATTGTGTAGTCTAGAGCGATTTTCTAGGTTAGCTAGCCAGCTATTGTCGTTCTCCTACGCAACGTAATGTAACCAACACTGCTAGCTAGCCAGCTAGCTCCCGATAAGCAGCATTGTAGAAACTTCACACTCAACGGTACGACTTGATTAGGGTAGTGTCAACAACGCAGCTAGCCTACCCCAGCAGTACTCTATCATTTTAATCATTTGAGTCAATTAGATTCTTGCTACGTAAGCTTAACTTTCTGAACATTCGAGACGTGTAGTCCACTTGTCATTCCAATCTCCTCTGCATTAGCGTAGCCTCTTCTCTAGCCTGTCAACTATGTGTCTGTCTATCCCTGTTCTCTCCTCTCTGCACAGACCATACAAACGCTCCACACCGCATGGCCGCAGCCACCCTAATCTGGTGGTCCCAGCGCGCACGACCCACGTGGAGTTCCAGGTCTCCGGTAGCCTCTGGAACTGCCGATCTGCGGCCAACAAGGCAGAGTTCATCTCAGCCTATGTCTCCCTCCAGTCCCTCGACTTCTTGGCTCTGACGGAAACATGGATCACCACAGACAACACCGCTACTCCTACTGCTCTCTCTTCGTCCGCCCACGTGCTCGCACACCCCGAGAGCTTCTGGTCAGCGGGGTGGTGGCACCGGGATCCTCATCTCTCCCAAGTGGTCATTCTCTCTTTCTCCCCTTACCCATCTGTCTATCGCCTCCTTTGAATTCCATGCTGTCACAGTTACCAGCCCTTTCAAGCTTAACATCCTTATCATTTATCGCCCTCCAGGTTCCCTCGGAGAGTTCATCAATGAGCTTGATGCCTTGATAAGCTCCTTTCCTGAGGACGGCTCACCTCTCACAGTTCTGGGCGACTTTAACCTCCCCACGTCTACCTTTGACTCATTCCTCTCTGCCTCCTTCTTTCCACTCCTCTCCTCTTTTGACCTCACCCTCTCACCTTCCCCCTACTCACAAGGCAGGCAATACGCTCGACCTCATCTTTACTAGATGCTGTTCCTCCACTAACCTCATTGCAACTCCCCTCCAAGTCTCCGACCACTACCTTGTATCCTTTTCCCTCTCGCTCTCATCCAACACTTCCCACACTGCCACTACTCGGATGGTATCGCGCCGTCCCAACCTTCGCTCTCTCTCCCCGCTACTCTCTCCTCTTCCATCCTATCATCTCTTCCCTCTGCTCAAACCTTCTCCAACCTATCTCCTGATTCTGCCTCCTCAACCCTCCTCTCCTCCCTTTCTGCATCCTTTGACTCTCTATGTCCCCTATCCTCCAGGCCGGCTCGGTCCTCCCCTCCCGCTCCGTGGCTCGACGACTCATTGCGAGCTCACAGAACAGGGCTCCGGGCAGCCGAGCGGAAATGGAGGAAAACTCGCCTCCCTGCAGACCTGGCATCCTTTCACTCCCTCCTCTCTACATTTTCCTCCTCTGTCTCTGCTGCTAAAGCCACTTTCTACCACTCTAAATTCCAAGCATCTGCCTCTAACCCTAGGAAGCTCTTTGCCACCTTCTCCTCCCTCTTGAATCCTCCTCCCCCTCCCCCCTCCTCCCTCTCTGCAGATGACTTCGTCAACCATTTTGAAAAGAAGGTCGACGACATCCGATCCTCGTTTGCTAAGTCAAACGACACCGCTGGTTCTGCTCACACTGCCCTACCCTGTGCTCTGACCTCCTTCTCCCCTCTCTCTCCAGATGACATCTCACGTCTTGTGACGGCCGGCCGCCCAACAACCTGCCCGCTTGACCCTATCCCCTCCTCTCTTCTCCAGACCATCTCCGGTGACCTTCTCCCTTACCTCACCTCGCTCATCAACTCATCCCTGACCGCTGGCTACGTCCCTCCCGTCTTCAAGAGAGCGAGAGTTGCACCCCTTCTGAAAAAACCTACACTCGATCCCTCCGATGTCAACAACTACAGACCAGTATCCCTTCTTTCTTTTCTCTCCAAAACTCTTGAACGTGCCGTCCTTGGCCAGCTCTCCCGCTATCTCTCTCAGAATGACCTTCTTGATCCAAATCAGTCAGGTTTCAAGACTAGTCATTCAACTGAGACTGCTCTTCTCTGTATCACGGAGGCGCTCCGCACTGCTAAAGCTAACTCTCTCTCCTCTGCTCTCATCCTTCTAGACCTATCGGCTGCCTTCGATACTGTGAACCATCAGATCCTCCTCTCCACCCTCTCCGAGTTGGGCATCTCCGGCGCGGCCCACGCTTGATTGCGTCCTACCTGACAGGTCGCTCCTACCAGGTGGCGTGGCGAGAATCCGTCTCCTCACCACGTGCTCTCACCACTGGTGTCCCCAGGGCTCTGTTCTAGGCCCTCTCCTATTCTCGCTATACACCAAGTCACTTGGCTCTGTCATAACCTCACATGGTCTCTCCTATCATTGCTATGCAGACGACACACAATTAATCTTCTCCTTTCCCCTTCTGACGACCAGGTGGCGAATCGCATCTCTGCATGTCTGGCAGACATATCAGTGTGGATGACGGATCATCACCTCAAGCTGAACCTCGGCAAGACGGAGCTGCTCTTCCTCCCGGGAAGGACTGCCCGTTCCATGATCTCGCCATCACGGTTGACAACTCCATTGTGTCCTCGTCCCAGAGCGCTAAGAACCTTGGCGTGATCCTGGACAACACCCTGTCGTTCTCAAATAACATCAAGGCGGTGGCCCGTTCCTGTAGGTTCATGCTCTACAACATCCGCAGAGTACGACCCTGCCTCACACAGGAAGCGGCGCAGGTCCTAATCCAGGCACTTGTCATCTCCCGTCTGGATTACTGCAACTCGCTGTTGGCTGGGCTCCCTGCCTGTGCCATTAAACCCCTACAACTCATCCAGAACGCCGCAGCCCGTCTGGTGTTCAACCTTCCCAAGTTCTCTCACGTCACCCCGCTCCTCCGCTCTCTCCACTGGCTTCCAGTTGAAGCTCGCATCCGCTACAAGACCATGGTGCTTGCCTACGGAGCTGTGAGGGGAACGGCACCTCACTACCTCCAGGCTCTGATCAGGCCCTACACCCAAACAAGGGCACTGCGTTCATCCACCTCTGGCCTGCTCGCCTCCCTACCACTGAGGAAGTACAGTTCCCGCTCAGCCCAGTCAAAACTGTTCGCTGCTCTGGCCCCCCAATGGTGGAACAAACTCCCTCACGACGCCAGGACAGCGGAGTCAATCACCACCTTCCGGAGACACCTGAAACCCCACCTCTTTAAGGAATACCTAGGATAGGATAAAGTAATCCTTCTCCCCCTCCCCTCCCCTTAAAAGACCTAGATGCACTATTGTAAAGTGGCTGTTCCACTGGATGTCATAAGGTGAAAGCACCAATTTGTAAGTCGCTCTGGATAAGAGCGTCTGCTAAATGACTTAAATGTAAATGTAAATGTTAAATGTGTATGTAAACTTCTGACTTCAACTGTATGTTTGACCTGAAATGTCTATATCTAAGTGATGTACAGTGGCCATTTTGCACCAGGACACCCATCATCCTATGTATGAACTATTTTGGTGGCAAGATGACGAGTCAATACAACCAATGGAACATGGCCAGACTGGGAATTCCACGAGGAAATCAGGGTCAGTATACAAATGTGTACTCTCTGAATCTTCAAATCAAATTTTATTGGCCACATACACCTGTTTAGCAGGTGTTATTGCGGGTGTAGCGAATTGCTTGTGCTTCTAGCTCCGACAGTGCAGTAATATCTAACAATTACACAACATAAACCCAATACACATAAATCTAGTAAAGGAATGGAATTAAGAATATGAAAATGTATGGACGAGCAAAGTCCGAGAAGGCACAGAATAAGATACAGTAGAATAGTATAGGATATAGTATATACATATTGACCATAAAGGTTGAGAGCAAAACATTTGTAAATGAATGAAAGGGGCGTAACAAGAAAAACGTCCCAAAAGGATTCATTCAAGGCAGAAAAGAGTTGGAGCACTCAACAAAAAAGGCTAAAAATTATTTTCTCACTTTAATCCATTGGTCAGGTTGAGTAATTCACCTGTAGTCATCCTGAACAAAGGATTAAATGGAGCAAATGAGTCCATTTTGCCTCAAATTAGTCCTTTTGGAAGTTTTTCTTGGTAAGCCCCTTAGATGGATTTTGGTCATTGTTATCGAGCACCCCTCCCACTTTTCATTGTTTGCAGTAGCGCGGAGGCCTACCTGAACTCTCATTTGGAAAGTAAATGCACTCATTCTCAGACTTTTTTTTCACTAATGGTTCTTTAGACCAATTAGGTCAGCTCTGAAAAAGATCTGATGTGAGAAGATCTAATGTGATTGGTCAAAATGCCAATTAGTGGGACAAAGTTTAGCATTGGTCTGCCTCTGTAAACACAGCAAGAGAGGCTGAAGGGGTGTATGGCTGCTAGAGCCTGACACAATCCTCTAAAATATCCCTGAAAAACAACAACTCAGTACATCCCTGCCAACAGATCAGCACCATTGGGACATGTTTCTGCATTTGGCATTCCTGGATTACAATCTTAGGGTTTATGTGAAAGTTAAGAACATTCACAACATCGCAAAAATAAGAAGTCCAAAGTACTTGGAAGGGAAGATATTCCAGCTCTTTCTAGGCACATGCAATATCTGTTAATATAATTAACATTCTTACCAATTTTACCTAACAGCTCGAACAAGACTGATGACACACTTCACCTGAATAGAACACCAGAGACATGGTTAGAAGGGGGGAAAAATGAATAACCAGCATTCTGTGCATCGGCGTCTGCTTTTGAGTCCTTTACTACTTGCTATGTGAATAAAACCATTGAATGAACCAAGGATTATTCATGTGTGAAGCAAGGTGAGAGCTGAGTGCAGCAGAGGGCATGGTCTGTGTGAACCAAGGCTAAACCTGCTTTTCAGCCACAGGAACTCCATTCTCTCTCTGCATTATGACTACACTTGTTACACAAGGCTTGGTTTTTGACGTGTAATGTGCTTATGCCTTTTTCCTTCAGATTACTAAACACACACTATGAATCCACACTTTGTTCTGATGCTGAAAGCAGCTTTATAATGAAAACACAGACTAAAGCTGCTAATGTCGCTGAAAAAAGGAAATGTTTGTCTATAATGATATCCATAAAAAACACTAAAACAATGGATTTGACCATCCTATGTAAGCATTATAACCTAACTATCAAAGTGTTATTCAACATCCTACAACCTCATGGAAGGACGACTGGGACCCTGTGTGGGACGTTGAGTTCAACCCCCGACCCCCAGTCAAGCCAGGTGCTCATTTGATCTGCCACAGTATAATACAGATAGGCTAGATAAAGACACAGAGCTGACAGTGAATTTCTCTGTATAGTAAATCTATGATTTACTATAGTCAGTCACATGGTGAAGAGTGAACATTTGAACCAATAACCTAACAGCACGGCTATAGTACTCTCTCTAACCCACTGCCCTGAATAATCATGGGATTAGCAGCCAATGTAAGGGCTATAGTACTCTCTCTAACCCAGTGCCCTGAATAATCATGGGATTAGCAGCCAATGTAAGGGCTGTAGTACTCTCTCTAACCCACTGCCCTGAATAATCATGAGATTAGCAGCCAATGTAAGGGCTATAGTACTCTCTCTAACCCACTGCCCTGAATAATCATGGGATTAGCAGCCAATGTAAGGGCTGTAGTACTCTCTCTAACCCACTGCCCTGAATAATCATGGGATTAGCAGCCAATGTAAGGGCTATAGTACTCTCTCTAACCCACTGCCCTGAATAATCATGGGATTAGCAGCCAATGTAAGGGCTGTAGTACTCTCTCTAACCCACTGCCCTGAATAATCATGAGATTAGCAGCCAATGTAAGGGCTATAGTACTCTCTCTAACCCACTGCCCTGAATAATCATGGGATTAGCAGCCAATGTAAGGGCTGTAGTACTCTCTCTAACCCACTGCCCTGAATAATCATGAGATTAGCAGCCAATGTAAGGGCTATAGTACTCTCTCTAACCCACTGCCCTGAATAATCATGGGATTAGCAGCCAATGTAAGGGCTATAGTACTCTCTCTAACCCACTGCCCTGAATAATCATGGGATTAGCAGCCAATGTAAGGGCTGTAGTACTCTCTCTAACCCACTGCCCTGAATAATCATGAGATTAGCAGCCAATGTAAGGGCTATAGTACTCTCTCTAACCCACTGCCCTGAATAATCATGGGATTAGCAGCCAATGTAAGGGCTGTAGTACTCTCTCTAACCCACTGCCCTGAATAATCATGGGATTAGCAGCCAATGTAAGGGCTGTAGTACTCTCTAACCCACTGCCCTGAATAATCATGAGATTAGCAGCCAATGTAAGGGCTATAGTACTCTCTCTAACCCACTGCCCTGAATAATCATGGGATTAGCAGCCAATGTAAGGGCTGTAGTACTCTCTCTAACCCACTGCCCTGAATAATCATGAGATTAGCAGCCAATGTAAGGGCTATAGTACTCTCTCTAACCCACTGCCCTGAATAATCATGGGATTAGCAGCCAATGTAAGGGCTGTAGTACTCTCTCTAACCCACTGCCCTGAATAATCATGGGATTAGCAGCCAATGTAAGGGCTATAGTACTCTCTCTAACCCACTGCCCTGAATAATCATGGGATTAGCAGCCAATGTAAGGGCTGTAGTACTCTCTCTAACCCACTGCCCTGAATAATCATGAGATTAGCAGCCAATGTAAGGGCTATAGTACTCTCTCTAACCCACTGCCCTGAATAATCATGGGATTAGCAGCCAATGTAAGGGCTGTAGTACTCTCTCTAACCCACTGCCCTGAATAATCATGAGATTAGCAGCCAATGTAAGGGCTATAGTACTCTCTCTAACCCACTGCCCTGAATAATCATGGGATTAGCAGCCAATGTAAGGGCTATAGTACTCTCTCTAACCCACTGCCCTGAATAATCATGGGATTAGCAGCCAATGTAAGGGCTGTAGTACTCTCTCTAACCCACTGCCCTGAATAATCGTGGGATTAGCAGCCAATGTAAGGGCTGTAGTACTCTCTCTAACCCACTGCCCTGAATAATCATGAGATTAGCAGCCAATGTAAGGGCTGTAGTACTCTCTCTAACCCACTGCCCTGAATAATCATGAGATTAGCAGCCAATGTAAGGGCTATAGTACTCTCTCTAACCCACTGCCCTGAATAATCATGAGATTAGCAGCCAATGTAAGGGCTATAGTACTCTCTCTAACCCACTGCCCTGAATAATCATGGGATTAGCAGCCAATGTAAGGGCTATAGTACTCTCTCTAACCCACTGCCCTGAATAATCATGGGATTAGCAGCCAATGTAAGGGCTGTAGTACTCTCTCTAACCCACTGCCCTGAATAATCATGAGATTAGCAGCCAATGTAAGGGCTGTAGTACTCTCTCTAACCCACTGCCCTGAATAATCATGAGATTAGCAGCCAATGTAAGGGCTATAGTACTCTCTCTAACCCACTGCCCTGAATAATCATGAGATTAGCAGCCAATGTAAGGGCTATAGTACTCTCTCTAACCCACTGCCCTGAATAATCATGGGATTAGCAGCCAATGTAAGGGCTATAGTACTCTCTCTAACCCACTGCCCTGAATAATCATGGGATTAGCAGCCAATGTAAGGGCTGTAGTACTCTCTCTAACCCACTGCCCTGAATAATCATGGGATTAGCAGCCAATGTAAGGGCTATAGTACTCTCTCTAACCCACTGCCCTGAATAATCATGGGATTAGCAGCCAATGTAAGGGCTATAGTACTCTCTCTAACCCACTGCCCTGAATAATCATGGGATTAGCAGCCAATGTAAGGGCTATAGTACTCTCTCTAACCCACTGCCCTGAATAATCATGGGATTAGCAGCCAATGTAAGGGCTATAGTACTCTCTCTAACCCACTGCCCTGAATAATCATGGGATTAGCAGCCAATGTAAGGGCTGTAGTACTCTCTCTAACCCACTGCCCTGAATAATCATGAGATTAGCAGCCAATGTAAGGGCTATAGTACTCTCTCTAACCCACTGCCCTGAATAATCATGGGATTAGCAGCCAATGTAAGGGCTGTAGTACTCTCTCTAACCCACTGCCCTGAATAATCATGGGATTAGCAGCCAATGTAAGGGCTATAGTACTCTCTCTAACCCACTGCCCTGAATAATCATGGGATTAGCAGCCAATGTAAGGGCTGTAGTACTCTCTCTAACCCACTGCCCTGAATAATCATGGGATTAGCAGCCAATGTAAGGGCTGTAGTACTCTCTCTAACCCACTGCCCTGAATAATCATGAGATTAGCAGCCAATGTAAGGGCTGTAGTACTCTCTCTAACCCACTGCCCTGAATAATCATGAGATTAGCAGCCAATGTAAGGGCTATAGTACTCTCTCTAACCCACTGCCCTGAATAATCATGAGATTAGCAGCCAATGTAAGGGCTATAGTACTCTCTCTAACCCACTGCCCTGAATAATCATGGGATTAGCAGCCAATGTAAGGGCTGTAGTACTCTCTCTAACCCACTGCCCTGAATAATCATGGGATTAGCAGCCAATGTAAGGGCTGTAGTACTCTCTCTAACCCACTGCCCTGAATAATCATGGGATTAGCAGCCAATGTAAGGGCTATAGTACTCTCTCTAACCCACTGCCCTGAATAATCATGGGATTAGCAGCCAATGTAAGGGCTATAGTACTCTCTCTAACCCACTGCCCTGAATAATCATGGGATTAGCAGCCAATGTAAGGGCTATAGTACTCTCTCTAACCCACTGCCCTGAATAATCATGGGATTAGCAGCCAATGTAAGGGCTATAGTACTCTCTCTAACCCACTGCCCTGAATAATCATGGGATTAGCAGCCAATGTAAGGGCTATAGTACTCTCTCTAACCCACTGCCCTGAATAATCATGGGAATAGCAGCCAATGTAAGGGCTGTAGTACTCTCTCTAACCCACTGCCCTGAATAATCATGGGATTAGCAGCCAATGTAAGGGCTATAGTACTCTCTCTAACCCACTTTCCTGAATAATCATGGGATTAGCAGCCAATGTAAGGGCTATAGTACTCTCTCTAACCCACTTCCCTGAATAATCATGGGATTAGCAGCCAATGTAAGGGCTATAGTACTCTCTCTAACCCACTGCCCTGAATAATCATGGGATTAGCAGCCAATGTAAGGGCTATAGTACTCTCTCTAACCCACTTCCCTGAATAATCATGGGATTAGCAGCCAATGTAAGGGCTATAGTACTCTCTCTAACCCACTTCCCTGAATAATCATTGATTAGCAGCCAATGTAAGGGCTATAGTACTCTCTCTAACCCACTTCCCTGAATAATCATGGGATTAGCAGCCAATGTAAGGGCTATAGTACTCTCTCTAACCCACTGCCCTGAATAATCATGGTATTAGCAACCAATGTAAGGGCTATAGTACTCTCTCTAACCCACTTCCCTGAATAATCATGGGATTAGCAGCCAATGTAAGGGCTATAGTACTCTCTCTAACCCACTTCCCTGAATAATCACGGTATTAGCAGCCAATGTAAGGGCTATAGTACTCTCTCTAACCCACTGCCCTGAATAATCATGAGATTAGCAGCCAATGTAAGGGCTATAGTACTCTCTGTAACCCACTGCCCTGAATAATCATGGGATTAGCAGCCAATGTAAGGGCTATAGTACTCTCTCTAACCCACTGTCCTGAATAATCATGGGATTAGCAGCCAATGTAAGGGCTATAGTACTCTCTGTAACCCACTGCCCTGAATAATCATGGGATTAGCAGCCAATGTAAGGGCTATAGTACTCTCTCTAACCCACTGTCCTGAATAATCATGGGATTAGCAGCCAATGTAAGGGCTATAGTACTCTCTCTAACCCACTGCCCTCAATAATCATGGGACTAGCAGCCAATGTAAGGGCTATAGTACTCTCTCTAACCCACTGTCCTGAATAATCATGGGATTAGCAGCCAATGTAAGGGCTGTAGTACTCTCTCTAACCCACTGCCCTGAATAATCATGGGATTAGCAGCCAATGTAAGGGCTATAGTACTCTCTCTAACCCACTGCCTGAATAATCATGGGATTAGCAGCCAATGTAAGGGCTGTAGTACTCTCTCTAACCCACTGCCCTGAATAATCATGGGATTAGCAGCCAATGTAAGGGCTGTAGTACTCTCTCTAACCCACTGCCCTGAATAATCATGGGATTAGCAGCCAATGTAAGGGCTGTAGTACTCTCTCTAACCCACTGCCCTGAATAATCATGGGATTAGCAGCCAATGTAAGGGCTGTAGTACTCTCTCTAACCCACTGCCCTGAATAATCATGGGATTAGCAGCCAATGTAAGGGCTATAGTACTCTCTCTAACCCACTGCCCTGAATAATCATGGGATTAGCAGCCAATGTAAGGGCTATAGTCAGCATTGATGCGTTGTATGACTGCTAGGGAGCAAAACAGTTGCAAGCAGAAATAGCTCTTGTGATTGAAAACATTTGACTAATAAATGTATATTATTGATGTGTAATGAATATAGAAACGTCACAAAAATCACATGGCTGCACTAGTGCACGTGGAACTGTATCCAAATTAACAGCGCTGACCAATTTAATGCTGGAAGAAAAAGTATCTTACTCAAAATCCGGAATTTCTTTCCAACAGCTTCTATTCTAGTTCCAGTAATTTGATTCTGAGCGGAAAAAAGAGACATCTGCTTTGTGTCTCAGACACTTTTTAATAGACAGACATTAATACTGTTTGTTTTTCTGCCTACTAAATGAATCTGAGGAGTAACCTCTACATCTGTGAATACAGCCGCAGAGTTACCAGCTAAACATGAAATGTTCTTTTCCACAACTGAATAAAATAGAAACACATGGATGGTAGACTTGTAACACTTTGCATGGAAACAAAGTCATAATCATTATATGTGAAAAACCCACAAAAAAATGGAACAATAACAAGAGGCTAAATCACAAACTGTATGTAAAACCAGCAACTGCTCTCTGTCTCTGTCTCTCTCTCTCTCTCTGTCTCTCTCTCTCTGTCTCTCTCTCGCTCTCTCTCTCTCTCTCTCTCTGTTTCTGCCTATGTCTCTGACTCTCTGTCTCTCTATCTCTGACATTCCACGATAGAGTCAGGTCCATTTTATTTTTCCCCCTCTGTGTAACTAGTACTGTTGAATTCATGTAGATGCGTGCTGCTTGTGGCGCCGGGCTGAGGGGCGTAAGTGCCTTCCTTACCCATGAGCCTCTGACTGTCAGAATAGTACAGCACTGTTCAATGAGCCCAACCAAATTGAGTATGGAAAAATCAGGGTATAGGAGCAGATCTAAATCTCCCTAATGATGCCCCATCCTTCACTTATCTTCACTTGAAGATAACGTCCTCAGCTTTTCCACATGAACATGTGTATTCTTTACCATTTTGTATACAGTACCAGTCAAAAGTTTGGACATACCTACTAATTAAAGGGTTTGTATTCATTTTTACTATTTTCTACATTGTATAATAATAGTGAATGTATCAAAACTATGAAATAACAAACGGAATCATATGGAACATATGGAATCATGTATTAACAAAACAAAGCATTCAACAAATCAAAATATATTTTATATTTGACATTCTTCAAAGTACCCACCCTTTGCCTTGATGACAGCTTTGCACACTCTTGGTATTCTCTCAACCAGATTCATGAGGTAGTCACCTGGAATGGATTTCAATTAACAGGTGTGTCTTGTTAAAAGTTAATTTGTGGAATTTCTTTCCTTCTTAATGCGTTTAAGCCAGTTGTGTTGTGACATGGCAGGGGTGGTATACAGAAGATAGCCCT
Organism: Oncorhynchus nerka; assembly: GCF_034236695.1. Taxonomy (NCBI): domain Eukaryota; kingdom Metazoa; phylum Chordata; class Actinopteri; order Salmoniformes; family Salmonidae; genus Oncorhynchus; species Oncorhynchus nerka. The sequence goes on from NC_088417.1 coordinate 84,327,178, forward strand.
ATTTAAAAAAGACCAAGTCCACATTACGTCAAGAGCAACTCAAATAAGCAAAAAGAAACGACAGTCCATCATTACTTAAAGACATGAAGGTCAATCAATCCGGAACATTTCAAGAACTTTGAACGTTTCTTCAACTGCAGTCGCAAAAACCATCAAGCACTGAAACTGGCTCTCATGAGGACCGCCACAGGAAAGGAAGACCCAGAGTTACCTTTGCTGCAGAGGATAAGTTCATTAGAGTTACCAGCCTCAGAAATTGCAGCCCAAATAAATTCTTCACAGAGTTCAAGTAACAGACACATCTCAACATCAACTGTTCAGAGGAGACTGAGTGAATCAGGCCTTCATGGTCAAATTGCTGCAAAGAAGCCACTACTAAAGGACACCAATAATAAGAAGAGACTTGCTTTGGCCAAGAAACATGAGCAATGAACATTAGACTGGTGGAAATCTTTCCTTTGGTTTGATGAGTCCAAATTTGAAATGTTTGGTTCTAACTGATGAGTCTTTGTGAGACGCAGAGTAGGTAAACGGATGATATCCACATGTGTGGTTCCCACCGTGAAGCATGGAGGAGGAGGTGTGATGGTATGGGAGTGCTTTGCTGGTGACACTGTCAGTGATTTATTTAGAATTCAAGGCACACCTAACCAGCATGGCTACCACTGCATTCTGCAACAATACGCCATCCCATCTGGTTTACGTATAGTGGGACTGTCATTTGTTTTTGAACCGGACAATGACCCAACACACCTCCAGGCTGTGTAAGGGCTCTTTGACCAAGAAGGGGAGTGATGGAGTGCTGCATCAGATGACCTGACCTCCTAGTGGTTAGAGCGTTGGGCCAGTAACCGAAAGGTTGCTGGATCGAATCCCTGAGCTAACAAGGTAAAAATAAATCTGTCGTTCTGCCCCTGAACAAGGCAGTTAACTCACTGTTCCCTGGTAGGCCGTCACAAATAAGAATTTGTTCTTAACTGACTTGCCTAGTTAAATAAAGATAAAAAATAATAAATAAAATAAATAAATAAATAAAAATACAGGTTCAATTTTTTTTTTTAAATCAACCTCAACCCAATTGAGATGGTTTGGGATGAGCAGCCAACAAGTGCTCAGCATATGTGGGAACTCCTGTTGGAAAAGCATTCCAGGTGAAGCTGGTTGAGAGAATGCCAAGAGTATGCAAAGATGTCATCAAGGCAAAGGGTGGCTACTAAAATCTATTTCGATTTGTTTAACACTTTTTTGGTTACTACATGATTTCATGTGTTATTTCATAGTTTTGATGTCTTCACTATTCTCCTACAATGTAGAAATAGTAAAAATAAAGAAAAACCCTTGAATGAGTAGGTGTGTCCGAACTTTTGACTGGTACTGTATGTACTTGCTTCAAGGCTTTCCTAATGTTTTCTTCCTTCCCTCATTCAGAGCAGAGCTAAATGTGTTATGTGTACTGAAATATGAGGGGAAAAGATGAGGCTGTTTGTCTATAAATGTCACGATTTCCGCCGAGGTCGGTCCCTCTCCTTGTACGGGCGGCATTCGGTGGTCGACGTCACCGGTCTTCTTGCCTTCGCTGATCCATCTTTCATTTTCCTTTGGTTTTGTCTTGATTTTCTACACACCTGGTTGTCATTATCCAATTACATGTTCTTGTACTTAACCCTCTATTTCCCCCATGTTTGTTGTGCGTGATTATTTCTATGTTCAGTTCGGTTCATGATGGCTGGTTTTCGACGGTTGCTGTGTTCACCGGTGCGTAATTATTACCTTTGGTTTTTGGTCAAGTGTATTTGTTTACCTTGTGCTTTTATTGTTTGAGTAAAGTACGTTGCTCACTCATTTTGCTCTCCTGCGCCTGACTTCATACACCAGCTACACTCCGCTTCTGACAATAAAAACAACAATAACAGCGCTGAACCACGGATAACTAAGAATTTTTTAAAAATAACACAGACATTCAACACATTTAATATTCAACATCTCGAAATCTGATCTAAATATGAATTATTTGATTACTCTGATGGGAGTTGGAGAATAACCAGATTTTTCCAAACGTTTTTGGCAATGTCTCATCTTAGATGTTTAAAAATGTATTTTAAGTAAGATTAGACAACAGAGATTCCACATAACCCACCTACCTGAGAGAAGATGATGCACCTGTACCTGAGAGAGAATTATCTTAATTCAGGGCTAGTTGATAAAAGGGAGGACATGGGTGGGTGGTCCAGTATCAGTTCCTTACCTGAGCGCGATGGAGGTCCCGTTGACAGATCCAGAGTAGTGTCTGGTGGGGCCATAGCTCCCCTGGCGTACGTATCTCTCATCACCACAACACAGTATCATGAGGAAGGCCCGTCTGAAGGCCCGGTTCAGGAAGGCGTAGAGAAAGGGGTTAAGGCCAGAGTTAATATAGCCAAGCCACAGCCAGGCGGTCCACATCTGCCAGGGCACACTGTAGTGGATGAAGGGGTCCACCACGTTGGTGATGAAGAAGGGGGCCCAGCAGAGACAGAAGCAGCCCATGATGACAGCCAGGGTCTTGGCAGCCTTGGTCTCTATGCGCATGCGACTGGAGCCCTGCTGCTCAGAGCTGAGGTAGTTCTGGGGGGGCGCCGAGTAGGGGGCGGAGCCTGCCCGCTGCAGCGTGCCAATCTGCCGCACGTGGCCCATGGCAGTGACGTAGATGCGCTGGTAGGCCAGGACCATGAGGCTCAGGGGAACGTAGAAGGCCACGGCGGAGCAGATGAGAGCATACGGACGGTTCACCACGAATACACAGTTGGTCTCATTGCTGTTGCCGCTAAATTTCCTCTGCTCTATCTGAAGGCAGCGTGCAGAGAGAACAATCCATTAACAAGCCGATCCACATACAGGAAGAGACATGCACGTTCTGTAGTATCCACATCCACATATGCAATAGTTACACACATGTTTCTCATTCAACCAACAGTATATAAATAGAGTGCAACGACTGACTGCCTAATGCCCATTTCCTGACTCTCTTATAACAAACTTCGAACAGGTATTATTTGTGTTCATAAACTGGTAGCTGTGGATTGTGCTCAGCACTGACTTACAGTAGGTCTCAGAGCAAGAGGCTGTATGTCTGGTGTTTATGTCTGTCTATGTAAATGGTATTAGTAGCTTTAGTCTTATGAGTATTGAGTGCATGGAGAAGGCCTCCATTTGACAGAGGGAAGTTTTTTCAGGTGTCAAAGGTGAAACAATGAGTCATAGTGCTGTTTTTAGAACTAGAAAAGGGCTTGCGTAAGTTTGCTCTCCCCAAAGAACATGATGCTTGAACTGACTACTACATCCCCATTCCATGAATTTGAAATATGTTATGCTTGTTGGTTTAACCATGTGTCCTTCACTTAACATGTGTCCTGTTCACATTTTCAAGGATCAACCAAATGTAGTATTTAGTATAAAAATGATTTAGATGTAATGAATAAGACTAAAGAGCAAGCCACTGTCTGTAGTAAAACCATCAGACAGACAGGAAGAACATAGCTGCTTATAGACTTACAATGTCCTCTATGCCGATGGCGTGCCAACTTTGCATGATGGGAAGGAAGGAGATGAAGGAGGGGATGACCCAGCATCCTCCCAGCATCAGGGCCACTCTCAAGGGCGTCATTTTATTCCGGTACACCAGCGGTTGGCAGCAGATTGCGTAGTACCTATCAATAAAATATAACAACATTATAACAACATTATAACAACATCCACAACATCATATATTCAACTGAGGTAAAAAAACATAATCTATTGACGGTGCTTTTCTGAATTCTATCTACAGGCCACAAATATCTACCTAATATGTACATACCAAAATATTGCCAGTGGTGACTCATTCCTAATTCCGTATTCTTTAAAATAATCTCATGACTTGCATAACCAAATAATAAACAAAAATCACATCCTATTGAATTCACCATGTATGGTGGCTTTAGCCCTTAGTACATATTTTGGTATGTACATATTAGGTAGATATTTGTGGACAATAGTGTCCAAAATATTAGCAACACCTTCCAAATATTGAGTTGCACCCACTTTTGTCCTCAGAACAGTCTCAATTCGTCAGGGCATGGACTCTACAAGGTGTCGAAAGTGTTACACAGGGATGCTGGCCCATGTTGACTCCAACACTTCCACAGTTGTGTCAAGTTTGCTGGATGTCCTTTGGGTGGTGGACCATTTTTGATACACACGAGAAACTGTTGAGCGTGAAAAGCATTGCGATTCTTGACACACTCAATCCGGTGCGGCTTGCACCTACCACCATATCCTGTTCAAAGGTACTTAAATCTTTTGTCTTGCCAATTCACCCTCTGAATGGCACACATACACAATCCATGTCTCAATTGTCTCAAGGCTTATAAATATATATTTTTTTTACCTGTCTCCTCCCCTTCATCTACACTGATTGAAGTGGATTTAATAAGTGACATCAATAAGGGATCATAGCTTTCACCTGGATTCACAAGCAGTGACTCATCACTTCATACGCTACTTTAAAAAAGACAAGTATAATTCTAACGACCAATCAGGCCTCTTGTCACGACTCATGTCTCATATTTCCACCCAGGGAAGCTAAAAGAATGATTGGTCCTGTGGAGAAGCAGAAATCATATTTGTGTTTGGAGTGAGGGGCTGAGCTAGCAGGTGACTCACTGCAGTGGCTTTTCACTGTATGGTGCAGGACAAGACAACATAGCTGCTCATCTGTCAGCCATGACAGGCTGCCATATGCTATGGACAAAGGACAAAGAGGTGCTCGAGGGCCATCCAAGGCACATGCTAATTCTAATACAGCTGGGTGCTAACAGAGGCGTAGGGCTATTAGGCAGAACGGATGCATCAAGGTAAATGGGATAGGCGCGTGGAAAAAGTTTGCAATAGCTGGCTGACATATTTACAAATGTTTACATGAGTAAAGGTATGTTTTTCACTATATTCATTGCTCACCTGTCCAGTGCTATACAGCACAGGTGTAGGATAGATGCAGTGGTCAGCAGCACGTCCAGTGAGGTCCGAACCAGACAGAATATCTCCCCGTACCGCCACTGACTTGTGGTCAACTCAATGGCTGCAAACGGCATGACAACCACAGCAACCAGGAGGTCTGCAAACGCTAAAGACACTATGAAGTAATTGGTCTTCTTTTTCCTAGAGGGAGACGAGGAAGAAAAACATTTTGATTTATTTCCAGAAAGGCACATGAGTTGAATGTAAAGATAATTATATTTTTGTTATCTGTTAGAATTGTCAACTGATCTGCACAAGACAGAACAAACCTTTTTTCTCTCTAATTACCCTTTAATACCATATCGCTAAACCTAAAACATGACAGAAAGGATGCCAGTGCCGGATGTAAAAACAGCTACTTAGTTTGTCTCCAAATAGCTAGGAAGTGGCCTGTTCATCAGTCTGTCCATCACACGCCCTACTTCAATTGAATTCTGATCAATCATCTTTTGGTACATCATTTCATATACAGAACCAGTCAAAAGTTTGGACACACCTAATCATTCAAGGGTTTATTTTTTACTATTTTCTATATTGTAGAATAATAGTGAAGACATCAAAACTATGAAATAACACATATGGAATCATGTAGTAACCAAAGAAGTGTTAAACAAATCAAAATATATTCTTCAAGTAGCCACCCTTTGGAAGCTTTGCACACGCTTGGCATTCTCTCAACCAGCTTCATGAGGTAGTCACCTGGAATGCTTTTCCAACAGTCTTGAAGAAGTTCCCACATATGCTGAGCACTTGTTGGCTGCTTTTCCTTCGCTCTGCTGTCCAACTCCTCCCAAACCATCTCAATTGGGTTGAGAACGGGTGATTGTGGAGCCCAGGTCATCTGATGCAGCACTCCATCACTCTGCTTCTTGGTCAAATAGCCCTTACACAGCCTGTAGGTGTGTTTTGGGTCATTGCTTGTATTTCTTAGCCCAAGCAAGTCTCTTCTTCTTATTGGTGTCCTTTAGTAGTGGTTTATTTGCAGCAATTCAACCATGACGGCCCGATTCAAGCAGTCCCCTCTGAACAGTTGATGTTAAGATGTGTTTGTTACTTGAACTCTGTGAAGCATTTATTTGGGCTGCAAACTGAGGTACCGTTAATTGACGATACCTGGGGCTGGTAACTCTAATGAACTTATCCCCTGCAGCAAAAGTAACTCTGGGTCTTCCGTTCCTGTGGCTGTCCTCATGAGAGACAGTTTCATCATAACACTTGATGGTTTTTGCGACTGCACTTGAAGAAAGTTCTGGAAATTTTCCGTATTGACTGACCTTCATGTCCTCTAAAGTAATGATGGACTGTCATTTCCCTTTGCTTATTTGAGTTGTTCTTGCCATAATATGGACTTGGTCTTTTACCAAATAGGGATATCTTCTGTATACCACCCCTACCCTGTCACAACACAACTGATTGGCTCAAACGCATTAAGATGAAATAAATGATGATGAACTTCACAGAGTGGTGAAAGTGCAAGGTGGTGAGCTTGATGCTCCTTTCCATTAAATATCGAGGGTCTAATTCTGGTGATACGATGATCGATCCTTGGCCGCCGTTTGACAAATAAAAAGAATCATATTATTTTACCATAATAATCTCAGCATGTAAACTATTAAATGTATCTGCAATAAGTCAATTTGATGGAAACATCTCTGGTGGGAAAATGCGCATATGTTTTTATCCTGATTTTAGATTATTTGCATGAAAATCTATTGTCAATTGGATGAAAAAACACACTAAAGAGGTCACATTTTTTCCTCTGACAACTTTTATTTGACAGAATGTGACTTACATGTAAACAGGAAGTGTGCTTACCGCAGTTGTCTGTCCTTGCAGAGCGCCACCATCACCAGCAGGTTCCCCAGAATAGTCATGATGATGATGATGGTGAGGAAGATGGTGAGAATGATCCTCTCCAGCGAGTTCAGCACTTGCTCCGTGTTTGCCACTTCATCGACTGAACTACACAATCAAACAATGATGGTTATTGAGTTCATCATCATCATCATCACATCATTTCAAATGTGACTAATGAATACAGTAATGAATTAGATACAAGCACAACTCAATCATAACACATGTATAAATGAAGACCTTTCATAGAAAAATATATAATTTTCTGAGTGGCCTTTAGATGTTTAATGTTGATCATCACATGTTCCATTGTGTGTTCTTACTGTTCAGGTGGGTGTGATTCTGTGGCCATCACTGTTAATCTGCATGGAGTTCGCTAGAGGAGAGTCCTCCACACAAAATGCTGTGGCCCTGAGGACAAACACAACCAGGCCCATTCATCACAGCTCCAATACAAACACTGTGAATTATTCAAGTCTACAGCTCTAATCCTGTATGCTGGTAATGTTACCCACTCTAAACCTGTCTCGTATGCATGTAACAATGGCTGTTTAGAGGACTTCTTTATCAGTTTTGAATATTATTAACTCAGAAGTCCAGGAAAGTGGTGTTGTCTTATAGCAAACAGTTACAAAGTTCCTGTCATAACCCACCATATCTAAAGTGTGTGAGGTTTACCTCATGGTACAGTATCATGGTCCCTATGTCAACATAGTTGAGAATCCCCGTCTATGGTCAACGTTTGGCCAACAGTTTTCTTACCACAAGTAAACTTCCTTGAAGCAGACTTGAGATAGGACAGCTACAATAGATAACCAGTACAGTCTGAGAAGGGCTTGAATCCAGGGTATGGATCCCTCAGACTTTAACAAAACAATAGTGAAAGAGCAAACAGAGGGCAGTGGTTGCATGTATCTGCACAGCGTGCTTATGACCCACAAATCTCCCCTCCACACAAAGCTTAGGGGCATGACAGCACACATAGACACACAAGCACACGTGCGCACTGTGCACCCACACACACACCTTACAGAACAAACACAACCCACACAGCCAGTGGAATGAGACAATATTTGCCATATCTGTATGTCAACGGCATAAAAGAGAGCAGAGAAAGTTCAGACAATGGCACTATTTTCTTTGACCCAGTATTTCCCTAGATTTTCCGATCATAAATGTGTCATTTGTTAGACAGGGAGTTGAGTTGAACAGGAAGATTTCCTTACACAACATGAGGAAGGGAGAAGGGTTTTGGCACATTATTATGAACATGGAGTCCTCTGTGGCCAAATCACACCTCAGCCTCCGGAGAGGGAGCAGTGGGTCCAAATCACACAGGAGTGCTCTGCCTGGAGCCCCTGCTGGATAAATACATGCGGAGAGTGAGAGTGAGGTGGGAGTATGCTGAGATCCAAGTGGGTAAATACATGAGAGGACTGAGGTGTATGCTATTCTAGAAGACTCCTCATTCCAATGGCGATCACACTCTTAAGCACAGCTCTTCAAAACAAAGGCTAGCCTCCCATATTGGATTTCTCCATAATCTGCCAGGCTGCAGTACTCCATGAATTTGGCAGCCTCAGAGTGGGATGACAGTCCGACAGCTTCTGATGGAATGATGGACCATACCAGAGCAATTATATCCTCACAAGTTACATTTATAAGCATGTAATCACATTGGAATGACTGTCATTCTATAGCATTCCAAGAGTTGTATACTAAATGTAGGTAAATAAATATACAATCATTTGACACTGTCTTCACAAATCACAGTTTGAGATCTAGTTATCCTTAATCCTAAACTGGAACATAAAGTACACGTCTTACAAAGAGAAGACGCATTCCAGGAACATAAACACTTGACTTGGCGATGGCATCACAGTCTATTTCACAATGCTCACATTGAGTCCTCGAAACACTCTCTCTGGGAATTTTATTCATGTAAGGCTTTTCTTTTGTGTTCAAATACTTCAGAGAAGTATATTAACTTCTCATTCCAAGGCTTTGAGGCAAAGAAACACAGTCATGTTTGAGCATAAAAACAGTCTGAAGCCATTGAAATGAATAGCTTGTCGGAGTCAAGTCCTCAGCAAGCACTACAATAGTTTAGAACAGGAATGTCAAGCAGAATGTATCCAAAGCACTGCAATCCTGTGATATAACTACCATCCTTACAATTACAAGAACCAGGATATTTGCAGATGATTATGTCATGAATACAAATACAACTTACTGTAAAAGCCTTGAATGAATCCCAATTCATTTACCAGTGCCTCCATATAAATAATTAGCAAGTAGATACTCCAAAACAACTTCACACATATTTTCACAAATCTTGCTTTAAGAGGTCTGGCATGCTGTGGATTTACATGCGAGGAGGAGGAGGGTCAAATCTGGCCACTGGCAGCTTGGACTCCTCCATGACACCACTGTAGTGCTCTCGTTGCTCAATGGGCGAGGTTCCTCCTATCATATCCACAACTAATACATTCCAGAAAACACTAACAGACATTTTATTGAAAAGCACGTTGCTTGTCTTTGAAAATTGTAATATACACTGAGTATACCAAACATTAGGAACACCTTCCGAATAATGAGTTGCTTTATCGACACTAATTGAAGTGAATTTAACAAGTGACATCAATAAGGGATCATACCTTTCACCTGGATTCACCTGGTCAGTCTATGTCATGGAAAGAGCAGGTGTTCTTAATGTTTAGTACACTCAGTGTAGTTCAACTGGTATTGGATAAATAAAATACAATTGTTTACTACTAAAATCCATGAAAATAACACTTGTTGCCTTTGTTCATTTTCATCCGTGGTCCCAGAATAAAAATAAAGGATTTCAAATCTGGGCAATTCACTTTCCAGTGTGTTCAGGGCATACTTTTGTCCCAACAAATGCAGCCAAGGAGCCGAGTTTAACTCAGACAGACATGCCTGAAGAGAAATTGAAGGGAATTTTAGAAATAGCATACTTACAAAGTTTGTTCAAGAACCAATATATATGAGCTCATAGAGAATCAAAATAACTAAATCAGAGATCCCTGATATGTTAAACACCTGCCACCATCACAATTCTGAGTTATTGAGAAGGACTAAAACAGATTCATTGAATCATAGTACAGTACATTACATAACATTAGTGGAGGAATAACAAACAGTTCTGAGTTATTGAGAAGGACTAAAACAGATTCATTGAATCATAGTACAGTACATTACATAACATTAGTGGAGGAATAACAAACAGTTCTGAGTTATTGAGAAGGACTAAAACAGATTCATTGAATCATAGTACAGTACATTACATAACATTAGTGGAGGAATAACAAACAGTTCTGAGTTATTGAGAAGGACTAAAACAGATTCATTGAATCATAGTACAGTACATTACATAACATTAGTGGAGGAATAACAAACAGTTCTGAGTTATTGAGAAGGACTAAAACAGATTCATTGAATCATAGTACAGTACATTACATAACATTAGTGGAGGAATAACAAACAGTTCTGAGTTATTGAGAAGGACTAAAACAGATTCATTGAATCATAGTACAGTACATTACATAACATTAGTGGAGGAATAACAAACAGTTCTGAGTTATTGAGAAGGACTAAAACAGATTCATTGAATCATAGTACAGTACATTACATAACATTAGTGGAGGAATAACAAACAGTTCTGAGTTATTGAGAAGGACTAAAACAGATTCATTGAATCATAGTACAGTACATTACATAACATTAGTGGAGGAATAACAAACAGTTCTGAGTTATTGAGAAGGACTAAAACAGATTCATTGAATCATAGTACAGTACATTACATAACATTAGTGGAGGAATAACAAACAGTTCTGAGTTATTGAGAAGGACTAAAACAGATTCATTGAATCATAGTACAGTACATTACATAACATTAGTGGAGGAATAACAAACAGTTCTGACAAATTCTGCTCGCATAATCAGATCAGACACCTTCCCACACTAGCTGTCTTTACCGTGTGGCTCTTCAACAGGCAAACTGATTCCTTTTTGATGCACCTCCACTGACCACATGCCACAATTTGTTTCATTTATTTGATGTGAATTACAGAATATATAATGTAGCTATGCTATAATCTCAGCCACAGTAGTTTATTACAATAAAAGTAAGTAACTGTAACAGTAGATTGATAGTAACTGTAACAGTAGGTTGATAGTAACTGTAACAGTGGGTTGATAGTAACTGTAACAGTAGGTTGATAGTAACTGTAACAGTAGGTTGATAGTAACTGTAACAGTAGGTTGATAGTAACTGTAACAGTAGATTGATAGCAACTATAACAGTAGACTGATAGTAACTGTAACAGTAGGTTGATAGTAACTGTAACAGTAGGTTGATAGTAACTGTAACAGTAGGTTGATAGTAACTGTAACAGTGGGTTGATAGTAACTGTAACAGTAGGTTGATAGTAACTGTAACAGTGGGTTGATAGTAACTGTAACAGTAGGTTGATAGTAACTGTACCCGTGGGTTGATAGTATCTGTAACAGTAGGTTGATAGTAACTGTACCCGTGGGTTGATAGTAACTGTAACAGTAGGTTGATAGTAACTGTAACAGTGGGTTGATAGTATCTGTAACAGTAGGTTGATAGTAACTGTAACAGTGGGTTGATAGTAACTGTAACAGTAGGTTGATAGTAACTGTAACAGTAGACTGATAGTAACTGTAACCGTGGGTTGATAGTAACTGTAACAGTAGGTTGATAGTAACTGTAACAGTAGACTGATAGTAACTGTAACCGTGGGTTGATAGTAACTGTAACAGTAGGTTGATAGTAACTGTAACAGTAGGTTGATAGTAACTGTAACAGTAGGTTGATAGTAACTGTAACAGTAGACTGATAGTAACTGTAACAGGGTTGATAGTAACTGTAACAGTGGGTTGATAGTAACTGTAACAGTAGGTTGATAGTAACTGTAACAGTAGGTTGATAGTAACTGTAACAGTAGACTGATAGTAACTGTAACCGTGGGTTGATAGTAACTGTAACAGTGAGTTGATAGTAACTGTAACAGTAGGTTGATAGTAACTGTAACAGTAGGTTGATAGTAACTGTAACAGTAGATTGATAGCAACTATAACAGTAGACTGATAGTAACTGTAACAGTAGGTTGATAGTAACTGTAACAGTAGGTTGATAGTAACTGTAACAGTAGGTTGATAGTAACTGTAACAGTGGGTTGATAGTAACTGTAACAGTAGGTTGATAGTAACTGTAACAGTGGGTTGATAGTAACTGTAACAGTAGGTTGATAGTAACTGTACCCGTGGGTTGATAGTATCTGTAACAGTAGGTTGATAGTAACTGTACCCGTGGGTTGATAGTAACTGTAACAGTAGGTTGATAGTAACTGTAACAGTGGGTTGATAGTATCTGTAACAGTAGGTTGATAGTAACTGTAACAGTGGGTTGATAGTAACTGTAACAGTAGGTTGATAGTAACTGTAACAGTAGACTGATAGTAACTGTAACCGTGGGTTGATAGTAACTGTAACAGTAGGTTGATAGTAACTGTAACAGTAGACTGATAGTAACTGTAACCGTGGGTTGATAGTAACTGTAACAGTAGGTTGATAGTAACTGTAACAGTAGGTTGATAGTAACTGTAACAGTAGGTTGATAGTAACTGTAACAGTAGACTGATAGTAACTGTAACAGTAGGTTGATAGTAACTGTAACAGTGGGTTGATAGTAACTGTAACAGTAGGTTGATAGTAACTGTAACAGTAGGTTGATAGTAACTGTAACAGTAGACTGATAGTAACTGTAACCGTGGGTTGATAGTAACTGTAACAGTGAGTTGATAGTAACTGTAACAGTAGGTTGATAGTAACTGTAACAGTAGACTGATAGTAACTGTAACAGTAGGTTGATAGTAACTGTAACAGTGGGTTGATAGTAACTGTAACAGTAGGTTGATAGTAACTGTAACAGTAGGTTGATAGTAACTGTAACAGTAGGTTGATAGTAACTGTAACAGTAGGTTGATAGTAACTGTAACCATGGGTTGATAGTAACTGTAACAGTAGACTGATAGTAACTGTAACCGTGGGTCGATAGTAACTGTAACAGTGGGTTGATAGTAACTGTAACAGTGGGTTGATAGTAACTGTAACAGTGGGTTGATAGTAACTGTAACAGTGGGTTGATAGTATCTGTAACAGTAGGTTGATAGTAACTGTAACAGTGGGTTGATAGTAACTGTAACAGTGGGTTGATAGTAACTGTAACAGTGGGTTGATAGTAACTGTAACAGTAGGTTGATAGTAACTGTAACAGTAGACTGATAGTAACTGTAACAGTAGGTTGATAGTAACTGTAACAGTAGGTTGATAGTAACTGTAACAGTAGACTGATAGTAACTGTAACCGTGGGTTGATAGTAACTGTAACAGTAGGTTGATAGTAACTGTAACAGTGGGTTGATAGTAACTGTAACAGTAGGTTGATAGTAACTGTAACAGTAGACTGATAGTAACTGTAACAGTAGGTTGATAGTAACTGTAACAGTAGGTTGATAGTAACTGTAACAGTAGGTTGATAGTAACTGTAACCGTGGGTTGATAGTAACTGTAACAGTAGGTTGATAGTAACTGTAACAGTGGGTTGATAGTAACTGTAACAGTGGGTTGATAGTAACTGTAACAGTAGGTTGATAGTAACTGTAACAGTAGGTTGATAGTAACTGTAACAGTGGGTTGATAGTAACTGTAACAGTAGGTTGATAGTAACTGTAACAGTAGGTTGATAGTAACTGTAACAGTAGGTTGATAGTAACTGTAACAGTAGGTTGATAGTAACTGTAACAGTGGGTTGATAGTAACTGTAACAGTAGGTTGATAGTAACTGTAACAGTGGGTTGATAGTAACTGTAACAGTAGGTTGATAGTAACTGTAACAGTGGGTTGATAGTAACTGTAACAGTAGGTTGATAGTAACTGTAACAGTGGGTTGATAGTAACTGTAACAGTAGGTTGATAGTAACTGTAACAGTAGGTTGATAGTAACTGTAACAGTAGACTGATAGTAACTGTAACCGTGGGTTGATAGTAACTGATGAGTTGATAGTAACTGTAACAGTGTAAACAGTAGGTTGATAGTAACTGTAACAGTAGGTTGATAGTAACTGTAACAGTAGGTTGATAGTAACTGTAACAGTGGGTTGATAGTAACTGTAACAGTAGGTTGATAGTAACTGTAACAGTAGGTTGATAGTAACTGTAACAGTAGGTTGATAGTAACTGTAACAGTAGGTTGATAGTAACTGTAACCATGGGTTGATAGTAACTGTAACAGTAGACTGATAGTAACTGTAACCGTGGGTCGATAGTAACTGTAACAGTGGGTTGATAGTAACTGTAACAGTGGGTTGATAGTAACTGTAACAGTGGGTTGATAGTAACTGTAACAGTGGGTTGATAGTATCTGTAACAGTAGGTTGATAGTAACTGTAACAGTGGGTTGATAGTAACTGTAACAGTGGGTTGATAGTAACTGTAACAGTGGGTTGATAGTAACTGTAACAGTAGGTTGATAGTAACTGTAACAGTAGACTGATAGTAACTGTAACAGTAGGTTGATAGTAACTGTAACAGTAGGTTGATAGTAACTGTAACAGTAGACTGATAGTAACTGTAACCGTGGGTTGATAGTAACTGTAACAGTAGGTTGATAGTAACTGTAACAGTGGGTTGATAGTAACTTTAACAGTGGGTTGATAGTAACTGTAACAGTAGGTTGATAGTAACTGTAACAGTAGGTTGATAGTAACTGTAACAGTGGGTTGATAGTAACTGTAACAGTAGGTTGATAGTAACTGTAACAGTAGGTTGATAGTAACTGTAACAGTAGGTTGATAGTAACTGTAACAGTAGGTTGATAGTAACTGTAACAGTGGGTTGATAGTAACTGTAACAGTAGGTTGATAGTAACTGTAACAGTGGGTTGATAGTAACTGTAACAGTATGTTGATAGTAACTGTAACAGTGGGTTGATAGTAACTGTAACAGTAGGTTGATAGTAACTGTAACAGTGGGTTGATAGTAACTGTAACAGTGGGTTGATAGTAACTGTAACAGTGGGTTGATAGTAACTGTAACAGTGGGTTGATAGTAACTGTAACAGTGGGTTGATAGTAACTGTAACAGTGGGTTGATAGTAACTGTAACAGTGGGTTGATAGTAACTGTAACAGTAGGTTGATAGTAACTGTAACAGTGGGTTGATAGTAACTGTAACAGTGGGTTGATAGTAACTGTAACAGTAGGTTGATAGTAACTGTAACAGTGGGTTGATAGTAACTGTAACAGTGGGTTGATAGTAACTGTAACAGTAGGTTGATAGTAACTGTAACAGTAGACTGATAGTAACTGTAACCGTGGGTTGATAGTAACTGTAACAGTAGGTTGATAGTAACTGTAACAGTAAACTGATAGTAACTGTAACCATGGGTTGATAGTAACTGTAACAGTAGGTTGATAGTAACTGTAACAGTAGGTTGATAGTACCTGTAACAGTGGGTTGATAGTAACTGTAACAGTAGGTTGATAGTAACTGTAACAGTAGGTTGATAGTAACTGTAACAGTAGGTTGATAGTAACTGTAACAGTAGGTTGATAGTAACTGTAACAGTAGGTTGATAGTAACTGTAACAGTGGGTTGATAGTAACTGTAACAGTGGGTTGATAGTAACTGTAACAGTAGGTTGATAGTAACTGTAACAGTGGGTTGATAGTAACTGTAACAGTAGGTTGATAGTAACTGTAACAGTAGGTTGATAGTAACTGTAACAGTGGGTTGATAGTAACTGTAACAGTAGGTTGATAGTAACTGTAACAGTAGGTTGATAGTAACTGTAACAGTAGGTTGATAGTAACTGTAACAGTAGGTTGATAGTAACAGTGGGTTGATAGTAACTGTAACAGTAGGTTGATAGTAACTGTAACAGTGGGTTGATAGTAACTGTAACAGTAGGTTGATAGTAACTGTAACAGTAGGTTGATAGTAACTGTAACAGTAGGTTGATAGTAACTGTAACAGTGGGTTGATAGTAACAACAGTAGGTTGATAGTAACTGTAACAGTAGACTGATAGTAACTGTAACCGTGGGTTGATAGTAACTGTAACAGTAGGTTGATAGTAACTGTAACAGTAAACTGATAGTAACTGTAACCTTGGGTTGATAGTAACTGTAACAGTAGGTTGATAGTAACTGTAACAGTGGGTTGATAGTAACTGTAACAGTGGGTTGATAGTAACTGTAACAGTAGATTGATAGTAACTGTAACAGTAGGTTGATAGTAACTGTAACAGTAGATTGATAGTAACTGTAACAGTGGGTTGATAGTAACTGTAACAGTGGGTTGATAGTAACTGTAACAGTAGACTGATAGTAACTGTAACCATGGGTTGATAGTAACTGTAACAGTAGGTTGATAGTAACTGTAACAGTAGACTGATAGTAACTGTAACAGTAGACTGATGAACAGTAGACTGAAGTAACTGTAACAGTGTAGGTTGATAGTAACTGTAACAGTAGGTTGATAGTAACTGTAACAGTAGGTTGATAGTAACTGTAACAGTGGGTTGATAGTAACTGTAACAGTAGGTTGATAGTAACTGTAACAGTGGGTTGATAGTAACTGTAACAGTAGGTTGATAGTAACTGTAACAGTAGGTTGATAGTAACTGTAACAGTAGGTTGATAGTAACTGTAACAGTGGGTTGATAGTAACTGTAACAGTAGGTTGATAGTAACTGTAACAGTAGACTGATAGTAACTGTAACCGTGGGTTGATAGTAACTGTAACAGTAGGTTGATAGTAACTGTAACAGTAAACTGATAGTAACTGTAACCATGGGTTGATAGTAACTGTAACAGTAGGTTGATAGTAACTGTAACAGTGGGTTGATAGTAACTGTAACAGTGGGTTGATAGTAACTGTAACAGTAGATTGATAGTAACTGTAACAGTAGGTTGATAGTAACTGTAACAGTAGATTGATAGTAACTGTAACAGTGGGTTGATAGTAACTGTAACAGTAGACTGATAGTAACTGTAACCATGGGTTGATAGTAACTGTAACAGTAGGTTGATAGTAACTGTAACAGTAGGTTGATAGTAACTGTAACAGTAGGTTGATAGTAACTGTAACAGTAGGTTGATAGTAACTGTAACAGTGGGTTGATAGTAACTGTAACAGTAGGTTGATAGTAACTGTAACAGTGGGTTGATAGTAACTGTAACAGTAGGTTGATAGTAACTGTAACAGTAGGTTGATAGTAACTGTAACAGTAGGTTGATAGTAACTGTAACAGTGGGTTGATAGTAACTGTAACAGTAGGTTGATAGTAACTGTAACAGTAGACTGATAGTAACTGTAACCATGGGTTGATAGTAACTGTAACAGTAGGTTGATAGTAACTGTAACAGTGGGTTGATAGTAACTGTAACAGTAGGTTGATAGTAACTGTAACAGTAGATTGATAGTAACTGTAACAGTGGGTTGATAGTAACTGTAACAGTGGGTTGATAGTAACTGTAACAGTGGGTTGATAGTAACTGTAACAGTAGACTGATAGTAACTGTAACCATGGGTTGATAGTAACTGTAACAGTAGGTTGATAGTAACTGTAACAGTAGACTGATAGTAACTGTAACAGTAGACTGATAGTAACTGTAACAGTAGACTGATAGTAACTGTAACAGTAGACTGATAGTAACTGTAACAGTAGACTGATAGTAACTGTAACAGTAGACTGATAGTAACTGTAACCATGGGTTGATAGTAACTGTAACAGTAGGTTGATAGTAACTGTAACAGTAGGTTGATAGTAACTGTAACAGTAGGTTGATAGTAACTGTAACAGTGGGTTGATAGTAACTGTAACAGTAGGTTGATAGTAACTGTAACAGTGGGTTGATAGTAACTGTAACAGTAGGTTGATAGTAACTGTAACAGTAGGTTGATAGTAACTGTAACAGTAGGTTGATAGTAACTGTAACAGTGGGTTGATAGTAACTGTAACAGTAGGTTGATAGTAACTGTAACAGTAGACTGATAGTAACTGTAACCGTGGGTTGATAGTAACTGTAACAGTAGGTTGATAGTAACTGTAACAGTAAACTGATAGTAACTATAACCTTGGGTTGATAGTAACTGTAACAGTAGGTTGATAGTAACTGTAACAGTGGGTTGATAGTAACTGTAACAGTGGGTTGATAGTAACTGTAACAGTAGATTGATAGTAACTGTAACAGTAGGTTGATAGTAACTGTAACAGTAGATTGATAGTAACTGTAACAGTGGGTTGATAGTAACTGTAACAGTGGGTTGATAGTAACTGTAACAGTAGACTGATAGTAACTGTAACCATGGGTTGATAGTAACTGTAACAGTAGGTTGATAGTAACTGTAACAGTAGACTGATAGTAACTGTAACAGTAGACTGATAGTAACTGTAACAGTAGACTGATAGTAACTGTAACAGTAGACTAATAGTAACTGTAACAGTAGGTTGATAGTAACTGTAACTGTGGGTTGATAGTAACTATAACAGTAGGTCGATAGTAACTGTAACAGTAGACTGATAGTAACTGTAACAGTAGACTGATAGTAACTGTAACAGTAGACTGATAGTAACTGTAACCGTGGGTTGATAGTAACTGTAACAGTAGACTGATAGTAACTGTAACAGTAGACTGATAGTAACTGTAACAGTAGACTGATAGTAACTGTAACAGTAGACTGATAGTAACTGTAACAGTAGACTGATAGTAACTGTAACCGTGGGTTGATAGTAACTGTAACAGTAGGTTGATAGTAACTGTAACAGTAGGTTGGACAGTGTGTTCTATGTACCATACGTTCTAAGTATGTTTTGGGACTGTTCCTCTAATGGTTGACTAATTGTACTTCTCTACAGTAACACTATTGTGTCATCTTTTCAAATTCACATGGCGAGCATTTCAAAGGCTCTCAATTTCTCCATAAACAACATTATTAAGACAACTTTAACTTTCCCATGTGCTCAGGGAGACAATTTCACACGCGATGCACACCAACGACAGGGACAAGACGCAAACCCGGACATTCGTTCAGTGCAAAGAAATATATTTCATGAATTGAGCTACTTGACCATGCAGGGACACTCAGAGGAGTTGTGACAGCCTGTGATGGGGGTAAACAGAGAATGAACACAGACACACCAGGCACCATGGAATAAAACAGCTATTTGCTACCATCAGGCTGCTGTGAATGTGATTTTCCCTTTATTTGGTGGGAACTGACTGAATCTCCATTCTCTCAATGCACAATATGGCAGCACTGTCAATATCAATGATTTCTAGATGCTTGAGCTATTGACCGTGACTAAAGCTATGTCAAGTGTACCATAAACAAGTTTTCACATGATTTCGCATGTGAAATTTCACATGAAATCATGTGATTTTCCACATGTTAAATCATGTGGTTTTCCCTGTAAGGGAGATAGAGGAGAATTTCACTTTGTCAAAAGTGGAGCTTGGAAGTCAAAGCAACCTGAAACAGAAGGAAACAAAAGGAAGCAGAATCCTATGGGTGTGGTAGGCTACACTGGAGCACTAGCAGAGACAGACTCATAACTCATAACATCCCTGCCTGTGCCATTAAACCCCTACAACTCATCCAGAACGCCGCAGCCCATCTGGTGTTCAACCTTCCCAAGTTCTCTCACGTCACCCCGCTCCTCCGCTCTCTCCACTGGCTTCCAGTTGAAGCTCGCATCCGCTACAAGACCATGGTGCTTGCCTACGGAGCTGTGAGGGGAACGGCACCTCAGTACCTCCAGGCTCTGATCAGGCCCTACACCCAAACAAGGGCACTGCGTTCATCCACCTCTGGCCTGCTCGCCTCCCTACCACTGAGGAAGTACAGTTCCCGCGCAGCCCAGTCAAAACTGTTCGCTGCTCTGGCCCCCCAATGGTGGAACAAACTCCCTCACGACGCCAGGACAGCGGAGTCAATCACCACCTTCCGGAGACACCTGAAACCCCACCTCTTTCAGGAATACCTAGGATAGGATAAAGTAATCCTTCTCACCCCCCCTTAAAAGATTTAGATGCACTATTGTAAAGTGGCTGTTCCACTGGATGTCTTAAGGTGAACGCACCAATTTGTAAGTCGCTCTGGATAAGAGCGTCTGCTAAATGACTTAAATGTAAATGTAAATGTATAACACTGTGTGCAGCCACCTGGAAGGCACAGTGCTATATCTATAGCTGAGTTACTATCGTCCTGATTATGTCTGCTGGCGCCTTAATTAAGAGAAAGAGCAAAGTTCCTAATCAGAAAACTGTACCTACACATGCAAACATCCTCTTGAAGGTATTTCAGCAAGGCTATACATGATGCCTTGGAAATGAATGAAATGAAATGAAACAGGATTGGCTACAGGATAAGCATTCCTCCTGGAGGGTAACGTTACATAATCACTGGAGCTCTCCTAAACAAACTGTAGACCTGGTAGCAGCTGATATCTGTTTTGGTAATATATTTCAAAGGGGCAGGAGATGATAATCTGACCCAGAGAGAGCAGTGAAAGGGGGGGGGGGGGTGCACGTGCACGTGCATACGTGTGTAGGGGTGGCAGGTAGCCTGGCGCTTAGAGTGTTCGGGCAGGGCTAAGTAACCGAAAGGTCGATGGTTTGACTCCTCGAGTTTACAAGGTGAAAATCGGTCCATCTGCCCTTGAGCAAGGCACTTAACCGTAATTGTTTCTGTAAGTCACTCTGGATAAGAGTGTCTGCTAAATGACTCAAATGTTTTTTTTTATGTGTGTGTGATAGAGAGAGCGTGTGTACTCTGTGCTGTTAAATGGATGTTCCGTACTTTCTCGTCTCTTTTTACCTCCATTTAAAACAGCGGTGTTAGTTGAACTGTGGACAGTCAACCTGATCTCTGCTCTAATGAAATCCACAAGGTGTTACACTATAAAACCCAACAAGGTGTTAGACAATAAACCAACCCTGTGTGTGATAGGCTACTGTTTCTAAAGGGTGATGAAGTAACATGGAAGGAAGAATTCATATCTGATGTTAATGGAATATTAATTTCGAAAAACATTTAGATTAAAAAGTGCTCTTTGGTTCTGAAAGACTTCTATTAATATTATTACAATTTATAAGCCTACTATTATTTTGATATAGCCTACAAGCACTTAGATTTGCCAATGTCATATCACCATCAAGCAATCAACTGTAATTTAAACTATGGACAATAAACTGTTCTTTTTAAGTACGAAAACTGGGTTAAAATAGTGCACTAGAATGGACAAAATATGCACAAAAAGAGCACGTTTAATATGATACAGCTCTGTTCCAGTTTTGGGGAAGTTACTCTGAAAATATAGTTCACCAAGCTACCAATTACTTTACACTGGAACAAGTTCATCTACACTAAAGCTACCCTTAAGAAAAATATAAGTTTACTTAACTAAAGATACTTTAAAAACCAAAACCAAGTACTTTTAGACTTTTACTCAAGTAGTATTTTACTGGGAAACGTTCAATTTTACTTGAGTCATGTTCTGTTAAGGTTTCTTTACTTATACTCAAGTATGAAAATTGGGTACTTTTTCAACCACTGATTTCTCTACTCCCCAACACTACTCTGTTCACAATCAAATTAGCTACCCTATCATAACCATGAACACATAATAATAATGGCTAGATAAGTGCTATCTCGATTATAACATGCATTAATTAGTAATAAAAATAAATAATTAGCATATACAATTCCAGTGGTGGAAAAAGTACTCGATTTTCATACTTGTGTGAAAGTTAAGATACCTTAATAGAAAATGACTCAAGTGAAAGTGAAAGTCACCCATTAAAATACTACTTGAGTAAAAGTCTAAAAGTATTATGCTTAAGTATCAAAAGTAAATGTAATTGCAAAAATATATTTAAGTATCAAAAGTAAAAGTACTAATAATTTAAAATTCCTTATATTAAGCAAACCAGAATGCACAATTTTCTAGATGTTTTTTAATTTACGGATAGCCAAGGTCACACTCCAACACAGACATAATTTAAAAACTAAGCATTTGTGTTAAGTGAGTCCGCCAGATCAGAGGCAGTAAGGACCAGTCATCATGATCTCTTGAGAAGTGTGCGAACTGGACAATTTTCTGTCCTGCTAAGCATTCAAAATGTAACGAATACTTCTGGGTGTCAGGGGAAAATGTATGGAGTAAAAGGTACATTATTTTCTATAGGAATGTAGTGAATTAAAAGTAAAAGTTGTCAAAAATATAAATTATAAAGTTCAGATAACCCCCCAAAAACTACCTAAGTAGTACTTTATAGTATTTTACTTAAGTACTTTACACCACTGTACAATTCAGGGTTTGTATGGGGGCTGTGTATGTCTATAACATAATTCTGATAATGCGTCCGTTAATCATAGTCGGATATACCAGTCAATTTGCTAAATTCACGTACGTAATTGTGTTACACACAACTATATCGCCCATGCAGAATATCCCTAGAATATCCCTAGCTATATTATTTTCGACGTAACCCATTCATTTTCAATGTCTGAATAACTTAAAAACAAACCATAACGCTGCTGAGAGGTTCCGAATTTGATCTTAAAGTTTTCCTCACCTGTGGGCTCGGCGCCTCGGTTTACGGGTTCGAACAGCCCTGTGTTGCTATGGACTCTCATATTCCATTGGTATTTTGTCACAGATTACGCACATCAAGCAATGACCATTGAGTGCCATAGGTGCGGGTAAATGAGATACCATGGTGCGCAAGGCGATGTGCAGGAGAACAGATGATTGAACCGCGATCACAGTTTGCAAACGAACTAAATTGGCGAGTTGGGCTGTAGATGGGAAATCGTCTTTCAAAGCCCGCTTCTCCCAGATGAAAGAAAGGGTTGCCTATGACGCCCCCGTGGGGTGCCAATAGGGAGACACCAGACCACATGTCTCCATATCGATGGCTCTGTCTGTACCAGTTTGTATTGTGTCAAATGCTAGATAAACACTTTGTTTCATTTTTGTTTGGCAGGACAACTGTTACTTTGATGGCCAACACTGACATTCTGCTTGCCTCAGAATATGCATTGGTCTGCAGCTTCAAATAAAAATGTCAAATGAAAACAAAGTAGATGTTCAAACAGTATTAATCCAAGACATAGCGAAAGAGGATTATTTTGGAACAATACACAATGAATCTTGCTTACAACAAACGTGTGCCTTTATTTAGATTGTTTTTGTGCTGATTGCACAGATATTGTGACAGCTGGTTACATGAAATCACTTGCCAAGGCAAGAACACTAATCATGTCAGGAGAAGTGCAGTATTATCATAAGGAGACTTGTATATACTTGTATACTTGTAATACGGAGGAGGAATGGAGGGGAAAAGAGAGGCAGAGGAGGTCTAAGAGAGAGAGGGAGGAAGAGGGTGAGCTTGAGTCGGTTAAAAAGGGTGGGGAAAATGGAGATGGTTTGTTTAAAGAGGAATGGTAGAAAGTGTAAGCAGAGTGAGCTGAAGACAGGAGGAGAAATGGAAGTGAATGAGGGTGAAGTATCGGAGGTGGTAGGTGTGATGAGGCTCTCGGAGCCCGAGGCTTGCACCAAGGGTCAGGATGAAGATGATTCTGTGACAGTAGGAGTTACTTTTTTGGAAAAGGTGGATCCTTGCCTTTTAGCTGATCCCTTCATCACCCGATTCCACAGTACCCAACTCTGTTTATCCTGACCCTTGGTGCAAGTTGGGTGTTGTGGAATCGGTGAGGGCAACCAGAAGTGGTCTTGTGATAATTGTTTGTGTTTCTGCTGGTCAGAGGGAGCAGGCGCTCCGCATTAAATGAATGGGGGGAAGAGATGTGAATTGTTTTGCTCTCAAGAAAAGGGCACCATTGAAAGGAATGATTACTGGAGTAGCTGTAAATGGGAACGTTGACCAACTGAAAGGGAAGATTCCCGGTGTTTGTGATGCTCGTCGTTTGGTGGGACACAGATAGGGTGGCGTGAGTGGTGAAACAGAAGAGTTTGTTCTTTTGAGTTTTGATGTTGACTCTTTGCCCGACAAAGTGATGTTAGGATATATAAGTTAGCCTGTACAAGCTTTTGTGCTGAATACGTTAAATTGTTACAGGTGTCAAGCTTATGGACATGTGGCAGCAGTGTGTAGGAGGGAGGTTCTAGGTGTGAGAAGTGCAGAAAGGCATGAGACAAAGGAATGTGTAGCACTGGGGAAAGTAGTGGCATGTGTTCATTGTAGGGGTGCCAATGGGGCTGGGGATCAGAAATGTCCCGTGCTAGAGAGGTCGGTTGGGGTTTCCAGGTTTAGAGTAGTGCAGAAGTTGTCATATGCTGAGGCAGTGAAGAAAGTAGAGGAAAATGGGTCATGGGGGAGGGGTCCTGAGAGGAGTGGTGTGAGAATAAACCAATAAGTGATATATGTTTCAGTACGATTGGCTTTTTAGCATTTAGTGCAGGGAGGGAACGTAAGAGTGTGCAGGGAGGTGTTTGGGTGTGTGAGTCTTGACATCAGAAGAGTTACAGGGTGTGTTAAGTGGTGGTGTCCCATCCTTTCAGGCTGTTGGCCTGAGGTAGGAATAAATATATTTAAATAATGGAATAGGGTGTTATTTTCTTTTCTTGTTTCTTTTTTGTGAGTGTAGTGTTAGATGGTAGTGTATTTGTTTATTTAAATAAATAAATAAATGTATCAAAGGATGAGGGATTTATACTCCAGTCTAGTAGGTGGCGGTATTGCAACATTCATTCGATGCCAACCGCCGTTAAACCTCATCGAAGAAGAAGACAAACGTGTGCCAATCTGCTACAGGAGGCTCGAACTGCAGGCACTGCGCCTGATGAAGTGGTGGGGGTGGGACTAACTGAAGTCCACCCAGGAAGCGTTTTGCTGAATACTTTCAGTTGCCATCGAGATATCATGATGAGATAGCAGTAATGTGATAGTTCTGTGTAATACAATATGCCAGTTTTTAGAAAAAACTAAACACATTTCGTAACGTTAATCCTGAGGTTTTTTTCTGAGTTTGTTTTCATGGCATAGTTAGACAAATAGTAATGTGTATCGTCAACCTTGTTGCAGAATGGATCAATAGTATATGCAGAATAGATGCAGCATAAGCGTTGTTTTGGACCATCTGTTGTCTAATCCAACAACTGTGTGGTTTAATTTATCACTGAACTAACCCCAGCAGTAAACTCATTTTAAATAATGTCGAAACTAGTGGGCACTGTGGGGGTCTCTGTGTTGGGCGACAAATCTTTGGAGTTTTACCGAGATCCAGTGGCTTTTTGTGAACAACGTATTGAAAAGCATGGGACACGGATATTTCAATCAAGACTTCTGAACAAACCAACTTCATTCGTCTGTTCGGTGGAAGGGATGAAGGAATTACTTTGCGGTATAGCCACGTATTCGTGTGTATGTGCGTGTGTGTCACAATAACCTAATAAATTCAACGGTAACAAGTTTTGACTAATAGGCCAACATTTTATACATTCATAGTTTTTGCTTTTCGGTCCACATATCAGTTTAGAGTCAATTTCAATTTTTAACGCATTAGTAGGAAGTGATGTGATTACATCAATGATGGGCTCCCGAGTGGCGCACTGCATCTCAGTGCGAGAGGCGTCACCCTGGTTCGAATCCAGGCTGTATCACAGCTGGCCGTGATTGGGAGTCCCATAGGGCAGTGCGCAATCAGCCCAGCGTCGTCAGGGTTTGGCCGGTGTCAGCCGTCATTTTAAATAATAATTTGTTCTTAACCGATTTGCCTGGTTAAATTAAAAATACATTTAAAAATAATATATGATTTGTCCATTGATTAGACATGGCTTGGTAACTGACCATGTCAAGAGATGGACCTGTGACTTTGCCTAGGGGGTAGGGGTGAGAATTGTGTGTTTCCCCATTGAAAGAGGACATTGCAACTTATGTGATCATGACTGTATTTCAGAGAAGTCATCTGTGTTCCTGAAAGACCCCACTGATGTAATGCACAACATGTATGGAGACAACATAGTGACTGCTAATGGTGAGTTGATGTCCCAAAGGTCCATAGGGTGCAACTTGCATGCAATTTGCTTATAAGGGTATAGGGGTTGTATTAGAGAGCCTACACCTGCTCTGGCCTTTACAAAAACATATTTGATTGTACATGTTCACAGGGTAAAACTGCTTTAGGCCTTCACACTATTTGCTTGTTTTATTAATTTATCCGAAGTTGAAAAACATACAAACAGAATATTCGTTATTTAGACCAATAGATGGAGTCATTGCACATTTTCTCTGTATTTCTGCTATGAGCAACTCCATAATGTTATTCTATATGGTTCATCCAGGCGAGGAAGCCTGCTTGCTGCGTCTGTCTCTCACCAACCTTTTCACAGGAAAGTGTCTGGCCTCAGGCTCTGACCTCATTAACAGGTAAAGACTCGTTTCATTTATTGAGTATTACAGGGTGACCAAATGTCATTATAAATATACCTTCATTAAGGATAACAATGCTTGTTTCTCTGTTTTTCTTTCCTGCACAGTGTTTCTGAACGGTGCTTGAAGAACCTTTCTGCAACGTAAGAACCCTTGAAATCCCCACTTCATGCACTTCTGTCTTACTCAACATACACTAGCAGGACCATACCAGAAATGTTTCACCTACACTTCCTTCAGAAAGCATTCATAACCCTTGACTTATTCCACATTTTGTTGTTACAGCCTGAATTCAAAATGTTTAAAAAAATAAAGAATTCTCTCCTACAGTATCTACACACAATACCCCATAATGACAAAGTGAAAACATGTTTTTAGACATTTTTGCACATTTATTTAAGATGAATACAGACATTTCTCATTCACACCCTTGAGTCAAGACATGTTAGAATCACCTTTGGCAGCTATTACAGCTGTGATTCTTTCTGGGTGAATCTCTAAGAACTTTTCACACCTGGATTGTATAATATTTGCACAAAATTCTTCAAGTTCTGTCAAGTTGGTTGTTGATCATTGCTAGACCGCCATTTTCAAGTCTTGCCATAGATTTTCAAGCTGATTTAAGTCAAAACTGTAACTAAGCCACTCAGGAACATTTCATGTCATCTTGGTAAGCAATTCCAGTGTATATTTGGCCTTGTGTTTGATGTTATTGTCATGCTGAAAGGTGAATTTGTCTGCTGGAAAACAGACTGAACAAGGTTTTCCTGTAGGACTGTGCCTATGCTTAGGTCTATTCCGTTTCTTTTTATCCACTCCAAAAAATCCATAGTCCTTGCCGATGACAAGCATACCCATAACATGATGCAGCCACCACCATGATTGAAAACAGTGGGGGCTGGTGTGAGGAGCCATTACAACGGGATCATTGTAATGGCTGGAATGGAATTAATGGAACGGAGTCACACGTGGTTTCCATATGTTTGATGTGTTTGATACCATTCAATTTATTCCATTCCAGCCATTACAATTAGCTCGTCCTTCTATAACTCTTCCCACCAGCCTCCACTGATTGAAAATATGACGCATGGTACTCAGTGATGTGTTGAAATGTTTCCTTATTTAAAAAATATATATATTTATCATTTTTTAATTATTTATCAGGGGGTGATTCAGCACCCCTATTTCCCGTGGCTATGACTGGGTGTATTGATACACCATTCAAAGTGTAATTAATAACTTCACCATGCTTAAAGGGATATTCAATGTCTGTTTTTTTTTACCTATCTACCAATAGGTGCCCTTCTTTGCAGGCATTGGAAAAACTCCCTGGTCTTAGTCAATGAATCTCTGTTTGAAATTCACTGCTCGACTGAGGGACCTTATAGATAATTGTGTGTGTGGGTTACAGAGATGAGGTAGTCATTCAAAAATCATGATAAACACTATTATTGCACACAGAGGGAGTCCATGGGGTATTGTGTGTAGGCCATTGTCACAAAATCTCTATTTAATCTATTTTAAATTCAGGCTGTAACACAACAAAATGTGGAAAAAGTCAAGGGGTGTGAATACTTTCTGAAGGCACTGTATTTCCATGTATGTTCACTTCTCTGATAACCACTTCTTGTGTAGTGGGGAGCCTGTGTCGGTGTACCCTCTGTTTAAACGACTGGGAACAGAACTGGTGTTGGGGCTGTTCCTGAATGTGAACCCAGATGAGACACCAGAGCTTTTCCAGGAAATTACAGCCCTCTGTACCCTACATTGGCATGGTGAGATTACATGCTCTGTACCCTGAACTGGCATGGTGAGACTACATGCTCTGTACCTGGCACGGTGAGACTACATGCTCTGTACCCTACACTGGCATGGTGAGACTACATGCTCTGTACCCTACACTGGCACGGTGAGATTACATGCTCTGTACCCTGAACTGGCATGGTGAGATTACATGCTCTGTACCCTGAACTGGCATGGTGAGATTACATACTCTGTACCCTACACTGGCATGGTGAGACTACATGCTCTGTACCCTACACTGGCATGGTGAGACTACATGCTCTGTACCCTACACTGGCACGGTGAGATTACATGCTCTGTACCCTACACTGGCACGGTGAGATTACATGCTCTGTACCCTACACTGGCATGGTGAGATTACATGCTCTGTACCCTGAACTGGCACGGTGAGTTTACAGTCTCGGTACCCTACACTGGCACAGTGAGATTACAGGCTCGGTACCCTACACTGGCACAGTGAGATTACAGGCTCGGTACCCTACACTGGCACAGTGAGATTACAGTCTCGGTACCCTACACTGGCACAGTGAGATTACAGGCTCGGTACCCTACACTGGCACAGTGAGATTACATGCTCGGTACCCTACACTGGCACAGTGAGATTACAGGCTCGGTACCCTACACTGGCACAGTGAGATTACATGCTCGGTACCCTATACTGGCACGGTGAGATCAGTCTCTGCCACCTGTAGGTTTTCCCCTCTTACAATGGAAGGCATGCCGTCCACACTGGGCCTCAATGAACAATCACAACTACAATTTCAGCATACCAGCAATTGAAGAAACACTTTAGTCTCACTTTCTTTCAAAGAACTTACTGCCCCCTGAAGGTGGTGAATATATGTATAGCCAGATAGATGTCTGACAAAACAGACTGCTCTGCATTAAAGGAGCCCTGTTTTCAAAGGGAGTGGAATAGACACACAGATCTGTGCATTAGCTGAGCGACAGTGGTAATTAGATCTCAACACCTTCATTGACAACACTGCCTTAGGCATCTCGGGGGAAACCTAGTAGGTGTCAATAACTATTACATTAACACAGCATGTTTAATGTGGTAATTGTGGGGCCAATATACTTTTCAAAAGGGGATATTATTCTAATCAAACTGTAGTGGTTTCTTTTCTATAGGTAGACATAGGCCCCTTTTCAGGTTGATGTAAACATAGAGATAGAAACATATATTTTGTCAGAATGTGACCTTTGACCTGTACTTCCCCTACAGGGATCATCTCAACTCCAATCAGTGTGAAGGTTCCTCTGTGGTCCTCTGGCTTTTGCACAGCGCTGGAGGCTAAAGACAAGCTCATGGACATCATTAAAGACAAGCTGGAGTGTCAGAGACAGGGGTGAGTCCATAAATATGTTGTCATAGACACACAACCTTGTGGTCACATTGTCACTTTCTCTTATTAATGCTTTCTCATTTACTATCTCTTTCTCTCTCTATCGCTCTGTAGGTTTGTAGGTTATCTCCGTGATCTACCTCTCCCTGATGCCAGTTGTGCCTCCCAGCATCTGCTGTTGTTCATCTCTGCTCTGATCCCCAAAGCCCTGGCATCCTTACTCACCTCCTTCACCCTGGTTCTGAGTGGCGCAGGCAAGGTGAGACGGCCCGGTTCTCTTACTAAACCTTCAGAGCACGGGAACGTACTTTAAATCATGTTGACCTTACATTGTAGTAACAACTACACAGCTTTGGATTAGTCTAGTACTGCGGCAATCCTGTACGAACACTAACGCTTCATTTTTTTTTGTCAGAAGGAAATTAGGAATCGTGCGAGGGCAGACCCGGATTACCTTTACTACGTCCTCCTGGAAGTACAGAGACTTTGGCCTCCGTTCATTGGTGGAAGGAGAATAGCCAATCAAGTGAGTCCACTACATTGCTTGTTATCAATAACATTTGATCTGATATCTTCCCTCTCTCTGTCCATTCATGATCTGAGCTCAAGGGGGAGTAGCATGCCCACAAATAGATCTCTAAATAAGTCTGCTTGTAAAGGGAACATCATGTATTTTCCTAGACTTATGATAGCAAACTGTGATCTCCCTGCGGCACGCAGTGACAATTAACTTCTTTCTAAGTTGTTTAAAATGATGAATGACAAGTATGTTCACATGTTCCCCAGTTGATATCCTCTATGAATGATTATCTTTCTGAAATATTGCATGAGCAGCCCAAGCATGAGTATACAGCTATCGACTCTGTTCATCTCATTGTATTCTATGTCTGATAACAGGAAGGCTATTAATTAAAACAGGCCTCCTACATCCAAGTCAATGTTTATGATGCAGAAATGAATGCATTGTGTGACAAAAAATAAGCTATTGAATATTGTATAATGGTTGTTTTTAGTAATTGAGCTGTCAGCCAGTAGATTATTGGCTTACTGTCATTGTCATCTCTTCATTGTTCACTGGCTGGCTTTGTAATGAAAATGGTCCAGTTGATGACGTCCATCTTGGAATAGTGTGACCTCATGCCTCTTCACGCAACAACAACAGCCCATGAGGGGAATTGATTGGGCTCAAATTGATTGACCCTCTTACCCAAGGGCTGTGTTTGCTTTATGAGTGGAAAAAGTAATAGCATTTGCAATGGCTTAAATTGTTTACTAGCTAGTATGCTGTGTAATTTCTTTTTCACCTTTTTTAACATGGAGTGAGTATAGTTAGCATAATCTTTGAACTTTGATTTTTTATTAGGAAAATTCTTCAATTGGTCTGATGTAGAGATATCTCCCTGTATGAGTCCTGGCCTGGAGAGGTTGTTAATAATAAGTGACTTTGGACTTCAACCAGCCGGTGAGGTGTTGACACAACTAGGAGCAGAAAAAAACAAGTATTGAGATTAATCAGGCCCAAACAGGTGGTTATAGATGCATATTTAATCAAAATAGTTCATGAATATGAATCTGTTGTGCAGAGTGAACTGTCAGGGTGACAGAGTGTTGGGGAGGATGGAGAGGGAGAGGATGATAGAGAGGGATAGGGGAGGAGGGAGGGAGGGATGGAGAAGGAGGAAGGGAGAGGCGGGGAGGAGAGGAGCCCTGAGTTTCTGGTCGTCTTGCCTCAGAGCCCAGCTCCCAGTAGACCTAGCAGCCACAGGAAAATACAGCTGGGCCTCTTCTGCCTTTGGGCCATAGCAACACTGGTCCGCACATGCTCTGAGGACGCGGCTTGGGATGCTGTCTAGGCTGACAGCTTTCTGAGAGTTAACACGCTTAAATGACTTACGTCGGCAACGGAGGCGTCAGTGGCTGGCTGGCTTTCCCTTTTTAATCCTTAATTCTCTGGTGTCCTTGACGTCAAATTGCGGTCCTTGTAGCCATCCCGGAAGGGAGAGTAGCAAAGATCAAGAGTTTGTGATGCACGTGTAGCCCCGGTGATGTGTTGATAGAATTTGGTTTTCCTCAGATTTCCTTAATTAAAGTCCCCAGCTACAAAAAAATGTGGCCTCAAGATATGCGGTTTCCAGTTTGCACATAGTCCAGTGTAGTTCCATGAGAGCCGTCGTGGTGTCTGCTTGGGGGGGAACGTACACGGCAGTGATGATGAGCGAAGAAAATTATCCCGGGAGGTAATATTTCCGCTCCATTGGCCAATGTGCAATCACTGGAGAATATACTGGATGATCTCCGTTCGAGACTATCCTACCAACGGGACATTAAAAACTGTAACATCTTATGTTTCACCAAGTCGTGGCTGAACAACGACACAGATAATATACAGTTGGCTGGGTTTTCCGTGCATCGGCAGGACAGAACAGCTATGTCTGGTAAGACGAGGGGTGGGAGTGTGTGTCTAATTGTCAATAACAGCTGGTTTGTGATGTCTAATATTGAGGAAGTCTTGAGGTATTGCTCGCCTGTGGTAGAGTACCTCATGATAAGCTGTAGACCACACTATCTACCAAGTGAGTCTATATTTTTCGTAGCCATCTATTTACCACCACAAACCGATGCTGGCACTAAGACCACCCTCAACGAGCTGTATAAGGCCATAAGCAAAAAAGACTATTATCATTCAGAAACGCCGCTCCTAGTGGTCGGTGACTTTAATGCAGCCAAACTTATAACTGTTTTACCTCATTTCTACCAGCATGTCACATATGCAACTAGAGGAGAAAAAAACTAGACCTGCTTTACTCCACACACAGACACATACAAAGCTCTCCCTCGCCCTCCATTTGGCAAATCTGACCATAATTCTCTTCTCCTGATTCCTGCTTACAAGCAAAAACTAAAGCAGGACGTACCAGTGACTCACTCAATACAGAAGTGGTCAGATGACGCGGATGCTACGCTACAGTTTTGCTAGCACAGACTGGAATATGTTCCGGGATTCATCCAGTGGTATTGAGGAGTATACCACCTCAGTCACCGGATTCATCAATAAGTGCAGCGACAACGTCGTCCTCACAGTGACTGTATCCCAACCAGAAGCCATGGATTACAGGCAACATCCGCACCGAGCTATAGGCTAGAGCTGCCGCTTTCAAAGAGCAGGACACAAATCCAGAAGCTTATAAGAAATCGCGCTGTGCACTCAGATGGAGCATCAAACAGGCATAGCGTCAATACAGGACTAAAATGTAACCCTACTACACCGGCTCTGACGCTCGTCGGATGTGGCAAGGCTTGCAAACTATTACGGACTACAAAGTGAAACCCAACCACGAGCTGCCCGGTGACGCAAACCTACTAGACGAGCTAAATGCCTTTTATGCTCGCTTCGAGGCAAGAAATACTGAAGCATGTATGAGAGCACCCGCTGTTCCAGACGACTGTGTGAAAACGCTCTCTGTAGCCAATGTGAGTAAGATCTTTAAAACAGATCAACATTCACAAGGCCGCGGGGCCAGACGGATTACCAGGACCTGTACTCAGAGAGTGCACGGACCAACTGCCAAGTGTCTTCACTGACATTTTAGACCTCTCCCTGACCGAGTCTGTAATAACTACATGTTTCAAGCAGACCACCATAGTTCCTGTGCCCAAGAAAGCAAAGGTAATCTGCCTAAATGACTACCGTAGCCATGAAGTGCTTTGAAAGGCTAGTCATTGCTCACATCAACACCATCATCCCGGAAACCCTAGACCTATTCCAATTTACATACTGCCCCAACAGATCCACAGATGACGCAATCTCAATTACACTCCACACAGCCCTTTCCCATTGACCATTGGCATTCAACACCATAGTGCCCACAAAGCTCATCACTAAGCTAAGGACCCTGGGACTAAACACCTCCCTCTGCAACTGGATCCTGGACTTCCTGATGGGCCGCTCCCAGGTGGTAAGGGTAGGCAACAACACATCTGCCACGCTGATCCTCAACACGGTGGCACTTCATGGGTGCAAGCTTAGTCCTCTCCTGTACTCCCTGTTCACCCAAGACTGCATGGCCAAGCATGACTCTAACACTATCATTACGTTTGCTGATGACCGGCAACGATGAGACAGCCTATAGAGAGGAGGTCAGAGACCTGGCAGTGTGGTGCCAGACAACAACCTCTCCCTCAATGTGAGCAAGACAAAGGAGCTGATTGTGGACTACAAACAAACTCACCAAAACAGTTGTGAAGAGAGCACGACAACACCTTTCCCCCTTCAGGAGACTGAAAAGATTTGGCATGGGTCCCCAGATCCTCAAAAGGTTCTACAGCTGCACCATCGAGAGCATCCTGACCAGTTGCATCACCGCCTGGTATGGAAATTGCTCGGCGTCCGACCGTAAGGCGCTACAGAGGGTTGTGCATATGGCCCAGTACATCACTGGGGCCAAGCTTCCTGCCATCCAGGACCTATGTACTAAGCGGTGTCAGAGGAAGGCCCAAGAAATGGTCAAATACTCCAGTCACCCAAGTCATAGGTACCGGAGTGCCAAATCTAGGTCCAAAAGGATCCTTAACAGCTTCTACCCCCAAGCCGTAAGACGGCTGAACATTTAATCAAATGGCCACCGGACTATTTACATTGACACCCTCCCCCCTTGCCCTTTGTTTTTACACTGCTGCTACTCGCTGTTTATTTTCTATGCGTAGTCACTTTATTCCTACCTACATGTACAAATTACCTCGACTAACCTGTACCACCGCACATTGACTCTGTACCGGTACCCCCTGTATATAGCCTTGTTATTGTTATTTTATTGTGTAACTTTTATTTAATTTTTTACTTTAGTTTATGTAGTAAATCTTTTCTTAACTCGATTTCTTGAACTGCATTGTTGGATAAGGGTTTGTAAGTATGCATTTCACGGTAAGGTCAACACCTGTTGTATTCAGTGCATGTGACAAATACAATTTGATTTGATTATAGTTACTCCACAATACTAACCTAATTGACAGAGTGAAAAGAAGGAAGCCTGTACAGAGTACAAATATTCTAAAACATGCATCCTGTTTGTATCAAGGTACTAAAGTAATACTGCAAAAAAAATGCTCTGAAATTAAAGTGTTATGTTTGGGGCATCATGTTATGGGTATGCTTGTAATTGTTAAGGGCTGGGGATTGTAAATGTCACTGTAGGCACTGTATGTGTTTGCGTGTGTGTGTGTGTGTGGATAGAGACCTGTGAGTGTGCATATTGCCAGTGCAGGTAGAGTCACTGCAGATAGTCCATACAGATAATCTGGGTAGCCATTGATTAGCTATTCAACAGTCATCAGAGGCGCCAGGCCTTACATGGCATCATTAAGGTGGCGGATTAAGATTCCTGAGCTTTCGGAAAGACGTGAGTAATCCTCTCAAATGGAACGGGGGTGTGTGCAGCTGCATTTTGAGCATGTCCTGTTGTTGCTTGCTGGTGGAATATTAACTGAGGTCAGTGAGTCTCACTGTTCTCTACAATGGACTGACTGGAGATGAGATGTTTCCACTCTGGACAGTCAGAAATAATGAGGAAACACTGACAGACCATCGCCTCTTCTTTCCTGCTCTAGCTAGGCCACTGCGTTCATTGACTTAGCCCTGGACTCTTGGACATCAGCACACTTTGCCTCTGTAAAGTCCTCTGCAACAATCACTCTTGGACTCACCCTTTATTCTGGAGCTCATGAAAGGCTTTATGTTTCACGTCAGCTGCTGCATCCCCTTTGTGCCAGCCTATGATCAGAGAAGGTCCAGACAGCAACTCCTGAAATCCAGACCCATCTCTGCCCATGTTGTGTTTCTTTCCCTCAGAACCCAGAGCCCCAGACAGCCCCAGCCCAGCCCAGGTGGGCCCATATGCTGCCTGCTAATGGGGTTATACATAAAACATCCTGATCTGGCCAACTGCCTGCCTGGCTTCCTGATAGAAGGATGTGCATGTCACTGGAAATAAGGACCAGGCCTGATGAGGGGCTGTAGTCTACTGGGGACCTGTGATACATTACTGTAGCTCCTCAGCTTCAATCAGCCCTCTTTAAAAGCCAGGGATCATGAATACAGACATCCTAAATAAATCTCTTTTCCCAGTTTTTAAATCGTTTTCATAGAATCTTATTTCCCCAGAATCTCTGCTACTGTACAATGATCAGTGTTCCTTTAAAAAAAACAATGATCGGTATTCCGAGAAGTGTTTTGTCTAGCACTCTGCAGAGTGTGGAGACACATTAAGCAGTGTTTTTCAGAGCCCGTGTGTGTGTGTGTGTTTGTGTGTGTGCTCATGCCTGCGTAAGTGTGAACCGTGTGTGTGTGAGAGTGATCTCTGCTCTGCTCTGAGAGGAGGCTCTCTGTCTGCCCTTGATAAACAGGAAGCAGCTTTTCAATAATGACATCTCAGTGCTTCTCTGTGATGGACTTAATGCCTTAACAAACACCCCACTGCCTCTAAATGAGTTAATGCCGTAACAAACACCCCACTGCCTCTAAATGAGTTAATGCCTTAACAAACACCCCACTGCCTCTAAATGAGTTAATGCCTTAACAAACACCCCACTGCCTCTTAATTGAGTTAATGCCTTAACAAACACCCCACTGCCTCTAATTGAGTTAATGCCTTAACAAACACCCCACTGCCTCTTAATTGAGTTAATGCCTTAACAAACACCCCACTGCCTCTAATTGAGTTAATGCCTTAACAAACACCCCGCTGCCTCTAAATGAGTTAATGCCTTAACAAACACCCCGCTGCCTCTAAATGAGTTAATGCCTTAACAAACACCCCACCCCGCTGAGTTAATGCCTCAAACACCCCACTGCCTCTAAATGAGTTAATGCCTTAACAAACACCCCGCTGCCTCTAAATGAGTTAATGCCTTAAATGAAACACAAACACCCCGCTGCCTCTAAATGAGTTAATGCCTTAACAAACACCCCACTGCCTCTAATTGAATTAATGCCTTAACAAACACCCCGCTGCCTCTAAATGTTTTTTTAACGTTTTTTTAACCTTTAGTTAACTAGGCAAGTCAGTTAAGAACAAATTCTTATTTTCAATGACGGCCTAGGAACAGTGGGTTAACTGCCTGTTCAGGGGCAGAACGACAGATTTGTATCTTGTCAGCTCGGGGATTTGAACTTGCAACCTTTCGGTTACTAGTCCACCGCTCTAACAGAACTGAAAAAGCATGTGCGAACAAGGAGGCACACAAACCTAACTCAGTTACACCAGCTCTGTCAGGAGGCATGGGCCAAAATTCACCCAACTTATTGTAGGAAGCTTGTGGAAGGCTACCAGAAATGTTTGACCCAAGTTAAACAATTTAAAGGTAATGCTACCAAATACTAATTGAGTGTATACTACAGTTTTATTTTACTACAGTATTTATACTATAGTTAACTGTAAATACTACAGTATACTACAGTAAATACTACAGTGAATACCTCAGTCAAGTCTGCAAAAACACTAAAGTACTATAGTATTTATACCACGTTGAGTTCTCAAATGACTGCCCTCACAACTCAATGCCAGTCTCCTACTGTTTTATTCACTCCAAAGGACACTACTCTGGGAGGCTTCCACATTCCCAAGGCTTACGCTGCCATGTACATCAGCCACGCCGTCCACCGCGACCCGGAAGTGTTCCACCAGCCAGAGGACTTCCTGCCAGAGAGGTGGTGTGGAAGGTGAGGACTTTCCACAGAAACCCTTCTCTTTTTGCTTTTACAGTAGCATCGTTCACTTCTTTGCTCAAACAGGCCAACCTCCACCTATACTAAGATCTTCTGTCTGAGCACACAGCTGTGCCTCAGTGTTAAACAGTTTACCAAATCAAAAGGAATGTTTTGTTCTGACCTTGTCCTGTCTCTGTGTGTGTGCCTCTGTCCATGCCGGTAGCCAGGCTGCAGCTGGAGTTAAGCAGTTTTATCAGTATTGTCTCTTTCTCTCACTTTCCGTCTCTCTATTTCTCTCTCTCAGCTTTTTTTTGTCTAACAGCTTTCTCTCTCTCTGCAGGGTTTTATTCTGGTATTATTCTCCCTCTTTTCTTTACCGTGACCTGGTTGACCCCTTGCATTCTCCAGCTCACTTCACAGACACCTGGGGCTCCGGTTTAAAAATAACACCCTCTGTGCTGAGAACATGTTATGTATTCTCTCGTCCTCCCTCTTTCTTACTTACTTGCTTTCTTTTGCGTTGAAGCTTCCTGTGTTTGTGTGTGTATACATTAGGTTGGACTCTTTACTCCAGTGTTCATGAGTTCCCTTGAATCATTAGAGAGTGTGTCCTCTGAGTGCATCATGGAGCCCAGGCTGGAAAAACAGCCAATTATAAAGGTCTCAGGACAACTCTCACATACTCTCAAATTTCCAATAACATATCCACAAATGTACTCTATTTTGTCTAATACCTTTAGAATATACCCCATGTAATGGAAGGATTTTATATTTTTGCCATTATTGGATGATGAGCTTGAGATGAACATTTTAAATATGCTGATGATTGATCTATTCAATGGAGTTACCATCTGGTGTTGCCTGTGGTTCTAAAGGAGGGACTTCTATATTGTGAGCTCATCTTGTCCTGTTCTGAAGGATTTACCATAGAAATAGATACATTAATATATATGGGATTTATCTTTATCTCTATTCTATGGGAGAGGCTGATCATGAGAACAACTGAGTATCAGAGATACTGTTGCTAAGGCTGTCAATGCTTAGCGCCCAAAGATCTGGCAAGAGACAAAATTAGTAATACAGTTATAGTGTTACAGTGAAATTCTGTGGTAAAACTGTGATAATGTCTGATAAGCGCATTATAACAATGTGTGAAATTCATACCATGACTGATGAATCAATAAACAATGTTCAGGGTAGGTGCTCTGATGATGGGGGGGCACTGAGAGAGAGAGAGAGAGAAAAATAGTAAGACGGTTAGAATGGTGGAGACGGTGAATGGAACTGGCCTAATTGTCATTTGGATGCACACAGATGCTGCCCACTGCTGCATGGCATGATCCATGATGGGACCTGGCTTGTTCGCCGTGTATGAGGTCACAGTGAGTGGTGGTTCACTTCCGGTTCCTATCTCACCAGCTGTGACGTCCTCTGTTGATGGTAGGGCTTCAGACTACTGGGGGGTCGGGGGTAGCAGAGCTCAGTGAGAGGAGAGAGGCCTGAGGATGGCAGGGGATGGGGGGGTAGCAGAGCTCAGTGAGAGGAGAGAGGCCTGAGGAATGCAGGGGTTGGGGGTAGCAGTGCTCAGTGAGAGGAGAGAGGCCTGAGGATGGCAGGGGATGGGGGTAGCAGAGCTCAGTGAGAGGCCTGAGGATGGCAGGGGATGGGGTAGCAGAGCTCAGTAAGAGGAGAGAGGCCTGAGGATGGCAGGGGATGGGGGTAGCAGTGCTCAGTAAGAGGAGAAAGGCCTGAGGATGGCAGGAGATGGGGGTAGCAGAGCTCATTAAGAGGAGAAAGGCCTGAGGATGGCAGGAGATGGGGGGTAGCAGAGCTCAGTAAGAGGAGAGAGGCCTGAGGATGGCAGGGGATGGGGGTAGCAGAGCTCAGTAAGAGGAGAAAGGCCTGAGGATGGCAGGAGATGGGGGGGTAGCAGAGCTCAGTAAGAGGAGAAAGGCCTGAGGATGGCAGGAGATGGGGTAGCAGAGCTCAGTAAGAGGAGAGAGGCCTGAGGATGGCAGGGGATGGGGGTAGCAGTGCTCAGTAAGAGGAGAGAGACCTGAGGATGGCAGGGGATGTGGGTAGCAGTGCTCAGTAAGAGGAGAGAGGCCTGTGGATGGCAGGGGATGGGGGTAGCAGTGCTCAGTGAGAGGAAAAAGGCCTGATGGCAGGGGATGGGGGTTGCAGAGCTCAGTGAGAGGAGAGAGGCCTGAGGATGGCAGGGGATGGGGGTAGCAGAGCTCAGTAAGAGGAGAAAGGCCTGAGGATTGCAGGAGATGGGGGGGTAGCAGAGCTCAGTAAGAGGAGAAAGGCCTGAGGATGGCAGGAGATGGGGTAGCAGAGCTCAGTAAGAGGAGAGAGGCCTGAGGATGGCAGGGGATGGGGGTAGCAGTGCTCAGTAAGAGGAGAGAGACCTGAGGATGGCAGGGGATGTGGGTAGCAGTGCTCAGTAAGAGGAGAGAGGCCTGTGGATGGCAGGGGATGGGGGTAGCAGTGCTCAGTGAGAGGAGAAAGGCCTGAGGGTGGCAGGGGATGGGGGTATCAGAGCTCAGTGAGAGGAGAGAGAGGCCTGAGGATGGCAGGGGATGGGGGTAGCAGTGTTCAGTAAGAGGAGAGAGGCCTGAGGATGGCAGGGGATGGGGGGTAGCAGTGCTCAGTAAGAGGAGAGAGGCCTGAGGATGGGAGGGGATGGGGTAGCAGTGCTCAGTAAGAGAGAGGCCTGAGGATGGCAGGGGATGGGGGGTAGCAGAGCTCAGTGAGAGGAGAGAGGCCTGAGGATGGCAGGGGATGGGGGTAGCAGAGCTCAGTGAGAGGAGAGAGGCCTGAGGATGGCAGGGGATGGGGGTAGCAGAGCTCAGTGAGAGGCCTGAGGATGGCAGGGGATGGGGGTAGCAGAGCTCCGTAAGAGGAGAGAGGCCTGAGGATGGCAGGGGATGGGGGTAGCAGTGCTCAGTGAGAGGAGGGAGGCCTGAGGATGGCCTGAGGATGGAAGTAGCAGTGCTCAGTAAGAGGAGAAAGGCCTGAGGATCTCAGGGGATGGGGGTAGCAGTGCTCAGTAAGAGGAGAGAGGCTTGAGGATGGCAGGGGATGGGGTAGCAGAGCTCATTAAGAGGAGAGAGGCCTGAGGATGGCCTGAGGATGGCAGGGGATGGTGGTAGCAGAGCTCAGTGAGAGGCCTGAGGATGGCCTGAGGATGGCAGGGTATGGGGGTAGCAGTGCTCAGTAAGAGGAGAGAGGCCTGAGGATGGCCTGAGGATGGAGGTAGCAGTGCTCAGTAAGAGGAGAAAGGCCTGAGGATCTCAGGGGATGGGGGTAGCAGTGCTCAGTAAGAGGAGAGTGGCTTGAGGATGGCAGGGGATGGGGGTAGCAGAGCTCATTAAGAGGAGAGAGGCCTGAGGATGGCCTGAGGATGGCAGGGGATGGGGTAGCAAGAGCTCAGTGAGAGGCCTGAGGATGGCCTGAGGATGGCAGGGGATGGGGGTAGCAGTGCTCAGTAAGAGGAGAGAGGCCTGAGGATGGCAGGGGATGGGGGTAGCAGTGCTCAGTGAGAGGAGAGAGGCCTGAGGATGGAGGTAGCAGTGCTCAGTAAGAGGAGAAAGGCCTGAGGATGGCAGGAGATGGGGGTAGCAGAGCTCATTAAGAGGAGAAAGGCCTGAGGATGGCAGGAGATGGGGGGTAGCAGAGCTCAGTAAGAGGAGAAAGGCCTGAGGATGGCAGGAGATGGGGGGGTAGCAGAGCTCAGTAAGAGGAGAAAGGCCTGAGGATGGCAGGAGATGGGGTAGCAGAGCTCAGTAAGAGGAGAGAGGCCTGAGGATGGCAGGGGATGGGGGTAGCAGAGCTCAGTGAGAGGAGAGAGACCTGAGGATGGCAGGGGATGGGGGTAGCAGTGCTCAGTAAGAGGAGAGAGGCCTGAGGATGGCAGGGGATGGGGGTAGCAGTGCTCAGTGAGAGGAAAAAGGCCTGAGGATGGCAGGGGATGGGGGTAGCAGAGCTCAGTGAGAGGAGAGAGGCCTGAGGATGGCAGGGGATGGGGGTAGCAGTGCTCAGTAAGAGGAGAGATGCCTGAGGATGGCAGGGGATGTGGGTAGCAGTGCTCAGTAAGAGGAGAGAGGCCTGTGGATGGCAGGGGATGGGGGTAGCAGTGCTCAGTGAGAGGAGAAAGGCCTGAGGGTGGCAGGGGATGGGGGTAGCAGAGCTCAGTGAGAGGAG
Organism: Oncorhynchus nerka; assembly: GCF_034236695.1. Classification (NCBI taxonomy): domain Eukaryota; kingdom Metazoa; phylum Chordata; class Actinopteri; order Salmoniformes; family Salmonidae; genus Oncorhynchus; species Oncorhynchus nerka. The sequence goes on from NC_088417.1 coordinate 84,368,635, forward strand.
AGAGGCCTGAGGATGGCAGGGGATGGGGGGAGTGGGGTAGCAGTGCTCAGTAAGAGGAGAGAGGCCTGAGGATGGCAGGGGATGGGGGGGGGATAGCAGTGCTCAGTAAGAGGAGAGAGGCCTGAGGATGGGAGGGGATGGGGGTAGCAGTGCTCAGTAAGAGGAGAGAGGCCTGAGGATGGCAGGGGGGTATGGGGGTAGCAGAGCTCAGTGAGAGGCCTGAGGATGGCAGGGGATGGGGGTAGCAGTGCTCAGTAAGAGGAGAGAGGCCTGAGGATGGCAGGGGATGGGGTAGCAGTGCTCAGTAAGAGGAGAGAGGCCTGTGGATGGCAGGGGATGGGGGTAGCAGTGCTCAGCAGTGCTCAGTGAGAGGAGAAAGGCCTGAGGGTGGCAGGGGATGGGGGTAGCAGAGCTCAGTGAGAGGAGAGAGGCCTGAGGATGGCAGGGGATGGGGGTAGCAGTGCTCAGTAAGAGGAGAGAGGCCTGAGGATGGCAGGGGATGGGGGGTAGCAGTGCTCAGTAAGAGGAGAGAGGCCTGAGGATGGGAGGGGATGGGGGTAGCAGTGCTCAGTAAGAGGAGAGAGGCCTGAGGATGGCAGGAGAGTGGGGATGGCAGGAGATGGGGGTAGCAGAGCTCAGTGAGAGGCCTGAGGATGGCAGGGGATGGGGGGAGGTAGCAGAGCTCAGTGAGAGGAGAGAGGCCTGAGGATGGCAGAGGATGGGGGTAGCAGAGCTCAGTGAGAGGAGAGAGGCCTGAGGATGGCCTGAGGATGGAGGTAGCAGTGCTCAGTAAGAGGAGAAAGGCCTGAGGATCTCAGGGGATGGGGGTAGCAGTCCTCAGTGAGAGGAGGGAGGCCTGAGGATGGCCTGAGGATGGAGGTAGCAGTGCTCAGTAAGAGGAGAAAGGCCTGAGGATCTCAGGGGATGGGGGTAGCAGTGCTCAGTAAGAGGAGAGAGGCTTGAGGATGGCAGGGGATGAGGGTAGCAGAGCTCATTAAGAGGAGAGAGGCCTGAGGATGGCCTGAGGATGGCAGGGGATGGGGGTAGCAGTGCTCAGTAAGAGGAGAGAGGCCTGAGGATGGCAGGGGATGGGGGGTAGCAGAGCTCAGTGAGAGGAGAGAGGCCTGAGGATGGCAGGGGATGGGGTAGCAGAGCTCAGTGAGAGGAGAGAGGCCTGAGGATGGCAGGGGGTGGGGGTAGCAGAGCTCAGTGAGAGGCCTGAGGATGGCATGGGGGTAGCAGGGGATGGGGGGCCTGAGGATGGCAGAGCAGTCCGTAAGAGGAGAAAGGCCTGAGGATGGCAGGGGATGGGGGGTAGCAGTGCTCAGTAAGAGGAGAGAGGCCTGAGGATGGCAGGAGATGGGGGGTAGCAGAGCTCAGTGAGAGGCCTGAGGATGGCAGGGGATGGGGGTAGCAGAGCTCAGTGAGAGGAGAGAGGCCTGAGGATGGCAGAGGATGGGGGTAGCAGAGCTCAGTGAGAGGAGAGAGGCCTGAGGATGGCAGGGGGTGGGGGTAGCAGAGCTCAGTGAGAGGCCTGAGGATGGCAGGGGATGGGGGTAGCAGAGCTCCGTAAGAGGAGAGAGGCCTGAGGACGGCAGGGGATGGGGGTAGCAGTGCTCAGTGAGAGGAGAGAGGCCTGAGGATGGCCTGAGGATGGAGGTAGCAGTGCTCAGTAAGAGGAGAAAGGCCTGAGGATCTCAGGGGATGGGGGTAGCAGTGCTCAGTAAGAGGAGAGAGGCTTGAGGATGGCAGGGGATGGGGGTAGCAGAGCTCAGTGAGAGGCCTGAGGATGGCCTGAGGATGGCAGGGTATGGGGGTAGCAGAGCTCCGTAAGAGGAGAGAGGCCTGAGGATGGCAGGGGATGGGGGTAGCAGTGCTCAGTGAGAGGAGAGAGGCCTGAGGATGGCCTGAGGATGGAGGTAGCAGTGCTCAGTAAGAGGAGAAAGGCCTGAGGATCTCAGGGGATGGGGGTAGCAGTGCTCAGTAAGAGGAGAGAGGCCTGAGGATGGCATGGGATGGGGGTAGCAGAGCTCATTAAGAGGAGAGATGCCTGAGGATGGCCTGAGGATGGCAGGGGATGGGGGTAGCAGAGCTCAGTGAGAGGCCTGAGGATGGCAGGGTATGGGGGTAGCAGTGCTCAGTAAGAGGAGAGAGGCCTGAGGATGGCAGGGGATGGGGGTAGCAGTGCTCAGTAAGAGGAGAGAGGCCTGAGGATGGCAGGGGATGGGGGTAGCAGTGCTCCCCCCCAGGGAAAATAAAGCCCCATCTGCTGGTAAGGAAAGTGAACAAGAAGAGAGTTTTTACACACTGCTCTGGTGATTATCCATGAGCATCATGCTCTGTGGCAGCAGGATGGAAAATATGAGGTAGACTAGTCTAGAGACTCACTCATTTAGGCAGTTGAAGCTCAGTTTTGCTCTTTTTATTATATTGACTCATATCTCCCTCGCCTGTAGTGCTTCTAAGTATTTTGAGTCAAAATGAGACATGGAACAATATGTGGAGGAAAAAGTAGAGCGATAGAGAATATTGTATGGATATGCACCAATGGAAAGTCATCAAGTAGTCATCAATCAGTAGTCATCAACAGGATGATTGGCCACTGTAATCCTTCTATATGCCCACACACACACACACACACACACACAAGGTTTAAGTGAGGGGAAGCTTTCAGTACTGTCTGTGTCACATGAAGAATAGAGAGACTTTCAGGTGGGAATGCGTTAGAAAAACACATTTTAATAAAAACCAGGGGGAAAATAACTAATACATTTTTCATAAATGGAATTGTGTTCATTATTTTTTTGTATTTTTAAAAGCACTGCATAAACAGAGAGGGAGGGGCTATGTTTACGTGTTTATGTTTTACAAACAGTGACTGTCTGAGAGTAATGTGGATGAGTTCAGAGCTACAGATGTAGGGTCTTAATTTGAGCCAGTTCGCTATGTCAAGTATATACAGTAACAGGAAATGTGAATTATTATTTTGTAGGGGGGGGGTTGATACATTTTTCGTAAGGGAAAATCAAGTCTGACATTTCAGTGGAAATTACAAACTTAAGAAGCATTTTTAAACCTCAAATGCACTACAAGTTAAAAATGTCCTGCATTGCAGGAAAGTTCTCCTGCAACAGGGTTATCAAATTAAGATCCTACATCTGTACACAGACAGGCTGGCTAGTTTTCATTTCGGTTGACTTTAATATGAAAGTGCCCATGTGCTGTATAGGAAAACTAAATAAAGGGGTTAATGGTGTTGTTTTTATTGTTGTGGCGTTGCTCAAGTCAGGAGAGCTGTCTGCTTCTCATGCAGTTTGATAGTAAAGCAGAAATACTGTAGAAAGTGATTCAACCATTCATTAAATTGGCTTGCGAAAGCAGCTACACTTTAAATATTGTATCACTTATTTCTGACTTATAGTTAAAGGGGCTTGTGAAGCAAGAGTCCCCAATTTAAGTCTTACATTTACATTTAAGTCATTTAGCAGACGCTCTTATCCAGAGCGACTTACAAATTGGTGCGTTCACCTTAAGACATCCAGTGGAACAGCCACTTTACAATAGTGCATCTAAATCTTTTAAGGGGGTGAGAAGGATTACTTTATCCTATCCTAGGTATTCCTGAAAGAGGTGGGGTTTCAGGTGTCTCCGGAAGGTGGTGATTGACTCCGCTGTCCTGGCGTCGTGAGGGAGTTTGTTCCACATTCTTCCACATTCTGACTAATTATTATTATTTTTTAGCATGCTACACCTTTTACACCGTTGAAACCTTAAAACGTGGAGACTGGATTGGAGTTGCTTGTATATAACTTTTTTGATCTATTTGATACTTTTTACACTACTAATCTTTTTGTCCTCCATCCACTTTCAGGGGATTTCCTCAGTATTCCAAAGGCCCCATTATAACATCATCATTTCCAACATTCCATTCACTGTAAATTCAACAATGCAACTTATGACCACTTTGCCAACAACTTAGACACAATCTCTAAGGGGGGGTATGACATCTTGTAGCCCTTCTTTGCTATCTGAAATCTGAAGACGGAAACAAAAATATCTAATACCAATCTAACGATACAGCTGTTTTAGTTTACGCATAACCAACCAATCAATCAACAACTGACCACAACCACACAACTACTGACTACAACTACTGACCACAACTACTACTTACCAAAACTACTGACCAAAACTACTAACCACTACTGACCACAACTACTGACCACAGCCACACAACTACTGATCAGAACTAATGACCACAACTACTGCTCTGGCCTGCACTAGATCGGGTCCAGCTCTGGTCCTGGGCGTAGCTAGCTAGCTCTGGTTCGCACTAGCTCTGGTCTGCACTAAATTATAACTACTTAAATATGCTTAAATTAGCATATAATACTGTTGTGTCTTTGGCTATGCCGGATTAAGTGATATGACATGCTATTCTATAAAATAATTTCTCCGTAATTAATATCACCTGATTGAGCTAATCATGTAAATGTAATTAACTGGAGAGTCGGGCACCACGAAATAATATTTATAGAGCTGTTATCTTCCGAATAGCTCTTAACTTCTTGCGTCGAGCCATCCCGGATCCGGGATCGTGACTACAGCCTCAAGCCCATTACCATAACGCAACGTTAACTATTCATGAAAATCGCAAATGAATTGAAATAAATCTGCCATCTCTCAAGCTTAGCCTTTTGTTAACAACACTGTCATCTCAGATTTTCAAAATATTCTTCTCAACCATAGCAAAACAAGCATTTGTGTAACAGTATTGATAGCTAGCGTAGCATTTAGCGTTAGCATTCAGCAGGCAACATTTTCACAAAAACCAGAAAAGCATTCAAATAAAATCATTTACCTTTGAAGAACTTCGGATGTTTTCAATGAGGAGACTCTCAGTTAGATAGCAAATGTTCAGTTTGTCCAAAAAGATTCTTTGTATAGGAGAAATCGCTCCGTTTGGTACATCACGTTTGGCTACCAAAAAACCCCGAAAATTCAGTTATCAAAACGCCAAACTTTTTTCCAAATTAACTCCATAATATCGACTGAAACATGGCAAACGTTGTTTAGAATCAATCCTCAAGGTGTTTTTCACATATCTCTTCGATTATATATCGTTCGTGGAAGTGTGCTTTCTCCTCTGAATCCCATGGGAAAATGCCTGCAGCTGAAGATTACGCACCAATTTAGACAAAGGACACCGGGCGGACACCTGGTAAATGTAGTCTCTTATGGCCAATCTTCCAATGATATGCCTACAAATACGTCACAATGCTGTCGACACTTTGGGGAAATGACAGAAAGTCTAAGCTCATTCGTGGCCCATTCACAGCCATATAAGGAGTCATTGGAACACAGCACCTTCAAAATCTGGGGCACTTCCTGTTTGAAATTTCATCTTGGTTTCGCCTGTAGCATCAGTTCTGTTATACTCACAATATCTTTGCAGTTTTGGAAACGTAGCATAGTCGAGCATGTTGTCGTGCCAAAATATTGCGCTTAAAACGGGAACGTTTTTTATCCAATAATTAAAATACTGCCCCCTAGTTGCAAAAGGTTAAAACGGGAACGTTTTTCATCCAAAAATTAAAATAGCGCCCCCTAAATCCAACTGGTTAACGGGATGGCAGCCATAACAAGTTAAAGAAACTAACTTTGGCCTTCGGGATAGACTGAGTGTACTTATTTATCATTTGTCTGAACGAGAGCCTGAGTGTGTGTGCCGAGCCTTTCGCCAAATGCAGTTCTTAACTCTGCAAGATCACGATCAGAGTTGGGGCTGAACCTGATTTTAATTCTCATTTCCTTTATGGGGGCGTGTTTGTTAACAATACCACTGAAAATATTAAAAAAGCGTCCAAGCGTATTCAACAAAGGGGATCAAGCTGACTCTATAACAATTACAGAGGCCAGGTCATGAAGGAAGGCTTGCTCATTGAAGTTTTTTAGCAAGCGTCTATGACAAATCAGGACAGGTCGTTTCACTGAGCAGCCATTACGAAAACGGTAATCACTAAGGTCATTACAGAAAACACCAGAATGACACCTATCAGGATTATTTGTGAGGATAACATCGAAGAGAGTAGCCTTTTCGGGTGTTTGGAGTCATACCTTGTGGTATTGCTGATAATCTGAGAAAGATTTAGGGAGTCCCATTGCTTTAGGACTTGGTCAGGTGGTTTAAGCTTGTCCCAGTTTAGGTCACCTAGCAGGACAAATTCAGACTTAGTGTAAGGGGCCAGGAGAGAGCTTAGGGCAGGTAGTGTACAGGCCGGTGCTGATGGAGGACGATAACAGTCAACAAAGAGCTATTTGAAAGTATAATGCTTAAAACCTGCAAATCAAATTGTTTGGGGACCGACTTGATGGAGACAACCGAATACTGAAGGTGATCCTTGGTAAAGATTACCACTCCCCCACCTTTGGAAGATCTGTTTTGCTGAAAAAGGTTATAACCAGAAAGGTTAACATCCGTATTCAAAACACATCTCAGTAATGACCAACACATCTGGATTGGAGCTGTGAGCTCACACTTTCAATTGATAATTTTTATGTAATAAGCTTCTAGTGTTAACGTGCAGAAAACCCAGGCTTTTACGAGAGCAGAAATCAATGAAGCATATATGAGAGCACAATTCATAATTTGGGCCTAGCAACAGTAGATGGGCAAGTGTGTACATGCACATTTCCAGATATAACCAGCAGTAATACAATCAAGGCATGGCAGAGGACAGGGAGAGCTCTGCAGTGTTGATTTATGACATTTGAATGTGCAGTAGATGGCAATGGGCATTACATGGCAATGTGCATTAGATGTTAGCCTAAATAGTTTATTTATTAGATAGAACTAAAGCTAGCTATCAGTAGTTCTTCAACTACCACAAAAATCATTTTAAAGCGCTGTCATCACTAGATGCACCATTATATTTCTCTCCCCAAATAATAGCCTAAAACTTTCCAATCATTACATCATAATTAAATTAAAATGAAACTTAATTTACACTGAACGTTTTACAAAAGGAAATCATACATCTATTTATCTGAAACCCACAGCATGAATGATTCAGAGTTGCTTTGCTTTCCTAAAAGTGTCGTCCACATGATCCTACCTTTTATTCCCATTTTCTTGTCCTATGTCTTTCTTCTTTCAGTTTTCACATGCAAAAACTGTAGTTTATACTTTTTTTTTGTATCTAACCCATAATTCAAAGTAATAATGTTGATACAGTAGTTTATCAAAGTAATCAGACCAATTATTTTACAAAATGTAACTTTGACAATATGTAACTGCTTATCATCTGGGACAGAGTAGCAGGCCGTTTACTCTGGGCACCTTATTCATCCAAGCTACTCAATACTGCCCCCCTGTCATCAAGAAGTTAAACTTATTAAACTTTCATGGGATTTCATGGGATCCACTTTCATGGGATTTCTTGGGATCCACTTTCATGGGATTTCATGGGATCCACTTTCATGGGATTTCTTCAACATTCTAAAGCTTCCATTGTGACATCATCATTTCCAACCTTCCATTCACTGTGAATGCAACAATGCAACTTCTGATACAAATCAGATACTTTGACTACTTCCCAAAAAGGTCTAACTGCCCTGCAATTCAAATCTGAAATCAGAACAGAATTATCTAGTATCGATCAAATGTTACAACTGTTGATTAAGTAACCACATCAACAAAATGTTCCCTTACGTTTTCCAAACCGCTTTTCCAGACACATTGGTATACTTCTCTGCTATTCAAATTTGGAATCAGAACAGGATTATCTGGCACTAATCAAAAGTTACAGCTTTTTTTTCTGAGTTTATAGTGGCGAAAAGTAGCTAGATATTGCCAGCTAACAGCTCTCTCATGTCGTCATTGAGCAGCCCAAACAGAGCCATTGCTATGGATACTCACACATGCAGAGGAGCACATGGGCAGCGCAGGCAAAAAATATTGAAGAGGGTGATTGAATTTAAAACAACATATTTTATGATGATGAAGAATTGTGAACACCAAGAAAGCAGATACACATCGTCTTCCTTAATATTTCACGCGATCACTTCTGATCACATGTTTTGGTCTGATCATATAAAATAATTCGCCAACAGTAACTCTTGAACCATTCAAGCTAGAGACACCAAATCAACTTTAACATATTCAGGCTGTCTTAATTTCAATTTTAAAAAAAAACTTTTATCAAATATAACTATATCAATTTGCTACTACTAACCTAAAATAACTCACTAACAGTAACTAATGAACTGTTTAAGCTGGAGACACCAGGGCCTCCCGGGTGGTGCAGTGCCAGCTGTGCCATCAGAGACTCTGGGTTCGCGCCCAGGCTCTGTTGTAACCGGCCGCGACCGGGAGGCCCATGGGGCAATTGGCCTAGCGTCGTCCGGGTTAGGGAGGGCTTGGCCGGTAGGGATGTCCTTGTCTCATAGCGCACCAGCGACTCCTGTGGCGGGCCGGGTGCAGTGCGCGCTAACCAAGGTTGCCAGGTGCACGGTGTTTCTCCGACACATTGGTGCGGCTGGCTTCCGGGTTGGATGCGCGCTGTGTTAAGAAGCAGTGCGGCTTGGTTGGGTTGTGTATCGGAGGACGCATGACTTTCAACCTTCGTCTCTCCCGAGCCCGTACGGGAGTTGTAGCGATGAGACAAGATAGTGGCTACTAAAAACAATTGGATACCATGAAATTGGGGAGAAAAAAGGGGGTAAAAGAACATTTAAAAAAGCTGGAGACACCAAACCAACTTTGAACCCATCAACAATAACTCTTGTACCATTCAAGATAGAGACACCAAACTAACTTTCACATGTTCAGGCTATCCTATCCACTGCCACATAAATACTTTCAAAGAGCTGAAGCAAGTCACATCATTTTTATTAATGGAAAATGACAATCTAGTTCCCATTTTTCACTGTAGCATGGCACCATTATCAGGACTGGCAGACTGGGATGTGACAGTTTTGTAGGGAGGACAGTGTGGGAGAGAGGAGGTTATCAACAATTCTCAACTGCTTAGTACTGCTCTCTCTAGCACCTCCAAGAATAGAAGCAAGCTAATAAACAACCTAATAAACCATTTGACTTTTACTTGACTATTCTTGTTTTGCCAGACATCCAGCATTATTAGAGCCCCATAGATTCCATCTCTCCATCTAGACAGGATGTTGATCTGGGGTAACGGAGGGTACCTGCTGTGTCTGCTACTCTGTCATTTAATAAATAATCATAATAATTTCCTCCTCGGACGAGACAGGATGGTCCTTTTGGCTGCTGTTGCTGTGGTTTCAGTGCAGCTGTGCAACAGATGTTGTGTGCAGCTGTGTGCATGTGTGTGTGTATGTGTGTTGGGCAGGGCAGTAAGCTTAGTTTGTCTTAGCAGACAGCCCCAGTGTTTCTGAAACTCTGACCAAAAAATAGATAGCAGCCTGAAGACATTTGGATACATCCATTACAGCCATTGTTGAAGGAGGCCACATCAAGTGGTTTAGGTTAGTCTCAGACGTATGTCTGGGTTTTCATTTCACTAAGTAACTCAAGGACAGCTTCCGTTTCACTGATAGCTCAGTATATACGCATTGACTGTGACAACATTGTAAGGGAGTAAAAACAAACAAGAATAAACTTGTCACCATTCCAAAGGTTATTTAAGCTATAGTCTATAAAATCTCCCACATCACAAGTTAATTCATGGAAATGAATAGTCTTGTTACCATGCATTTAAAGGAAGAAAACACTCCTCCTCCCTGATATGAATGATTTGTATGGCTCTTACTAGCATTGGTAGTTCTCAATAGGCAGGAGGTCCTGATCAGAACCAGGTAAAGAGAGAGGCTGATGGCAGGTCCTGCTGGTTTAGCCCGCTGCTTTATTATTCTCTGAGTGAGTCGTGAAGTCATGAATTAGATTTACGAGCTCTCCTGTGACACCAGCTCACTCCACATAATAAGGAAAATCCACTGAAATTCATACTGTGCGAGATTTGTAGGTTAAATGCTTTAATGCTCCTGTTGATCGTTATTGCAGCACATTAGGTCCAGGCTCCACCCTTAAGTCCCTCAATAATAGTGATTATGTCATTTCTCAAGGTGCACTCGAATGATGATGAAACAGAGGTTAATGGATATGAGATGTGATAATGGCTACATAAAGCTTCTGTCATTTATTCATATAATTAAATATATTTCATCGTCACTCTCCGAAGGGGATATCTGCCTTCCATCAAAATTCATGTATTGTAGTGGCAATAGGTTATTGTAAATTATCTTAAAACTGTGAATTGTTTTCCTTTATCCTGTCAGATTTGTACCATATCAAATGTGAGTGTCTCTCTCTCTCCACACGCAGTAGATAACTGTTGCCATGGCAACTGGTAACCTGACTGTGTCTGTACCAATGGGGATTCCCCTATGCATATGGCTGGGCCTCCATTCTTATGTTGTATTAGCCTTATGAATGAAGTCTTCATATATCTTGCATGTCTCTTTATCGATACATCCATTTGCATCCATGCAATGTCCATTGGTATGTGTCTGTGTGTGTGTGCACTGGTGTGTTTGTTAGTGGGAAAACTGTGTGTCTATGTGTGTGTGTTAGCGTCCAAGTGTGTGTTTGTGAGTTGAGAGAGAGGGATGCTTCTCTCTTGTATGAAGCCCTGGGGAGGAGGATGATTCAGAAGTGAGTCAGAGCAGAGCATCCCTCTGCCCCCCTGCCTTAGCTACAGAAGGGGGATGGATGAGGCTCCTCTCTTCTCTACAGCTGCTCTTTCTGCAGTGAGGTGAAGGACACAGAGACACAGGGACTCATCATCACACAGACTAATGACCTCTGAGTTGGGTTTCCTTCCTAGAAAGTAACACCCTTAAGATTTGGGGGAGAGACACAGGATCAAGTCAGTCAATACGCTGACCACAAGCCAAGCTTCTGTTTCGCTCTGCGTGATGAATATTTCAGAGACTGTCCCAAAGGACACACCATTCCGTATATCGTGCCTGGTCAAAAGTAGTGCTCTAGTGCATCATTTGGGAGGCCGTCAGACCCTCTCCTACTCTCCTTATCAACTGCCTCTTCAAATCAATCCGCTCGCTCTTCGAGGACCAACATCCTTCTTCATCTGCATAAACCCTCTTCACCCTCTTCATCTGCATAAAACCTCTGAGACTGTAGTGTTTTTCATCAGCATACAGAGTACAATGACCCTTTACACAGGGCCGTCTGTAGCCTTTTGTGGGCCCTAAGCAAGATTGCCCCCCCACCACCACCAAGTTGGCAAAATGTTTAAGTGGCCCCCCTATTGACAGCGGAGAGAAAAATGTACGTTTTAAAGTTAGTTTTCTGCACTTCTACACATTTTGCCATAGGTGAAGAGAACATATCATGCAATTCTTTCTATTTTTCCATGTGGTGTAGAGAAATATTTGCAGATTTAAAGCAAATTTCCTGCAATTCTACACATTTTGCAATGACTTATGCCATGTTAATGATATGAGTGAGAGTGACTAACAAAATCAATGGGGGCTCCCTGGAGGTCAGGGCGCCTGGGTAGAGGAGTGCCCTGTCGGTATTCATCCATGATAACTGACTCGACTAATTTACCAAGGTCAGGGCGTCTGGGTAGAGGCGTGCCCTGTCTGTATTCGTCCATGATAACTGGCTAGACTAAGTTACCAAGGTCAGGGCATCTGGGTAGAGGCGTGCCCTGTCAGTATTCGTCCATGATAACTGGCTAGACTAAGTTACCAATCCAAAAATTGTTAGCTGACATTGTTAATTAAGTGACTGTCAGTGACTGACAAAACAAGAGAGAACTGCTGATGCGCTCGCACCTTGTGTATTCAACTATTGTAACTCTCAACAATAAGTTGACACCCCGAAATGTATGTGATGGTGCCAACAGAGATGGTCGCCTTGCTTCAGGTCCTTAGGAAACTATGCAGTAATTCGTTTTTTTTAAATGCATTATTTCTTACATTATTAGCCCAGAAAATCTCAAGTGTTATTACGTACAGCCGGGAAGAGCTATTGGATATAAAAGCGATGTCAACTTACCAACATTACGACCAGGAATACAACTTTCCTTTGTTCGGACCTCCACCCTGGACGTGGGATCTTATCCCAGAGGCCGACCCAAAACAACGCGTTCGCCGCAGGAGAGGCAGACGGAGCGGCCTACTGGACAGACATAGAAGGCGAGCACACCATACACCACTTCCGAGCATATTACTCGACGATGTCCAGTCTCTAGACAACAAGGTGATGAAATTAGGGCACGAGTTGCCTTCCAGAGAAATATCAGAGATTTTAACATTCTCTGTTTCACGGAAACATGGCTCACTCGGGATGTGTTGTCAGTCGGTACAGCCACCTGGTTTCTTCACGCATCGTGCCTACAAACAAACAACTCTCTGGTAAGAAGAAGGGCGGGGGTGTATGCCTATGATTAACGACTCATGTGATCATAACATACAGGAACTTAAGTCCTTTTGTTCACCTGACCTAGAATTCCTTACAATCAAATGCCGACCGCATTATCTACCAAGAGAATTCTCTTCGATTATAGTCACAGCCGTGTATATCCCCCAAGCAAATACCTCGACGACCCTGAAAGAACTTCACTGGACTCTATGTAAACTGGAAACCATACATCCTGAGACCCTGGGTCTCGACCACGCCCTGTGCAACTGGGTCCTTGACTTTCTGACAGGCCGCCCCCAGTTGTAGGAAACAACATCTCCACCCCACTGATCCTCAACACTGGGACACCACAAGGGTGCGTTCTCAGCCCTCTCCTGTACTCTCTGTTCACCCATGACTGCGTGGCAATACATGCCTCCAACTCAATCATCAAGTTTGCAGACGACACTACAATGATAGGCTTGATTACCAACAACGATGAGATGACCTACAGGGAGGAGGTGAGGGCCGTCGGAGTGTGGTGTCAAGAAAATAACCTCCCACTCAATGTCAACAAAACAAAGGAGATGATCGTGGACTTCAGAAAACAGCAGAGGGAGCATCCCCCATCCACATCGACGGGACAGTAGTGGAGAAGGTGGAAAGTTTTATGTTCCTCAGCGTATACATCATGGACAAACTGAAATGGTCCACCCACATAGACAGCGTGGTGAAGAAGGCGCAACAGCGCCTCTTCAACCTCAGGAGGCTGAAGAAATTTGGCTTGTCACCTAAAACACTCACAAACTTTTACAGATGCACAATCTAGATCATCCTGTCGGACTGTATCCCTGCCTGGAACGGCAACTGCTCCGCCCACAACCGCAAGGCTCTCCAGAGGGTAGTGCGGTCTGCAAACTACCTGCCCTCCAGGACACCTACAGCACCAGATGTCACAGGAAGACCTAAAAGATCATCAAGGACAACAACCACCCAGCCACTGCCTGTTCACCCCACTATCATCCAGAAGGCGAGGTCAGTACAGGTGCATAAAACTGGGACAGAGAGACTGAAAAACAGCTTCTATCTCAAGGCCATCAGAGCCATCAGAGCCATCAGGCCATCACTAACATCGAGTGACTGCTGCCAACATACAGACTCAAATCTCTGGCCACTTTAATACATTTAATAATGGATTTAATAAAGGTATCACTAGTCACTTTAAATAACACCACTTTAATAATGTTTACATATCCTACATTACTCATCTCATATGTATATACTGTATTCTATACCATCTACTGCATCTTGCCTATGCTGCACGGCCATGGCTCATCCATATATTTCTATGTACATATTCTTATTCATCCCTTTACATTTGTGTATAAGGTTACATGTGTGTGAACTTGTTAGATATTACTGCACTGTCGGAACTAGAAGCACAAGCATTTCGCTACACTCACATTAATGTCTGCTAACCATGTGTATGTGACCAATAAAATGTATTTTGATTTTTGACTGATTCCCGGGGCCCTAAGCAACCACAGAGGTTGCTTATGCCTCGAGCCGGCCCTGCCTTTACACCTTTACTCCAGGCTGGGGTTCCCTCCCTCTTGTCCTGGTTGTTGTCACACTCCTCTTCTGCGCCTCGTCGTGCTCAATTAATGCAGAAGGAAGAGTAATGCCCTACCTCTTTTTAATGGTATCCATTGCTCTCTTCCCATCATTGGGTTCCTCTCCTCTTTTTATATTCTGCTTTCTCGTCTCTCCCCTTTTTCTTCTCTCCTCCCTTAGTCCCTGTCTCTTCTGAATGTCCCTGTCTCTTCTGACTGTCTCTGTCTCCTCAGTGGACATCAGATGGAGAAAGCAGTGTGCTGGGTTTCAGTCAGCTCTAAGGCTGGATCAGCCGCCTAAGCAGCACTAATGACTGTCCAGTCCTGTTATGAGGTGTTATGCATGGACCACAACCCTGATCTCATTAAAGATCCCATGGCACCTATCGTAAGAGTAGGGGTGTTAACCCCGGTGTCCTGGCTAAATTCCCAATCTGGCCCTCAAACCATCACGGTCACCAAATAATCCCCAGTTTACGATTGGCTCATTCACCCCCCTCCTCTCCCCTGTAACTATTCCCCAGGTTGTTGCTGTAAATGAGAATGTGTTCTCAGTCAACTTACCTGGTAAAATAACGGATAAATAAATAACGAGCAGCTGTGGAAACGTCGGCTGTGATACCATACAGAGGGATGTAGAGACTGGACAAGTCTGAGTGGGGATGCTTGCCCAAGTGGGGATGCTTGTCTGAGTGGGGATGCTTGGCCAAGTGTGACAATGCATTGGCCTGAAGAAGGATGACAGCGAGATGTCCTGCTGGAGCTCATTCACACCTGGCTAGTCATTGATAATGTGTGTTGTGCGGGAGGAAGAGAGAAGTGTGGAGCCCTAGAACACTAAACCCTTGACATTCAGTATGAGCCCATTCATGTTGAATGTCAGTGCAATTTCCTTCATGCTTGAGAGAAATCTTACTTACTCTCATCCACCGTTTCACATTGAAGTAGAAATTATGTATTTTGTATTTGAAAATTATTGCACTTTACAATGTTGCTTTAATCTATTGAGTTACATCAGAAGCATCAAACTTCCCAAAAATAAGATACATGGGCGTTGTAATTCATTGTGTATTCTTAATATGATATTTACAACATTTGATATGACGTTCAACACAATACTGCCATCCAAGCTCATCACGAAGCTCGGGGCCCTGGATCTGAACCCCGCCCTATGCAACTGGGTCCTGGACTTCCTGACTGGCCAACCCCAGGTGGTGAAGGTAGGCAATAACACCCCCGCCATGCTAATCCTCAACACGGGGGCCCCACAAGGATGTTTAATCAGCCCCCTGCTGTACTCCCTGTTCACCAATGACTGCTTGGTCATGTACGTCTCCAACTCAATCATCAAGTTTGCTGACAACATAACAGTGAAGTGGCGCAACAGCGCCTCTTCAACCTCAGGAGGCTGAAGAAATTCAGCTTAGTCCCGAAGTCACAAACTTCTACAGATGCACCACTGAGAACATCCTGTCGGGCTGTATCACCAACTGGGAAGGCAATTGCAATGCCTGCAACTGCAGGGCTCTCCAGAAGGAGGTGCGGTCAGCCCAACACCCTCCAGGACATCGACAGCACCCGCTGTCACAGGAAGTCCAAGAAGATCATCGAGGACCTGAGCCACGGCATGTTCACTCCGCTACCTTCATAATCTCCCTCGATCTGGGGCTCCACGCAAGATCTCACCCCGTGGGGTCAAAATGATCACAAGAACGGTGAGCAAAAACCCAGAACCACACGGGGGGACCTAGTGAATGACCTGCAGAGAGCTGGGACCAAAGTAACAAAGCCTACCATCAGTAACACACTACGCCGCCAGGGACTCAAATCCTGCAGTGCCAGACATGTCCCCCTGCTTAAGCCAGTACATGTCCAGGCCCGTCTGAAGTTTGCTAGAGAGCATTTGGATGATCCAAAAGAAGATTGGGAGAATGTCAGATGAAACCAAAATATAACTTTTTGGTAAAAACTCAACTCGTTGTGTTTGGAGGACAAAGAATGCTGAGTTGCATCCAAAGAACACCATACCTACTGTGAAGCATGGGGGTGGAAACATCATGCTTTGGGGCTGTTTTTCTGCAAAGGGACTAGGACGACTGATCCGTGTAAAGGAAAGAATGAATGGGGCCATGTATCGTGAGATTTTGAGTGAAAACCTCCTTCCATCAGCAAGGGCATTGAAGATTAAACATGGCTGGGTCTTTCAGCATGACAATGATCCCAAACACACCGTGGCTTCGTAAGAAGCATTTCAAGGTCCTGGAGTGGCCTAGCCAGTCTCCAGATCTCAACCCCATAGAAAATCTTTGGAGGGAGTTGAAAGTCTGTGTTGCCCAGCAACAGCCCCAAAACATCACTGCTCTAGAGGAGATCTGCATGGTGGAATGGGCCAAAATACCAGCAACAGTGTGTGAAAACCTTGTGAAGACTTACAGAAAACGTTTGACCTCTGTCATTGCCAACAAAGGGTATATAACAAAGTATTGAGATAAACTTTTGTTATTGACCAAATACTTATTTTCCACCATAATTTGCAAATAAACTCATAAAAAATCCTACAATGTGATTTTCTGGATTTTTTTTCTAATTTTGTCTGTCATAGTTGAAGTGTACCTATGATGAAAATTACAGGCCTCTCTCAACTTTTTAGTGGGAGAACTTTCACAATTGGTGGCTGACTAAATACTTTTTTGCCCCACTGTATGTATGTATGTATATATGTGTATGTATATATGTGTATGTATATATGTATATATTATATGTGTGTGTGTGTGTGTGTACGCGACCAACAAGATTTGATTAGATATGACAATATATAGTTTAACAAAGAATATTGTGCATTTATCTATTTTTTATTCATCATGTCATCGTAATCAGCATGTTATTCAGATGGGGACACCATATACCATATGTATAAACCAATTTGAACATTGAGCTCAGGGGACTCAAAAGCTGCCCTTCCTCTCTGAGCAGTGAGTCACAGAGCGGGTCACTGCTACAGATATGTATTAATCATGACATTGTTTAATTTAGGAAATGTGCATGTCTGATATTACTGTGGCTTTGAACATTGGTCACCATTATGTAACGAGGCTTGATCACCAGGTGCAGGAATCGCGTTATGTGCCTGTCTACACCACATGCAGTGTGCAGGTCCTCCTCCGGAAGCATCTTTTTTACCCTGACCTTAATAACGACGATAAACATATTGATCTAAACGCATGTACACAATCAGACATTCTACTGTAACTAAACATGCAGACATTTTGAGCAAGCATACATTCTAAAGACTCAGACACTCTAAACAGTAGTCATTCTGACTGAACAATGACGGTTTTATACATTCAGTTATTGTTTGTGTGGATTTTTAACCTCTTCTATATTGCTTTCTGGAGACTGTGATATGCTTGACCCCTGAGGTGATTGATATGTCAGTCATCTGCAGGTGTGACTCATGGCAGATTGTTGGACCCCCTCCCTGCGTCATAGTGACTGACTGCACACTCACTGGTACACAGTGATAGAGAAGGGGAGGCAACACTTATTTATTTGGTGCCTTTATGTCAGCTTGAGTGTAGAAAATACTTACATGAACATACTGTATATATTTCCCTACACTCTGTTGCAAGTATGTTTGTTCAAAATGGTTTACATTATCACAGTTGCATTACTCCCAGGAAGCACAACAAGGGGGATGGAAAACCATTTCACACATTAGAATAACATTGTTGAAACTGACCACAGGATCCGATGATCTGGTCGGAAACACAGCTCTGCATGATTCTGGAAGCCAGCCACTCAGAACTTGCACTTCATCTCTGTCCACTTAGTGCATTAGTCCATAATCCTGTCTCAGAGCAAGCCAATATGTTTCTTCTCACTCCACTTAATTCCTTCCTGTAATGCGAGTGGAGAAAGAGAATTATATCAAAAACATGTTAGTTAATGTGTGTGGTGCAGAGACGAGTAAGTAAGTTCCTGCTGTCAGTCCAACAGCTACAGATGTAGGATCTTAAATTGATCACCCTGTTGGAGGAGAACTTTCCTGCAATGCAGGACATTTTAAACGTATAGTGTATTTGAGGTTTTAAAAGGCTTCTGAAGTTTGTAATTTCCGTGTAGAAATTTCAGACTTAATTTCCCCTGCAAAAAATGTATCAACCACTGCAAAAATGTAAATGAATCATAATCCACATAACAATTAAAATGTCCTGTTGCTGCAGGATTCTGGCTCAAATTAATATCCTGCACCTGTATATGGACATATACTGTACTACGACAACATAACATGTCAATTATATGGATTTGTGAATAGGCACAAATCATTGTTGTGTATGATATGAATATATAGCACTGCTTTACATACATGGTAGGCAAGCTCTACTTCCTAAAGGTAGTGATAGCATTGTCTGATCTGTTGGCTCCCTGATGCTGCTGACTTAATCACCAGGGTCGTCACCTCACATCTCTGCACCGTGGCAGGACATGACAGCTACAAACCACAGCACCCCGAGGTCTCAGCTCTAGTCATGAGGACAGAGAAATGAAACCGAGTGGGAAGAGAACACTGTTATGTAATGATTGGTTATGCTGTGCTTTGTTGTCTGTCTTAGAAACGCAGGACAGGAGCACCTCCTCTGCAGCCTAGGCAATGGCCCCAGGAACTGCATCGGAGTCCAGCTGAACAACGTCTTTCTCAAGGTGACTCTCCTTTCCTCTACTCTAATCACTTTCCTCTCCTCCCTCATCGTTCTACTCTAATCACTTTTCTCTCCTCTCATCACTCTTATTTTATTTTTCTCCACCAAAGTTATCGTTGATCTTTTTTAATGGATTTAACATGACGCTACCAATGTCCTTTAAATGTTAACACTATAAGCTCTATGTACATTTGTTGATAAAACAAAGTCCTACATTACTGACCATTTAGATAGGAATGGTCTGTCTGCAGTGCCTGAAGTCTACAGTTTCTCCAGAAAGTAAAGCACCCCTCAGGAGAGAGGGACAGGGATGTTCAGTAGGAATTCCTCTTGGCTAAAGGGGTAATGTTGTTATGGTGGTAAGTTTTGCTGCGGATGTTCTATTGGCTGCTTGTAAGAAAAGGCCAGCTGTGCAGGGCCCTCTGAGGCGTCATTACCAGGCTAGCAACCGCTGACTGAGACTGTCCGACTGCGTCCCAAATGGCACCCTATTCCCTATATAGTGTTCTACTTTTGACCAGAGGCCCTGGTCAAAAGTAGTGCACTACAAAGGGAATAGGGTGCCATTTGGGTTACAGACGCTGTCTGTCCAGACCTGGAACACTCAGTGGGAGGCAGGTGAGAAAGAGGACAGGTGTGCTGCAGCCATAATGACAGTAAGGTGGGAGGGGATCCACTTCCTGTTTCTGGTGTCTATGATAACGTGGTGTGTATGGGTGTGTACTGGTAGTATATATGCGGTGGCTTAGATGGGCAGGAGGCAGGAGTCATAGTATCTGATCATCAGAGCTCGCTCTGCTTATCTGTCTATGGCACAGAGAGATGTGAGACAGGCTCTGTTGACAGGAATATTGATGTCCCATGTTTGCTGTTCGCAGTCAGGGTCGGCCGGTGGTGGTGACACATGATGTCCAGTAATTGCACTCTGAAAACCAACACAGCAACAATTGTTTTAACAACATCAGCTGCTTAAACCCCCTCATACACACCACACTACGTCCTCCTGGCCTGGCCTGGTCGACAGATCATATCAGACCCCTGTGGGGCATGAGGGAGGTTGGGTTCCTACTACCCTGGCCTGGTCGACAGATCATATCAGACCTCTGTGGGGCGGTGAGGGAGGTTGGGTTCCTACTACCCTGGCCTGGTCGACAGATCATATCAGACCTCTGCAGGGCGGTAAGGGAGGAGGTTGGGTTCCTACTACCCTGGCCTGGTCGACAGATCATATCAGGCCTCTGCGGGGCAGTAAGGGAGGTTGGGTTCCTACTACCCTGGCCTGGTCGGCAGATCATATCAGGCCTCTGCGGGGCGGTAAGGGAGGCTGGGTTCCTACTACCCTGGCCTGGTCGGCAGATCATATCAGGCCTCTGCGGGGCGGTGAGGGAGGTTGGGTTCCTACTACCCTGGCCTGGTCGACAGATCATATCAGACCTCTGCGTGGCGGTAAGGGAGGTTGGGTTCCTACTACCCTGGCCTGGTCGGCAGATCATATCAGGCCTCTGCGGGGCGGTAAGGGGGGAGGTTGGGTTCCTACTACCCTGGCCTGGTCGGCAGATCATATCAGGCCTCTGCAGGGCGGTAAGGGAGGTTGGGTTCCTACTACCCTGGCCTGGTCGACAGATCATATCAGGACTCTGCGGGGCGGTGAGGGAGGTTGGGTTCTTACTACCCTGGCCTGGTCGACAGATCATATCAGACCTCTGTGGGGCGGTGAGGGAGGTTGGGTTCCTACTACCCTGGCCTGGTCGGCAGATCATATCAGACGTCTGCGGGGCGGTGAGGGAGGTTGGGTTCCTACTACCCTGGCCTGGTCGACAGATCATATCAGACCTCTGCGGGGCGGTAGGGAGGTTGGGTTCCTACTACCCTGGCCTGGTCGGCAGATCATATCAGACCTCTGCGGGGAGGTTGGGTTCCTACTACCCTGGCCTGGTCGACAGATCATATCAGACCTCTGCGGGGCAGTAAGGGAGGTTGGGTTCCTACTACCCTGGCCTGGTCGACAGATCATATCAGGCCTCTGCGGGGCGGTAAGGGAGGTTGGGTTCCTACTACCCTGGCCTGGTCGGCAGATCATATCAGACCTCTGCGGGGCAGTAAGGGAGGTTGGGTTCCTACTACCCTGGCCTGGTCGGCAGATCATATCAGGCCTCTGCGGGGCGGTAAGGGAGGCTGGGTTCCTACTACCCTGGCCTGGTCGGCAGATCATATCAGGCCTCTGCGGGGCGGTGAGGGAGGTTGGGTTCCTACTACCCTGGCCTGGTCGACAGATCATATCAGACCTCTGCGTGGCGGTAAGGGAGGTTGGGTTCCTACTACCCTGGCCTGGTCGGCAGATCATATCAGGCCTCTGCGGGGCGGTAAGGGGGAGGTTGGGTTCCTACTACCCTGGCCTGGTCGGCAGATCATATCAGGCCTCTGCAGGGCGGTAAGGGAGGTTGGGTTCCTACTACCCTGGCCTGGTCGACAGATCATATCAGGCCTCTGCGGGGCGGTGAGGGAGGTTGGGTTCTTACTACCCTGGCCTGGTCGACAGATCATATCAGACCTCTGTGGGGCGGTGAGGGAGGTTGGGTTCCTACTACCCTGGCCTGGTCGGCAGATCATATCAGACGTCTGCGGGGCGGTGAGGGAGGTTGGGTTCCTACTACCCTGGCCTGGTCGACAGATCATATCAGACCTCTGCGGGGCGGTAAGGGAGGTTGGGTTCCTACTACCCTGGCCTGGTCGGCAGATCATATCAGACCTCTGCGGGGAGGTTGGGTTCCTACTACCCTGGCCTGGTCGACAGATCATATCAGACCTCTGCGGGGCAGTAAGGGAGGTTGGGTTCCTACTACCCTGGCCTGGTCGACAGATCATATCAGGCCTCTGCGGGGCGGTAAGGGAGGTTGGGTTCCTACTACCCTGGCCTGGTCGGCAGATCATATCAGACCTCTGCGGGGCAGTAAGGGAGGTTGGGTTCCTACTACCCTGGCCTGGTCGAAAGATCATATCAGGCCTCTGCGGGGCGGTAAGGGAGGTTGGGTTCCTACTACCCTGGCCTGGTCGGCAGATCATATCAGGCCTCTGCGGGGCGGCAAGGGAGGTTGGGTTCCTACTACCCTGGCCTGGTCGGCAGATCATATCAGGCCTCTGCGGGGAGGTTGGGTTCCTACTACCCTGCCTGCGTCCCAAATGGCACCTTATTCCCTTTTTAGCGTTCTACTTTTGACCAGGGCCCATAGGGACACCGTAGTGATGCCCATGGGGCTCTGGTCAAAAATAGTGCACTATATAGGGAATAAGGTGCCATTTGGAAGGCAGCGTTATCCTGCCAGATCAGCTTGCTTCCTCTGACGTACTGAACTGAGTGTCTGTACTGAGCTCTCTAATGCCCACTGATAGACAAGGATCTGGGAGATTATCATCCACTCAGCAGGGAGTATGACTCACTCTCTATTGCTTTTTATCGAATAGAACTAGATACTGTCAGTCAAATAAACAGTAGGTACCACCACAGTACTTCATTCAGCCTGTCATTCACCCTGGGAATTGCAGATGTTCAGAACTATGCAGCAGTAAGAGACTCCAAAGGCACAGCATTGTAACAGGAGGAGCTGGTGTGTGCTTACGGACGTCATCAACTTCCATACATCTTTTTTTTTCTAGGAGAAAATAATCACCCTCCCTTCTCCTGTTCAATGATTTAGTGCATGCGGACGGACAAGGCTGTAGTGAGGGATGACTCAACCCTGATCATCTTATCATGGGAGAGTTGATGCTGAACTATACTAACGCTGCATACAGATGTGCTGACTGACAAAGGCGGCCATATGGCTGCTATAAGAACTGGTTAGCTGGCTTAGGTGTTTTGTTTGTTGGAATGGAATGCAATCCATTGTGTCATTGCTTAATTATGGTGTAGGTAGGTTTATAGGGAAAATACTGTATAGGTCTCAAACTCATATATGAGATATTGTGTCTCTCTGAGTAACTGATATTTGATGACAGCCAGAGCAGAAAGCATATCTTTGAGACAGTTACCATGGCAACAGACATACAGTGGTTTGAGAGGATGAGCTGTACTGAGCCTGTTGTATCAAAACAGCCACTTTACCTAGCTCAGGTCAAAATCTTAAGCGATAAAAGTAATGTTGATGTTTTGTAAAAGTAATAATACATTGACTAGAATGCAATTCCTCCCTGTTGTGGACAGACACCCAGTAACAGGTTTTGATGGTATATACTGTATAGGCCCTATACGTGTCCATTGTGGTACTTGAGACAGATTCACAATGCTTAAGTTCAAATCCTAGGTGATATTGCATTATAAAGAAGTGATATACTGTCTTGTCATGTCAAGGCTGCTAACAAGCTGCAGTGGGCGGTGACGGTAACATTGCACCCAGACATACCCATTCTGAGGAGCGGGGGGTGACAGGGCGGTTTCATGTCATGGAAGAGATGAGGCATCACTGTTTGGCTTAGTGAAATCCAGCGTGGCCAGTCCCCCAAACCCAGGCCACCCCTGAGGGGACAGTCCATTTGTCATCCTACTTTACACATGGCAGCCTCCACACCTACACACACATCAGCAGTGCTTTCTCACTGGGCCAATTTCAACAACAAAAAATTATGTGATGACGTTGAATCAACGTGGAAAACTGATTGGATTTGCAAATGGTCATCAACATAAGTGAATTTTGTATTTTTTTCACCCAACTTTGTATCTAAATCCAGTGAGATGGTGACATGTTTTGAACTGACATCTGTGCCCAGTGGGCTCTCTCTCTACAGCAAAACCAAGAACTCTACTACTGTATAAGAGTGGTATGAGAGGTGACAAGATGTGAGACTCATGGATATACTCTAAGGGTTGATATATATTATATCTAAGTAAAGCCAATCATATATTTCCCTTTAAGCATGAAGGGATATATTACGAGAAGAGAAATGGGGTTAGTGTCATGTTAGTGTGACACTAAATTAGTGCCATGCATCAACATTTTTTAAAGCTTTTTAAATGACATGCATTGGAATAATAGCCTGATGGAATCTGTCCTGAACATGCTCTGTCCTTATCCTTGTGATTTATTACCTGGCCCATCCCAACTGCAGCAGTGTGGTCATTACTGAGGCACAATCACTAGAGAGGTGGCTGGTTGTCTCTGTTTTGGCCAGACTAGTGCATGGGTTGGGTGTGACCAGAGACCAGTGAGGGGACTCTGGAGAGCAGTGGGATGTAGGTCAGAAGCTGTGAGTCATCTTTCCCCCTTCCCTCCCCCTTACCGCCTCTGGCAAAGGCACTCTCTCGGGAGAGAGAGGAGAGGCAAGGACGATCTGTCACTCATGTACTGTTAGCATCAAACTGGTCACTTCAGAGATCCTGCCAAAATGCCACTCTGCAGTGGACGAACAAGACACTACGACACAAGCAGCGCTGTTATTTGTCGTTCATTAGCCAGATTGGCCAGAGTGATTGTTCATGTAGCCTAATGTGTTGTCTTAAAGGGACATCTCTATTGTACATGTAGCCTAATGTGTTGTCTTAAAGCGACATCTCTATTGTACATGTAGCCTAATGTGTTGCATCTTAAAGGGACATCTCTATTGTACATGTAGCCTAATGTGTTGCATCTTAAAGGGACATCTCTATTGTACATGTAGCCTAATGTGTTGTCTTAAAGGGACATAATGTGTTGTGTCTTAAAGGGACATTTCTATTGTACATGTATCCTAATGTGTTGTCTTAAAGGGACATCTCTATTGTACATGTAGCCTAATGTGTTGTCTTAAAGGGACATCTCTATTGTACATGTAGCCTAATGTGTTGCATCTTAAAGGGACATCTCTATTGTACATGTAGCCTAATGTGTTGCATCTTAAAGGGACATCTCTATTGTACATGTAGCCTAATGTGTTGTCTTAAAGGGACATCTCTATTGTACATGTAGCCTAATGTGTTGCATCTTAAAGGGACATCTCTATTGTACATGTAGCCTAATGTGTTGTCTTAAAGGGACATCTCTATTGTACATGTAGCCTAATGTGTTGCATCTTAAAGGGACATCTCTATTGTACATGTAGCCTAATGTGTTGTCTTAAAGGGACATAATGTGTTGTCTTAAAGGGACATCTCTATTGTACATGTAGCCTAATGTGTTGTCTTAAAGGGACATCTCTATTGTACATGTAGCCTAATGTGTTGCATCTTAAAGGGACATCTCTATTGTACATGTAGCCTAATGTGTTGCATCTTAAAGGGACATCTCTATTGTACATGTAGCCTAATGTGTTGTCTTAAAGGGACATCTCTATTGTACATGTAGCCTAATGTGTTGCATCTTAAAGGGACATCTCTATTGTACATGTAGCCTAATGTGTTGCATCTTAAAGGGACATCTCTATTGTACATGTAGCCTAATGTGTTGTCTTAAAGGGACATAATGTGTTGTCTTAAAGCGACATCTCTATTGTACATGTAGCCTAATGTGTTGTCTTAAAGGGACATAATGTGTTGTCTTAAAGCGACATCTCTATTGTACATGTAGCCTAATGTGTTGTCTTAAAGGGACATAATGTGTTGTCTTAAAGGGACATCTCTATTGTACATGTAGCCTAATGTGTTGTCTTAAAGGGACATAATGTGTTGTGTCTTAAAGGGACATCTCTATTGTACATGTAGCCTAATGTGTTGCATTTTAAAGGGTCATCTCTATTGTACATGTAGCCTAATGTGTTGCATCT
The DNA here is from genome assembly GCF_034236695.1 of Oncorhynchus nerka. Taxonomy (NCBI): domain Eukaryota; kingdom Metazoa; phylum Chordata; class Actinopteri; order Salmoniformes; family Salmonidae; genus Oncorhynchus; species Oncorhynchus nerka. The sequence continues at coordinate 84,394,086 of NC_088417.1, forward strand.
TAAAGGGATATCTCTATTGTACATGTAGCCTAATGTGTTGCATCTTAAAGGGACATCTCTATTGTACATGTAGCCTAATGTGTTGTCTTAAAGGGACATAATGTGTTGTCTTAAAGCGACATCTCTATTGTACATGTAGCCTAATGTGTTGCATTTTAAAGGGTCATCTCTATTGTACATGTAGCCTAATGTGTTGCATCTTAAAGGGACATCTCTATTGTACATGTAGCCTAATGTGTTGCATTTTAAAGGGACATCTCTATTGTACATGTATCCTAATGTGTTGCATCTTAAAGGGACATCTCTATTGTAGATATAGCCTAATGTGTTGCATTTTAAAGGGACATCTCTATTGTACATGTAGCCTAATGTGTTGTCTTAAAGAGACATAATGTTTTGCATCTTAAAGGGACATAATGTGTTGCGTCTTAAAGGGACATAATGTGTTGCGTCTTAAAGGAACATAATGTGTTGCGTCTTAAAGGGACATAATGTTTTGTCTTAAAGCGACATCTCTATTGTACATGTAGCCTAATGTGTTGTCTTAAAGGGACATAATGTGTTGTGTCTTAAAGGAACATAATGTGTTGCGTCTTAAAGGAACATAATGTGTTGTCTTAAAGGGACATAATGTTTTGTCTTAAAGGGACATAATGTGTTGTGTCTTAAAGGGACATAATGTGTTGCGTCTTAAAGGGACATAATGTTTTGTCTTAAAGCGACATCTCTATTGTACATGTAGCCTAATGTGTTGTCTTAAAGGGACATAATGTGTTGTGTCTTAAAGGGACATCTCTATTGTACATGTAGCCTAATGTGTTGTCTTAAAGGGACATAATGTGTTGTGTCTTAAAGGGACATAATGTGTTGTGTCTTAAAGGAACATAATGTGTTGTCTTAAAGGGGCATAATGTGTTGTGTCTTAAAGGGACATAATGTGTTGTGTCTTAAAGGAACATAATGTGTTGTCTTAAAGGGACATAATGTGTTGCATCTTAAAGGGACATAATGTGTTGTGTCTTAAAGGAACATAATGTGTTGTGTCTTAAAGGAACATAATGTGTTGTGTCTTAAAGGGACATAATGTGTTGTGTCTTAAAGGGACATAATGTTTTGTGTCTTAAAGGGACATAATGTTTTGCGTCTTAAAGGGACATAATGTGTTGTGTCTTATGGTACATCTCTATTGCCACCAGAAAGACATGTGTATTTGTGTTTCAGGCAGCGTGTGGGTACCTGCTCCAGCACTATGATTGGGACCTGAGCCCCTACTCACAGGACCTCCAGTACAAATGGTTGCCTGTGTCCCGGCCCACTGTCCCTCCAATGGTGAGCTTCACTGAGCTGGAGCTGGAGAGCAGTGCCACAGACCTGCCTGATGGTCCACCCTAAAGACCAAAGCATGGACACTGAGAGGCAGGTGGATAGGACGAGGAGAGGCCCCGCTGTAGCAGTGGTCCTAATGGTCTCTCAAGGACACCAGTATGTGCAGATCTTAGTTATTACCCGTCACTCGATCTTCCTGATTTAAAGATAATGTTGATATGGATCACTGTTCACATCTTGATACTGTATATTGTCCAACTGTGTCAAACAATACAGTTTGTCTGTGATCTGTACACCGAGGAATTTAAAACGTACTACCCTCTCCACTACTGTCCCATCGATGTGGATAGGGGGGTGCTCCCTCTGCTGTTTCCTGAAGTCCACAATCATCTCCTTAGTTTTGTTGACGTTGAGTGTGAGGTTATTTTCCTGACACCACACTCCGAGGGCCCTCACCTCCTCCGTGTAGGCCGTCTCGTCGTTGTTGGTAAAATTTAGTCGTGGTCAGCTTTTCCCGAAAGGAGGGCGGGGTAGGGCCTTATATGCGTCGCAGAAGTTAGAATAGCAATGATCTAAGGTTTTACCAGCCCTGGTTGCACAATCGATAAGTGAAATATTCTGTATGTAAACAATTGTTGGAAAAGTTACTTGTGTCATGCACAAAGTAGATTTCCTAACCAACTTGGAAAAAGTATAGTTTGTTAACAAGAAATTTGTGGAGTGGTTGAAAAACTAGTTTTAATGACTCCAACCTAAGTGTATGTAACCTTCCTACTTCAACTGTATCTCTGTTCTTGAGTCCGCCTCGTAGGGGACTGTTTCCTGACTACTGCCGAGGTGTGGTGGTCTTTCTAGCGCTTTTAGCTGCCGAAGCATCACCCAGGCAGAGCCTGTTTCAGGCATAAGTTACATAAGCTGTCACTTAGGGCCCCTGGCCACTAGGAGGCCCCTGACCTCAATTAGCCATGTCAGCGAACACTTTTTTTATTGGTAAGTTAGTTTAGCGAGTTTTCTAAACTAGTAGTAGGCTAATCATGGCCGAATACCGACTGGGAAAGCAGGGCACATGCCCAGTGGCCTTGACTTCCATTGGGCCCCCATTGATTGATCTCTGAAGCTAAATTAGTAGAATTGCATGAAATTTGTTATAAAATATTTAAAATGTCTCTCCAAGCCCCATGGCAAAATGTGTAGAACTGCAGGAAGAGAGGGGGAACACAAATTTTTTTTTGCAGGCTTGGTGGGGCGGCCCCGCCACCCAAATCTCGATTAGAGCCCCCAAAAGGCTAGATCTGGCCCTGTACCCAGGTATGTGCTACACTTCAGAAGCACACAGCTACCCGATGAAGAGCTCCGGGCATGTCTAAATAACTGTCGCTGTTCCCTCTGTGTCATCGGAGCTTTCTCCGCTAAATCTACTGCCCAGCCTTTCTGAACTTCCTGGCTGAACAACACATTATCATCTGAAGCTGTGGAAGAACATTGCCCAAGACCTACCAGATCATTTGTTTTGTTTGTTTTTTATTCATCTTTGAGATTCTCTTTGTAATGAAAAGCACTATATAAAATAAATTATGCTGATTTTTTTTTATTGTCAAGTTGCTGCAAATGATTGCAATATAGGTACATACTGCAGCCTAAATTAGATGATGTTGCCCTATTTTAAGATCGTTGTTGTTTATATGTGTGTTTATTTAACCTTGGGAAAAAACTACTGTATCACACTTTGGATGCTTTAGGACTGTCTCTATCACTGCACCGTTATCCTGTCATATGACAGGGGTTTTAACAGTTCTGCAGCACCAGAAGTCAAGGAATGCCCTCAGATTTCAGCATTGCACCAAGGGCTCCTGAAATGTTCCCCCTCTCACTCTCACTTAGCAACCAGAAGTGCTTAGCAACGGTTCGTCCTAGCTACTCAGAGGAACCTAGCCCATGCTATTGTCTGGCTGCTTATTATCATGCAGCTCTCACCCTCACACAGACAGACATCTTCACATTAAACCTTTTGTTTAATATATCGGAGGGAACGGAAATATCTTATGAATGGCAATGAAGTGCAAGCTGTTTTAGGTGAATGTGAATATGAATATGTCAATGGATATCTCATAATGTACATGTTTTCTGATGTATTTTTTCTGTTCAATAGTTACTCTGAAATGATAGCCATTCTAGACTACTCTTAAAGGTTCAATATTAGCACTGTATAATATATTTGAATCCATCTTTATTAAAGATTATGATAAACTGTGAAAAGATGATTATGTATCTGATCATTACGATAGTAATTGAGCTATTTTTTCATTAGACAGATTGTGATAATATAAATCATATCTTATTTCTTCAGGTCATGTAATATCCTCTGTATTACCTGGAAACACAATTCCATCAGATGTCATACTTAAAAATAAAAAAAATGTAATGTTCATTTTAAAAGTTCTATCAAATTTTTATTATGCATTTACTATGTACTGATATTTTGTAGGTAATAATGTTTCCACTCTGTTTTTCTGTCAATCACAAGTAGTAAATCCCTAAGAATGCAAGCTATTTGAATGTAGAAACTCTCACTTTCTTATGAAAAACACTAGCACAACAGTAGTTCAGTCTTAGTTAGTGAACAAATCTATTAAATGCAAGTTATTCTGCTTATCCTGGAAGATGTTCCTATAAAGTCTACAGGACACTATTGTCCAGCGCTGCTACAGATGTAGGAACTTAATTTGAGCCAGTTTGCAAAAGCAGGAAAATAATCCTGCAGCAACAGGAATTTTGTATTATTTTGTGGATTTGAATTAAGATTTTTTTGTAGGGGTTGATACATTTTTCATGAAGGGAAAATCTAGTCTGAAATTTCAAAGTGGAAATTACACATTTCAGAAGCCTTTTTAAACCTCAAATACACTACAAGTTTTACATTTCCTGCATTTCAGGGAAAGTTCTCCTTGAAAAGGGTGATCAAATTAAAATCCTACATGTGGACACTGCATAAACCTGTTGTCAGCACACATGAACACACTTTAGACATTGCTTGCACTATTACAGACAGGCTGGAGACAGAAGGTAAATAATAGCTGATTTGTGTCAATAGTAGAAATGCATGAGTCACTCTTGTTTTCCATTTAAGTTTCATGTTGAATATAAATGCAGGAAATACAAACTTGTAGTGTGTTCAAGGCTTGAAAAGGCTTATAAAGTCTGTAATTTTCACTTTAATATGTCAGACTTGATTTGCCCTAACGAAAAATGTATTACACCCTACAAAAAATGTCTGTTAATTATAATCCACATCATTATTCACATTTCCTGTTGCTAAAGGATTATTTGCCTGCTGTAGAAAACTGGGTCAAATTAAGATCCTTCATCTGTAGTATCGACATTCTGGTCTGTGTATGTTCTGTATTTTTCCATGTTTTGTGCAGAATAGTTAAACCCATTCCGTTTACCTTCTCACAGACCGCTGTTTTGATCCTGTTGCATTAATGTAACATTGTGCACACATAGCTCTGTATTTTGATGTACACTGTAGGGCAGACTCCTATCTCCTTCTCTAACTCCTACACAGACGAAACAGAATAGCAGGCCATCTGCCTCCAGTGAGGGCACATATCTCAATACATTTCGCCTACAGAGCCCAAGGCTCATGTACTGTATTAGCACTCAGCACTGTCAACAGAAAGAATGAACACATGCATGAGAGTTCTAAGATGAGCTGCCTTTGAATGCGTACATAATATCACTCAGGTTAGAAACACACATGTCCGGCTGTAACGGAAAACATACAGAGGAGCCCTTCAAGATCAGTTTACATATGTACAAACTTCTGGACACTGGAGAGAAAAACACACATACCACCACACATACACACATAAACACGTTTTAGCACCTCGAGATCCAGTGGTCGCTCTTCCTGTCTCCCTGACCTCTCACCCCTTGTCCTGTCATGGTGATGAGGAAGTCATAGCCCACTTAGTTTTGTTTGGCCTGTTTCTCCACCCCTGATACAGGAGGTGGACGGGGAACCAGATGTCACTACAAAGGGACAGACTCTCTTTTAATTATCATGCCTAATTAGAGTATGGTGGCTACAAGGAGCCCTGTGCCATTCAGCCTCACAGGACAACCTTTCACATGGTAATCAGATGAGGAAGAGGTCACAGGATACACCCCTGCATGGTCTGGGACTGGGTAGTATACGGACGGACACCACTCTATAATTGATCTGCTTTGTCCTTATTTGACTTTAACATGTTGAGCATGTTCTGTCCTGCGTAGTGCTATTGATATGGAGCTGTTAGATATAGGTCATTTAGACCTATTTAGTGCAATAAACCTTATAGGACATAAAAACAACGGTCGATATACTGTATTACTTCAATACACAATGAATCAGGTTACATTCAGAGAGTAGAGTAGTACTTTATTGATCCCAAATTGGGACATTTTTATTTTACATTTAGGGTGGTGAGCGTGTAGATTTCGACAAGGGGGTTTACAAAGGCACACCACGCCATGTCCCATTCACTCACCTGCTCCAGTAAATTAAGTAACCTCCCTCTGTGCTGGGAGAAGAAGTCCATCCCTCCCGACATCCCTTTGTCCAACTCTCCTTCCATCTCTCCCTCAGAGAGGCCCAGGAGGGACCATGTCAGAGCTCATCCCTCAGGGTCAGGTCAATTCCATTATCACAGATAGAATTGGCTTCCTGTGTAGCTCTGGGACTAATAACCATCTCCACCCACACACACACCCACCCACACCCACACACACACACACACACACACACACACACACACACACACACACACACACACACACACACACACACACACACACACACACACACACACACACACACACACACACACACACACACACACACACACACCATGTGCATTTGCTGAGGTATGAGGAATGGGTAACATGCTCTCTCTCCTCACACTGTAGCGGGGACCATCTCTACCCTTCCATATGACTGTTCATGCTAATAGTAATGAATACTGCAAGAAGTCCATTCACCCCACAGCTGAGTCATGTACTCTATTTACAGCCACTTGGAAGCTCATGCAGAGGTAGGCCATGTATCGTTTTGTGCACTACATGCCTACTAATGTTATGGCAGAATCTGCAATAAATCAATTACCGGCCTGAAACAACACATTTTTCACTGTCACCTCAGCGAGCACAGGAGATCATTTGGTTTTATTTTCCTGGCTTTCTTGTCACATTCCATTAGGCAGGAAGGGAGAGGGTGAGAAAGTAGAACATTAGGATTCACAGAGACAAGTGATACACCCACAAGTGGATTCATACCAATAGTCTATTCAAGCCTTCAAGCAAACATGAACTGTGTTGTATTGCACAGGCAGGTAAGGAGGAGAAGGAGATATAAACTACTATTTCCATACCCAGCACCTCTCCTATGCCATGTAAAATCAAGCCTGGTAAACACACACCGTTACATACACACCTGCTCACTCAGCTCCTTCTACTGATTGTTCCTCATTGACCCTCAGCACTGACATCTTCTGTCTCTCTCTGCACTAGCAAGCTCAGCTCAAGTACACACGCACACATGCGCACACGTACAGACACACACACATAGATACACACCTCCTGTCTCCCTGCTGTGTGTGGTTGCCTGCATGGCTGGCTGGATCTCCAGAGCTGGCAGGAAGATGGCCAATTACTCACTGGGGTCTCTTTAATTGTGTCACTTTTCATCCCAAGAGTCACAGCTCTCTCTTGTCTCCTCAATCAACACTAGTCGTTAATTGCAACACCATGGAACAACACTTGAACTGTGTCTTCACCTGTGGAAAGGGGAAGACAAGTAGGTTAGGTGAACCAAGGTTACAAACACGTCCTGAAGAGACAATAATTCATAGTCAATCTACAAAACCTGGAAATATATATATATTTTTTAAACGTGGCCGATATAGGTAGAGGATATTACCAAAAAATTGTAAAAACCTGGATAACTTTTCAAAGCAGCTTTTTAAAGTAAGAAGCAGAGTGTCAACATTTACATGACACATGCCTCTCCTCTCCTCCAGTGATTTGATCAGCTCTATCTCCAGTGGTAGGCAGGCAGCCGACCGGGCGATGAGGAGTGGGCTATATCTCTGTGGTGACTCACTACAGGTGAGCTGACAGGCCACAGCCCTGCAGCATATCAAACAGAATGATTCATCCTTTCTCAGGAGCCAAGACACACCTGGATGACTGGCTTCTGAGCATGTGATGTTGCCAGAGAGACTCTTCTCCTTCCTCCTGTGATAAAGGCCGTTTGAACTGATTACATCTAACAGGGACAAAATGTCCTTTATTTCCCTCTTTGGAAAATCTGCATCACAATGTTAATATGTTGACTAATAGCTTTATTTGAAGTGATAACTCAACTCTGTTATGGGTATGTTTGTAATCATTAAGTTTTTCAGGGTAAAAAAGAAACATAATGTAGCTAAGAATAGGAAAAATCCTAGAGGAAAAACGGATTCAGTCTGCTTTACACCAGACACTGGGAGAGGAAGTTTCCATCATTAATTTTGCTGATGACGCAACAGTGTCCTGATCACCGACAACGACGAGACAGCCTATAGGGAGGAGGTCAGAGACCTGGCCGTGTGGTGCCAGGACAACAACCTCTCCCTCAACATGATCAAGACAAAGAAGATGATTGTGGACTACAGGAAAAAGAGGACCGAGCACACCCCATTCTCATCGACCGGGCTGCAGTGGAGCAGGTTGAGAGCTTCAAGTTCCTTGGTGTCCACATCACCAACAAACTAACATGGTCCAAACACACCAAGACAGTTGTGAAGAGGGAACAACAAAACCCATTCCCCCTCAGGAGACTGAAAATATTTGGCATGGGTCCTCAGATGCTCAAATAGTTCTACAGGTGCACCATCGAGAGCATCCTGACAGGTGGCATCACTGCTTGGTATGGCAACTGCTCGGCCTCCAACTGCAAGGCACTACAGAGGGTAGTGTGAACAGCCCAGTACATCACTGGGGCCAAGCTTCCTCCCGTTTTTATTTGTTTAACATCATTGTTGGTTAGGGGCTCATAAGTAAGCATTTCACTGTTGTATTCGGCGCATGTGACTAATACCATTTGATTTGATTTGATTCCACCTTTCAGCGGGACAATAACCTAAAACATTCCAAATCTACACTGAAGTTGCTTACCAAGAAGACAGTGAATGTTCCTGAGTGGCTGAGTTACAGTTTTGACTTAAATCTACTTGGAAATCTATGGCAAAACCTGAAAATGGTTGTAGCAATGATCTAGCAATGATCAACAACCAATTTGACAGAGCTTGAAGAAATAATGGGCAATGTCGCCCATCTTCGAGACTTACACAGAAAGACACAGCTGTAATCACTGCCAAAGGTGTTTTTTCAAAGTATTGACTCAGGGGTAGGAATACCTATGTAAATTAGATATTTCTGTATTACATTTTCAAAAAAATGTGCTAACATTTCTAAAAATATGTTTTCACTTTGTCATTATTTGGGTATTGTGTGTAGATGGCTGAGAGAAAAAAATCCAAACCATAAGTTAAGGGGTATGAATACTTTCTGAAGGCACTGTAAGTGTCTTCCTCAAGGGCACATCAACAGATCTTTTGGTTGCTGGCCCAATGTTATAACTGCTAGTCTACCTGCCCCCCATTAGACATGTAAATAATAAATGGTAGTCCGATTCGGTCAGATTCTGCGGAAACAAATGGTTCTCAGAATCAGCAGGCAAACTATTTAAAAAGGAACTATGTGACAAACATATGCATCAGACTCTCCAGCCTAGTACTACTTCATAATATAATATATATCATAATAGTACTTCTAACAGAAGCCTAGTCTATAACAATGGTCATTATCATCTGATTTGGAACTGACTATACAGTTGTCAGCCTTATCCAATCAAGAATATAAAGCATATGGCTGGCCTCATTCATAAGGGTGAAGACTACTGTGTGTTCTACTGTGTGTTCTACTGTGTGTTTTGCTGTTTGGTCTGCCGTGTGTTCTACTGTGTGTTTGTTCTACTGTGTGTTTGTTCTACTTTGTGTTCTGCTGTGTGTTCTACTGTGTGTTTGTTCTACTGTGTGTTTGTTCTACTGTGTGTTTGTTCTACTTTGTGTTCTGCTGTGTGTTCTACTGTGTGTTCTACTGTGTGTGTGTTCTACTGTGTGTTCTACTGTGTGTTTGTTCTACTGTGTGTTTGTTCTACTTTGTGTTCTGCTGTGTGTTCTACTGTGTGTTTGTTCTACTGTGTGTTCTACTGTGTGTTTGTTCTACTGTGTGTTTATTCTACTGTGTGTTCAGCTGTGTGTTTGTTCTACTGTGTGTTCTACTTTTTGTTCTACTGTGTGTTCTACTGTGTGTTCTGCGATGTGTTTGTTCTGCTGTATGTTCTACTTCATTTATACCAAAGCTTCATTGTGACCTTTTAATTGGGTCAGAGGGCCCAGGAAATAAGTATCTTTATCCTGGTTGAGAAATAGGGTTTATAAACACTCACTGAGAAAGACCCAACAAAAAGGCCACTTGTTTTTGTGGCCTTGCTTTTACCATTGCAGCAGGCCAGACCAGACCAGGGCACAGTTAAAGGGGTCAGACACATTTCTGATGTTCCTTTCAGATCAAGGATGTCAGTTGCCAAGCTAGTATTTGTCCTTATAAACCTCATAGTTTGTGATTAGGTTAAATTAACAAAAATAATAGTTTTTATTATTTTGACTATTAATGTTATTGGTTGCCTGTTACAAACATGACTGTACCACTAACACCATGTGGCACAACATTCACACGGCTCCTTGGATATTCACATTTTCCTTGTAAAGTGAAAGGCAGTTTGTTGCAATAGGCCTACAATGTAAATTTAAGTATAGCCAAGTATGAGTTGGAAAAAGTACCAGGGAATTTTGCTTCCTGATGGTACGATCTGAGTAGTTGGTAGCGTGGGCGAGTTAGGAATTCACGTTGAGCTGTTTGCATAATTAAGCCTTTCATGGGAAGTTTGTGGGTTACTATGATCCCTGAGTAGAATACATATTGGAGTCATGGTTAGGCAATTGCCTATTCTTCCTTCCTCAACAGTATAAATAGGCAGCATATCACCTGGAAAACTGTGAGTAACTGTCATTTCCCCACAAGGTACCATTATAGGCTAGATAGATCCACACATAGATGGTCATGTGGTCATGAACAGCCCACTCAAACAACTTCACTATTCTTCACTTGAAATGATCACCGCATATTAACCTTCCAGATTACCCTTCATTCCAGCCAGATTAGTCTAAGAACATTATATTGCAAACTTTTATAATCTTTCAGACAAGCTGGACAGGAATAGTTAGTGAAAATGAAAGGACTGAATTAAGGTGATTCTGTGTAGAGTTCATCATTTCTCTCTGCATTGTGATTACAGGTATATGCAGTAATTAAAAGTAATTATACAGCATGAAGAGAACCTCTCTTCTGAAGGCTACATTGTACCCTGAATTTGTTGTCTTCACTTGTTCTTGTATTCTTTATTTAGTCTATCTTACAAACATATTGCCAGGGCATTCACATTTCCACTGAGGTGTTACCACAACAACTTGTCTTCCTGTCAAGAATGGACATCTTTGATGCATCACCTCTCTCTTCTCTCTAAAATCCCACCAAGCCACACCCCTGTCCTATGGTCCTATTTGTTCTGTAGAGATTTGAATTTCAATCTTTCTAACAGTCAATGGATTCATCCATGGGCCTACAGCCTAAAAATGATATGAATAAGAGGCAGTGATGGGTACTGACTAGATAAAGCTTGAACAGGAACATTGGCACCTCCACCAATATTTGGCTGCTTTTACTTTTTGTTTTTATTTTATTTTATTTCCCAATACACACATCAGTAGAGGAAGTGTCCATATCAGGGTTCCCCAACTGGTGGCCCGGAGCCAAATGTTACTCTGGGTGGTTTTATTTGGTCCCCCAAGTTGTCTGAGCAACAAAACAAAAAAAAGTTTTTATTTTATTTTATTTTTTTACATTAAAGACTGTAAAAACACCAGGAGTTTTGAAATTATTACGTTTTAATCTACTATTATATCTGTTTGGGATTCTTGAAGTCATTTTGCAGTCAAATTATTTGTAATTATGTTCTGACCATCTGCTCAAGAAACAAATGGTCCCGCGGCTGAATCTAGTTGATGATGACTGGTCTATATGATCACCTTGTCCCTGTGTGAGTGGGTTTGAATCACACATCGCATCGTCCCTATACCTACTGCCTCACTGTCAGTCTGCCAGAACCCCTGCCGTCCCTTCCTGATCCAACACTCCCAGGTTCTCAGATAGTTGTCACACATTTTTACAGCGGTTTCAGCCCACTGTGGCAGTTAGACCAACAGAGCCAGATGTGTTTGCTTTAGCAGCTTGTCGTTTCCCATGTGAAACAGAGTGCCACTCAAGGTCACAGCTAGTCCCTTCACAGATACACACACACATGCACGCACACACCCTACATGCACGTCTCCTTCCATTTTCATTACTCCTCAGTCGTCAGTTACCTGACTCATTCTGGGTGAGTGGGGATCATCCCGACATGGTAAATATAAACCATAAAATGATTCCCTCTGTGGGAAACTTGCAGCATAGCCCAGTAGGGGCACCCCCAGCCTAGCTAGTTAAGTCAAATCTCTACAAGGTCAGATAATGATTCACCCTATTCACAGCTGAGTGGATGCAACCCAGTAATGAGGAATATAGCTCACAAATAAGAACAAATTTCAGAAAAATGTTCTCACTCACATAGCTACCAGTTTTTGTGTCCAGCCCTATTTTGGTGTTGGCTGGGTGGAACAGGTTTTTATAAATACATTTAATTGACTGCCAATATGTACTTGTCACAGTGGGAGGCCGTTCCTTCTCTTACTAAAACAAAAGCGGCACCTGCTGTGTGCCGACCTGATAGTAACGAACCTGACGTTTCTACTTGACTTGTAGAATTGCAAATCATGTCAGTGGCCAACAACTTGACTTTGAGCCAATTAGAGAGCACGAACCCCCACGTGGGGAGCCAACATGAGTGGCAATAACATCACGGTTGAATGTCATGAGCCAGTCACACTTCATATGCAATGTAGGCTATGGGATGGTAGTTAGCTAAGTGCACAGACAATGCAAAAAACAAAATACTTCCTCCAAGCTAGCTAACCACTGTAGCTAGTATTGACATTTTAATTCAATCATAAATCAGCTGCCTGTGTTAGCTGCAGAGTTAGTGCAGTGTCTTTAGCTAGCTAGCTACGTTGTGCTAGCTAGCGAATATGCTAACTGGCAGTATGTGATTACAGAGAGTGAATTAAATTGTTTCATCTTGCTAGGTAGTTATCTAGCTGTGGCCATTTGGCTAATATCAACCAGAGCTTTCTACAAAATTAGCGCAGCTAACTAGCTAGCTTACATTGGAATCTAGACCATAAACTAAGCAACACACACAGACATGCATTGCCAAACAATGCTACTGCCACCTTCTGGTTTGGAGTATTTTAACAAGGTTGAGTGGCTGACGACTTCAAGGTCTTCGCTGTGTGAACACAAAAGAGATTGACTGCCGACAATCTGTTCAGAGGTGCTAAGTACTGTCGGCAGGCAAATGTTTGACAATCCTACCGGTGTGTCTGAGCTAATATTCCCTTGGAAAATATTACAACATATTTTGATTTATGTCAGTTGACTGTATAAGTGTCATTTAATTATTGGCCAATAGTACACACCCAGGTGTTTGATTATTCATTCCAAAGTGTTTAGCTGTCTTGGCCCGCCAATCAATTAACAGTCAGGAAAGGAAATTCAATCACTTGGAAGTACCACTGTCACATTGGCAAGAGCTCCTTTGCTCCTCCCTCTCTATCACCCCTCCTGTCCACACTCGCACCCCCAGCCTGCTAGGGAGGGGACCAGGTGCCAAAAGTCTGCACGTTGAAGTCTGCCTCCTCCCTTCTAACGTTCACTGACAGGAGAGGGAGGCTTCCTGTGTCTGGCCATTGTCGCTTTGTAGTCTAGTGAAGCATAAAAGGGAGGACACCTTAGTGCATATCAGTGCAAGTGAATACTGAGCATAATCTATCTTTGACATTATTCTAAAATATGAATGCTTAGTGCTGTAGTGATGGAGGTGCCAAGATCTTGAGCAGGGGCATAATACACTCCAAAAATCTGACGAATCACAAAGTGTGTGAGGATGTCTGGGGGGGGTGGTTGTTGGAGAATTTTTTCAAACATCTGTAACTGCATTTTCCTGCATTCTAGAGCCATAATCATTAAGCTTAATTCTACGTGAAAAATAAATCTGTATATTTTTCTACATATCTAAGCATACCTCTTGAGCTGTCTGTATCCACCTGGCTGGTGGTTCTAAAAACCAAATATGCTTCTCTGCATATCTCCTAACATCTGGGTAAAAGATTGAAAGGAATGTGAGTCTTATTCAGTATATTTAGTTATTGCTTGCTTTTCTAAAGTCTATACAAGCAGGCGTTGCAGCTACAGATGTAGGATCTTAATTTGATCACGCTTTCATAACGGATCATTTCCCAACCAGAAGGAAATGCAAACTTGTTGTGTATTTGAGGATTAAAAAAGCTTCTAAAGTTTGTAATTTCCATTTTGATTTGCCCTAATGAAAAATGTATCCATTCATTATAATCTCTAATCATTTCCTGTTGCTAACCATATTTTCTGTAAGAGTGGATGTGCCATCATCAGACAGACTGCTTCGCCTTGGTTACTGTGTTCCTAGCTATTTGGAAAAACGCTAAGATAGAAAACATGACAGCTGCTGTAATATCTTAACCCCTCCCAGAAGCAGAGAATCCCGTCCACGGTCACAGTGAAGGGAAGGATGTCAAAGATAGAAAACATGACATCTGCTGTAATATCTTAACCCCTCCCAGAAGCAGTATAGAATCCCGTCCATGGTCACGGTGAAGGCAAGGATGTCAATGTTAGAAAACGGCCAGACAGTATTATGCATATGATTCATGACACATCTCTGGGTGCTGGTTCTGTGAGTGTCTGTACTACACATTCAAGCCAGAGCATTAAAGGGCGGAGATTTCATTTTTATTTCAATTCATCTTTAATTTTATAATGTATCTGTCCAAAACATTCCACTTAATTTTATGAGGCTTTGGGTCCTAAGCACACCATTTCCTGTATTTGGAAGGACATCTTTTGACACGTACAAAGATTGTATTGTAGCAGAATCAGTATTCATCAAGGTATGATTCATTTTTTCCGCTGAGATGCTGAAGCCATTTTGTAACTTCGCCACTCACCACTCACCCGTCTGAAGATACTTACCATAAGAGATAGGTGAGTCTGGTGCATAGATCTCCAGTTGCTTAGCAACAAATCAAACTTCTTCATTTCCAATATCCTGCTTATTATGGAGAAAATGGTTGTGGCGTGACTGAATGGGGTGCTGTACTGTAACCTCCTTATCCACTGAGAAAGAGAGAGAGAAAGAGAAAGAAATAGAGAGAGAAATAGAGAGAGAGAGAGAGAGAGAGAGATGATAAGGTCAAGGTACTGAGCCGTTAGTTAGAACCCACTTCCTGCCTATGTCATTAGCGATTAACGTCAGTTTCCTGCTTTCCTGTTAGTTAAGATACCTTGGCTATGAAAATAAATATCTGTATGAATAAAATATTATTGTTAAGCACCCTTGAGAGCTTCTACCCAGGAAATGCAACATTAGATGTAATACTTCCAGGAGTACAGGATCCCTCACAGTATAAAGATAAATCTGAAATATTTCTCATCAAAACAAATCATCGTAAATCACTGTTGTGTGTGGTAAAATATCCTACATGAGTCTGAACATCTGAAGAAAGACACACAGTACATGCACACAGCATACACATGCTCACACACTCACATTGTCCCTGCTTCAAAGGCAGTGGAGGGTGGTGGGAGGAGCTATAGGAGGACAGGCTCATTGTAATGGCTGGAATGGAATAAATGGAACGGTATCAAATTATATCAAACCACATGTTTGACTCAGTTCCATTAATTCCATACCAGCCATTACAATGAGCCCGTCCTCCTGTAACTCCCCCCACCAGCCTTCACTGTTCAAAGGAAATCTGCATAATTTTGTTATATGAAAGAGGTATCTAAAAGTGAGCAGTACATTAGTAGACTATGTATACAAACGCAATTGCAGGGTAACCATGGAAACAAATGTTAGTTGAGAGAGCCATAAGACAAAACCAACCAAACCTAATTCAACCAACTGGCCATGTTGATGCAACATGATAACGGTCATAACAAGTTGAAATAACCATCTTGATCCAACCACCCCTTTGCTCCGAGGGTGGGGTATGCGGTAAGCGTCAGACATAGCCTACTCTGTACAGGAGTGAGTCAAAGAGGGGCATGGAAAAACCTGAGCAGCAGCAGCAGTGTTGGACAGAGGAGCCCACGTGTTCTTGACCTCTCTACAGCTTCCTGGATCCAGGGGGGTCAGCTCTCACACATGTTGTTTGATATAAGTATTTTTCCACTCCCTAATCCCTGAGTGTTCGCCCCGCTCGCCTGCCATGTGCCACAGCCAATCTTTAGCACTGCTTCTCTCCATGCCTCCCACTCTGGCTGACCTGGTGGGCTGGTCAGGGCCGGGGATAATCCCTGTTCATCCACCCATAGCACTGCTTCTCTCCATGCCTCCCACTCTGGCTGACCTGGTGGGCTGGTCAGGGCCGGGGATAATCCCTGTTCATCCACCCATAGCACTGCTTCTCTCCATGCCTCCCACTCTGGCTGACCTGGTGGGCTGGTCAGGGCCGGGGATAATCCCTGTTCATCCACCCATAGCACTGCTTCTCTCCATGCCTCCCACTCTGGCTGACCTGGTGGGCTGGTCACGGCCGGGGATAATCCCTGTTCATCCACCCATAGCACTGCTTCTCTCCATGCCTCCCACTCTGGCTGACCTGGTGGGCTGGTCAGGGCCGGGGATAATCCCTGTTCATCCACCCATAGCACTGCTTCTCTCCATGCCTCCCACTCTGGCTGACCTGGTGGGCTGGTCAGGGCCGGGGATAATCCCTGTTCATCAACCCATAGTACTGCTTCTCTCCATGCCTCCCACTCTGGCTGACCTGGTGGGCTGGTCAGGGCCGGGGATAATCCCTGTTCATCCACCCATAGCACCGCTTCTCTCCATGCCTCCCACTCTGGCTGACCTGGTGGGCTGGTCAGGGCCGGGGATAATCCCTGTTCATCCACCCATAGCACCGCTTCTCTCCATGCCTCCCACTCTGGCTGACCTGGTGGGCTGGTCAGGGCCGGGGATAATCCCTGTTCATCCACCCATAGCACCGCTTCTCTCCATGCCTCCCACTCTGGCTGACCTGGTGGGCTGGTCAGGGCCGGGGATAATCCCTGTTCATCCACCCATAGCACCGCTTCTCTCCATGCCTCCCACTCTGGCTGACCTGGTGGGCTGGTCAGGGCCGGGGATAATCCCTGTTCATCCACCCATAGCACTGCTTCTCTCCATGCCTCCCACTCTGGCTGACCTGGTGGGCTGGTCAGGGCCGGGGATAATCCCTGTTCATCCACCCATAGCACAGCAGAGCAGACAGCCTGAATCTGGACAGACTGGAGATGGAGGGATGGAGGAAAGAGAGCCTCAGGCCCCTACTCTACTACCACATATCTACCGCACAAAATCCATGTGTGTATAGTGCATATGTTATTGTGTGTGTTTGTATGCATGTGTTTGTGTCTACAGTATGTTTGTGTTGCTTCACAGTCCCTGCTGTTCCATAAGGTGTATTTGTATCTGTTTTTTAAATCTAATCTTACTGCTTGCATCAGTTACCTGATGTGGAATGGAATTCCATGTAGTCATGGCTCTATGTAGTACTGTGCACGTCCCATAGTCTGTTCTTGACTTGGGGACTGTGAAGACACCTCTGGTGGCATGTCTTGTGGGGTATGCATGGGTGTCTGAGCTGTGTGCCAGTAGTTCAAACAGACAGCTCAGTGCGTTCAACATGTCGATACCTCTCACAAATACAGGCAGTGATGAAGTCAATCTCTCCTCCATTTTGAGCCAGGAGAGATTGACATGCATATTATTAATGTTAGCTCTCTATGTACATCTAAGGGCCAGCCGTGCTGCCCTGTTCTCAGCCAACTGCAATTATCCTAAGTCCCTCTTTGTGGCACCTGACAACACGACTGAACAGAAGTCCAGGTGCGACAAAATTAGGGCCTGTAGAACCTGCCTTGTTGATAATGCTGTTAATAAGGCAGAACAGCGCTTTATTATGGACAAAGGCCTTGGCTGTGGGAAGAAAGTTAGGGACAGAGGCTGGTCTCAGCCACATAAATATGTTATTTCAAACCAGCTAGATGCGGACACCGTTTTTACTTGTTATTGTGCATTGAATGTACCTGTGTGGGGAGAAAGCTAGGAACAGAGGCTGGACAAAGGCTTTGGCTGTGGGGAGAAAGTTACAGAGAGAGACTGGACACAGTTTTTGGATGTCTTGAAAAGTTGCTTGGAATCATCTGAAGACTGAACTACACAGCACTATTTATGTTGGGGATTGCTGTATAAACTGGTTAGGTAAAGTATGAGGTTCTGCTGTATAAACTGGTTGGGTAAAGTATGAGGTTCTGCTGTATAAACTGGTTGGGTAAAGTATGAGGTTCTGCAGTATAAACTGGTTGGGTAAAGTATGAGGTTCTGCTGTATAAACTGGTTAGGTAAAGTATGAGGTTCTGCTGTATAAACTGGTTGGGTAAAGTATGAGGTTCTGCAGTATAAACTGGTTGGGTAAAGTATGAGGTTCTGCTGTATAAACTGGTTAGGTAAAGTATGAGGTTCTGCTGTATAAACTGGTTGGGTAAAGTATGAGGTTCTGCTGTATAAACTGGTTGGGTAAAGTATGAGGTTCTGCTGTATAAACTGGTTGGGTAAAGTATGAGGTTCTGCTGTATAAACTGGTTGGGTAAAGTATGAGGTTCTGCTGTATAAACTGGTTGGGTAAAGTATGAGGTTCTGCAGTATAAACTGGTTGGGTAAAGTATGAGGTTCTGCTGTATAAACTGGTTGGGTAAAGTATGAGGTTCTGCTGTATAAACTGGTTGGGTAAAGTATGAGGTTCTGCAGTATAAACTGGTTGGGTAAAGTATGAGGTTCTGCAGTATAAACTGGTTAGGTAAAGTATGAGGTTCTGCAGTATAAACTGGTTGGGTAAAGTATGAGGTTCTGCAGTATAAACTGGTTGGGTAAAGTATGAGGTTCTGCAGTATAAACTGGTTGGGTAAAGTATGAGGTTCTGCAGTATAAACTGGTTAGGTAAAGTATGAGGTTCTGCTGTATAAACTGGTTAGGTAAAGTATGAGGTTCTGCAATCCACTCTGTGAACATTCCAATCTCCCATGGTTACAGATCACTGAAGAATGAATTGGTTCGTGTTTTATCCAAGAGCTTTATCCAGTAATATCATCCAATTATATGTTGTCAGTGGCCTGACCCGAACAGGTCTTGCCATATGCTCTGACAGATTTGACTATTCGAAACAGGGAAATTGAATGAGGATACAGCGAGGCTGTGGTTCTGTGACCTATCACATCATAAACCACCAGCTTCGCTATTCTACCTAGATGAGCTTGAACTTTTTGTGGTCCATCAAAGAATGCAACATTGTGATAACATTTATATTTACCATGTCTGGACATTATCAATTAATGCAGCCACTTGGCAAAGATCCCAGGATTCATTTCTCAGAACGGCTTTGGCTGTGGGGAGAAAGCTAGGGACAGAGGCTGGACAAAGGCTTTAGCTGTGGGGAGAAAGCTAGGGACAGAGGCTGGACAAAGGCTTTGGCTGTGGGGAGAAAGCTAGGGACAGAGGCTGGACAAAGGCTTTTGCTGCGGGGAGAAAGCTAGGGACAGAGGCTGGACAAAGGATTTGGCTGTGGGGAGAAAGCTAGGGACAGAGGCTGGACAAAGGCTTTGGCTGTGGGGAGAAAGCTAGGGACAGAGGCTGGACAAAGGCTTTGGCTGTGGGGAGAAAGCTAGGGACAGAGGCTGGACAAAGGCTTTGGCTGTGGGGAGAAAGCTAGGGACAGAGGCTGGACAAAGGCTTTTGCTGCGGGGAGAAAGCTAGGGACAGAGGCTGGACAAAGGCTTTAGCTGTGGGGAGAAAGCTAGGGACAGAGGCAGGACAAAGGCTTTGGCTGTGGGGAGAAAGCTAGGGACAGAGGCTGGACAAAGGCTTTGGCTGTGGGGAGAAAGCTAGGGACAGAGGCTGGACAAAGGCTTTGCTGTGGGGAGAAAGCTAGGGACAGAGGCTCGACAAAGGCTTTAGCTGTGGGGAGAAAGCTAGGGACAGAGGCTGGACTAAGGCTTTGCTGTGGGGAGAAAGCTAGGGACAGAGGCTGGACAAAGGCTTTGGCTGTGGGGAGAAAGCTAGGGACAGAGGCTGGACAAAGGCTTTGGCTGTGGGGAGAAAGCTAGGGACAGAGGCTGGACAAAGGCTTTGGCTGTGGGGAGAAAGCTAGGGACAGAGGCTGGACAAAGGCTTTGGCTGTGGGGAGAAAGCTAGGGACAGAGGCTGGACAAAGGCTTTGGCTGTGGGGAGAAAGCTAGGGACAGAGGCTGTACAAAGGATTTGGCTGTGGGGAGAAAGCTAGGGACAGAGGCTGGACAAAGGCTTTTGCTGTGGGGAGAAAGCTAGGGACAGAGGCTGGACAAAGGCTTTGGCTGTGGGGAGAAAGCTAGGGACAGAGGCTGGACAAAGGCTTTGGCTGTGGGGAGAAAGCTAGGGACAGAGGCTGGACAAAGGCTTTTGCTGCGGGGAGAAAGCTAGGGACAGAGGCTGGACAAAGGCTTTAGCTGTGGGGAGAAAGCTAGGGACAGAGGCAGGACAAAGGCTTTGGCTGTGGGGAGAAAGCTAGGGACAGAGGCTGGACAAAGGCTTTGGCTGTGGGGAGAAAGCTAGGGACAGAGGCTGGACAAAGGCTTTTGCTGTGGGGAGAAAGCTAGGGACAGAGGCTCGACAAAGGCTTTAGCTGTGGGGAGAAAGCTAGGGACAGAGGCTGGACTAAGGCTTTTGCTGTGGGGAGAAAGCTAGGGACAGAGGCTGGACAAAGGCTTTGGCTGTGGGGAGAAAGCTAGGGACAGAGGCTGGACAAAGGCTTTGGCTGTGGGGAGAAAGCTAGGGACAGAGGCTGGACAAAGGCTTTGGCTGTGGGGAGAAAGCTAGGGACAGAGGCTGGACAAAGGCTTTGGCTGTGGGGAGAAAGCTAGGGACAGAGGCTGGACAAAGGCTTTGGCTGTGGGGAGAAAGCTAGGGACAGAGGCTGTACAAAGGATTTGGCTGTGGGGAGAAAGCTAGGGACAGAGGCTGGACAAAGGCTTTTGCTGTGGGGAGAAAGCTAGGGACAGAGGCTGGACAAAGGCTTTAGCTGTGGGGAGAAAGCTAGGGACAGAGGCTGGACAAAGGCTTTGGCTGTGGGGAGAAAGCTAGGGACAGAGGCTGGACAAAGGCTTTGGCTGTGGGGAGAAAGCTAGGGACAGAGGCTGGACAAAGGCTTTAGCTGTGGGCAGAAAGCTAGGGACAGAGGCTGGACAAAGGCTTTAGCTGTGGGGAGAAAGCTAGGGACAGAGGCTGGACAAAGGCTTTGGCTGTGGGGAGAAAGCTAGGGACAGAGGCAGGACAAAGGCTTTGGCTGTGGGGAGAAAGCTAGGGACAGAGGCTGGACAAAGGCTTTGGCTGTGGGGAGAAAGCTAGGGACAGAGGCTGGACAAAGGCTTTGGCTGTGGGGAGAAAGCTAGGGACAGAGTCTGGACAAAGGCTTTGGCTGTGGGGAGAAAGCTAGGGACAGAGGCTGGACAAAGGCTTTGGCTGTGGGGAGAAAGCTAGGGACAGAGGCTGGACAAAGGCTTTTGCTGCGGGGAGAAAGCTAGGGACAGAGTCTGGACAAAGGCTTTAGCTGTGGGGAGAAAGCTAGGGACAGAGGCTGGACAAAGGCTTTGTCTGTGGGGAGAAAGCTAGGGACAGAGGCTGGACAAAGGCTTTGGCTGTGGGGAGAAAGCTAGGGACAGAGGCTGGACAAAGGCTTTGGCTGTGGGGAGAAAGCTAGGGACAGAGGCTGGACAAAGGCTTTGGCTGTGGGGAGAAAGCTAGGGACAGAGGCTGGACAAAGGCTTTGGCTGTTTTATTTATTCAAACCCTCAGTTTGAATAAATAGCCTGAGCACAAATTAGCTGTGTTGTCTGTAATTGTTGTAACAGTCAGCAGAAACACGCAGGCCATCAGGAATAACTGAAGAGGATAGGAGTGAACAAGAGAGACTGTTCCTCAGGACTAGATGACTGATTAGGAAAATATTACTCAGCCTTAACTGAGCCTGCGGTTTCTCATTGTGTCTCTACCACAATGCCTGGCATCTGTGGGCAGAACACAATTGGCTTGTCTGAGGCTGAGCAATACAGCTATAGGGGAAAGCTTTACAAGACTATAGTCCTGACTCCCTAGACTACAGGACTCAACATTTGTTCGACATTGAGCAAAGTAGGGAATGCATGATCTCTTCCGATCCCCCTTTATACACCATTGTAATGAAATGACCTCTGCTCTGAGTCTGAGCTGGTTCCATCAAGAGTGAGAGTTCCCTGGCTTGCCTTTACAGGCTATAGAAACACAATGCCTGCCTTCCTATTCTATTCTTACACTCATCTCAAGGTCTCAGACACATAAAATATGTTCTTTCAAACCAGCGAGTTGCGAATTCCATTTTTGCTTGTTATTGTGCATTGAACGTACCTCAACAATTCAAAACCTGCATGAATGCATGGTACATAAAGAGATGGACGTTGTCAAGTCACATAACATCCACAATAGAGCTGGAGCTGTAGATTCCAGACTCACAACCTCAATAAGTCAATAACACCATGGAGGCTAGGGTGAACATTCCATGCCGAGAATTAAGCCTGCTGCCCAACCAATACTATCTTATACAGATCCAGCACCAGCAAATGAATGAGAAGTCAACAGACGGGTTGGGGTTATTGACACACAAACTGTCATTGATTAACTCACAGACTTTCCAAAAACACACAGTATTTTGCTGCTCTGCAGTGGTAGAAAAAGTGCCCAGTTGTCATACTTGTCATATTTGAGTAAAAGTAAAGATACCTTAATAGAAAAAAGTAAAAGTGAGTCACCCAGTAAAATAATACTTAAAGTAAAAGTATAAAAGTATTTGTTTTTAAATATACTTAAGTATCAAAAGTGAATGTAATTGCTAAAATATACTTAAGTATCAAAAGTAAAAGTAAAAGTGCAAATCATTTCAAATTCTTTATATTAAGCAAACCAGATGGCACCATGTTACGTTTTTTTTAATTTACGGAAAGCCAGGGGCACACTCCAAACACTCAGACATCATTTACAAACCAAGCATGTGTGTTTAGTGAGACCACCAGATCAGAGGCAGTAGGGATGACCAGGGATGTTGCATTGATAAGCGTGTTAATTGGACCCTTTTCCTGCCCTGCTAAGCATTCAAAATGTAACAATTACTTTTGGGAGTCAGGGAAAATCTATGGAGTAAAAAGTAAAAACAATTTTTTTTAGGAATGTAGTGAAGTAAAAGTAAAAGTAGTCAAAATATAAATAATAAAGAAAAATACAGATACCCCAAAAAACTACTTTTTACATAAGTACTTTACACCACTGCTGCTCCTGTAGTGTATTGACGTTAAAGGTCATACACTAGATGTGTACAATATTCCCAAATGTTGGGTTTCATTTGAATCTACTTCCTTATGATACACCATATGTATCTCATATCCGCAGGTAGCCTAGTTGTTAAGAGCATTAACAACCAAAGGTTGCTAGTTTTAATCCCTGAGCTGGCAAAGTGGAAATATCTGCTGTTCTACCCTTGACCAAGGTAGTTAACCCCCAACAACAACTGCTGCCTGGGCGCTGATAACATTGGTGTCGATTAAGGCAGCCCCCTGCACCTCTCTGATTCAGAAGGGTTGGGTTAAATGTGGAGGACACATTTCGGTTAAAAGCATTCAGTTCTGCAATTGACTAGGTATCCTCCTTTCCCATAACCCGATGTAGGGAATAATGTATTTTTTATTTATTTAACCTTTATTTAACTAGGCAAGTCAGTTAAAAACAAATTCTTATTTTCAACGACGGCCTAGGAACAGTGGGTTAACTGCCTGTTCAGGGGCAGAACGACAGATTTGTACCTTGTCAGCTCGGCGGTTTGAACTTGCAACCTTCCGGTTACTAGTCCAACACTCTAATCACTAGGCTATCCTGCCACCCTACCCTGGCTAATACATATTTGGCCATGATGAGAGGGCAACCCCTCTATGACCCAAACAAAACCCTGAGGTGTTTCCACTTGAAGAGGATTAGATGAATTGACCGTCTGGCCTTTTTGAATGGTTCTCGATCCAAACATAGAGTCAACTCCCTGCTCCCTCAGCCCAGTGCAGCAATCCTAGGAGAAATCAGTCTGTCTGGCATTTCAATTGAATTTAAAGCCTGTGACAAATAGCTGTGTGACAAAAACATACCGGACACACACAACAGGACAATAATTCTGCAGCAACATGAAATGTGAATTATGGTGGATGAGGTGGATTGAGACGCAACCCATGAAAAAACATATCTCAAGCTTAAACAGACAGATTTTGATGGGAAATGTTTATTATGCTAATTAGATTTCTGCAGGACCGTGGACATCGACGCCGATTTTTGTATTGGTTTCTATATTTTATATAAGGGAAAATGAAGTCTGAAATTTCTAAGCAGAAGTTACA